>NC_134171.1:18117540-18848505 GCF_964188355.1 Buteo buteo
CTTGCAGCTTGGAATGGGACAACAATGCTCCCTTGCAAATTCTCGCTGACTCAGAGGTGCAAGGGAGCCTGTGTTAGATGGTGAAACGAAAGCCTGAAACTGCTTACAATGCAATAGCACTCTGCACTCATTCACTCTCCCACTATCAAAATATCTCTTAATATTCAGCTGTTGTACTCAGTGTCTGAATAGAAAGCACAGAGAAGCATCTCCCAGCAGAGGTGTTATATGACCAGCAGGGCAGGAAGCTTTTGTTCCTGCACCTGCCTGCTGCTGTCTCAGCTCCTATTTCATTTGAATTCCTTCCTTGGGAATGCTACAGGTCAGTGGCCAGGGTGGGCTTGGACCAGATCAGCCCTGCCATCCTGGTAAGGAGCTGCACCTTCTGGTTTCTTTTGCTTACTTCCAGGGCTGTCACAAAGTCAAGGGCAAATTCTCAAGGGGATACTGATAATAAGGGTGAAAAATCACAGAAGTTGGACAGGTCTCTTGTCTTAGAGATGGATAAGGCATGTGGGAATAAGTACAGTGGAACTTTTAGGAACAAAACTGAGAAAGAGGAAGAACAAGAGGAGTGCAAGATTTTGGGGTGAGAAGAGTCAAGTGAGAATAAGAATTTTTAAGAGAAGAGAGAAAATATGGTAAGATTGGGGTAAAGAACACAAGAGATTGGAAAAGAAGTGGTGGAAAGATAGAAACAGAAAGGCTCTTCCATTATCTTATTACCTCCTCATTAAAATATTCTGAGACTCATTGCTGTTATTAAACCTTATCTTTGGTGAATAATTATTTTTTCCTGTTCATAAACTCATGTCTATGTCTACCAGGAGATGGTGACCACCTCCTTCGTCTTCTTCTAAGGTCATCACTATAGGAGGCAGAAAGAGAAGTTTGAGAGACAAACACATTTTATGGGAAATTTAATATTCTGGAAGGCTAATGCAGAGAAAGGGAAGATATTGTTTATGCAAGTCTGTTTGCAAAATAGAAGTCATTTTGGGACTCATTAGGGATCCCAGGAAAACGTGACATTTTATTACTCCAGCAAAGCTTCTTCCTCTCACCAGATTTCACCAACTTTCTAGCCAAAAATTGTTCTATAGCTTCTGAAATGTCTAATCTCAAAATAATAATAAATTTAAAAAAAGAAAAAAAAAAAAAGCCTGACGCTCTCTCATATACTTAAAATTCCTTCAATGTTTCTTGGACATGATTTGAAAAATCAGTCTACTGCATTCCAAACAGCAATAGACTACTAACAAAAAGCTTATTTCAGAGATTCTTTTAATTAAGCTCTTCATTTAGCAGATATATTTAATGCTGTGTTTGTTGTTTTGTTTGTTGGACTTGCATTTCATGCATTAGGGATGATTTAGGAGCAAAATAAGTTAAAGTGCACTGAATGTCAGAGCACATGTGTGTTCATGCAAACAACAGAACTTGGAAATCAAACTTGTCTTGGAAATGATTTCATTTCTCATATATAAAGGGATAATAGCATAGATTTAGTAAGGCCATATTTCTGCAATGTTTTGTCCAGTTCTGGTGTCCAGACTTCAAAAGGCTGTTGCAGAATTGGAAATGTTTCAGCATACACTTGGAAGAAATATTTGTCTTCTCTAAAGCTGCCTAACATTAGAAACTAGAAAAACCCATAAAACTTCCCCTTCCCCCAAAGCAGTTGATGGGAAATATTGATATGAAGATTTTTCTGGGCTAATTTTGTTTAGTTCCCATCTACAGGGTTATTCTGTTATGGTTTAAATTGGACAGTTACATGCTATTTTTTTCCCCTCAAAATTGTCTGACTCACTGTACAGGCTAATTAGTGCTTACTTCATGCACACAGAAATATTTTGCTTTTTCCACATTGTGGCTTTACAGTATGATTATTGCATGCTATTCAAACCCTATAGTCAAAGTTGAATTAATGGACATTAATGGCAGGCATTTCTGTTTAACTCATCACAGTAGTGTATGAGTACTTGACAAAGCTAATTTAATTTCACAACCCTGTAAAACCAGAAGTGGATGGTACCATACCCTTTTAAATACATGAATGAAGCCTCAAAGATATATTGTGGTTCAAGTTGTCCAGTGTCCTGAAGTTCTTAGGATGTTGGTGTTTACATATAACATTGTTTGTTCAAATACTGCTCTCATTGTCTTTGGTTGTGTTGGGAAATATTAAGCATTTCTGCACTTGGGCTCCACAGCTTCAGAAAATGAGGACTATACAGTTAGCAAGCACTTGTGAAACGATTCCACCCTTGGAGATATTCAAAACCCAACTGGACATGGGCCTGAACAACTTGCTCTAGATGACCTTGCTTGAGAAAGAAGGTTGGACTAGATGATCTCCAGAGGTTCCTGGCAACCCCAACTATTCTGTGATCCTACGATTCATCTTAGCCATGAGACTCTGGCTTCAATTCCTCAGACCCTCACCTCATCTAGGGATAGAGCATAATCCAGCAAACTCCTACAGTGTGAAGCAAGAAGCCAGACTTTTCACGCAGTGAAACTTCATTCATTTTCTTACATCATTTTTCAGGAAAGCCTGAACTTTCCCTAAAATTTTGATCCTGACTCAAACATATGCTATACAAAATGGGTAACTTTTGGCAAAGACAGAAGTAAGCATAACCAGGGTCTTATGAGTGAAAAAGATCTAATTGCCTTAAAGGTATCAGACAGTCCTAGCACTCTCTGTGTAACAAGAACGTTTGACAGCATCTACATGAGGACAAGATTTCTGTCCTTAGAGACCCTTTAACAGAGAGAAAACATAATGAGAGCCAGGAGACAGAAACTAGATGAAAAAAAATGCCCAAGCTGGAGATAAGGTGCATATTTTAGTAAACGTAACTTTAAGAAGATTTGCTTGCATTTACTTGCATTTTCAAGTCAAGTTTTGATGTTTTAAATATATACACTCTAAGCTGACCAGAAATTGTGCTTGATGTAAGCTTCATGGAGTGAAAGTTATGGCCTGTGCTATTCAGAAGGTCAAATTAAATTATTATCATGATCTTGCCTGGCCTTAAATTCTGTGTTTATGAAGATATCTCTCTAGAGAATTTCCAAGTCACGACTTAAACCTGCAATTAATATCACTTTAAGGAAAACTGTTACACTGGCTTTGATTTCCTTAAGACTCATGAGAGATAAGAGGTTAAACAATGACAGCAGCACTATTCTTAAGTCTCAGCCATAGCCTCAGGTTCTTGGACAACCTCCAAATACCACTCATATTAGATAAAATGACCCTGGCCATTGCTTAGGTTGTTTCAACTTTCTGAAGTTCCACTCAGTTTATACTAACAAGAAGTTTAGTCCTGTTACAGATAAATCAGGATGATGACTTAAATATCAATATGATAGGACAACATTTCTCACCAGTGTAATTTTTTTTCCATCCTGAGTATCTGTAATTCCTTTTAAAATAAAAAGAAAGGAAATAAAAAGGGCAGTTTTAGGTGACAAAGGCTGGGATTTTCTATTGTTTCAGCATAGATACTATTTGTCAGGGTAACAGTTCCTACTTAGAAATAGTGATTTGTTTTTCTTCTTTGATTTTCTCTTTGCTGTGATATTATGGTCCACTACTCAGTGACTCAGTAAACTAATTCCGAGTTTGCTCTTGCTCTACCTTCACTGTACATCTGAAGAATATTTATTTTGAATAAAATTGTCTTCACTCTTGGTTTCTCATTAGGAGAAAACAAAGATAAGCTCAGGAAGGCTAATCAATCAAAGAAACACTTTTCATCCTAATGAGTAGTATAGTCCAAACCTCATAATGAGAGAGGCAAAGATTAGAGTAGGATGTACAAGTAATCTGCTGTGGCTCAGTTGCAACCCAATCCCAACAAGCGTGCTGTACACATTTGAACAAGAGCAAGTCTTTCCAAATTAACTAAATTTAATGTTACCTGGAAAGATCCATAGATTGTCTTAGTGGCAAGGACAACCTGATCAATCACCATGACAGATGGATGTGTCATGCACAGGCCATTGCTTTGGGATGAAATCCTTTATATTCATTAGTCCTCTCAGGTGAGTTACAACTATCTGATAATTTTTAAACACTGATACTATTATTAAAGGACTTAATAAGTACGGTAGAAATAAGAGGCTTGATGCTGTGATTAAGAGACTGAAGCACAAAATGAAAGTCCCACCTAGCAGTTCCATAGACCAGCTGCGCTTGGTTTTAATTAAAAAGAAATTGACTTTCACTGAGATATTCAGGGTGATATTATTATTTTTACTAAGATTCAAATTAAATTGCACTATTAGCAGGTTAAGATAAATTCAAATCTGTTTGAATTTTTTTCTCTTTGTTCATGTATGTGCTGATTAGTCTTGTTTTAAGTCCTGTCCAGTGTCTGAAGGTCTGAATCTTGGTTCTAGTGGTATATGATAAACCGTGATCTTTGCAGACACTCATTTAATAAAAAAAGTACTAAATATAAGGGGAAAAAACCCATACTCCTGAATGGACAGTATTTCTGCAGGTATTAGGAGTATCTAGCTGTAAGTGTTAACCATTTCTAAATTTGAAAAAAACCCTTCCAGATCTTTATTTTATTACATCAACCTATTATACATATATGCATTTCTTTTATACATACACATACACTTTAGTCATACAAATTACATATTCTTAAGTAAAACACACTTATATTAAGCACATTTTGGGGGCTGTATTTGAAGACATTGATTCAGATTAATTCATATGCCTCACAAATATTTAAGCAATGCTTTTTCACTTCCCCAGTTTCGTGTCATGTTCGTCATCCTCCCCATCTCTTCAGATCTCTCTTCTGCATGATTCCCTGTTGGTTACACCATCATTTGCTATATTTCAATTTCACTTTCAGTGAGTTCCTTGAAGAAAAAACATACATATTCTTCTGTTTTAGAAACAGTGCATCCCGGAACTGCAGGGTCCAGAATCTGGAATGGTATGTGCAGAATAAACTAAAGGAAAAAAAAAGATATTTTTAGTACTAAAGAGAAGAACCGCTAAAAATGCAATTCTTTTGGTCACATATTACTGCAAGTGGCTAACAGACTAACCACTCTCAAACTCATAGAAATTGTAAGCATTTATACCACTTGTCCAATTTTGAGATTCTACCTCATGTTGCGGACCACTTAATATTGCCTCATCTGCTGTCTTGCAGGACAGTTCTGCCATATGCTTACATTCACATTTAGGACCAAGTCTTAAACACACTGTCAATTACTATTAGCCACACTTTCTCCCAACTATATTGTGTCTTTATAGATCTTGTAACAACTGTGGGTTTTGTCTTTCTGAGGCAGTTCCCATGAAGGAATCAATTTTGTGTTTCTTTTCATTGTAATAACTTCAAAACATATCTTTCTCTTATATGTATCCATAGTTTTTCTGATCTGTAGTATACTAGGTGGATCACAGTCTTTGTGGTCTACTAGATAAACAAATAATAAAGAAGTATAAACACAGCTAGCTGTGCAGGAAATAAGATTCTGCTGGGCAGCATAGGAAAGTTGGACCCCATGGGTCTAAAAAGACCAAGGCTGGCCAGGATGGTCAGCCTGGCCAAGATGGTCAGCCTGGCTGCCTGCCTGGTTTCCTGATCATTTCAGTGAAATTGCTGCATTCCCACAGAACATTGATTCTCAGCATTTGGCACTGCAGAAGGGAAAAGCATTTTTTTAAAAAACGTCACCCCACTTTAACCAGCAATATGTGGATAACAGGCCTTTTGTGACATATTTGTCTCTAAATCTTTTTTATTGGCCAATAATTTTAATTTCAAGATAGAGTGGAACAGAGATTAGAGCATGGGAAATTTAAAGCTAAATAAAAACTCTAAAAAGCTAGAATAGCATTTCTTGAATCTCAGCATTAGTTAAAATACTAGCAAAGTAAGACAATTGTATTAATTTAGTATAAAAGCTGATCATTGAGTGCATCAGAGATCTCTTAGAAAACCTTTAATTTTCTACTGCTACTCATCAAGGGAATTTCCTCATTACCTGTCCTGTGTTGTTAGACTGAAATATCCAATTTTGTGCTCCACTGCTAGTTTCTGAGCTATTTTCTTTCACTCCCTGTTTTCTCTCATTATTTTGTACAGTCTTTAATTCATTTTTATATTTAAGATTATATGGCTGCAGGGTACTCCTCTCTTCTACGCCTTTGGTTGCATTTAACGCAACATTCATCTGCATTGTCCATATATTAGTCTATCTTTACTGCTTGGTAGCCTGTTTACCCCTGAGAATATATTAACTGATCTGACAACTATTTCCTTCTGACATTAAGCATCCTGATGTTTTTTTCCCTTTTCAATCTCAATTTATTTCTAATTATAAACCTTAATTAGATCACGGTTCCTCCTGCTTAGGTACTTTTTTCATTTGCTACATCTCTAATTGCTTTCTGTTGTACTTAAAGGGAGTGAATTTTTTTCTCTTTCGGCTTCTCTAGAAAATAATACCTCACAAAGTTCAGAATACTATCAAAAGAGAGGCTAATAAATCCTGGTTTTCCTCGTTAGGTATTTGGTTTTAGCCTCAAAATGTGTGATATTAAAAACCACGTATCTCGATCCATCAACAGCTCTTCATCCAAATGCGTTGCCAGCTCTGATGAGGAGTGGGCCGTTTGGAGAGTGCTCCTGCCATGTGAACCAGAGATGTGGATTGGGCTTGTTCAGTTAGAAATGGGGGAGGTGGGAGAAGGAACTTAAGCATCTCTTTATGTTATTGGCTCCGTATCACATAGATGATGCTTATTATTTCTTCAACATGGCCAGTGTCCAAAGCTGTGCAAGCTGTGTGATGAGAGCGGCGAGAGACCACGCTCGCCATGGGGGTGTGCGCTGGGTGTCGGCTCTGTCCGGCTGTTGGGAGCAGGGCCGGGGGCTGCCGGCACCTCTGTGTGGAGAGGCCGGGGCTGCCCTGGGCCAGATGCAGCCGGTTCCAGCCGGCTCCAGCCAACCCACCGCAGGGCACAGCTCACCTCATCGGCCAACCTAGTGGTGCCTCTGGGAAAAGGTATTTCAGAAAAGATGAAACACTGCATGGCAGTGAGGAGTGAGGAACGAACTGTGAGGAACAGCCCTGTGAGCGCTGAGGTCAGAGAAGGAGGGCAGGAGCAGAGATTCCCCTGCAGCCCACGGAGAGACCGTGGTGGAGCAGATATCCGCACTGCAGCTCATGGAGGACCCCGCCCCAGAGCAGGAGGGTATTTCCTGAAGAAATTGCAGCCCATGGGAGGGACCCTGCTCTGGAGCAGAGAAAAAGTATGAGGAGGAAAGAACAGCAGAGAGGAACCATTACAGACTGACCACAACCCCCCCATTCCCCATCCTCTTGTGCCTGTCAGGGCAGGAGGGAGGTTGAAGAGTCAGGGGTCAAGGTGTGTATTTGAGTCTGGGAAAAAGGGATGGGCGGGGGAAGGTATTTTAGGTTTTGTCTTTGTTTCCCACTACCCAAATCTATTTTAATTGGCAATAAACTAAATTAATTTTCCCCAAGACAAGTCTGGTTTGCCAATTTGATAATTTGATGGTAATTGATAAGTGAGCTTCCTGTCTTTATCCCAACCCGTGAGCTTTTCCATCTTGTGTTCTCCCCCTGTCCTGTTGAGGAGTGGGGCTGAGAGAGCAGCTAGGTGGGTGTCTGGCAGCCAGCCAAGGTCAACCCATCACAAGGTGTTGGTTCTCACCTAGGGACTGAAGATTGATGTACTTACATTAAAATATGTACTGAAATATAGTAACCAAAACCATAATTTAATATATGTCTGTCATTACCCTCCTTTTAATCCTTTGGATATCCAGAGACGAGCAATCTTTGGATAAGACCCATTGTTAGTGAGAATAATAACTCTACTGTGCTTAGTTTTACCTAAAACCATTTTACACAGTAACACTTACACAAACAAATAATAAAATTAACGCAGCACCATCACATCTGGGAAAACAGAGTTTTGTTACAGAGTTGTGCAGACAGAAAAATTGAGACAGTGTTTACAGACATACATTGAAAAGCAAGTTTCTGAAAATAAAAAGATGAGACCATGGGCTATGGCATCAGAGAAGAGCAGCTTTGTGTGAAGAAACTAAAAATTTTAAAATATGGGTAAGTAACATGGCCTAGAATTTTCATGCTTTAAGATCTAAATGCTTATCACTGTCTTCTAGTTTAACATACATTTTCATTGGGGAGGCAGTGGTGGAAAGGAATGAACACGCTGTTTTGCTAATCTTGTAGAATATTTTGAAGATGTTCTGAAGATTTCAAGTGTTCTCCATACACAATCTTTTGCAACATCTCTGTTTTCTTCAGTTCTTTATTCAAAACTGTATTCCTTAGTGTAAATACTAGAAGGCATTGTATGGTCTTCTTCACCTCAATATGCCATCCTGTTTTATCTGTGTCCTTTCTCTTGTTTATTATCTTGAAGAGCCTTTTGTTATTTTCTAATTAGGTAGATCCAGGTTCATAGAGACCAAGTCACATTAAATGCTTGATGCTAAAACCATAAAGAACATTCAGAGGTTAAAAAAAGAAAAACAAATGAAAGCAAAAAGGGTGCACCTTAGAAACTCCCACCTGGTTAACCATCTTTCATAACCTTAGACTACAACACTGCATTACATTGACTTGAAAAAACTGCCTGCACTTTTTCTCCTCCGGGGCATAACTTTTACCATTGTTGTTCTGATATCAGTACTGTGATTGCTATAAATGATACAATCATCCTGCAGCACAGCCTGGTAACTGCTGGTGTTTATTTTGCCTTTTTTTTTTTCTCTTTCTTTCCTTCTAAATTGCAAGTTCCCAGCAGGCAGAGATGGGAAAAATTTCCAATTTCAACCTGTATCAGAAAAAAGAAACAAAATCATGGTGTCTGTTGAAGAAAACCATGTAACTTGAAAATTTATCATGGCTAATTAGAAGGATTTCATAGTGAATCTATGTTTGCAGTACAACTGTTAGTAGTGTTTCATTTCAATGCAACATGTGTCAGCATTTGATGATAGTAGGGTGTTATGTTTATAGGCATAGACAGCATTCTTTTCTGCTGTTATTCTGCTTATGAATATTCTACAACTATGGTATTCCCAACAGATTAAAATAAGTACATTCTTTTAAGTTCTGTTCCTTAGCATAGTGGTTAAAAATCTGTTATAAATTCTGAAGTTGTAAAGGTCTTATACTTGTAGCCAGTTTGTGGAAATTAGTTTGGAAGGTATTTCAAATGGTTAACAGGACCTCATCTAAATCTGTTCAGTAATTATTTTGTGTCATGTGTTTTACTTGAAAAACACACCAAAATTCTACTTACTAAGGTTGCAGAAAAGCTGACTTCAGGATGCAATTATCAATATGGAAAATACACCATTTTAATAGTAAGGAAATATGTAGAAGACCCATTTCTCTAGTGATATAAATTGGTTTCACATTGTGGGAGTCAGCATAACTGTTGTTTCATATAAGGCAATGGTCCAACACAAAAAGTTTTCATAGTCCCACTACCAGAGATTTATTCAAAACTAAAGTGAAATGTTTGGCTTCACATGAATCACAGCTTCACAAGCCTTGGCCTCTTCCACCCACTTATGAATTCCCATTTTTAATTCTAGCAATGGTGGCTTGGTAACATGGCCAGAGAACCACCCACTGTGATCTGCCTCTGCAGGTTTCTTCTGGGCTGACAGAGCTGTGTTCAGACCCTGCCACTGCAGAGGTGTCTGCTGCCTGGGGCTGCTGTGGGCTCAGACCATCTTTCCTAAGCAAAATCTGTCCAAATGTCTGTCCAAAGGAGAGCTTGGTCTCTCTTTTTGTCCAGAACCATGGGAGAAAAATGAAGAGTTAATTAGGAAGATCAGCCTTTTTCAAGAGGCCCCTTTTCCTAATTGTTCCCAAAGACTGTTGGATCTGAGAACTGAATCCACAGGCACATTACTTCCACAGTAAAGTCCTGTCCCTGACCAAATGACTTATGGAAAGATTGTTCCTAAGTTTTACATTTCTTTGGTCTTGTTGCATGTGCTGCTTTAGGCCCTAGGTGGTTTGGTCCTTAGTTTTTTTTATAATGTTGCTATGCAAAGGTTGTTAATGTGACAGGTCAAAGAGAAACATGATATAAGGTAACATTATTTGATAAGTCCCACCAAATTTTTCTTAATGGCTTACATTACAGCTATTGTCATATGAATAAATGTCAATCTGGAGCTATAAATAGGAATAAAATATGAGTATCCAAGATTTTTAAAACAGAGTATCATAACTCCTAAGTTGACATTTCAAAAAATCTGTGTTCCTTCTGGAGCTGGCTGTGTTTAATGTTTTCAAGCTTTGGTCAGTATTTTTATTTTGATGCTATGTTTCTTTCAGGGATTTAAATTTAATTTTTGAATAACAAATATTTTACAATTTCAGCATAGAGCATTTTATTGAAGATTGTTCTTTATTATTACTGTACATTGCATTGATACAGTTGATAACTTGCAGCATTTATGATAAAAAAATCTTTACGTAGTAAAGATTGTAGAAAGAAGAAAAGGAGATTAGTCTTTTGAATAATTGCATCAAAATTATTTTAAAAGGCTTGGGAGTACTACTCAACTAAAAGCCATCTTAGTACTGCCTTTCCCCCTTTCTTGGTGTAACTTCAGGCTACATAACAGTTAAAATCTTGTTAGTGTATTGATGAGCTTATTAAAAAGCTATACAGTATTGAATTGTCTGTTATAAAGTGTATGTGCATAGGCCTATTTGACAGACTGAAAACGCTGTTATGAAAAAATAATAGTAAGAAAACAGACCTGATATTCTGTTACTGAAGTAACATTGGCCAGAATGATTCCAACAATTAAAACAGTCTTATGTGAAGTACTTCTGTAAAGCAGATCAAAAGAATGGATTTTTGATCTCTTTTAATTAGTAGTTTCTTACTGCGAGATATAGAGGCTTTTGTTCCAGTGGTTTTTAATTCATATTTCACTCTTTGCTCTTGTAGGTAAAAATGCGATATAATAGGGAGCTGGGATTCCTGCACTATTCAGATACTTATGACAAGTTTGTCTAAGAAAAGGGGAGCTCACATAATAAGTATGAAATCTGCCCACACCAGGCTATTTTCAAAGAACAGGAAATCCTGAATGGCTCCTCAAGACAGGCTTGGAGGGATGGGTCACTGTCCATGAAATGTGTGTTCAGAGACTGAACATCTGGTAGGACTGTTGTTGGATTACACACTTGCTTTAGGGAAAGGAACTAATGGTCAATTACAAGAATACATGTTAAGATAAAACCATCTGTAGTAACTGGTGTCACTGAAAATAATTGGCTTACTTTGCAAACCACTCTTTACTGGCTTAGAGTTATGAGCTCAGATTTTCCTGGTAGCTGCGTTGAGATCAGCAAAGCCAAGACTGGTCAGAGCTAGTCTGAAGGGGAAGGAGGCGGCTGTGGGATTCCCCCGGGTCCATGTTAGAGTCCAGCCTGTGAGTGATGATAGTGGAGAAACATTTTAAGACCTTTATAGAGCCTATGGTCTTCCTTTTTAAAAATTATACTGTTACTCTGCAAAGTACATTTTACCTGAAAATACAAAAAAAGTAGGTAGGATCTCTCTCAGTCTGAGATACCAATGCTACAAAGCTTACAGACAATATTCATTCACATCACTTCAGTAGTTGTACCGAGTCAGTTGGACTGGCCATGCAGAAGTCTAAGTTTACACAGCAATGCAATGACAAAACTTATATTTACAGTCTATCTTCTAGATTCGACCATCTTATTCTTTCCTCCAGTTATGCCTCCTCATCTTCCCCAAATGTATGCTTCTCAAACAAAACTGTTCTGCTCTACGTCATGGAACTTCCCTTTTAATTTACTCTGACATAGGCAATGCACCAACAAAACTGTTAAAAAAAGCAGTCTGTGCTAAGGGAAATCTTATTTCAGGGTGAAACATAACTGAATGATGGCAATTCTGTATTCTTATGGAGCAAAAGGAGTATTTTCTAAAACCTACAGCTGTTTTAAGTCTGCCTTTAAAATTCTCTCCCTTGAGTGTGTGTATGTTTGAAAGCTGACTGCGGTACATAAGAATTATCCCAATGATTTCATGTCTCAATATTTTAGTGGTTTAACACTATCAATTGACATGATATGATAGATTGTTAGATTCTATTAAGTACTTAATATATACTTCCAAATTGCCTCAGTACTGCTGTAATGACTCCTCCCACCTAAAACCCTCAAAGGGAATTAAATGACTGTAATGATATTGAAGCAATAGCTAGGATATGAGTTACTGTAAAGTAAAAAAAAAAAAAAAAGAAAAAAAGAAAAAAAGAAAAGCCCCAAAGTTTTGGAACTAAAACTGAAGCGCTATACTACGTGTGATAGGTGGACTACTTTTTGGCTACTATAGTAGAAAGTGCAGAACTGAGAATGGATAGGTAGCAAATATTCATCCTTCAGTCATCTTAGCCTCAATATTGCAGGTCAAGTGGATTTATTTATTTATTTAAAATCTCTCTTCTGTTCTTGCAGGGAAAGATGCCTTTTATAAACAAACATGGCTTCACTTAAGTCCAGTTCATATCACCCTAGTTACATTTAAATAAACCCCCAGTGGTGGTAAATAAGCCCAAGTTAGCAGAGACAATGTAAATGAGAATCCGTTCCAGAGTAGAATCTGTTCTGCTTTTATAGTATCCATGTAATTTACCTGTGTATTTGCAGAGGAAAGTCTTGATACAGCAATTACAGTGCAGTCCTATCACAAACAAATGTGTTTACATGGTGATGATTTAAAATCAGCATCTGATTTAAATCACATGCTGATTTAAAATCCTCCTATTAAATCACATTTCTAGAAAACATTAGTTTTGGACCATTTTGGAGAAGAAACAGTAATAATATATTTAAAATTAAAGGTATCTTCTGGCCTTAGAGTTCAAATCCACAAATCTTGGGATGACTGCATATTGCTAGTTCCAAATAAGATTATAGTGAAGAGTTATATTTTGAATAACTGTATAATCTGCATAGCTGTGTAATCTGTATAAAAGAGAATTTGCCGTTTAGCACAAGTCCATATGGTTCCATCACTGTCACCTGAAGTATGGATATTTGCACCATCTGAGAATCTGAAACATTATTTACTGTTAGAAAAGCTAGGGTCTTTAGAAAATATGTGATCGCTTCTGTACTAAGAACTTGTTTTTTGTCTCTTCTCAGTTCCTTTTTTTCTTGCTAGCAAATCACTGATTCTTTGCACCGCAAGTGTCTGATAGTTACATTGTGTGCTTCATAAGTGTATTTTCACGTGTCTGAATACATCCATGTGCTAACAACTGATTTTGTCAGGAGGTAATTTGTCACTTGTGCTGTAAGTAGTTACTGAAATAGGATGATTTTTAGCCAAAGCTGATACAGATTTATATATGCATACTTATAGGCAAATTTGATTAGAAAATTTTTTTCTTGCATAAGCATATATGTGCTTATACATATGTCATCCCAGGGTACTGAAAGAGCTGGCTGATGTTATAGGAGGACCTCTCTCTATTATTTTTCAACCGTCTTGGAGTCTGGAGAGGTCCCAGTTGACTGGAAGCTGGCAAATGTTGTCCCAATTTTCAAGAAGGGTAAGAAGAAAGACCTTGGTAGTTACAGGCATGTCAGTCTCACTTCAGTGCCTGGTAAAATTATGGAGAAGGTTATTCTGGGAGTTACTGAAAAACACTTGAGAGACAACGTAGTCATTGGTCACAGTCAGCATGGGTTCACAAGGGGAAAGTCCTGCTTAACCAACTTAATTTCCTTTTACGACAAGGTCACCCATCTAGTTGACCAAATGAAGCCAGTGAATGTGGTGGTTTTGGATTTTAGCAAAGTTTTGATACTGTCTCTCACAGTATCCTTCTGGATGAAATGGCCAGCACACAGCTAGATAAGTCCGTAATACATTGGGTGAGCAATTGGCTGACGGGTTGGGCTCAAAGAGTTATAGTACATGGGGTCACATTAGGCTGGTGGCCAGTCACCAGTGGGGTTCCCCAGGGGTCAATTTTAGGGCCAGTGCTCTTTAATGTTTCTATAAATGATCTGGATGCAGGAATTGAATATACATTAAGTAAGTTTGCTGATGCTACTCAACTAGGAGGAGCTGTGGACTCCCTCAAGGGTAGAGAGGCCTTACAGAGAGATCTGGATAGACTAGATAGCTGGGCAGTCACCAACCGTATGAAATTTAACAAGAGCAACTGCTGGATTCTCCACCTAGGATGGGGCAATCCTGGTTATACACACAAATTGGGGAAGAAAGGCTGCAGAGCAGCCCTGTGGAAAGAGATCTGGGGGTTTGGGTTGATGGCAAGTTGAATATGAGTCAACAGTGTGCCCTGGCAGCCAAAAGGGCCAACAGTGTCCTGGGGTGCATCAAACACAGCATAACTAGCTGGTCAAGGGAGGTGATTGTCCCACTCTATACTGCACTGGTGCAGCCCCACCTCGAGTACTGTGTGCGGTTGTGGGCACATCAATATAAGAAGGACATCAAACTATTAGAGTGTGTCCAAAGGAGAGCGACCAAGATGGTGAAATACCTCGAGGGCAAGACTTATGACGAGCGGCTGCGGTCACTCAGTTTGTTCCATTTAGAGAATTGAAGGCTGCGGAGTGACCTCATCACAGTACACAACTTCTTCAAGGGGAGCCACGGATGGGGAGGTGCTGATCTCCTCTCTCTGGTGACCAGCGACAGGACACAAGGAAATGGAATGAAGCTGCATCAGGGGAAATTCAGATTGGACAATAGGAAAAGGTTCTTCAGTGAGAGGATGGTCGGTCACTGGAACAGGCTCCCCAGGGAAGCGGTCATGGCACCAAGCCTGTCAGAGTTCAAGGAGTCTGGACGATGCTCTTAGTCATATGGCTTAGTTCTAGGTAGTCCTGTTGGACTTATGGGTTCCTTCCAACTTGAGATATTCTGTCATTCTATGATTCTATATGATAAATACTTAAAAAAATCCCAGTACTGAGGGTTGTCTCTCCCTTCCCCTTTGTGTAAGACACTGCTGTATCAGTATCTCTGACATTATTGAACTTCCAGGTAGATTAATGGTGCATGTACTAGAAGGGCATGGTAGTTATGCATACTGTGATACTCCGTATAACTGGAACTTAAGGCAGCAGTTGTGTTGTGCCTCTAGGCACTCAGTCATTATGAGTTTAAAAGGAAGTTCATGAGGTCCTCAAGGACTGGACAGCATTTAAAAAAAAAAAAAAAATTAAAATCCATTTTTATTCTTTTACAAGTTAAATCAGATTCCTTAAGAGAAAAATGTGGTGGAGTAACCTTATCTGAGCTGCTGGGAAATTTCATAACCACTCAACTTGCATAGTTTTATCTCCAAAAGGAAAATACATATATGGTTTACATGCATGTATTTCAGTCATGTTGGTAAAATCATTCTGTGGAAGTGTGCTATTCTGTATAAAAATAAATCATAATAGGAAATAAAAAACTTGCCTGGATTTTCTTTATTCTTTTTGTTTTGTTGTCTTCTGCTTACAAGAATGCTGAAAGGAAAGCTCTGAGCTGTTATTACCATCAGCTGAACTGCAACATCCTTTTGTTCAAGTGGGTAGGACCGTTTCTTCCCTTGTATGTTAGGGTCAAAGTATTATCAGAAAAGACTTTTTTGAATCCCTTAGATTGTATACAGACCAAAAAATGAGAGTCTGATTCTTTCCTCCCTTACACCAGTGTTATACCTCTGCAAGTCCACTGACTTCAGTAGTTATGAAGTCCATGGAGTTAGGGAAGAATAATAGACTCTTAATTTGCCACACTGTAAGAAAAGAATCAGCCAGCACCATGACCATATCAGAATTGTGCTCATATAACTCATAGCCTTTTTATAACCCTTCTTTCTAATGGATGATTTGTCATATTCTTCTGTCTTTATATCTTTGCTACTTCTTCAAAATCCATTACTTATACAATAGCTTTCTCTATAGACCTCTGCCATAAATAACTAAATCCAGTCACTGACGATACTTTTAAAAAGCATGTCTGAATGAGAACAAAGAACATTTCCTTTAGTTGAATCATTATTTCTAATTTCTATAGTGGCCTCATTCAGGAGTCTCCAGCAGGGATCAGGAAACTGTACAAACAAATAACACAATGATAACCCCTTTACTAAAACCTCAGATCTGAATTGAATATTGTTACCATCATGTAGATAAATGCTGAACATCTTTTATATCCATTGTGCCTGCAATCACTAGTCAGTATGGTTCTTGCATCTTCAGAAACACGTGAATGTGTCGGTCACTGATTGAGATGGCAGCTCTGTAGATGGGGAAGGAACTGTTCACGACTTTTGTTTTTGTTTCTTTCATACATTTTACTGAGGAACAAAAGACCATGTGCAAACACAAGCTCAATAGGAGTACAGCACAGAGGTCAATAGTTGTTCTAGAAGAAAATGTCAAAGAAAAAAAATGAAAAATCCTCCTTTTCTAATTCCTTGTGAAAACTTCTAAGTGTAATAACAGATACAGGAGATTTTCTAGTTCCTGCAAAACCAGGAACTTTCCTATGGAAGTCCCCAATGACATGAGCCAGTTTTGATTTTTTTTTCCCATGAATTCCTGTCATGAATAAATACCACTTCACTCAGCAGATTAATTAGAAGAAATTGACATCTGAGACAGAACAGAATATAGAGAAATGTGATTACTTTCTATTTCATATTTTTTTTTTTCCTTTCTTCCTGTCTAATTTCACTTATGGCCATAGCGATTTTCCTGTTTCTTCTGGTAACAGGATCTCAAATGACACTTTCCTGTTAGATGGCATAGAGTTATCGAATTCCCTGAGTACAGTAAGCTTAACAAGGAAGAAATTGTGCTTGTATTCCACTCTTCATCTGCCTACCTGAAACTCAGCATTTTATTCATATCACTCTTCCAGAAATGACAAATTTATTAAAGAACAGACTGGGTTTGCAGCTTTCAGCAAATCTTAAAATAAAAAGAAATAAAAAAGTTATTGAATTTTAAGTGTACACATATATATAAAATTATATAATATACATATATATTCAAATGGGTATAAAAATATTTGCAGAGAAAATGATGCCTTTGAGAGGCACTGCTGGCAAACCATAGGAATTACTAGAAACAAATGGTATCCAAATTGACTTTCAAAATCCATATAAGAACTTTATGAGGAAAATGTAGTGAAGAAACAGTTGCTACATTGTTTATCAGAAGCAAATTAAAGTGTATTGTTTCTGTCATCAGAGAGGTTTGTAGAAGCTGCTCCTGCTGATAGGACTACAGTTATCATTTTCTACTACAGAAGACCTTGATCTATTCTTTGCAGTCTGATAAGCTTATTTCACAGACTGAAACTTAATAGTATTCTTTCCACATGAATACATCTATTGGCAAAATGACCTCCATATCCTCAAACTTGACTGGGCAACATGATTTCTTTCTACCTTTTCTCCTTGTAAACAGGAGCACAGACATAAAATGTGAACAGTATTTTTGTATTAGTGATTTCATCTGTGCTTTGGCTCTCAAATCCAATTGGCATGACAGTTAAAATTAGCAGGACAAGGTCAAACTGTCAAGTATGAGGCTGGCTGTAAGCAGAGGGGCTTCTGTGGCTGTTTGCTTGTCATTTAGGCTGCTATGTCAGCTTAAATACCATCAGTAAAAAACCACACAGCATAGCTTAAGGAGTAATGGGGTGGGGGGGCACATCTGAGCAATGATCAAACAAGAATAAAATCCAGAGAGGCCACACTCTCAGGACAGTATGGCATGAATGTCTTTCACAAAATGTCAGTGCAGGCTGATTAAACAAATTCTGCTGCCAAGGCAAAGCTGATCAACCTGCAGTTTATAGGAAAACTTCACATGCACTTGTGCTATCATTCTGAAATACTATGGGCAAGTGAAAAATTTTACAGTATTGTGATAAAATGGAATGTTGCACAAAGCTTGAACATTTGCTATACCTAGTATAGCAGTGTTTCACATTTTTGGTTGATTTGGATTCTGTTGACATGATTTAAAAGCCTTTCAAAATGGCTCTTTGCCCAGACACAGCTTGAAAGTCCAAGCTCTCCTACAAAAGCAGGTGAAATTAGTTTTGCCACACATATAGTTCCATTCATAAATCTTTGCTCAGTGTAGTTCTGTCAATTTTTTCCATTAATAATTGCCTTTACCTAAAAGTTAGATGATACTCATTAACCAAAGTTTTTTTGTCCAATTCTAACTCACTTTTTTCTCTCTCTCTCTAATCTATATTAATATGTATACATTCATAAAAATAATCTTTTTTTCCAGAGGCAAATTATTCTCTTCCTGTAAACAGAAGAAATAAAGTACAGTACAAAGTCATTATAAAGGAAACTAAAGAGGAATATATAGTTAATTTTAAAAGAATTAAACTATTTAGAAAAATGAAAGTTATCATTTATTTCCTGATTTTAGGTTTTAAAATCATCAGGACATGGAAAAGCATAGGAAAAGATGTGTAGTCAAAGTACATATATTTTAAAATCAGAAAACAGTCACATTAGCTGGAAGAACGTTGTAACCTTCTGGATACAGGCAAGCTTCATGTGTACTGTCAGACATTATAGATCCTAAGTTCACACTCCTTAATCAAGTGCCTGTCCTGTAAGGCATTGATTAAGGACAGCAGAAATTGGCTCAAGTCCCTTGATCTCAACCATGACAAGACAACAAAGGCCCACTTGTGTCTGAGGGAAAAGGAGAGACAGGGAGTGTAAACGGGCACAGAAGGGGAAGGGAGTAGCTGTTCAAATAGGTGCAGCAGTCAAGACAGAAGTAAAGCAAGCTATGTGCCAGAGTGAGGAGACAAAGGTTAATGGTTAAGGGATTAAACCTGATAAAGACCAAACTGAAACTGATGGGTATAAATTGTATTATTAATTACCTACTCAGCAGAGCAGCTATATATAGGAAAGGCATAGCAGGACAGAGGCTATAAGCAGTCAGCAAGAAAAACAGAACATCCCACTAACAATAGCCACAGGCACAGGTGAAATCAAAAGAGAAACATGAGAAAATACAGGAAAAACACTGAAAGCAGTCTCCCTCTTCTGTGCAAATGACATAGTGACAGTGGTAGGGAGTCATCTCCCCTTGCTGGGGCAATGAATCTTAGCAGAGCCTCAATAGGATATGTAAAGACAGATCCTGCAGCCCTTCTTTCTGGGGGGTGACTTCCTTGTAATCTTTTCTCCTCCTAAGTAGCCAAAAGAAAAATGATCAGAATGATGCTCTTCAGTTGAATGCAAGCTCAAGAAAGGATCAAAAATCTCAGTTAGGTATGGGACAAGCATCACTGTCGTGGTTTAACCCCAGCCAGCACCTAAGCACCATGCAGCCACTCACTCACTACCCCCCGCCCCCACCCAGTGGGATGGGGGAGAAAATCGGAAAAAGAAGTAAAATTCATGGGTTGAGATAAGAACAGTTTAATAGAACAGAGAAGAAGAAACTAATAATGATAACACTAATAAAATGACAACAGTAGTAATTAAAGGATTGGAATGTACAAATGATGCGCAGTGCAATTGCTCACCACCCGCCGATCAACACCCAGCTAGTCCCCGAGCGGCGATCCCCCGTCCCCACTCCCCCCAGTTTATACACTAGATGTGGGGTCCCATGGTATGGAATACCCTGTTGGCCACTTTGGGTCAGGTGCCCTGGCTGTGTCCTGTGCCAACTTCTTGTGCCCCTCCAGCTTTCTCGCTGGCTGGGCATGAGAAGCTGAAAAATCCTTCACTTTAGTCTAAACACTACTTGGCAACAACTGAAAACATCAGTGTGTTACCAACATTCTTTGCATACTGAACTCAAAACACAGCACCGTACCAGCTACTAGGAAGACAGTTAACTCTATCCCAGCTGAAACCAGGACAATCACATAACCAAAGAGAGATCTGAATCCACCACAGCTGCAGAAGGAGAGCTGAGAGGGGCTATAGCAATTGCTTTAGTGAATTGTCCATTAACTCATCTGCATGCCCAGTGCAGCCCATCCCTCCCACAGGATCATGTCTGGGGATGCTTGTCCTCTGCTCTCTGGTACCACTTCTCAGGATGTCCTACGTACCTCCTACATACCTAGTTCTGAGTTACTTGCTACAACTGTTCTGTGGGTCTTGGACAGGCTTACAGTTCCTGGAATTCAGCTTGTGGCTATAAATCCTGTCAGGCTGAAGACATTTCAATGTAAATTTCTGTGTTCAAGGGGAATGCATTAGCCACACAACAATTATATGAAACAAGATCGTAACAATGCCACAGCTGTGGTTTTGAACAAAAGCTCAAGTAATTGTGGCTGTTTTGTCCAGAACTTAATGAAATTAGCAAGTTTTAGGTGTGATGTTCATGTGCCTAGGCTCAAAAGTATTATACTTGTCTTTCAAGGTAAAAGAAAGGAAAACAGAGGTACCTATTTTCAGATCTTCAAGAAAGTACTAGTGAAAACAGTGTCTTTAGGAGACTTTCTCAGCTGTTGGGTCTTCTGGGAAGTATTCTACCTTTTTTAAAGATAAAAGAAAATTAGAGGGGGAAAAAAACTCTTCTTCAGTTAGGCACAATGATGTACCTTGCTGGAGTACAACAATTAATTGGTGTTCACTGTATTAGAGAGAATTTTAATAACTTTACCTCATTCTCTCATTTCAAAAGAAAAAAAAAACAAAAACCAAACTGTCTAGTGTCCCTTCTGAATTTGTAGCTACAGTATCCCTTTCCCATGTGGTAGGTCAACAGGACTACATTGCCTTGTTTCATGTGTCAGGGTCCCATTAACCTAATGTAATATTTGGCACAGATTTCTGAGCAAGTTTTGTCTATGAAGTCAGGAGGAGAATCTGAGTGGAATATAATACTCTGCTAAAACAATAATACTCTCATAATCTAACCCTCATTAACTTGTCAAGCCTAGTGACAGTCTTTAATAGCATTCATTCTTTTTCTGCTCTAAGTGATTTCTTTTTAGGTATTTGAAAAACCTAAAATAAGATTGTTACTGTATCTGCATTTAATGGGAAGACATTCTGTCCTTTTTTTCCCCCTTTTTTTTAAACTGGGATGCACTTATGTTTATTTCCTGGGCAACTTGCCATAGACCTCTTTAAAAAAATGGCTGGGAGTATATTTAATTTATTTTTATTTTCTGTCTTTAACAAATTCTAAATTGCTGCAAATGCAGTTACAAGAATACTATTAGAAATTTATGGTCATTGGCGCTTGTTTTTGTCACCAAAACAAAGATTGGGAATTCAGGGAAAGGTTGGATTTCCAGGGCATAGCTTGTGCCATCTGACATTGTCACTAACAAAGCACATTAGAGAGGTGACAAACATAGATGTGTTGGGGAGGTGTGTGTGTGCGCGCAGAGTGGCTTTGCTTCTTGTCCACTTCCACTAGCAGCAATGTGCACCCTGCACTTTCTGACCTGCTGTGGTTCATGCTGGGGCAGCCCCCGCCTCTCCAACCAGGGCTGAATACAACCCTGGCAGATATTAAAATGTACAATGTACTTCCCTTAGTGCAATGAGTACTTGTAGCTCACCACGACTTGAATGCAGGTTGAGGAGGTCAGCATCTGACAAGACTAAGCTTTGAATCCCTTCTAGCACCCTCCCCTGTCCAATTCACTGATATTCATAGCATCTTGGGGGTTTAATTCACCCACTGACTGAATGACCACACATCAGGCTTCGTTATGTCCATACCTTTAAAATCTGGAATGAAGTAAAGACCTTTGTCACTGATTCTAGGGGGAAAAAAAAAAAAAAAAAAAATTACAACTTCACTTTGAAAGAAATTAGAAGTATCAAACACACTATATCCAGCTTAGTTGCTGCTTCAATTCAGAAGAGTGTGAAAATATGGCATTTTTGTTCCTTAAACTTGATTCTTTTGTACATTTAGTTACATACCTCAAAAAAATAAATACCTCTTCAAACTGATATTGCATTAGTTCTTACTCACTAGGTCTCAGAAACCACTTTCTGCCCATTTGTTTCCCCCACAACATAGCAATGAAAAAGTAATATACAATTCCTAATGATTTTCTGAAATACTGCACAGGTGCAGGCTGCAGCTGTTATGGGTAAACTACATTTTGCTAAACTAATTCAAATCCCATTGGGGAAATAGAAGAATCACTGCATTCCCATAAAAAGAAAAATGTTTTCGTTGTAGGATACTGAAGTTTCCATGTACATTCTACCTAGTCAAAAGGTCTTTTACAAAGAAAATTGAACATTATCTTATAAATACTCATGAATATATATAATTTCATAGATTCTTACTTTGTTAAAAGTAACATGGTATTAGTTATCTTCTTTAAAAAGCCTCACTAACATTTTCATATTTGGATGATATGGCAAAGTTTACATGATTACGTTCCATATAGTATAATATGTCTGAAATTAAAAGAAAAAGTTGTCCTCCAGACTTATATTTAAAATATAGAACTTTTCATAAGAAAAGGTATATTACAGTGAAAATTGCAATTGCCAGATCAATTGGCATTTCACTACACATTTTTAAACGTGTGTTTACATCTGTTCATATACTATATGTACTCATTTTTGTTGGCAAGCTTTTCAATAGGGAGGTAGTCTGAGGGATTTGGGTGTTATTTTTATTTTAAAAAACCATATTGTGTACAATGAGAAAGATTTCATGGAGGGAACACACATACCTTCATCTCCAGATCAACAGTGGCTAGTGGTGGGTGGAGTTCAGGGTGTAGGTTTCCCATCTTTCCCTCTCGGCACCCACTCAGGCTCAGAGTAACACTAACCCACGTAAGGTATGGAGAAGTTAGCTGAGGTATGGACGTGTAACTGAGAAAGGAAGTTGTTCTCCCTGTTGATTGACAGAATGTAGATTAATTTAAAGTCTCAAAGTTCATTTGCAGAGAAGTGAGAAGGGCTGGATGAGCTTCTGTATTAACACATAAAATACAAATCTTGGAAAATCAATGTCTTTTTCACTGGAAAAAGAGTTGTTCTGAGGCAAACTTTCCTTTCCTTCTCAAACTCAGGTGTGAAGCAGCCCTGAAAGCCTGGGATTCCTGAAGTACACTTTTGCCCTGGGACCACTGTTGGAGATCCCCACCAGTGCTTGGGCACTGGTAGCAAGATACTCCCTCCATAAACATCTGCAGGACTGTCTTGATTGACGTTAGCCAAGGAACTGGTGGTTGGATTAGAAGCTTAATTGTGAATCTGTTCCTGGTTTGTAGACATGTATGTTGGTGTCCCTTAGCCTTTGCATATACCTCTGCGTTAGGAGAGAGGACATTTCGGAAACAATTTCATTGCTAGCCTTAGGGAGAGCCCTTCAAAGCCAAGTGAATTGCTGTAACTGTAATATTTTTATTAACTTACAGGTTATTAAAGTCTTATTTATGCATTCCATAGGGAAATCTTCAGCTTCCTATTTTGTATGTATTATCCATTTAAACAGTAAGAATCATCTCAGACTTTGGATTTGCACTATGAAGAAACCCTAAGTTAATATTTTAGCTTCCTGATGATATTAGCAGGAATGAATTCCCTTTTTGTTTTCAGCTACTATCCAGGATGAGAAGTGTGTAAAGTATACCTATTGAAATTAGTCTTGGGACTGTTTCACACTCTTTTTGCTTGTTTTTAAATTAACTGAATTAATTTAAAACCAGAGTTTCCTCTGTTAGGACTTTAGGATGGCTAAATTTTTGTAAGAATGTCAATAAATTACTAGGAATGTTTTGAAAGTGTGATGTAGGCTACCAAGTCATGTGTAACATTTGCTTATTTTGCTTTTGGGACCTTTCCATCCCTGAATCTGTTTAGATCACCATAAGAATAATGTATCTTAAATCACCCTAAAAAGGACTCTAGCAGAAAATAAGAATTCCTTTTTGTTTTTAATTCTTTAATGCCTGTAATATTTTGTAACTTTATTTTTGGATATAAGACATATTACATAGAAAATTAGTTTGAAATGGATTTTAGACTCTGTGGGAATTCTTCCTTTCATGAATCAGTCTGGAGAAGATTCCTTCCATCCTGATGGAATAAACCACTCCACGTTGCCTAATAGACAGAACTGTCAGTTATTTCTCTCATTCTGGGCAATCCTAGCACTGCTGATTGTCTTAGGAAGAGAGATCTAAGGCAACAGTCTGAAGAGCTATGGAAAGAGCTGATGTGCTAGTTGCAGCCCACCTATTCAATTTTCATGTTGAATACTTGCACCCTCCTGAATTTTCAGGTACACTTTGTTGCATGTTTCCAGATTCATTCCCATCTACATTTTGTCATGCTTCTAGCCAAGAAAAGACAAATGTGTGTATTTCTGAGACCGCATCTGTCTGAAACGAGTGTCCTAGCCAGTCAGAGAGATCGGAAAGAGTTATTAACTAATGTTTGCTTGTGAAAGGCTAATATAGAAGAAAACTTTGTTAGGAATAATACTTTCTTTATGAAAAATTATTAAATTGCGTATGTCTCAATATGCAAAGAGTGAATAGAATTAGTAATTGTTCCCGTTATCTTTAGTGTGTTTATTTACTTAGTGTAAAGCTAAATATCCTCATAAATATCTGCAAGAATGAGATTGTAATTTAGAAATTTGACATCTTGCAGAAATTCTTCAGTAGATCTTTAAGACTATGCACACATATGCTTTTATGAATTGCATAGTTTCCATGTGCTTTTAAGGATCAGGAAAATAGATTAAGAATATCAAAGAAAAATACATGCCCCCTACCATAGAACATTTGAAGTTTTGAACATCTTGGAGAGCATATAACAACTACAGCCACTCCATATTTATTTTCATATAGTTGTGCCACAAAGAATGTGCTTCTTTTCACTCCGTGTTGCAGAACTCGGAAGTTTACGGTCTACTGTGGAGTAGCAGCTCCAGAATGCTAGAGATGGACCAGTTCCAGCACTTACTGAGTCGTTAACCTTGGGCAGGAAAAATTTAGGATATCCATAGCAGAAAAAGTTTTATTCAAGTAATATATAAGAGGTTTGACTTAGACTAAGGAATTATAATTGTCAAGACTGACAGGTGATACCGCCTTCCTTCACATCTCTGTGACTTTCCTATATACATCATATCAATCATTTCCCTTCTAAATTTATTTAAATAATGTGTTATTCCTTTTTAGAGAAGTTAACCCATTGGTATATACTGCCCTACTAGTGTCTAATTAGACCAGAAAACAAACTGAGTTAAGAATTACAACAGCAGTCAGAAGATAAAAAAAAATGTGAATAAAATTCAGAATGCTTCAAACAGAATTTATGTGATAACAAAATATGATTCTGAAAATGAGAAAGGGGACAACTTGGCTGCATGACTAATATTTGTATGGTGGTGAAATTAAAGCAGAAGTCAAAAGGTAAACACAATATATAAAAAATATTACAAGCAGAATCATGTTTCAACCAACAAAAATAGTTGGTTTTAAGTGTAGATTATTGATAGTGAAATCAAATATTCTGTGCTAAGATTTTTATAATAAGAATATATATTAAGTTAATTAGAACAACAGAAGTCTTAGGAAAAAGAGGTCATTAACTAAATGGAGAAGATTAAGATGTTTTAAGAAATAAAAAAGGCAAAGAGTTTAGGAACACTCCTACATTTGGAAAGAATTAAGATGTCTGTTGTCTAGATAGATAGATATTGTCTATTAATAACTAAGAAAGATGTTAAATAACATCTGGTGGTAATAAACATTTGAAATCATCAAGCTGGGAGAGTTGCATACAAAAGAGCTGGCTGATGACATCCCTAGCTTCATAGTGTTGATTTGTAATAAATCTCAGAGATAGTAGAAAAAATCCAGAAGACTGAAGGACAGTTTATATTGTGCCAATATTCAGAAATGACAAGTATGAGGAGTACAATATTTCTAAGCTTATAACATTTATCCTCAGTGATGAAAAAGTGGATAAACTTTCACTGTTAAGGACATAAAGGAGAACAATTAATGCCAACTAACATGAATTTATGGGAAATATAAATTGTTTGACAAACTTAACTTTATTTTGAGATTAACTGGAGATTATAACAGTGATCATCATGATTATTGCAGTGTGTAGGAACTCTAGGCATGCAAACTGAATCCCATTTTGTTGAGGATAAATAGAGAATGAATACCAAACAGATAATAAATGCTCCCCCCAGACCTCTTGGTGACTCAGGCATTTGGGTGCCCACAGAATAAACCCCTCCTCACAAACACACTGTCTGACCAGTGGAAAACAGTGGATGGGAATGAACAGGGGAATAAAGAAAACATGCTCCTTGATAAACTGGATGGGGGTAATACCACCTGCCCACTGACTATTGCCATGCTTTGGTGGGAATTTTAATAGGTGAATGCTGAAAGAGAATTTTCCCTAAATACCTTTGTGGTAAGAATAAGTTTCTGGTAATCCTTGTCCCCAGGACCTTACAAGGCTAGAGAGAAAGCAGAAGGGCATGCAGAGCCCTTTCCTCACCCTCTGCAGGAAAGTCTCCACATCATGCAATAAAGGAGAAAATTTGCTCACTCTGTTCCCTGCCCCTCATTCCCTATTTCTCCACAGTGATCCCAGAAATATTATGAAACCCATAATTTGCAAACACGTACTATGTGTGAGGGAGATTTTCACACATAAAGGGACGTGAAAAGCTTGAAAAAAACCTGTTTCAGCTCATGGTTTGCCTCTGCCTTTCATTGATTTCAGCTACCTGTCAGGCTCAGCTCTTATCTCTGACATTACTAAACTCTGCTGTGTTCGAAGTTGTAAATGATAATAAAACTCTTCTATTCAACATTTCAGTGCCATGTGCGTAACCATTACTCTAACTGCACAGTAAATGCCAGACAAAATTGTTCAGAGCCTTTTTTTTGTATATTTAAGTGTGATTGAGGGAACATTAGAGGAAGTTAAGGATATTGCTGAGAAGTTTAATCATTTTCTAACCTCATTCTATACCACAAAGGATTTTCAGGGATACGGTCATTTTTTCTCACAATAAAGCTGAAAAATTCTGTGGGACTAAGAACTTGGTTTTTTCCACTTTATTGGGAGCCAAGTCAGTTTAAGAAGTTTGTTTTTAACAATTTTGCTTTTTGAAGTAGGATATCTCTTCCAGGATAACAGATCTAGCAAGTTTGATAAGTAATGTATCGTTGGAGTCCTTTGAACATTTTGGTGAAGTAATAATTGTATATAGGAGCAAGCTTTTACTCAAAAGTCTCCTACAGAAAGCAAGAGGAAACAAAGTAGATGGTAAATGGTCAGGTTTTGTCACATCAGATTGACAGTACAATGTTTCAAGTCTTCGTGAAAAGTCCAGTGTTAACATATTTGTAAATATTAACACTGAATATTAGCAATGCAACTTTTCTTGAAGATCAGAAATTATTTCATTAATAGTCAAATCCAGAGAAAGTCACAAGAAAATATTAGAGGACTATGTGAATAGTAACTTGGTAGCATAATGTCAAACAGAACTAAAAAATGCTAATTAATCCACAATAGACGGGACTGTTTGAATTTCCTATGCACAATACAGGTGCATTGTATTGACTCAGGAAAGAGTCCTGAGAGTCTCTACTCAGAGACACATCCTCAAAAAGTCCACAGAGTTGGGATGTCTGAGTGGGAAGGAGGAGAAGATTCAGTCTGTTCAAGAAAATGGCAGTATGGTAGATAATGTGACATCTGCAAACTGGTGTTGGACACTATTTCAGACAGCATGCAAGATTAGAGACGTGATAGGTATGATCCAGACTGGCAGTTCCCAGCTTTCTGTAGAGCATTTTTTCTACAGGAAAAAAAATCTCAAGGCATGTGTCGGGTGATTTTGGATCCCATTTTGTTTTTTAGACATGTATAAATATATTCCATTATTTTTAGTAGTTTTTAAGAGTTAAAATTTCATGCTCTTCTAAAAAAAAAAGTGTACTTGGCATTAAAACCACAAAGGCAGCAAAAATCTTATTTTGTCTCTATATGAATTCGTTTAAGTAAGTTTGGAAGGTGGTATTAATCCTATACCAAACAGCAGAGGTCTACTTATTCTTTAAACAACATGAAACTCTTTAAAACACAAACAAAAAAGATTTAACCCTTGGGGAACCAAGTAAGGTTAGAAGAACTATGAAGATGTGCTTATGGTTGCTTGAGGTTAATGACCTTTGCATAAAAAAGAAAATAATTGCTGTAAACAGTTTTGTTTACAATAGTCTTCCAAATTGGACATTAGTGAAATCTATTCCCTCCCTGGGAAAGTTTATGACAGCATTTACTGCTACTGTTATAACAGGGTGAAGTGCTCCAGAAAAATGCAGAGTTCTACTTTTTTGCCTGCTTGTGATGCAGAGCATGTACAATGCCAGGTGCAGAAGCACTCTCTCAGTTGCCAAACCTCTTGGATCTTGTTATGACTTTTTTCATATGAGCACACTCAGGAATTAACAACATAATTGAGATTGGTCAATCTTTTAAAGGTTTTTGCTCTTGAAATATGTGCCATAATTCCCTTACAACTCCGCCCTCAAACTGGAGAAATGTCTTTAGTTTTCTGCACAAATTGGATTTGTGCATTCAAATTGAGAAAAATATTCTAATTAAAATACAGCCTGCTCCATTTAATTGAAAGTAAATTTATAACTACTTTTTTTTTATATCAAATGATGCTGCTCTTAGTTTGGGTGTAGCAGAAAAAGAGATGGCATAGCCATCTGATTAATTTATTTTTTATCTGATTGGAGAGGACTCTCAGTTCATTCTATCAGCATACTTGCAAACATTAGGCTAATTGCTAACACTAAAACTTTTATAATAATACAAATGCCTGGTTACATTTTGATCACGTGACAGCTCTTAAAATAATCTCTGTTCAACTACTCCAGTGTAGGAACACCTCCAGTATTTCCTCTCTAAAGCTCAAGAAAGGTCTGGGTAAAAGACACTGATTTAGTCACCTCCTTGGTCTGCTTTAGAGTTGCTGCAGTGTGGTATGCCACCACAGTATATTGCCATAAAGAAGTGTCAATTCAGCTCTTCACTTATTGTGAAGAATGCAGTGGAATGACACTACAGGATGTGTCTACATTGCTGTTCTAGTTTGAACCAAGACTCTGTTTTTTAAGGGAGTCCACTAACTGTCACCACTCTGCTTTCATTCAGAGCAAGGATCCACAATCTTCTTTTATGAGCCTCATGTAGACATTCTTTCTTACAATACTGACCCTGTGTAATACATTCTTGGTACCCTATACCAAAAGTGTGACCTAAATCTGAAGTTCAGAGGTCCTTGTGCTGTAGTGGTTGCCTCTGATTTGTTTTAATTTTGTAACTGTGAAACGTTAACATGAAATAGTTTTGCATTTGAAAAAACTTGGAGGTCACTTTTAACTTTTTTCCTTTTAACAAGTGAAACGTCCTATCTTCAATGAAGAGAGGAAAGAACAACGCCAACAATTCTTGCTTAAGGTCAGGTATTTTACTGTTTGATCACGTGCCACTGATCTTGTGTGTTTCACCTTTTACATTTGAATTAAACTTAGATAAGAATACAAGAAAACCTGTAATGAATCCTACAGAAGGTTAAAAGCTTGGTTCCATGCCACTAGAGAATTCATAAGACTGGGTGTAAGAAGAGGGCAAACATGGAAATAGAAGCATATAGAAGCCTCCAGAATAAGTTTCCATAAAATTTATAATGTTCAATTAAAAAAAAACCCAAACCCAAGCCCATTTACTTATCTATAAAACTTTAACTGAGGGATTGGAAACAACAAGTTTTAATGATAGTTGAGAACTAAAATGCAGTTCCACTTACTAGTGCTGAGGCTGAGCTAGCAGCTCCTTCAATAATCTGAAACAGCTGAAGCAAAGAATTTAAGAGGAAGTTACGTGATGTACTTCAGCATATTTGCTGTATTCAGAATTAAACATGTCTTACTACAGGTAAACAGATGAATAACTGCCCAAAACCACAGAAGTCTGTCATAGGAAACTGCAGTTTTATCAAGAACTCTACGAGGCTTTGGGACAGGTCTCCTGTTTTACTTAGATACTGAAAATAGAAAAGGTATGATCTAGACATTTCAAAAGTGACAAGACTTGCTTTAATCTTCTCCCATTGAAATCAGTACGTTGGGGTTTTTTTCATACAACTTAAGGGAGAAAAGGTATGACTGTCCTGATTTTCTCTTTTATAGAGTCTTTTAGAAATGCACCGGTGTGTGGAGGGACTTATCTAAGAACTCTCCACAAGTTAAATCCTGTTCATTCAGTACGTTAAAGTTTAATTAGAATTTAATTGATTCACAGGCTTTATGCTGGTCATTTGCAGGCATTTACTGCCATAATTTCAGCATGCTTTTAGATGTCAAGATTGCTTAGTGAACAATGCAAGTGCAGCAAAATGGCAGTCATTGAATTAATTTTCCCAGATGAATAATTTAATCAGACCCAGTATATTTCAGCAGAGAAGTTCAATCTACTGTTTTCCCTGTACCTCAGAAATACTCCTCTGTTTCAATCACTACTTGATTTTTTTTCCTTAGAAAACAGTGAAATTCTTCTTCATTGTCTACACGGTTTTTCCCAAAAGCTCAAGATTTATGATTATTATTGAGATTAGTGAAGACAATCCCATTTAGAGTAGAAATTCACATTTCTTACTTCCCCCCCACTTTTTCTCCGGCAGATGCTAAAAGTATTTATGCATGTTCTAGTGTAGTTCTTAGGACAGTGACTTAAAGGAAAGAAGAGAGGAAGTGTGTTATTGTATGTTTACATGATAACCAATTTTTCACTTTCCTGACACTAGGGAAAATGAATACAACATGTGACATAGTAGCAGATTCTGCTCTTGTCACTGGGAATATGAATTAACTCCCCTGACTCTAGGAGATTTGTGCGTAGAATTGAACTGGTATTACTGAGATCAGAGCCTGTTCCAAAGATCTTGAATAATTCCTATAAGGCAAATGCCTTCAGCTGTCAATCTATCAAGCTGACCTGTCAGTGTCACATAATAATTAAACAGCAGCTGGCATTAGTGCAAATTTATAATTGGTATAATCCTTATTGCTGACATGTCAATATTTAACTTGCATTAACCTTTCCTTTGAGGCTTACAAATAGTGCATCTCTGGCTTGTTCAGTCTAATTTTTCATGTCATTGCCTTGCAAGGTACAAAGATTTATAATGTCATTATGTGATGGATACAGACCACTCCTTTACTTAGCCTTGTAAAATGCACTAACTCTAGAATAACACTGGATTATTTATTTATTTTTCTGCCCTGCGTGCAAACCACATTTTAACCACTTAAACGATTTATAACATGAAGGCCATGTCTCATATTGAGCGTGAGGATGCCACTCTTGTGAATTTCAGACAGCTTCTTTGGAGAGTGACACACTCTAAGCCATTACTATATATTACAGACTCAGTTTCTAGAGTTGTGTTGTTTGAAATGTAGATAAAGCAAATCAGGAGCATTGAAACAGCAGAGAAAGGTATTGAGAATTTTTGAATATTTATGAGAAGTCAAAATTAGGCCATTATTTTAGCAGCCCATCTTCAGAAAACAAATTTGAAAATTTTGGACAGATATTCATGCACAATCTAGTTGGCAAACAAAAAAGATCAAAGGAACTTGTGTACTTTCCCACTTACCTCATCCTGTGTTTGAAAGTAATAAATTGCATGTAAACTTTGATCAAAATAAATAAGCCTAGTTTTGCATTATTCTCTACATGATGGGAATTTTTTTCAGCCACTGATCACACAGAAGCTTATAAAAACAATTATCACTAGATGCAGTGTCACCTTTGGGCTTGAGATACCTGCCGTGATCATAAAAAGAACCAAGAAATGACTCCAAAACTCCTCCTGTGGCTGCTTTTCTGCTCATCCCAGCAAACTAAAGCATGTTCTAGAAAGCTATCCCATATTTCCATTTCCAAAGGTCTGGTGGTTATCTTGCTTACCACCTTATAAGGTTCTGAGCATTACTTAACAAGTACCTATATACTTGTCCTTATATTGCTTACAACAACGAAGGTACAACAATGTACTGCTATGGACTAGTATAACAGTTCAACACATCCTAAATGGTGGCATTTAAAAATTCTCATTGCAAAGTGAAAAAAAAGACTTATTCTTAACATCTGAGTATTGTCTCTTCAGCCTTATCATCTGATCTTTCCATTATCTGCTCAATAAAGGCAAATTATAGGTCAGGGCTCTTCCTTGAAAGGGTGAATTAAATTCTACCCAGTGTAGATATTGTGGGATGATTTATTGAGATTACAAATAACCTGTACTCATGTTTATAATTAAACAATCTAATTTATCACTTACTGTTATACTTCTGAGGGGTCTTGACTCTTGGCTCCCTGTGGAATTACTGCTTATACCTTCCAGATCAAGTTTTAAAGCAGTACTTAAGTGTGTAGTGAATTGATCAATGCCAGGCATCATGCGTAGCAGGCACAGTAGATTGTACTTAATTCAGATTGATTAACAGCAAATGAGAAATGTAAGCATGAAATAAGTACATTAGACTGGACTATATATGCACAACAACTCCTTTAGCATCTGAACATTCTGTAAAATCTCTCAATTTTCTTTAAAAATAAATGATTTTTAAAATGAAAATGTTGCACTTTTAGAACAAATGTTTGAACAGTCTGGAGAATCCATGTGTCCTACAAATTCCAAGAATGAATTTAATGATTGCTATGGTTACATCAACACATACTGTAATATGATATGATCAGCTGTGATGTGCTATGGCACAGAAATTGCAAAGATATGTTTGATTAAAAAAAAGCCATTGCCAATATGTTCTTGTTTTACAAACATACGAGCTATTTTGAAGTTTCAGAAAGGTTTAAGATGCAGGCTGTCAACTTTGTTTAGTTATTGTGATGACTTCTCAAAAGGTTTCAAATTGATCTGTTAACATTTCTCTACAGAGAATTACCTGGATTTAAGAACTAAAATCTTTTAAAAAACAAGAAGAAACTAATTTTTTTGCTGGTAAATCTCTTCCAATATTACTTTTTTTGTAATTAAGTGTCCTAAATACATAATAAATAAGTTGTTATATGAGCTTTCCATAATGTACTATCCATTTTAATGCCCCTATACTATATGTACACATATTTGGCTTCTTGTTCACACTTTCCACTACTAGATTTTACAGCATTTCTTTTATCTTGTACTGAATCTTATTTTTCCTTAAATGTTTCCTGTATTTCTTCTAATGAAATAAATTCTATTGATTTCTTTAAAATTTTCTTATATCTTTCAATATTGATATTATGATCTTGATATTTTGATACTTTGATTTCCTTCCTTTTCTTATTTTTCTGTCTCAAATGATATTTGCAACTCCAAGCAGATGGCAGAAGTTATTGGAGAAGGAATTAAAAGACAGCACACACTTGTAGATAATGTGTCAAAAGAAGGCTCCTCTGTATTACACGCAACATACCGGTAGAAAGAAAAGTACTGAAACTGCTTTCTAGCCAAGTTTATAATTTCCAAATTATTTTCCATTACAAATTGGGCAATATGACAAAACCCATGTAAATGGCTTGAAATAAATGTCAGCAATACTTGTAAAGAATAATGTTGAAAAGAAAAATGCATATATTTTATGGTAGAATCTCTCATTTAGCTCTGAGAGGGTTTGGGGCTTCCATCTTTCTTTGATTATGCATTTTTCATTAAAACACCACTGCATAGTACCATGCAGTAACAGCATTGTGCCCTCACTTCAACAGCTTTGTTTTTAAGAGAAGGATGCAGAGCCAGCCTCCCTTGTGCTTTTTTTTTTTTTTTTTTTGCATAGTTGTCCAGCTTTCACTGGCTGTAAAGATCTCAGTCCCAGTTCAGGCTACTTTCCATAGTCTAATCAGTAAGACATGCTTTGGAGAAGGAGGAAAGGGTGGAAGGAAGCAATCTCTCCTATTTTCTTTATGCATATAGATATTGCGCAAAAAGTCATCTCTTTTACTACATGTGCACTCCTGTAAGTGACCTCTGCTTTGATTTTCCCAGAAGTGAAGAAGCCCTAATTTGGGTGACAATTTCAGAGTAGTTCCTATGCAAATTATTTTCTTTTTTCCTGGGTGTCATGGTTTAACCCCAGCCAGCAACTAAGCACCACGCAGCCACTCACTCACTTCCCCGCCCACCCAGTGGGATGGGGGAGAGAATCAGAAAAAAAAAGTAAGACTTATGAGTTGAGATAAGAACAGTTTAATAGAACAGAAAAGAAGAAACCAATAATGAAAATGAGAACACTAATAAAATGACAAAAATAATAAGAATAAAAGGATTGGAAAATACAAATTATGCACAATGCAATTGCTCACCACCGACCAACCAACGCCTAGTTAGTCCCCGAGCGGTGATCCCCCACCCCCACTCCCCCCAGTTTATATACTAGATGTGACATCACATGGTATGGAATACCCCGTTGGCCACTTTGGGTCAGCTGCCCTGGTTGTGTCCCCTCCCAGCTTCTTGTGACCCTCCAGCCTTCTTGTTGGCTGGGCATCAGAAGCTGAAAAATCCTTGACTTTAGACTAAACATTACTTAGCAACAACTGAAAACATCAGTGTGTTATCAACATTCTTCTCATACCTAACTCAAAAACAGCACTGTACCAGCTACTAGGAAGACAATTAACTCTATCCCAGCTGAAACCAGGACACTGGGTATAGGCAATTACATTCTTAGTGTGCAGTTATTTAGCTTGCATGCTGAATCTCCTGCTGGATGACTAATTTTTAGATGCTAAAATCTCTGAATTGATACCTCTAACTGACACAATGAAAACTTCCATGAATCTCAAGATCTTGAGATGAAGAGAAAAGTTTACTGGAAACTATCTGTAGCTCATAAGAAAGCAAATATTGACAGTGATTCATTTTTAGATTTTAATTATTTTATGAGATTTTTAATGTTTAAAGTTACCAGTACTAAGCAGATGAGATAGAATTAGTGTGTTAAACTTTCATATATGATTTCAGTCTGTCTGGAGTGACTTATGCACAAAACATTCGCTTGTGGTTCTTGTCTCTTCAGTATGAAAGACCACTGCTATATTTTTTTCACTGATTTCTGTAGCCTTTAGCCTGTAAAGGACAATTCTAATCAGATATGCTGTGCCTGAGTGCAAAATGAGCATCTGCTTCAAAAATAGACATTTATGTTTTCAATATCATAAATTTTACCAGCAAAACCCAACCAAGCTTGGAGAGGTGGATTACTGGGTGACATCAACTATCAATAAGTTTCACTGTATTTATGTGAAAAAAATTTTGTTAATGCCAGAGTTATATTCCAAGATACTAGATTATAAAAAAATCTTTCAGGAAAAGTAATGGAAATCTCATAATTACAGACACGTAAAAACCTGCCTGTATAAAGTGAAAGAGAATATATGGTTTAATTCTGCTTTCCATGAGGGTGAACTAAGTAAGGAAATAAGCCTTCTTTCCAAGTCTAATGTTCTGTGACTATATATCTTATACTGTCTAATATGATTTATTTGTTCTATAACAGTCAGACTCTTAGGTGTGCCATATATTCAGTTGTGATAGAATAGCAGATGCTTGCAACATAAAATATTATTGTCCCTTCCAGCTCTTTCTTCTAAGTTGGATAGGTCTTATAATATGGCTATAGAAAGAAGCACTAGCTGTTCAACTTCGGCAGGAAAGTAATCAAGAAGCATACTCATAAGTAAAAATATAGCTCAAATTGTGAATGTTACCAGGCAGAAAGAAGATAATTGGGTGTATGTGTTTGGAAAGGGTGAGTATCCAAAACTGAACTTCTGAACTCTCAGGCACAAGCCTCCTACTTGCTAGCTGCAGCTCGTATGGGCTGGCTATAAATTTTTATAACACCTGGACTAAACAAAAGTGTTACATCCTGAATCTTCCAGTTGAGAGATAGACTTGAGAGAGTACCACCAATTAGAAGGCCAATCATGCATTGTGCTTCCTTACCTAGACTATCTAGATTGGGAAAACTGGGAGTGTAGGGTTCTGGAAAGAAGAGGTGGTGCGCAGAAGAGGGTTTTGCAAAAGGAAGAAGTGGTCTTGGGAAAAAAAAAAAAGGGGAAGGGTGTTCCAGGAAATAGAAGGTGAAGAGTGTGGCTGGAAGAAAGATCTGGGAAGTAGGGAAAGGTCCCAGAGATCAGAGACCTGCTCAGACATAAATGCTGGGGGATGCCCAGGGACCTTGGCTGGTGATGCCCAAGACAGGTACCTGCAAGCAGCAGCATGACACGTACCGGTACAACTTTCTGCCCAAGTTCCCTGGGTCAGCATCCACCTCCTGGGTGGGGACAGGAGATGTAGGGAACCTGGTGTGGCGGGAGGAGCCAGTGAGCAAATGTGTGAGATGAGTGGGGTATAAGTGAATCTCCCAGGTTTTTAAATAAACCCCACTATCTATATCCACTATGGGCTTACTTCATCTTACCTGTGAGAGTACTGAGTATTATTCAGTTTTTAATTAGATTTGGGAATTATTCAGATTTGTCTTACTAAAAGGTTATGTTTGCCTTATTATAACTTGAATCTGTGTGTTATTAATGTTTAATTTTAAAGTTACACTGTACTTAGAGGATTTTAAGAATTGCCTTAGTGTCATGAATGAAAAAGTGTATATTTTTTTAGTTGTGTTAACAAAATCCTTTGATATCTATTTATTTACCCTCATATGATCACACGCGATTGAGATTTTCATACATTTCAGTAACTCCTGTATTCAGGATTGTGCTCATCCAGATAGTATATCTAATTGGGTCTAAATTTACTTCTTACATACATTTATACTTTTTTATTTTTATGTGTATATATGGCTTAATTTATATCCTAATAAACTCAGAGAGAAAAGGTCAGTGCTGTTGAAAATTTACTTTTTTTTTTTTTCAGAAAATCCTTGTTTCAGAATGAAGAGGGCAAGACATAAAATTGGATCTAAAATACCCTGTTGTACTCATGTTTCTTATCTTCCTTTCCCTGGAAAGGATTAAGGCCTGTATATAGATCCCTGAATAGGAAACAACCTCATTATTTTTCCATATTTTGTCTCATATAATTATGCCCTTCTTCTGACAAACTTTTGATCTGTTACCATGCATAAATCATATCTGAGTTCACAGAGCAATTTGACCTTGGGAAAATTGGGCTCTTTCAGGTACAAACTCCATTTCAGGAAGTCTGTACAGGTTTGCAGAGATCTAGTTGCAAAAAGTGTTGGAAATAGGCAGACATTGTTTCTTTTGCAAAGTTTCATATTGAATTAATTTTTGCAGTCTAAGCATACCTAATTTTGTGCAGGTACAATGAGCTACTAGTAAAACCTTTCAACAGATACACAAACCTGATAATAAAACCTACTCATCTCTGAGTCTCAGAAAATCAGAGGTAAACTCCTGATCTACATGAAGGCAGTGGGGAATTTTACCACTGAATACAGGGGAGTCAGTTCCTCCCAATGCAGCAAAGTCAGTTTTCCAAAGCAAATAAAATTAGTCACATGGTGTTTTATTTTTCCATTCACTTGGATTCCTTTTAAAATTTCATCTGTTTCGGAGATCATCTTATACCCTCTCAGTCCCAAAAGCAATGTACGAGACAGGGAGCAGGGAAGCAAATATGGCTTTCTGTAAAATGTCTTGAACCTTTATTGCAGAAATCTTAAGAGTAGCAAAGCTGTAAGGAAAAAGCTAAATCAGAAGTGTTTGATTGTGATTTGATGATCACAGTATACCCAAACATGATAATTTATCATGCACTAAACCAGTCCAGATACTGAGCAATGCAAAAGATGGGTAAGAGTTGATAAGATTTCTAAAATGTGTGTACAGTGCAAGTTTCCCTGAACATGCAATTTACAAAGTATTATAATGGCCTCAAAAATTATACAAATTGGAAGAAAACCATGCAATTGAGGAGGAACGTGTTAATTCATAAAAGTAACAAGAATGTATACATGTGCACCCACTTGTTATAAACTTATATTCTAACCTAGAACTCTTGAATTATCTTTTTGGCCAAGGATGTCTCACAGAAGTCCTATGCTAAAGACAAGATTCCTGAAGAGTAGTACTGATTTTGCTTCTGCAGCAATGCCTTGCCTCAATAAAGCTATAAGTAACAATGAAAACTAGGAATATGTTTTCTGAGTGGTCTCTCATTTTCATGTTTCTCTTTTGTGAGTGTGAGTCCAATTTTTCAACTAATAACATAACTCTTTGCTTTGAAAAATAAAATTTGTCATTTTCATTTTTGAGCTTGCATATGTAAAGAGGGATATTAGGTAAGAGGTAAAACAAAAGATTTTTTTTGTGTCTGAAAGCATTTAAACTAAGTAATAAACTTTTTCTAACACACCCCTTGGATACCAACAGGTGGAGGAAAGCTTAGGACTTGTATAAGCTGAGTATTTTCCACCAAACCACAAGGGTAAATTTAGGTGTTGTTGAAATAAGATGCCATGGAAACTGTACTGAGTTCTTTATAAGTCCAGACAGTAGACCTGAAGGACCACAGAAATGAACTGATGAAGTATCTTGCTGGGCCATGAGGTTAACCTCTCTGATTTACACATAGCATGTGCACAGCAGCTGCATTAGGTCAAATGAAGTTTTGATCTAGCCCAATACTCTGTCTCTGAAAATGACCCATAGCAGATGTTTAGTGGAAAAAAGCAAGAGTAATACTGTCACCCTATTTACAGACAGTAAACATACCCTTCCAGCTCAAGCAATTTAGGGAGTTCCTGACTGATTTTTCTTCAATCAATGTGTCTAATTACTTTTTGTACTCGTAGTTTGGGTCTTTCCATTTCTGGGACAATAAATCCCACAGTTTACTCACACACTGTATGAAAAAATACTCTTATTTCATGTTTTTTACTTGCTGCTTTATCATTTCTTTGGGTGCTTCTTCACTTTGATCTTTTTCCACGTTTACTTTTTTTGTACTTTCATGATTTTATAGATTTCTATCATAGTACCCTCTGGGGTCACTCTTCCAATCACTCCTTGTATTGGGACTATGGCATGTCTTTCATCATCCCTTTTACAATTCTCATACTTTTTCTAGATTCAGTAAATCCTTTCTGAAAGAGGAAGGAGGTGGAATAAAATTATAGTACAGTGTTAGAATGTGCATATCCTGTGAATCTACCGACACAAGGGTAGTTTTGAGTCCTTTCCTTGGCAAAGAGAGGTTGGGGGTAGTAATAGGAATCTACCTACTTACATCAGATACTTTATAATAATTAGCATTGGTTTTCTCCAGATACATTTTGGCACAAAAATTTAGTTTTATGTTAAATTTAATCTGCCCCATTTAAGACTGGAGGGTATATATTTAGACCATTTCTCACTTGTAAGAATATTCAGTAGAAAAGGTTCCAGACATCAGAAGAAGCTTTTTAGTACTGATTTCTTATGGTGTCTTCTGGTACATCCTTGTCAGGGAAATTATTTCTTAATTGTAGATTTATGCCCTTGAAATAAGGAAGCCAGGCTAGTGGTGGAGATTTTATCTGGGTAGATTATTTGTGTTCAGACACTATAAATCTGCCTGAATTTATAAGTGATACGTAGTTTTAACCCACTAAATGTGAATTGGTACTGCTGTAGTCTCTCTCTAGTTGTTTCAATAGTTCCTGTAGCATTAAATTTATTATAAAAATGAGGTCCTAGTTGTGAATAGTGAATGAAAGTATACAAGCAGACAGAAGAACATTTAGGTTTGAGTGAAATTTATATGGTGTCATTTTACACCCTTCTACTTAAATGATTTTAAGACAGATGAGAATTAACGCCTTGATTTAAGTATGTGCAATCATTACTAGCAAACATATAGTAACATTCCACTTTCCACTGCTCCTGGCTTCCCATCACTGTTTCTCTCCCCATCTTTTGGTGATCACACATCCAAAAGGTCTTTGGATGGAGCTGCTTCGATGTAAGGCTGTGCAGTTCTGGAGGCAGTGTCTTTACACATAGCTTCTCTTAGAAGCATCCCAGTTCTGCTTATGTGAATTTGCACTGAAGTGGCCAGACCACAGGTGTGAGCAGACTAGATTAGTTTCTTCCTCTGGGTCTCCAGGGTGCTGTACCTTGTATGCTCCTTTTGGAGCCAGGATATCTCTTACTGGTATCCTTCATTAATAAATCCGACTCATCTCATTAAATCTTAGTCTCCCCAGTCTCTACCTTGAGCACCCTTAATTCCTCTTTAGACATGTTAGGTGACTGTTACTTCATTAAACCTCTCCTTTCAGAGAACTTACACAATTACTTCAGGCATGATCTGTGGAGGTGGGCAGGGTTGGAACTGGCTACTTAGTGGGTTTTGTTTTGTTTTGTTTTGGTAAGACATTTGATATTTGTCTTTTTTTAAATGAAAATCAGTCACAAACTGTCAAGGAACTCCTTCCACTTTCTTGTACCTTATGAATGTTTATTTCTGGGTGGCTCTGGTCACTGACGGATGTTTCTTCCCTACTGGTTTTAGTGCAACCAAGCTGACAAGCACAGCTTATGGGAGGACAATGCTATTAACATTTTGTCTTATTTAGCATCATACAGGAATTCTTGTGATAAGAACAGCTAGTTTCAGGGGTTTTATTACTTATTCTCTTCATATATTGTCATGCCCACACCATGTCTTAAAATTTGTGTGAAGAATACTGAGTTTGGTACGTCTCTATCTCCTCCACTGGAACATTGCAATACTTTTCTACAACAGGCTCTTCCTATGAAGTGAACTGGTCAAAGACTCATTACAAATACTGGATCTTTGCTTTTTTACTCAAAGATCAAGATATATCAGCTGACTGCAGAATGACAGCAAGATATTTGTTGTTTCAGCTGTAGAAAATTCAATCCTATCATGTATCTGTAAGAAGCTTTCCAGTAAATATAAGAACTAAACCAATGTGCTAGATATTAATGAATCCTCATTTAATACTGTAAAGTTCTGGTCACACTTAGTCAATAAAGGATAACTCAAAGGGTCTTTAAAAAAAAAAAAAGCTGTATGATCAAGAGGAGGAAAGCTCTACCACGTGTAAGGGGAAGGAAAAAGGATGCAGCTAAGTACTGTTAAGTACTATTAACTACCTCAGAGGTGGGGGCTCTGGGATTCTGTAGGAGTTCTGCCAGTATGAATATGGGGAACAAAGAGCCTTGCAACTGCTTCAACTCATTACGGTTTAAAAATAACAAAGATGTAAGTGGACATTAACAGAAAAATTAATTCTGTGTAACTTCAGGTCTCTAACTCAGATCCTCTGAACCACAACTTACCATATACTTCCCATTGGCTAAAAAAGAAATCAGACTCCCAGTGGAAAGTGCTTAGAATCCCATCTGAACTGGACAGCTTACACAATGAGAATACGTCTCCTCTACCGAACAAAGTTCACAAGGGAATTTGTGCATCTGAATCTTATTCAGGGGTCTATAGTCCCATCTTTTTCGTTGGCAAATTGGGCCTAAACAGGACTTAGGCAACTAATTACCTTCATGGTTCTGGGACTGCATAATCAAAAGAAGGTAATGAGTACAAAATGTTCATGTAAGATAATAGCTGAAAGTATTGTTCTCTTCAGATATGTGCACAGAAATATGATTCACAATTCGAATAAAATAAAGACTAGTGCTGAAGAGAAACAAGCATTTACTTGTAACTACCTTCGAAAAAAGCAAAATCTTAATAGAATTATCTTCTTTTAACGTCATAGGTACAGAACTGATACAGAACAGAGAGTGGTAAAAAAGGAATGAATTTATTGACTGTGTGGGAATACTTGTGATACCTGGATACTTGAGGGATGCAAAATATGTGTAAATAAAAGATTAGAAGTGTACGAATAAATTGAGATCAAATTTTGAACACAAGATAAATGAAAGCACAATAATAATAAATCAAACTTTTAAAGAGTTAAAGAGATAACAGCCTTATAAAAATGATGAAAAAGTATTTTAGAAATAGTTTTAGGATTTTGTGTTAGATATGACCACAAAGCTATTTGTTGGCATGATTGCCATGCCAGGGTAACTTTGTCTCTGCCAAAACAGAGGTTTTTCATTTTCTTCACTCTGTGACCTTTTAAAATTGCAGGAGTTCAACGGCAACCAATTTGGAACATCCATCATTCTCATCACAGCTGCTCCAATGTCCCTGAGTACATGGGTGCTGAAATGGGAAAGAAATTAACAGTTCATTTGTGAAAAGTGTGCTTTCTTTCCCAAGTGCCTGATGAGACTTCTCTCTCCGTGTGTCTGTTGCAGATAAATCAGCCTTCATATTTAACTTCACTACACAAAACCTACACAAAATAGCAAAAGCATACACTGAAATATCTGGAAACAATCAAGAGAAATACACAAGATATCAGACCTTCGTTTTGAGTTCCTGGAACAAAAAATGGATAATCATCATTATATGCACAATATATATATTTCAATGAATAGACAGGTCAATAAATAACATATATGGGAATAGATTTTTCTTTATATATAGTATCCAATTCAGATTCTATGTTTGAACCATAATCATTAAAAATAGTAACCATAGAATATTTGCCACAGTTCATTCATTCCAATTTAACTTAGGCAATATTAAAAAAAAATGGTATCCAGCTCAAAGTACTGGTCACCTGCTGCTGTTTAAAGACACATACTGTACATGGAGCATTCAGCTCCATCCTTAGACCAAAATCCCATTCCATCAGTTCAATCTGTCTGGGTTTTTACCTGTCCCAAAAGACTCCTAGAAGTAAGTCCAGAAAAATGCCTGTAAGTGCAGCATACACAAATTATTCAGAACATCATGGCTTAATTACACTTTCATAAGTAATTTGTGGTTACTCATGTGCTCTATATTGTGTCTGTGGCTGTCTAGGGCATGTAGTCTTTCAAATGGGGAGACAAAAGCTTCATGGGCTTGTTCACTTCTGGAGGTTACTCCAGTGAAGGCAGTCTAGGCTCCAGTGCCCAATTTGGGCCTGTGTAGTGTATCACAGACAGCGTTATCAAGAAGACTTCTCATTTACCAAATTTTGTGGCATGCCTGACCTGATCCTGGCACTCACTCTGACTTGACCTATGTACAGTACACTACAAGCTGTGATGTAGCACACAGCTTAGCATGGGCTGCAGCTGGTGGTGATGGCAGTGTATCCCCAGTCACCTTAGTGTGGCAGCACATTATGTCAATCTGGAAGAGAGGAAAGGAGGAGGTGGTTTCAGAGAGCTCTTAGAGGAAGGCATAGACACCCCAGGGAAGGGCATTGTGACAGAGCCAGAACAATCCAGCGATGCAGTCTCCTGACCAGCACTGGTTGTCTTCGTTGTCTGGGTTGGAAAGTGGCACCTCCATGGAGCTCTGGCTGGAGTGTCTTGATAGTCTGGGAAGACAGGAGAATGCAGTTCTGATGATGAGATACATATTTCCATATCTGCATCCCTTAGCAAGTGACAGCCCTCTTCCCTCCACTGACATGGGCACAATATTAAGGTGTATAGATACTTTGCTGGTGATAGCACTGGCAACAAAGGTGTCCATAACCTTATTCTGGTTACCACAGCCACATTCCACAACAGTTCTTGCTAGGTGTGGCTGTTGCACATTGGGCTACTTGAGTTTCTTAAGTATGTCTGGCATTTCCCATGAGAGTGACTCAGTGCCACTGTGGAGAATGCTGTCAGAGTGGCATCACTTTCCACACCAATGGCCAGTGGGCCAGGTGCTCTCAAGTCAGCTTCCAGCGTATCCTGATAGTAATGCATCCAGAATAAAATCGTGCCTCACAAGAGACATCTCCAGATGTGCTGGAACAGATCAGGGTTAGATACAAGAAAATGCTGAAATTGTAAACAAAAATCCCTGTTTCATTGCAGTCAATGGGAAAACTATTTTAGTGCATTGCATCATCGTATATTGTGATTGGTGAAAACTCTACAGATACACAACAAAAGGGAAGTCTTAGCTCAGAAATGAGATATTGACATCAATCATCTTCTGACCCACTGTATAACTTCAGGTTTTCCAGACCTTTCGGGAAACCAGTGTTTTCTCAAGTCTTATGAAGGTAACATTCAGCTGTAGTAAAATAAAGTGTCAGAGAGCTATATTTCCTAGGATGTGGAAACATTAGGTTGCAAATAATAGAAAAATTCATGATTCCGTTGAAGATTTATATGTTTCACTTTTCTTTCCCGTGTACTCCAGCATCAGCAAATCTTCATTTAATTACTTCCTGTTTAATAATGGATGTTTCAGCTGCAAGTCTTTTATATTCATATTTTACAAAATTATTTATGTAAGAATTTTTATACATGAAGATCCTAATTGACTCAGTCTTTTGGTCAAAGTCCTTGTTAAACTACTGTTTTACTATAAAAATAAGGGTGGGGAGGGAAGGAGAAAATTTGCCCAAACTCTATCTCCATAAGGAAGGACTAAGACCCAAAATAGCCTGAGGCTATTAATATTGCAAAACTTTGTACTAGAGATTTCAAAGTGAATGTACTTTAGCATCAAACAGGCAATTAAAAAGGAATCAGAGAGTAAATCTTATAAGCCTCTATTTTGTGAAATTCCCTAGTGTTGCCAGTATTAAAAAAATGTTTTCCATGTTCCTGGAAATCTCTGAACAGCAAAAAGTGTAAATAAAAGGAAGATAGTAATGAATGTGTTTGCATTTTGCTTATCCATGTCAATCAAAAATAATAAACATGTCAATTCTTATCCAGGATCCCAGCAAAAGACACTTCTGATTACCAATATTGATCACCCTGAAAGTACACTTACTAACAACTTTTATGGTCTTCCATTGTGCAATATGCTGATTACTCATCTTGGCATCACCAAGTAGTAGAATTGGTTTTATCTTTATAGACTAGGATGCTATAATGAGTTAGTATGTGCTTTGGGTTTTTGGGGGGTTTGGTGGTTTTTTTTTTCATTTTCTGGAATTCCAAAGGGAGCAGCATAAGGAATATTTTTGCCATAGCCAACAAACTCAGGATTTAGGAGCAAGCACTGTGCCTCTTGAAGGCATATTTAAAACTCTTTTAGTCCAGTGTTTTCTGAATTTATTTGAATATTCAACCCCAGCACCGCAGGGAGCTTCATTAATCGGGCAGAGTTTTATTTTCTATTTTACGAGACAGTAGGTGCTTCTTTTATTACCAAGATCATGCTACAAACTGACAGATACCCTCCAGCTATTATCAAAACAAACCAATATTTATTATGCAAAAAAAAAAAAAAAATTATGTTATTGTACCAAGTGACTGAAGAGGAAAGTAAATGTGATGCATATTCAAAAAGGAACTAACCTCTTCACTCGCTCCTGCTTGAGCTCAAATACCCATTGCAGTGCTGTGAAGTAGCCACATGTTGGAATTAGAGGACAGAAAACCTTGGATGTGTTTTGGGATGGGCCCTTTTCTGTATACACAGCAAATCAGAATTGCTTAAGGATTTCCCTCAAAGGTATATTCTGTCCAGAGAGACATGCATCTGAAAACAGAATTTGTTTGAATGTGTTTTAGAAATATCTTTTTTGTAGGGTTAGCATAGAAATGATGATGATGATGATGATGATGATGATAACAATTATTATTAATACTAACAATTAAAAAACCCCCAACAACCAAGCTGGGATACCTCACTTGGAAAAATACTTTTAACATCTCTGCTGTATAATATACTCTTATACTATTTTAAGAAAAGGCTAATCTCTCTGTGGTACCAACATTGATAATTCTTTCATTAGTTATACAAAGAAGCTTTAGACCCAGCACTCAGCGATGTGTTCATTTAGTCAGGTGGTTAAATAGGTGGTTAACCATGAAGTTCAGAGCAGGATCACAGCAAATCCTGCTATTGGTGCTCAAAGGCACTTCTATATTTCTGTCAGGTGATTTAAAACTGATGCTTCAGAGACAGAAAATAAAAGGGGAAGGATCCATTTCATTTTCTAACTGAACATGACGATTATCTTCAGGTTAATAAATAATTTATGAAGTATTATCTTGGGTGACCATGGCTATGGTACAGTCAGAGCGCTGTACAGATAATGGCACTTAAGTAACCAGTATGTGACCTGTTGTATCAATTCCTTTCTTTTCTACAGCTACTGAACACCCCTTGGTTGTGTATCCTTGGTTGAAAGAAATCAGCATCTCTTTATTGACTTCAGTTATTCAATGGCTCATAATAGAACTCTTTTGGTATAATTTCTTTGGTCTTATAGAATGATGAAATGTTGTTTATTTGAGGGGGGGAAGGGAAGGACACTTAATGAAGCAATCCTATGGCTTCCTTTGGCTTCCACTCTCATTACTAATTTGTTTGAAACCCAAACATAAACCACTCAGTGCATTTAGAGTGACTCATTGGCACTGTCTCTGACACAAATAATATGATTTCAAATTCTTGTAGTCTTCTGCTCCCTCTGACTTCATGCATTTGCTTATTAGAAAAGAGTGAGAAAATTGAAAAGTACCACAACATGTGGTTAAACAGCACTGTTTCTAATAATAATTACCGTTAGAAATATGTGTCTATACATCAAAGAAACAGACTAGACATATGCAAAACAGCAAAAAGACAATTTCAACAGTCTAAGCATCCTCAGATTAGCCAAGAGATAAAGAGGCTGTGTAAAGAAACAAAGGGAAACAATGACTTGGCAAAAGCAGTACTAGTATTAACACAGCCATAACCTAGTTGTGGTAAATTTTTTTAATTTTTTTTTTGTCATGTCTCTTGCAAGATATATTTGTTCAAGGTTATATTAATTCTACCCTTTCAAAAATGCCCTGATAGTAAAATATCCCTGTTGAAACCCAATAATTATCATATTTCTTGATAGAAAATACGTATATAATCACAGCAGAATGTGATTGGTTGTATTTGTTTCACGCTGCTTTTCTGGAAGTGCATTTGTCCTCCTGAGGCATGCCAGAAATCCTGAAGAAATATTGCATTAATATCAAGATAGTGATGAGATATTTGGTTATTTTATAATATTTGGTTCAATATTATGGAAAATACTGGAAATACAAGTATTGTCCTGTCTTTATTAAATTATATTTTATGGTTTTCAGAGAATTCCACTACTATGGAAATTTGGTGATTGGATACTTTTGCATAATCAACTCCTTATTCAGAGTAAACTTTAATTTCAACCATTATATACAAATTAATATATAAGATCATAATAATGTCTAAAACATATTTCAGTGTGTTGCTATTCTTGACAACAAAATACTGATTCTTCCCATTCCCTTGGGAGCTGGTATACTTCAGAGTCAGAAACAAACCAAAAAATAGTTTCCTTGTGGATGAGATTATTTTGAAAGAAGGAGACAAAATGAGAGAGGTAGGATTTGTGTACTCTCTATTATTTTATGTACAGCAGCCATTTTCTAACAATGAAAGTCTAAAACATAAAGAACTGTCATTTTAATTCTCTCAGCAAAGAAAGAACAAGAAATAGTATAGCATAAATTCTAGTACGTTAAACATTTCACTCATTTTATGGTCACTAGATGATATGAAAACCATGTCTTTTCTGCTTGTTGTTGTTGTATGTCATCTTAATATGTTATCAGAGTCATTCCAGGAATGGATACAAATAGAAAATCTCAAAAGCATCCAGTTTACAGTCCACTTCACCAATGACCAGCTGCAATAGTCAAGAAAATTAAAGCACTAACAGTTCTCCAGCTTGTTTGCTTGCTTAGTGCACAGATATATTGACAGCTGTAAACAAGCAGCTGATGCATTAAAGTATCAGGAAATTAAAAGTAGAACTGGAAAACAAATGTCATTCTTCTGCTTTACATTAAGTTTCAATAACTTTGGGAATTACTCACATTGACCAAATTAAGGGCGTAGATAGCCCCTGGTTATTAAATCTTGTTTGGGGATTTTAAATTTATGTTTCAGAACCCTGATGAAATCACTGGATGCGACAAAATGAGAGTTCTCCTGTTCTGAATCTGTCTGCCTCTCTCTGTACTATACAGGAGAAGGAGGTTTTGGTACAGATTTAACATTGGATTCCATTTGTGGTTATTGCTCAGATATCAGGCTGAAATAATGAGAGAGAGAAACTGATTAAGATAGCTCACTCTGAAAGTAAAATAAATTGTTAAATTGGGGTTGGACTCAGGCCAGGGGTGGTGAATGTGGTAAATTAAGAAGGAGAATTAAGACTGCAGTTAGGGGCAATCTGCGTAATTAAAAAGGGACAGAAAGATCTTCTAGAGTAACTGAAGAACCCTCAGTGAATAAAAAGGGTCTGGAGAAACCTAAACATATAGGCTAGCAGTCACCAAATGCACATCTTCGACAGAATGCCAGTATATTGTGGTACTTGTGTGTATATACAGACTGCTTATTTCAATGAGTTTTCTAGGCTGCTTTGGTTCAAGTTTTAGGTAAGTAGCTAAAGTTTGAAATGCTTATCTTTAGTAAACTTATAAAATCTATTTCTGTTGAAACATAAATTTTCAATATAGGGAAGGAAGTGCAGAAAAAAGAGAGAAGCAGAAGAAAGCTGTTGCATTTTTCAAAGGTAACATTTAGGAACATTTTTCCACTTGAAAAAGAAACCAGAAGTTGGTAATCTTACAAAGAATAATAAGGATTTAGACATAGAAAAGAACAAAGTATTTAATCTACTGAATCTACCTACTAAAGCAGGATTCTTCAATCTGTGTTTGAATCTAGCTTTGAAGGTTTCAAAAGAACTTGAAATACATTGTACTTCCAGTTTTTCCCACTCTTATTCCTCTCGGTTTTGGGTTTTTTTTTAATTCCCTTTCCCTTTGCTTCCTTTTGATACTTCACAGTCTTTCTTTTCATTTCATGTTGCAGTCACTGTGGAACAATATTTATATATAAAGTGTTGCATACATATATAAAGTACACTGTATATGGTATTGGCAAAGGTGTGGATTATCTGTCTGAAATGAGAAGACTTCTGCACCATTCCATTCACACAAATGAGGTTTCTTTCCTTTTAGCACCTAACAATACATCCATCTCTGTCAAAGCCTCTTTACTATAAATTAGCTCAGGCATATTTCTTCAGTGATTCAAGTCCTTCTTTATTACTCCTCATTACTTGATGTTCCACCCAATTTAATCACATCTGCATACTGCAAAATTGTCCTTAGACTCATTATTCTAGTTGTTTGTATTATGATATGCTTGATAAAGCTGAATTCTTAGTTATTTCTCTCTATTATATAAGGAAGTTTATCACTGTATATGTAAACTATGTTCTTGATGCCAGATCTAACACCATATCTTTGACATCATTATCATTTTATTTGAAATTTATGACAGCAAGATGTTAAAAGCAGTGTCTGCAGTAGAATGCCAATAAAAGTTGCTAGGAATGTGAAAACTGTAGTTAAGTCTTGGTCTATTTTCCCAGTGATTCTTTCAGCTATTTCAAGACAGGATTTTTGGAAAATAACATTTTGTTAGCACCAATTTCCAGACATCTTTCCTGAAATGAAAAGTCTTTTGACTAATGGGAATGTGGTCTGGTGGCTATAATTAGTGACAAGAGCTAGTTTATATTCCTGACACTCACAGTTTTTGCAGTGTGATCTGAAGTCATTATGCACATCAGCTCACTCATAGGTAAAATGTGCACAGCAGCACAATACCTAGTGTACTTTGTAATAAACCTCTGCTTCCTCATGTTGAAATGCATTTGTTTTTATTAGAGGATCCAAAACTTAAAGGCTTATACCTGATTATTTCATATTCTTTAGAAAGTTCAGGTCCAAAACTAAACTTTGTGACTGAAAACTGTTACTAAAATTGGCAGCCCATGCTTATCACCAGAATAGCTCTTCTTCATTATCATGCAATAGCAGAAATTTCTTGTGAAGCTGTTGGAGTTGTTGTTCATTTGTTATATGTGGAGTAATAAATCTTTCTTCCCAGTTTTTTTTTTTCCTATGCAGTGTATAAAACAAAGGCTAAACTAAAAACTAGAGCTATATAAATAATTCTCTATACTAAAAGCAAATCTAAGTTAAAATTCCTGAATTTTCTCTGTTTTCAGTTAAACAATTAATTTACAGTGCATTTGGCAAGATCTGGATATCCACTCAAGTTTGCATGAACGAATCTTAGGTTCATTCCAGTTTTATGTTTTTTAGTGACTTCTAGGTAGTTTGATATTTAGAGTTCTAGTGAATAGCAGCGGTAATAAAAATCTTTTCATTGCAAAGCAAAGCTATTTACTCGTTAAAATTTGTGGTAATAGAAACAGAATCAAAGCAAGACATTTTCTGAAACTCTAGAAAACATGATAACTTTTTTTACGATTTTTTTTTTTTTTAAATATTTTGGTATTTCTCAGTTCTGGAAGCAGAATGAACAAGCTACTATAGATAGGGCACTTATTGCAGGATTTTTACCGTACCAGAAATAAAGGAATAACCCAGTTCTCAGATTTGTACATCAAAAAGCTTTGTCTACTATATTGACTAACAGATATTTTTTCCTGGAATAAGAAATTCTGAGGGGTGGTCATCACTCTGTCACTGTTTCTTGATAGGAAGTAAATTCAAGCCAGCTTCTGAAAGCAACTGATGGCAGATTAGGATGACCAAAATGCATTTTCAGTTTTTCTCCTGGTCTTACATTTCTAAATAATAAATAATCAATTACATGCTGTCATCACTGGTCAAAATAAATCAGTACACTACAGAGGTTTCATTAAACTTTTCTGATAAACCTTGAAGCTGTGTGATAATGCAACATAGACTCAGATCCTGTCATAAAATGGCAACGTAAAAATCAGTGATAGTTATTTTAGCCTACAATCAGAAAAAACACCAAACATAGCCAGCACATTTTAAATCTATATGCGCATACATTCACATAGCTGTGCCAGGAACAAACACCTTTGGTCTTATTACCATCTTTTAAATTTGACCAAATGGAAGAATACATGTTTTAAAAAATATTAAAATGAGGTATCCTCAAAACAGTTCATTGGATTTTTAAGTATTTCAGAATGGTTCTGATAAGGTACTCACCAAGCTGGTATAATTTGCCATTAATAAAATATATTCTAATCCACAGTAGTCACAGTTCAGATTTATTTTCTACAATAATAGCTCGAAACCCCTTACCCTAGTATACTCAGGGATATGTAAGCTCTTCTGTACCAAGCATTCACTGGATATAGTTGAAATACTGGATATAGCTAATAGTCATTGTAATATTTATTGATTCTCTGGCCAGCAGCATATAACTCTCATTCTTTGCTTATAAAAATATAGGAGATAAATTAAAACATCACTATCCTCTGAGATCTTTTGTCCCTCTTAAGATTTTATTTAGGTTGTATGGTATATTTTCATTGTTGATAATTTGGCAGCAAGTCAAAAAAGTCAAACAATGTTTATCTTAATGTCTATGCGACCTTTACTCTGTATAGAAAATGGCTGATGATGTATTAAACTCATGATTTTTTCAATGGATTTCTAATCACTATGGTAGTACCAGAAACTAGTGGGTTGAATTTAGTGACCTTCAGTCACTATAGCATCATGCTTGAGATGCAGCAATTAATTTTCCTCACAAGCATGCTTATTGTGTGTCTTCCCTTTCTTATAGTTGGAATGCATGAAGGCAAAACAAAGAACTAGAAGATATGTAGGCAACTCTTTAACTAATATTATGAACACTTTAGACATGTTTTCCAAATGGTTTGTGCTCAGTACAACCTTGCCTATGTTTATCTCTTTCATCAAAACCTGAAAGAAATTGAAAGACAGGCTAATTAAAGAGAAATGTTCAGAGACCTGAGAGTATGGATTGAAAGACTAATTACAAGTTTTCAATACTCCCCTTTGTTTCTGTTTTCCATTTGTACTTTTCCTTCAGAAAAAAGTCAATTTCTACTAGAGTTAGATAATAATGTTTAGTTCCTTATCCTACATTTTAGTTTTAATTTTTTTTTTTTTACATCTTGATGTCTTTGTGGCTTCTACATCCTGTTTTCTTTAAGCAAAAAACAAAGTGAGGGAAATATGATCGTGTAAATTTGATGGAAAAGCCATGTTCCACTGCTCAGTTTTATAAATTATGCACAAATATTGACTTACGTATGCTGTAAGACCTCCTAGAATAGGGCCCCAGCATGTGCATCTGTTGAAAGAGCCTGCCAAAAAAAAGTGTGTTTCAGCCTCCAACATGTAAAATATGCATATTCAATTACAAAAAATCCTGACATCATTTCAAAAAGGTTTCAGTAACTTGCTGCAGTCCCCAGGAAGCAATAACTTGCGTGCCAAAAACTCATGTAAGTTTTATGTATCTATTTAACTTGCTTAAACAACAACACCAAAAATAAATTAACGTACTGCATGGCATTTCTTGTAACAGACGATACACTGGAATTCCCTTCAAAGAACAGCCTTACATATAACAACATACATGCAAGCATCTCTCTACTTCATGCACCATTTTGAGAGTAGGAGAGTAGGAGAGTCAACCACAAGCTGACGTTCAAAACACTTGTTTTTGCCAGATGTTTTCCTTTTGGATACTTTTTTGCTTCACTGTACTTGACAGTATTTTTCTCCAACTTGTTAAAAAGAACCAAAACTATAACCCTGAATATTTATGAAAAGAAATGCACACTTTGAAACATCACCTTTGGCATTTTATTTCTGTGCCGACATTTAAGTTATATTTTGGGACTGTAGCAAATGTTTAATGTATACACATTCCTTTGAATAAGAATATGAACTTCCCTTTCATGGACAAAAAAATGTCTTGTACTCCCATTTGCTTTTCTTCTCAGTTCTTCTGTGCCATTCCTATGTGTGCTACAGTCTCTACGAAACAACTAGAAATAGAATGTGAACCCTACCTCATACCTAAAATAAATATAGATAGGCTGACCTAACCACAGGCGTACTTTTAATGAACACAATTTTGAGTGTTTTATACAGCTGTAATCTAAGATTAGGAACATATGGTTCTGGTGGTAAATTAGCACTATGAAGATATATAGCAGTGAAAATTTCATGACATTTTCAGAACGCATAAAGTACCCTGGGCTTAGATAAATTCAGACCTAACTCATTTTGAAACATGAAGGTTGTAGCCTTGTCAAAACAAGTCTGAATAATGATAATACTATAATGATTTATTGAAGTTCTTATGAGGAATAATAAGGAGAGTTTTAAATTATCATCTGTGTTAGTGTTTCATCTGCATGGGAATCATACAGAATTATGTTTGAGAATAATAAAGCCTCAACAGAAAGGCCAAATGATTACTGGGATAAAAAGAAAAAATCCTGTGAAATCGTTTAATTTCATTTCATTAGATTTTCCTTTCTGAGAATATTTATTAAGGGGACAAAACCCAACGGATTTGGAAGTCAGCCTTGTTTTCAGAGCTGCATCTGCACAAGTGCAGTTCTGGATCCATGGATGCAAAGCACCGCACTAACATAGGAAGGATTTTGCTGTGAGCAGTTCCACCCTGATCAGACTTAAAAGGTATATTCTGTGCACGTTGTGCTTCGGAGAATTGTTTTCTATTTAATTCACATTCTGGAAAGAGCTGTATTTCTAGAAATACAGAGGGAAACAACCAATCCAAGACCAATTTTGGACACCCATTTCCTAAAGTGAATACTTGCTGGGAAGCAAAGTTTAACAACTAGCTGTAAATTGAAGCTCATACATGTTTGAATGATAATGTCAATTTTGCCTTGATTTTGTTGTTGTTGTGTCTACATGCCAGTGAATATAGGGGCTAAGGGAGTCTTTAAGGGACCCCATGGCTCAAAGACTTTACTATTTAATTTAGATGCAAAAAACAAAGGATAAAATGAAAAGGACTATGAACATATGGTAAGTCTCTGCCACCAATGAGTGAATGCCTGTATTTGTAGAAAGCAGACTGCTGTATACAGCGGCCTCAGAGGGAAAATGTGGGTCCTTTGGCCAGACTAGGGTTTGATCAAGTAAAGAAGTGTTCTGCAGGAGCTATGAAATGCCAAGCATTTAGAATGTAGCTACCTTTCGAGCATTGAAAGTTTCATTTTTCACTTGGTGGTAATAGTTACTTTGGAAGAGTTAAACAAGGCTTTTCCTTTCCTTCTGATAGGACTCAAAACAAAGAATGGGATCGTATTAAATTTAGGGAGATGGAAAGACTGATTTCATATAATCAAATGCAGATATTTTGCCTATGTTTTGTTCAGCCCACTTTAACTGAAGCTTTTTAAGGCATTAGAAATGACTGAAGGAATTTGTATCTTGGATTTCTAATTCTCAGCCTATTATCAGTAGAAAAAAGATAATATCTGGACTCATCCCTACCTGTCAGTTGAATTAAGTTTGATAAATAGAAAGCGTATGGAAAAGCTGAGAAGAAAAAACCATATATGTCTGGGAAATATTTCCTTCACCAGCATATTTACTGTATATTTTTTTAATGAAAGCTATGATCTAAAACAAATGGACCCAAATTAATAATGGGTTATTTTACCTGTCTCTGAAGAGCATTCATAGTGTAGGTTCTACAGAAATAGACTGTAAGTCCATTTTTATCTTAAATTTTCAGAACTATAAAATTTGAAAAAAATAAATATGACAGCAGTTATCATCAAACAGATGAGAATTTTATGGAAGTACTGTGGTTTTCTAAAACCACGGTTCACCAGAAGTTACATAAATAACCTTGCAATTATATAGCAATCAAATTTAGTAAGAAAATTATATGCATACATAACAATAAATCCAAGACTTTAATATTCTGGAAATAAAGATGTGAAAGATTGTGCTACCGCATTAGTATCTATCAGGACTTCTCTATCATCATAAGTGATAGCGATATCTGAGGTACAGCGTTAGAGAGTGATAAAGACGGGGAAAACGAGAAAGTGTGAGAGAGAGAGGGAGAAACTCACTCTGTATGTACCAAAACAATATATTTAAAAATTGCAGCATATACTACAAATATTTTTCCCCCATTATGATCAGATCTGAAGAATATTACTAACTACATAGGAACTGAGCAGCCCATCTGGATGTAGTAGCAAAAATATGATGCATTGTGGAAGTGCGATGCAAGCTGTAGGTACTGTAGCATTTTTTTTTTTTCTGTAGGCAGATGGCAAAAACAAATTTCTAGTGAAATGAGCTATAAATTCCTTTGGTACTAGGACTCCAACCAAGACATAACAAGTCTGGATTCTTAATTAGATTAACCTACAGAATCCTTGGACTAATAATTATGGTTTTATTTCTCTCTCTCAAAGGCAAATAACTTTCAGAAGCTTTAAAGAGTATGGTCCTATTAATCCATGTATCAGTAGCTTTTCTAATATTAAAGAAAAAAATTTCAGTTATTTTAATAACTAGTTAAGAACTGGAAGGAGACATAAGTAAAGAAAACTATTGATTTAAATTGAAAACATGTACCGTCTTTGAGAAAAAAGTATTAATAGCAAGTGTTATTACCACATAAACTTTGAAAGGACTATATGCAAGGGGTTTATGCTTACAGTTTGATACTTGGGGTTCCTATTGGTTAACATTATTTTGAAACTAAGAAAAGCTATCATCTACTGATAAAGATAGCAGTCAATTTCAAAAATTTTCTACATTTTTTAAAAAAAAAACTTTCACAGGGCTTATGAGAATTACTCAAAGTTTCATGAACCAAGAGGCTGAAATCTCATAAGCATAAATAAAATAGGTGAGCCTTTTCCTTCACCCAGAAGAAAGAATGAGTGAATACCTTGGTAACACCAGTACCACTTAGCCCTATGTGATCATCCTGATTTCTGTTTCTTACTTTTTAAAAAAGCCTCTTAAGGTAACTCTTAAGGGTTCAAGACCACTTGCACAGGGACACCTCTTTGGGAAAGCTGTCCTGCAATTCCACACATTTATATAAAAACATTCAAGTTCATAAGAGGTCATATTCATACTATTTCCCTTACTCTGATTATTTTCAAGGAATTATATTCTGGCCAAAGTTTTTCCAAGGTGTAACAAGGACAATAGCCTCTTGGAGAAGAGTATGACTCTAAGACCTGAAGATCCTGGATTCATTTGCATCAGGATCACTTTAAAAGTTGACCACTGAGAAGCATCACTGAAGATATTAAGTAAGCAGGAACTATAAGAACAAAAGCATCTGCATCCTTCCAGAGCTTAAAAAAATTAATAAAGGTAGGTGTTGTATTACTAGAGAAGAAAGGCATATTTTTAGCATCTCTTCTGTTCTTCCTTTGCTATTATCAGGGTGACTCTCTACAAGGTAACTCAGATTAATATCATACATAAGTGTAACCTCTGCTAAGCACATCTAACTTCATAGCCAGTGGAATTTAATTATCAACATCGAAACAGTAACTAAGACATTTGGATCTATGATCACACAGGGAGGTGGTGTACAGTGAAGAATAATTACAAGATTAACTGGTATATATATGCTCTGAATTCCAGAATGTTGAATCTGTTAAAAGACATGCACTTCTCTCCTTTAAATACTTATTTGCATGCAGCAAGATGCGTTTGACTTCTATGATGGGGATAAACAGATGCCACACAGAAGTCTTTTTAGTTATTATGACTACAATTCATTAACAATAGTATGAGTTGATAAGAAATACTCTTTGTTTTTCTTTAGGCCAGATATTTTATAAGATATTTTAAACAGTGACTTGTTTTTGTATTTAAGAACAGCTGCAAGTGATAGTTGAAAAACATGTTACCATGGAACCGATCTCTCTACAGTCAAGAGGCTGAGCAGACATAGCAGAAAGGCATAACCCAAAGTGCCTTACTACTTCTGGAAACTAAACCAACCCCAAATTCTAGTTTAATTCTACTTTTTTTAGAAAACCAAAACTGAAGCTTCAATTGCTTCTCCAATTTTTTCTCAATCATTAGCAGTAGAAACAGTTTAGAAATTGTACAACTCCAGGTCAGGGTCAGACCTTTTACAGGGAAATTGGTTTTGGGTAAACTTGAAACTCACACCCTGTGAGCTGGACAAGATCTAATTATTTTTACAATATAATTTAAAAAAGGAAAACTTATGTCATTCACTGGAAAAAAAGTGCTCTTGAATGCCAAGAACTTATGTTTCTAAAACATTCAGGTGTCTTTAAAAACCCAACAGTAGAACTCCTTTAGCCTAAAGAAAAAATAAGCTACCAGCATACAATATTTTTTTATTTCTTAGGCAGCTTTGCTTTGCTGTCCAAGACTCTGCCACTTTTTAACTCTGCTGTGCTATGGTACATATGCCATACACACTTAAAAATAAAGATTTTCAGTTCTACAGACAAGAATATTTCCCTTTAACCAAAGATACACACAAAGATAATTACCTGCAAGAGTAAGTGACAACCTTGCCTGCAGTTTGGAAAGAGGCATTAATAAGCACTTCTCTAGAGCCTTATAAGATGAATCTGTAATCACAAATAGAAGAAAACTTGGGTATATTTGAAAATATGATTACCAGTACTTGAGCATTGCTCCAATTCCCTTATGACTTAATGGAGAAATATTGCTAGATGAACACAGAAATATATAGTGGAAAATGGTGGCAAGCAAGAGTTTTCAACAGTTGTGCTTTTTTTATTGAACATTTTGACAGAACAATACACTCCTGCCCCACTGGGTGGCCCCTATGCTATACTTTTAATATTTTTTAAGTCTTCAAACATAATTTCTTTTAAGCAGTATTTTCTTTAATTTATATGATTAGCCAAACCAGAAGCTGGAAAGATAGTATTTTTTAACTTCCTTTCTGATGAATAATAAATGTCACATAGGAATTAGAAAGTAGGATGTAGTCGCATGTGCCATCTGCTGCATATGGGAACAGAAGAAAGATATTAGACTTTAAATTAGGGGTTGCTTCACAGAAACTCAAAGATGAAAGGAAACCACACCGATCACTTGGAAAGTAACACCAGTCTCTATCAGTCATTAGAAATCTATCAGTGCTTAGAAAATCTCACAATATGACAAGATACTCTTGAGACCCCTCTAAGGAATATCTACAAAGTGTATTTTAAATAGAAATTAATGTCATTAAACACATACAGTCTTCTGATTATTTACTTTAATTTCTTTCCAGTTTCTTCTAGGTGCCTAAGGCCTGTGATAGCAGGATATGTAGAGACATTTCTGAGGTAAAATATGAAACCTTGCATGCCGCATCCCCATAGCAACTGACTATTTGCAACAGTAAGGAGAGCTACATATTTACATACAAATTCACTTACTTTAAAAAAAAAGAAAAAATTATCTACATTTTACCTCAGAATTAGAAGCTGTTAGTGAGCCCATCACCCTGTGTGTAAAAATCTTCATACAATTCATCTGCTTCAAATTCAGATCATTTAAGTACTGAAAGTTGCTGCTATCCATTCCAGCTGCTCATTTGATCTCAGCTGTAACTAAAGAGTTGGACGCTGAGTTCACAATAAGTGACATAGATTAGGCTTGTCTGCAAGGTGGCACATCCATTAGACATGACAAGGAAGGAATTGGCTGGCAGGGATGATATCCTCCAGGATGTGTGAAGGTGGGATGCTGGAGGTGGCCCCAGCACCCTGGGAGCTGCTCTGTGTTCTGTGCCTTCCCTATCCCTCCTGCTCCACATGTCAGTGTCTGTATGACAAGACCCAGGTGAGCCCTTCTACCTGGTATGAAATAGCCCAGATAGTTCAGGTTATGTGTCTGGCTTCTGGTTTTTATTTTATAATAATAAAAGAAATACCAAATTTTGGTTTGTTATCTTCTGCTGTGTCACTTATTGGTTGAATGCTACACACAGATTTTTAGTTTAAATAATTGTCATACACGGTTTTATTTAATATCTGATGCAAACAATTATAATACCTATAAGCAAAATAGAAGTGGGATAAATGGAAAGATAAGCAGGACAAGAGTGCAATTGTTTTGAAAAAGTGGTAGAAATCAGCTTCAGAACAGCTGATAATACACAATAAATAAGTTTGTTGAAAAAAAATCTTAAAAGACAGTATTTTAATACTTACTATTGCCTGTAATTCTATAGGGCCCTGGAAGTGCCAACCTGGGATCAAGATATCTTTGTTGTAGAGCTCTATATCTTTAATTCCAAGTTTCTTATAAAGCATATTATAAACAGATGTGAGGATGAAAAAAAATATCAATGACAAATGGTGGCTTAAAATGGACAAAAGTATCTAATGAAATTAGCAGTTGGTTATACACACTCTGTTTCTAGTGAGCTGGTACCATCCTACAACCTACAGATAATACTAGACAGAGAGAATTGTGAACAGGGGAAAAAATGTAAAACTAGCATGCTAAACTGCTAGTGCTATACATTTGAAGTTTTAACTTTCCTCTGTTTTTTTATGCCCATTTCTGTGATATTTCTCTTTTTACCCTAGTTTCTGTTGTGACTTAAAATAGCTGACAAATATGGAATATGGATATTATGCCTTTCAAATTTCTTTCTAATTGTTTCAGCACCTTTTTCTTTTTTTTTTTTTTTTTTTTTTTTTTTAATTTCCATACACAAAAGTATACAGGCATACATTTACATGCCTGCAAGGGTAAACATATGCATACTAAGTTATAATTGTAGCTGATAGGGATGTATCTAAGCAAATTTTACATTACTTAACATGGATATAGATAACAGTGTAGCCGTAGAAGCCTAAGATTCAACATGGGATGCCGAACTTGCTAGGATCCTTCTTAATTATGCAATTGACTACTCCAATATTATCGAAATGAAATAAAATAGACCTTTTCCAATGGGAATACTTGGTCAGAAAAAGTGAACTATTCATTCTCTCTAGCACCTAAAATTTACCAGACATTTGCATGGCTGTAACAAATTAAATTTTGGATGTGAGTGATTTTTCTTTTTCAGTTTAAATGTAACACCACAATAAAAACTTTCTTTTGTTAGTTCAACAGAGAGATACAAGAGCAAGCCATGAAAAGCAACTCAAGTTTTATTTTAAATCAACTTCCACATAGCTATTTCTGAAAAAAAGGCACCAGGACTTCTGTTTGCTTTTGCAGGGTCAGTAAGGATCACCGTCATACTTAGCTCCTCTGTGAACTAATTCTAAAACATGGCTCAACAGTCAGGTGACACACAGATGACGCAGGACAACTTTAGGCTGTAAGACAACTCCAGATAACTCTCATTTTCCAACTTTCCATTTCACCCATGTTCCTCTCTGAGATGAAACCTGGTTATAGCTCTGGTGATAATTTGCTTCAGAGACCCCTCCCTGAAGACAGCGTGGAAGAAAGGATGAAACTGCACCTGGCTGGGCTCTTTCCAACCTGCCAGCACTAAGATGCTATTTCAGCAGGCCTTCCACCTGCAGATACCCAACACTCCCTTTAGTGGCACTACTGGACATAGCACACAACCTTAGGGTCACACGGTAATGTACTAATCTTCAAGATACCTGAAGAACAATTTCCCAAACAACAAACCCCTCCTAGATTTTAAGGCTACAAGGGCATCATGCATGGCTGAGGGGAGACCTGAACCAAGAGCTATGACACGTGGAAGTAACCTGCTAGCTTTAGAGTGACACCCTGGAAAGTAGGGGTATGAGCCACGCCGTTCACTTGCCTATGGAGGAAGAGGCCACAACTTGAGGAAGAAGCTTTTATCAGTGTAGCTGTAATATAATTCTACTAGTATTTCCCCTTGTCTTGACAGCTACTATGATGAAATGGACCCAAGCAGAATTTATTATAGATTAAAAACCTATCCCTGAAGGTAAATTTCATCTGTGAGCATTATCAGCTTCCTCATGCTGATTAGAAGACTCTGAAATATTACAAGAAAATCAACCTCTGTTCCCTGCACTGTTTTCCAGTAAATATTGACTTACAGTCTGTTGATACTGAACGCAATCAAATCAAAACAAATCAAATCATTAAATTTGGAAAAGACCTCTAAGGTCATCAAGTCCAACCATTGCCCACAGCTCCAGGAGGAATCTTCTCGTTGAGAAGCCACCTCTCGGCTGCTCCATTAGCAGGAAGCATGACTGTGTAGGAAACAGGGCTGTGAGGATCACTGCAAACCATGTTGGAGCCTCTGAGCACCTACAGAAAGCAAGAAGTACCTCAAACATCACCACCCTCCCTTGTTCAGCCTGCTTTTCCCAACATAATCACAGAAAATAAAGCAAACACAGCAAAACTGAAAGGTCTAGCTTGCCTTCTCCTGCAGAGAGGATGAGAGAGCCCAACACGCCGGGCCTGGGCGCATGTAGGCCCGACCCTACATACACGGGCTGGAGGAGGAGCAGCCCTGATAGCAAGGCCAGCGCTCCGCTCCAGTGCCCAGCATAGGGAGGACGACACTAATGCTGTCTGAAGGACATGCCTTTGCAATGAGTTTCTTGAGGTTACACATGACAAAAATCTATTCCCAGAGCCCGACGGAAACAAAGATGACTTGAGAGATGGAAGTCTGACAGAATTATACTCACGTATTCTGTGCAGAGCTGTGAAAAAAAGTTTGGAAATCCACACATAGTTAATTAAATATTACTTGTATTTTCTGAAGCTATAGCAGACTTAGAATCTTAGTCATATCTTTTCATGTAATTATTTTTTGTTAGCTGGCAAGCCAGCCTCCAGTGTTTTGTTTACTGTAAGTTATTCTCCAGAACATCTAAAAAACAAGGAGAATGGCACAGCTCAATTTTGGGCTAAATTCTTTCCCCCTAAACCAAATGATAAGCAAGAGCAATAGGTCAACAATGAGTGCCTTTCAAACACCCATCTGTACAGCAATGTGTATCTGGTGGGGGTAAGAGAAGGCAGATTTTACCAGAAAAAAAGGAGTTTTCTAACTCAGCATGCTGCCCTCATGTTCTGTTGCTGTTCACTGCACACACATTCCTCACAGACCTCCCTGTGCTCATCAGACAGTGGGCTACACAAGGAGAGAAAATAATCTGCATTGAAATACATCATGTACAGCAGGCTCCACACGTAGTTTTCACAAATCTCCAGCTTCTGCTGACATGGCTCTGATTTTGACAAGATAGCTCAGTCCAGTTCAAAAGCTGGAACCCATAATGGCAATCCTTTACAGTAAATATGTGGGAAAAAATGAACTATAATGGAATACAAATATTTTTGAGCAACTGTTAAATGCTGGGGTTGGGCCAAATGGACAGTTGGCCTGGGGCACTAGATTTTTCATAGGCACACGTATTGTTTACTGAGCACTTAGTCCCTCTATCTGTTACCTTCAATCACTCATGGGTGCCTTCATTCTGCCCCCAGGATGGCTGAGCCGAGACGTCTCGCCACAGACTGGCAGCAGAAAGCCTTGATGTAGCCTCGAAGATGAGGGAAGGCAGCTGCAGATGAATGAATGCATGAAACTAGAGTGATGCAGACAGAAGCATAGTCTGCACGTTACCATCTTGTGGGTTTCTGTTGTTTTGACTTAGTCAAATAACAGTCTGCCTTCTGCATGTGGGAGGATGCGGTTCCAAACAGCAGCTTTGGATACAAAAGGGCAAGGTGACAAAAGGGTTTATTCAAAATACATATTGACATTGCTGATCTTGTTATTTTCTTCCTTCTTTCCTTCTGTTCATCTGCTACTAGGCTTTTGTTCATCTGCTTCCAGGCTTTTGTTTCATGCTTTCCGACTTCCCTCAAAATGACTTTCTTACATTTTCCCTTTTAACTTTAAAAAAATTTATTTAATTTTATTAATACTTTAAATTGAAGTCACATGTAACTTGCACAGATTCCGTAAATTCTCAAGAAATTAATTGTATTTGCTGATCTACTCAGTCTTCTGATGACTAGCAGTGTTGTTCAGAGAAACTTGAAGACAAACTAAAAAGTATAGCTCTGGGTCTCACCTAGGTAGGACAGCTTCTTGCACATTTTGATGTGTCCCTTACAGCAATATTCTACATGGAAAAGACTAGCAAACATTAAATCAAGCTCTTAATAAGCCACCAGGAAAACAACCAATTTAGAAACACTCACTATCATACAAGTGACCCATTCTGACCTTCTGCAGCTTTGTTTTCAACTGAAAACAATCCCTAGTTCAAGCAAGCAGTATAGGTCCCTCCCTGTCCAGTTAGGCATTCCCTGGGGGGAAAAAAACAACAACAACAACAACAAAAACCATTAAAAAAACAGCACATGTGCTCCTATATTTTAACTACCCAATACTACCTAATAACTGCTCTCTTTTTATTCAGTCAAACTTTAAACACACAATCATGTGCAAAGAATCTGCAACAAGCAAATTTAGAAGCCAGGTGTTTACTGGGATCCTCCATAATCACTGTATAGATAAAAACATGAGAGGAGAACTGGGATCCAAAGAAAAGTTGTGTATTCTATGTCATATGACAAATAATTATTTGGCTAGTCTTATCAAAGATGAAAAAAAGGATTATTTTGTAATGCACAGTACTGAGCAAATAATTGCCAGCAGTTATTATTCTTGTTTTGGACTCTCTTATATGAAGAGTTTCCTCAATCTTTTTGTTATTTGACACAAACAAAAATTTCAATAAATTAATGAACAATTAAATATATTGGTCACTTTGATATTTGCAAACTTCCACTTGTGGTCTAATAAGAAATATCTGTTTTTTCAGTTATTTGATTAGAGTGTAAAAGTGCATTTTGCATAGAAGCACACAAGGAATGAAGGCAACCTCAAATTTGATAGACAGAAACAACTCAGAAGGGTTCACTAGCCTTATCATAGGCTAAATACATTATGAAGCAATGTTTGAAATCTGGGGTGCATATATAGCTTGTTTGATTCATTTGAAACATATACTAGAATGCTGGAAATGGCTTGTGGGTGTGAACCTCAATGACTATTGTGTAAGATTTAGTTATATATATCTCAGGATTTCGTACCTTGTATTTCTGTCTAGAGGAATAAACAGTCAGGTATAGGACAAAATCTTAGAAGAGCAATGGTTGTGATGCAAGAAATATGATATATGATTCCCCTCCCTTCCTCCCTAAATCTTTCCAGTTTCCTCATTTTCTCTCTGGGTGTTGGTTTTTTTTAACACAAAACCCCTCAGTGTCCGTTTCCTTTTCTATAAAAAAAAAACTTCATGGAGCAAAAGAAGTAAAATTAGATCATAAATTAAATTGATTATGATCTCTTTACCAAGGGAAATGACCCTGTGGAAGACCGTTGGCATATTATTATGACAGACTTTTTTGGTTGTGCTTTATTGAATATTTGCCCTGGTTTCTCTCTCATAAAGGCTGAGACTTCTGTTACAAGTCCTCACACATTGAAAGTCTTAAATGTCATTCTTGTATTGCCTTGCCACAATTCACTACTTACATTTTGTTTTGTCCATGGTATACGCATTTACTATCCACATCAGCCATATTTATTGGATACTTTTTTTACAAAGCACCCTTTTGTATCTCTCCCTCCTTCCTGCCCTTATTTATTACATTAAGCCATGCAGCATGGTAAAGGTGTGAATATCAAGTTGTTTTCATTTACTAGCTCCCAATTAAGCATGCAGCTGCTGCACTTGAGAATAATAGCCATCCCCGAAACCTCTGACAAAGCAAAAGCAAGAAGAGAGGTAGAGAGAAGGATCCTTACTGCAGCAATCCTCATGGATGACCTGTTTCAAGGAATCATTGGCAGCTGGCATTAATCTACTGCTGAATAGAAAGCCGACCACCTAATGAAGGCATCAGTAGGAGTACATGCAAGACAAAGGTTTGGTCTTCAGTGTTTTGACACAAGGTGCAGTAGCAATGAACCTTATGTTAAAACTACACCTGTTAATGTCTATATTTTATTTTCTCAGAAGTATTGAATGAGCTGAGGAAATAGATGAAGGGCAAAATGAAAATAATACCATCTTGAAGCAATATTAGTGTGAATACAATGCAGTAGAAATTGAATTAGCTGTGAGTCCCTGCTGAGTTGTATGAAATAGCTGTTAAAGCTAAGTCTCATTGTAACACATAATGGTATTATCGATTTACTTGATACATGGTTAATGAGTGTAATTTTTCAGGCTCTTTGTATACTGTAAATCCTGTTTACTCTTTTAGTGCAAACCTGCCTGCTGTCTATAATTCGACTTTCCTTTTATTGTCTCCTCATTGTTCATTCAAATAGGCCTACTCACATTCCTTCACTGGTAGGACTTGATAACATATTCTGTGGGAGCACCTGCGTGACCTTTTTATTACATCTCTGTTATCCTTTGTGACAATCTAGTGGGAAATTCAAGGGAAACTAACAGCTGAATGGCAGGGGAGTGTTAACCCCTTCAGGGACTCCACTGCACGGAAACATCATGACACCACATCATGGAAACATGAAGAATGGGTCAGGGTCAACCAGAAAGGTCATTATGAAGCTTGAAAACCCTGAAACTGTATGGAAGCAGCTGTGACAGAATGGATGAAATTTGACACTAAAGCACAGAAAGGAATCAAGAAAGCTTTTAAGTTTTTGGTATTACGCAAAATATGCTACAAAGGCAAAGGGGCTTCGGACTTTGAAAGGGCATTGCCTGCCTTTTGGTCATTCTCATGGTGAGCAGGGAGCCAAGATCTTTCCTGACACAAAAAGGATTGAAGGTAAATTTAATTTTTCTTTTTAGCAAATTGTTGTTTTTATTCTCAAGGAGTTTAACCTCTGTTGATTAGGAAAGACTGTATTAGTGAATTCCAAATTCTATTTTAGAGTGTATGTATTTCCCTGTCATTCAACTACCATCCTGATTTCCCAGGTCAAATACGTTTCAAAAACAGTGAAGTGAATATTCACTGTGTATTTATTCCTGTATTTATGGTGCCAGTATCTGGCTTTCCTACCCCATACACAAAAAAGAACAATAGTTAAGAATCCTGTTATAGGTTTAAATGCCTTCTAAAAATGCAGGAATAAGCTGTCTTCCTTCCCTTAGGCCACTATACTTTCTGTGTCTTCACATGAATTTAAGCCTGGAAACTGCCATGAGCTCTGGGCATGGGAGATCATGGGATCTCCTTTTTACTTGTTTCCCAGGTTAATCATGCATAGGGATAAAGAGTATTAGAAGCTAGAGTTCTTAAAATAATTCAAATTTGTATTCAAAGACATGATAATATTTTGTGTTTGAGTAATCTCATCTTCTTCCAAATGTCTATCTTAGTCTGGCACATTGCCAGAGTTGCTGCCCTTTCTCAATGGTGGTGCCCTTCACAGCAGCAGACACACATCATATCTTGACAGCCTTTGATTCTGCAAAATCCTCCCAAAATGAAGGAAAAGAAAATACTCAGGAGGCTGTACATCCTTTCCTCCAACCCCTCCAAAATATCTGCGATGTCTAAAGGTTCAGTTGCCCTCTGTCCTCTCAGCAGTCACACCTCAGACTGAACGGCCTGTTGGCCTTTGCTCAAATGTTCTGTAGTTCTGAAATACTAAATAAAAGTAATAGAAAAATAGAAACAATTTTAAAATCCTACTCCTGCTACCCATTCATAATCAACCTAGCTTTTAAAAAAATCCATAAAATGAGTTTGCTACCAGTACAGAATTTTACAGAATAGATTCAAAAATGATTTAAAAATAGAATCTATTTCCCTATTTAAGTAGAATCCTTACTTAAATATTCCATTAAATATTCATCCATGCACCCTGTCCTCCCCTATCCAGTCAGGTCATACTATCAGTTTTAATTACACTTCATGAGCACTGATCAGCTACATGAATACATTTTTAGCTGATGTCATTTTTAATTCCATGCATATTTTCTACCAAATATACATTTACAGAGGAAATACCACGGCAAGTTCTCTATTTCCACTTATCTGAAATCCAAAGGTCATACAGCTTATTGACTGAACTGCTTTTTCTTTCTGAACTTCTGCAATGCCATCCAAACTCCATTTCAATATCAATTTATGGTAATCATCAACCAGGATAGTAATAATAATAATAAGAGAAAAACATATGTGATCTTTCTTATCTATCTACTGTAGGGGAGTACCTTATTCTTGGAACAGTACTACTGAAGACGTGAGGTTCATGAAAATCATGAGGATTTTCACACAGATATTGTGAGCACATGGCTTTAACCACTTCCTTTCTCTTGCCAATGTTACATACTCAGGAGTCAATCTTTCTTTTTCCCTATTTTAAGAAGTTTATGTAACAAGATAACAGTAAAAACAGTGTCCAAGTACAAATCTCCTAACTGAAGAGACTAAATGTTACATCAATCAATAAGGGGGTTTAACGGTCACAGAGGTCCTCTGTGGACCTTTTGTTCTGCTTGGCTTTTATTTCTGTCCATATCCCACTCATCTGCCACATTCCTACAGGCAAACACTCTTACAAATTTATCATCAAATAAAAAAACCATGAAGCTATTTTCCAAGGTTATTAGTCAACTGAAATAAAAAAATTGAACTTCTGATCTATTTAAGCCAACACTATTCCTCTGAAGCTGTGATTCTAAATTTTATGTACATACCACCGCTGCCATAAGCTGTCAACTTTGACTCTAGTCACAAGCACACAAATAGAGCTAGACTTATTTATAATGGGTTGTTTCTCTTAAACACCAGTCATGCCCTGAGCTTACTTTGATAGTAATTAAAGATTACAAAAACTGTGTTTGATATCTGCTACTATTTGTCCAGAGAGTTGAAAAAGATTAATGACCAAATAAACAAAAGACTAGAGAAATAATCTTGGACTTCTTCATTGTAAGTAACCTTCCATAATTTATAGTTATCTATGCAGATGAGAAGGTAATAATCACTTATGGGTTTTTTGCTTACTTTGGGAGATGTCTTAATTTTCTGCTGGTGTTAAGCTGTTTTTTTCACAAGTGATACTCTTCTCGTTAAAAGACTAAGCACAAAGGTATTAATTAGTTTCAATATACTTGCTTTTAAATGAGGCTCTCTTTTTCTCTCTCTTTTTTCCTTTTTCATGAAAAGTAAGGCATCAGAAGCCCGAAAAAACCCCAACCAAAGAACCTCCCAAATCAACTATCCTCAAAGTGAAATCAACAAACTTAAAGTCATTAAGGAGAAACATGTCACCAAGTCAAGTCCTACTTTTCTACAATGTTTTCCATTTCATGGAACATATATATGATTACAAATACGTTGCAGCTTTGAAGAAGCTAGAATAAAAAGAGGGTAGACAGCTCCAAACCCACAAGCGAACGACCCAAAACTGCCTTGCACCCTGCTCAGGCACGCTACAGGCCCCAGAAGCACGGGCTGCTTGAGTACTGTGTGATGGAGTAGGCCAGGGAGTGGGCAGATGATTGACACCGCTCTGAGGGGCGATGGAGGACACACACTGAACTGCTGGTGCTACCTTCTCCTGCCCGCTTGTGCTGCCCAGGTTAGGAGGGCTAAGCACAGGACGAGGGCTCACACTGCCTCCCTCATCATGCTCCAGAGCACGTCCAGAACCCACGGCTGAGCCTGGGCTTGCACCCAGATGCGTTGGATGTGGGACAAGTCTGGGTTCAGGCATATGACTTAGGTTAAAAGACAATTTATATATATCTATCTGTGTGTATATATATACTCACATAACCCCACTTCCTTAGATACTTTTATCATGATTATCATAAGGGTATGTAAACATTAGAAACCCAAGCATCCAAAATGGTTTCATACAGGTACAGTCATTCCATAACAAAACACATTCACATAAAAAGCGATACCTATCTCTGAAACTACAAAATACCTTGTCCAAGATTTTTAGGAAAAAAAAAAGACTTTCAAAACAACAGGTATTTAAATTCTTCCAAGCTTGACAAAGTCTGGCTTGCTCTGTAATTATAATTTACCAGACATAAGGCCAGAGGGTAATTTTTCCCTGATGTTTCCCTGATACAAATGAGCAATGAAGTCAGAAAATACACCAATTGTCTCTTTATTAAAAAAATGAAAATCATAGTTACCTGCTAGGAACCATGTCTTTGATATAAGTTATGGATGTAAATAAAATACCATATCTATGATGACTACATAAGAAACAAGAAAACCTAGTACCAACCGAAAACTATTTGTAATTTATTTTTTAAATCTCTTTGTACTTTAAATTAATAGAATATTTAAAAATTAAAAAAAAAACAAAACAACAAAAAAAAACCCAACCCCAAAACACCTAACCCCAAACAAATTCAAAATCAAAGACCACTTTTGTTAAAATCTTTGCTGGCTCCAAAGTGAAGTGAAGGCAGCTGATAGGAAAAAAAAGAGCAATGGAAATGTGTTTATGCAAATATAAAAAAGAGAATGGAATGTATGAGATATTGAAGATAAAACCCTCTTGACTTATAGCTAAATAACTAACATAGTTTGAACAGAATAGGAGCAAAAGAAATTCTAAAATGATAGACCTATTTATAGATGGAGAAGATGACATTTTAACAGATACAGAAAAGGCAGAAGAATTGAAACATTTTTCCTTACATACTTCAGAAGTAGCAAGTTCAAATACACATATCAAATGAAGGGAGAAGATCTTTGTAGCCCATCAGTAATTAAGTAGAAACAAAACCTGGTAGCATGAATAATAAGGATAAATAAGGATGCTAAATAGTTTACACTGAAGACTCATAAAAGAGATAGCTGAGAATTCAGTTTCCACATCAAGCTGGTTCATAATTTGTTAAATAATGTATATGAGAAGCAAATTTATTTCACTGACTTTTGACACAGATTTCTTTAATCTTTTAACAATTTAACAAATGTTTGAAACTGATCTTATTGCTACCAGAAGTTAGTACAAATGATTTATAAAATCATAAACATTTTTCTCCAAATTAAATTACTATATACAGTTAGTGGTGATTCATGTCATCAGATCATCTAAGAAATGTGGAACCTAGGCATCTATCTCAGCTAACTGTCCAGATCTTTCACAGGTCGGTGAAGAGAAATAGCTACCTAGAGAGAAGTAATTCATCATACCATCAAACAGGTGTCTAACCTCCCATTGATAGCTATTTAGGTTTTGACTGAGTATCTTTGAAAGTCAGAACATGTTGATTTATGTGGATTAAAAATATCTACTTAGGCATCTTTGAAAGTAAGGGCTTTCTTTAAATAGGGATGTTTATTACTAGAAATTCTACCTTTCAGGGCTAGAAGACCAGACAAATAAACACAGAATTATTCACAATGAATTATTCAGCTTCTCCTTTTTAATAACAATGCTCAAGTGGAGGCAACATATAGCCAGAAATACTCCCTAAAAGTGGAAAGTTTAAAAGCCATTCTAAATATTCTTACACTAGCTAATCTGAAAACAAATTAGAGCTATAAAGTGCAGAGCAATTGACCTTCTTAGATATTATATACATCACTTATAAAGCTAATTGCATTTTAATTGGGTTTCACTAAATGGACAGTTTTGCAATGAGATATTAGGTTTTAAACATTTTTGGTTTTAATGAGTGTTAGTTTTACTGGTGATTTGTTTCAGCATAGAAGTATCACGACTGAATTTATTCTGCCTGAAGCTATTATACATTTTAAGCCCATAAATGTTGACAAGTACCATAGATGATAAAAAAACCAAACCAAAACAAAACAGGGAATTTCAGCTCAAAAAGAGAAAAATAGCTGAATAAAACCCTTAAGCTGTAATGGTTCTGCAGATGTTCTAGGAAAGGCATTTTGAGCTGTGAATGTTTTCATATTTTGAAGTAAATTTGAGGAAGGTTTGACTTTTTTCTCTTTGTATAGTCTCAACAGAACCCTGGATTAAACTTGAATATTTGAGATAGAAATCTTTCTTTTTTTTCTCAGGTTCACTTCCTCTTATGTGACAGTCTCTTATTCATATTCAGTAACACACAAATAGTCCTAGTGAGATATCTTCCTTTAAAAATGAGGATATCTTTTTCTAGCCACATACAGATTTAACATCATTCTTTTGAAAGTCTCCTTCTGCCTTTTATTCACTTGCTTGTGAGTCCTTCCTACCTGCAATGTCTTTTCTTCCTCAGCCGTTAGTTGCACTCCTCCCATATGCTTTATAAAATCTTCTCGTTCCCCTTTTCCTGGGAGCCCTGACCCTTCCTTCCTTCTTCCTTCCTTCCTTCCTTCCAGGGAGGGACACCTGTTGCCCGGTCTCTGATCACGACAGCTGGAGTCAAATAAAACAGAGCGGTTGACTACCCTGGGATAGAACCCAGAGGGGCTGGCTGGCTGGTGAAGCCTTTTCCTCTCAGGGTGAGAGCATCATTGAAATTCTTTCCCAAAGGTTTTATGTCAAAGTTCAGCTGCAGTATCTTTCAGGACAAATCCCAAGCCTCCATTTCATTCATAATTTTTGTTCTTTGCCTAATTGTGTATGGCCTTGGCTGCATGTGGGAGTCTGTTATGCTACTAGCTGCTACTGTGTCATTTCGTTGAGGCATGTTGAGCTTTTGTAATATATTATCCTGTCCTATCTGCAGATGCCACACTTAATGGCTCTTAATGCCAATAAAGGTGACTTAGAAGTTACCATTCAACCTTACTGCAGCAATTTGACATGCTCCTCTAACAGGGGAAAGGTTAACCTTATAGAATAGTGGTTATGAAATGACATAATACTATCATCAGACAAGTCATACTTTTGAATATATATGTTAATGAATATGCTTTTCTGTGCATACGTGAATAGAACAAAAGGAATCATAAAAAATCCTACATTATTGTGACCGTAATCTAAAATTAGTTTCTCCCAAACTGGTATAATCTATGAATTTCATTAGCACATTGTTTATTCTTTCTTTATTAATGGGAAATAATTTAATAGACTAACAAAGTAATATTAATTTCTCATAGGATTGTTGGTGAGAACAAATATATTAAAGATTGTGAGGGGCATAATAGTATATTCAGATATAAATATATGTACCTAAAATAGACGTTTGCCTAGTATACTTGAGGTGTTAAACAAACTCCAGGGCATTATCTTTTGATATGATCAAAAGATCCTCTTCACAAAAATGTTGCTGTACACAACACTTCAGACATTTTCATTCTATATGTAACAGCTATTTTGAACTCCATTTAAGAGTGTTCAAGGAACATTATACATAATAAAAATATGAACATATAAACATACATTATTTCCTAGTTCATCTTACTCTGAATAAAACCTCTGAAACTACTATTTAAAGAGGTCACAAACTTTTTTGGGGGGGGAAGGGGAAGGGGGCTTATACAGCTATTTTAATTTTTATATTTATGGATCAACTCTTAATTTTTCATCTACATGTTTTTCTATATAAACACGCATATAATATACTGATGTTACTGTGGGGAAGTCATTCTGATTCCAGAAATATCTATAATTAGTGGATCTGGATGGTTCAAATTAGTGATATTTGTACTGAAAAAAGTTTTGAAATGAACCTATGCCAAGTAAAACATCTGGAAAGTCAGAATAGCAACAATCATAGTCTGAATTACAAAGGGAAATTTTAACTAAAATGTAGAAGGGTTCAGTTATAGTATGACTAAGGTGGGTAGCCTTCATACTGACCTAAAAGACCATTGAAAAGTGCATGCTCATTTAGGCAACTCATTCAGCTCACATAAAAATCAAAGATCAACAGCTCCAGATGTGCAGCTTATGTACAGGCATATTTGTATGAAAAAGTGAGCCCTGGCAATGGGTCTGCAGTGGAGAACTCCTTATGTATGCTTCCTGTAAGCAAAAGCAAAGACTAAATGGCTGACATTCCAGCAATGCTTAACCACCTTCCAAGTTCCTTAGCTGAAACTCCGTCCTAATATACTTATCTGTGTAAAGAAACTCCAGACACTTAATAACACTTGGACAACTGGTTGAACAGGCAGTATGTACTAAGTACTTCCAAAATCAGATGGCACTGTGAAAGTTCAGTGGATTTACATTTTTTTTCTGCTAGATCAGTGAACTAAGCTGAGCTGTTCTTATGGAGGATGGGGAATTCTTTTCATTATTCCAGGCGGATGACTTGACTCTTATTTTGTATTTAAAAAAATGGTCCCAAGCAGAGTATTGGCTTCCAGATAACTTCTGCTGGAACATCTGGACTATGGATCAGCACAAAGAACTATACAAAACATTAGAACTACTGAATCACATGTTCCTTGAGGTATTCATGGACCAGGACATGAGACTGTACTTAGAAATCCTCAACAAAACACCTTTAATCTAGAGCTTTTTATTAAAATACCTTCAGTTTACACACAAAAACTCCAACACAGAATAAGCTATTGAATTCAGGGGAGCTGCAAATAAATACAAGAACATGTCTGGGAAAAGCAATCTACAGAACTTGGGGCCCAAGCACCATCCAGAGGGAGAACTCAAAGGGTGACGACATTAGATTTATGGAGAGCCTTCAGTTGGACATAAGTGTCCATAGATTTTTTGTAGAGAATTCTTTTCACTGCTCAGATGTTAGATGTTAACAAACCTTGCTTTTCTACTTATCACCTTGTATTTGTAATTAAAGGGCAATTATCTTTTGTTAATTTTAAAGCTCTTTTAGAAAAAGAAACAACTTTATTTTTATTCAGCTTAATTTGTTCAGCTCAGAATTACATGCAGATACAGATACATGATGGCCTGCAGCAAATTAAGAGCCAGTAACTCAGTTAAAAATATAGCATAGTGGAAACATACCAGTAACCACAAAAAGTCATGGGACTTTGACTGGAAAGATTAAGGAAAGTCTTTTACTTTTAAACTTTCTGTAATACCTCAGTTGTATAAATATTTAAATTTTAAACTGATTTTATTATGGGCAGATCCTCATCTGGTATAAATCAGTGTGGGTTCTTTGAATTTGAAAGAACTATGCTGATTTACTCCAAGTAACTCCACGTCTGTCCCTTAATGTTTTTTAAATCATTCTTTCAGAGAGCCTTTCAAATTCATAGGTTCTTTTCAAATACATGGGAAGCTGCATTCTGCCTGTCTTTAAGCTATTTTACCCATAGACAAATCTGTGCTGTCAAAACAGGCTTTTAGAAGTTGAACAAAATCCAAAAAACCCAAGCAACATACATAGTAAAAGTTGGCACCAGTTTATCTATAAATTCTTAACCACAAGAACAACAGTAAAATCTTCCACAGATCTGAATTTTCAGGCTATCCTGTTTAGCTCAAGGGCAGTTGCTAATGTAGGCGATCTCACACCTCAGATGCTAAGGATATAAAGACATCACATTTATGCTTTATATTTATTTGTTATGACATTGCCCTGAAGAAAACTAACATTACTGTTAAAAGAGTAATACACATCATGCAGTGAATGATAGCTTGATCTGTCATGACAGAAGGTACAAAACATGTGAAAAGTCTGTTATCTTCAAATTTGGCTCCTTGATCCTTTAGTAAAAAATGTGTTCCATTTGTGACAAGGGTAATTAAAACCATACTGATTAATGCAAGACATAACCAAACATCCTAAATCCTGTGAATAATTTACATAACATTCTGTAGTCTGTTGCTTTATTCTTTCTATTTACTACACACGGAAAATTCAGCCTCATCTTCAGATGCACAACTCAGATGCACCATGAAAGGTTCTGGTAAGTAAAAGCCCTTTCAAAGAGAAGAGATAGAAGAAATTAATGCAATCATAATCATTCTTCATAGAGTAATCTCGAAAGACAAACTTCAGGGCAGGATTCAGGACAAAGCTCCTCAGTTCTGGTTGCATAGCAGGATAAGCTAGATTGTAATCTTCAATATGTATGACATAAAGAGGACCAATCAGCTCCAGATGAAAGTTCAAGTATTTTGCAATAACTACTGCATGAAGTCACAGATTTTCATGTGCTTTGTGGATTGCAGTATGCACAGATTTTTCTCTAAACTCGCTATTCCAAAGCAAATAGCTATGCTAAACAAACTATCAGAACCAAAGTGGTTAAGGTTATGTCAATGCCTCTCTGCAGTTTTCTAGGGACTACAGTCCAATACCCCAGCCTGAAGCCTAGTTCAAAGATAAATCAAATCTTACCTAATTTGGAAGAAAAACTGTCTGACAATTTATCATGCACAGGAATGAAGGGAGAACATGAAATGAATGATGTCTCAGGATTTATTTTGCATATACTGGATAATGAAGATATTTTTAGAAAAAATCCCCCACAATTTCAATGCAACTTTTCCTCTAGCTATTTGAGGCATCTCTACTCACTGCCTTGTGTATGGACGTTGCCTGTAAAGTACTGTTCCAAAAGCTGTGTGAGTGCACCGGTGTGGGTTTAAAAAACAAGCTTTGACCACAGAAGGAAAAATTACATCCCCTCTCACAGTAATCCTTTTAAAGATGCCTTTTATGCAAACAAACATCAAGAAGATTTCTGCCAGTCCTTGGACTAGTAGCTCTACTTATATGATCATTTTGAGCAGAAGAGGCGGATAGGGATGAATGAAGAGTAGAACTCTGTGTCCCTTGTGTTTTGGGATGTGATGAGGGACAGACCTGTTTCACTTTAAAAGAGATGAAAACACTGGTTCTGTGAAAAGCAACACAGAGTCAGAAAAAATAAGATGTTTAGATAAAGGGAAAGGGAATGAGAGGAAGCAGGCACAGCAATGTGCTTCCTTTTCCCTTCTTACCTCTGCAATGCACAATATCTTCACTGTGCAGCCCCTTTCTCTTTTTGGAAGGGTGGGTCTTACTCCCTCTGCATTCTTGTCGTGCTGTAAGTGTAGGGGGGGCTGGGGATATTTTTTTTTAAGTGTGGAATTTGTGCAGGGCTGACAGCAAGATTAATAGAGGGCACCGTAAGGATTCCTGCTGAGCTCTCTATTAAGCCAATAAGCACTGAACTAAGAAAAATTTGCACAATGGACTGTAATGGCTTCTGAACAGCTGCTCTGGTCTACCATGTCCAAACCCCACTTTTGAAATAATTTCTGAAGTTGGTTCCTCTTTACAATCAAATTCTTCCAGTTTTCACTATAAAGCAAGTAAATATAAATATAACACATTAATTCAAATGTTGGGGTTTTATCTTCCATGTTTATGTGCAGAAGTGACTTTCCACCTTTATATATATTCTGCTCATATTTATATTAATTGTAGTCTCCCTTTTTCTGCTATACCTCATGCCTCTTCCCTTATTCATGCCCAGTTAGTCTCATTTTCCTTCTTAGCCTATGTTTTATATCTTCTCCAGAATACTTGTATTCCTTCAGACTTATTGTTCTTTTTTTCCACTGTTCTTTCCTGATTTACAGCAGATCCCATTACTCCCTCCCAACTTTGCCCTTACTCTATTACTGCCTTCAGCTTAACCTCCATAAGCTCTAATTTATCTTCCACTCTAGTGCTTGCTTGAGTAGAATTTAAGAAATTTGTTTCTCCCCCACTCCAGTCTTACAGAGCATGGGAGTTCTGGGGCCCTTAAAAAGGCAGCTGGTCCCATTTTGTAAGGAAATCATGCACAGGTGCTGGGAATCATCCAGGGCTGGTGGGTTTCCAGCCCCCCAAAGTCATAGAAATTTACATGTATTTTTGTGGCTGGGAAAGGTTTTAGGTTTTTTTCCCTTCCTCTGGGATGGTGGGAGTTGAAGCAGGTTAGTACTGATAAAGAGAAGGACTGAGGATGGCAGTAGGATGGGAGGAGCTCCCTTCCCATGACAGAGTAGCACTATCTGAACTGTGGGAAGTAGTTACCAATTATTATTGGTCTTTTATATTTAACAGATTGCCATGTCTGAAGTATGGCATTCGAGATGTCCCCTCTGTAGCTGTATCAGCGAATTGTGTCTGTGACTGGCCTTGTTAAAAAGAGGCGGGAAGACAAGCAAAATGAAAATACTCTGTAAGAATCAAAGGAACAGTATAACACTAGAAGATTGATTTCTAAAAGGACGTTAGAGAATAATCCTGAAAGGTGAATGTCTATGTATCCACCCACACATCTTGAAAAGTCAACAACTGTGGCTAGGTTAACCTTGCTGTATGAACAGATCGCCAAAGTTGGAGGTGTTAAATTGACAATGTAGCTTCCAGATCTGAAGCTAGAGGTTAAGCCTTTCTTTTGGTAAGCAAAATCGTGGACAGGATGATGTAAGACTTTTAAATATACCTCTTGATTTCCTGGATGTGTTAGAATTTGTTCTTTTACCTGATTTATGACATGTGAGATCTAACCATCTGTGGAAGTGCAGATCTGAGGAGTGGATGCTGACCCGGCTTCTGACCTGAAATCTGTTGCCCAGAATGTCAGGTGATGACCTAAACCCACAGTCCTCTTCATTCTAACATATAACTTATTTGAAAGGTTCATGCAGAGCTTGAAGTTTTCAGGAAGCCACTATGAGTAGGCACTTTTAGCTATGTAGTATTGATTGACCCATCTGATATATTGAGGTTATGATGTAACAGTGTGTGAGTGGAGGAACTCAAAAGCTCAGCAGTCCCATCTTGTCTGAAACAGAAACCCTGGCCCCAGTTAAAGGATTGTCTGGCAAGATCCTTTCCTGACAGATTAGTAAAACTGTTCAGTGGTATGTGCTGGGAATGTTTTCAAAATTTACAGTTACAGAATCTGGGGTACAGGACAGCGTATTACTTTATCTCTCGTTTGCGATTAAGGAGATATCACAGATATTTATTGGCTTCTAGACACTTGATTTACTTTATGAAAAGCTAAAATTCTTTCAACAGACCCACCACAAAGAACAGACTATGGTCTAAAGACCATCTAGTATGTCCTAGCTTTGAAGACAGACCTAGCTTTGAAGTTAGACCTTGTCAGCTTCTTTGTCAAAGAGAATTTTAGCCAGCACAGGATTCCTAGGACAGGAACAAAGGCCCATGCATCTATGAATGAGAAATTACTTCCATTCACACAGGGAAATAAATAGCCAAGTGGCTGAGGTTACGAGACAGGTTTGGAAGTTTGGAGGTCAGACTAGAAGGTTATCCTGATGAACTAGATCTCTGAGCCATTTTCCTATTGTGCTGATTTGCGCCAGGGAAGGCTCAAGGGATGTGCTTCAGCCAAGTGGTACCACTGCTGTTGCCTTCAGATCTTCAGGGATTTAACACTCTGGAGGACTCTTAAGTAATTCTGGGGATTACCTTGCTCTGAATTTTGGGAAGACACTGGACAGGCAAAGTTTTTAATGAGTTTGTTTCAACACCTCTTGACGGTGTAAGTACTTATTGTATAAAACTGTTGTGGTTATGCAATTCAGTGAAAAAGTCTGAAGCATGGGAAATAAAGGATGGCAGATTTGCATGATATAGACAAATTATATTAGTGACGCTTTGAACAAAAGTGCTAAGAATATCAGACTGCTGATGTGTGAAAGCCAAATGTAGTATTAAGGTTTCACGTGTCCCATCATTGGCTGAGGTGGTACTACCTAAATATCCTCATTTTAAACAGGTAAAGTCCTGAGAACTGATTTCTCTTCCTCTTATGAACTGCTTCAGTTGTAATATTTTCTATTTTGGTATTTTCTATATATTCTACACTGACCATAGGATCATTTCAAGACTAATTCATGGGACTAAATTGTGCTGTAGGCATGCATGTACTGGTCATTACCGACTTAAAACTGGAATACTTAAAGAAGATAGGAAAAATTCAAGACTTCCTTATAGCAGTGAGTCTCACAGGTAAAACAGGTAAATGCATTCTCTATTGGATATTTTAAGATAACATTTGGGTTTTATTGTAGAGGGAAGAAAATCAAAACATGTAGATCCAGTGCCCTGTTTCTTCCATTGAGTAAGAGGCAAAATCTTTCCCAGATTTTTCTTGATTTTCAATTATTGCAGCCTGTTTGTCTAGCTTCTAGCAAATCTTCTACCCTAGAAGTTACAAACAGCCATCGTCTTTAAAAAGGATAATATAGAACACATCTATAATGGCAGACATACTACTCCAAAGCCAGCCTTCACCAGAACCTCTTTCCTCAAGCAGATGGACTCCAACAGAAGTGTGGAAGTATTAGGCATCTTTCTCTCTATTTCCCAAGGAAGAACTAGTGTGAGAACAGGAAAAAGCTACCTGGTTGTAAGTAAGAAGTAGAGTTTTTTATCTATTATTTTCTTGGGTCTATTTTTAATGTTATTCCCTGTGAACACAACAGAGGCACACCATCAGGTTAACATCTGTCTGGACACTTTGCAGACTGGAAGAGCTCTTGGCATTGGCTTTAGAATAGTGCAGCTTAAAGGAAGCAGGAAAAGAAGAAAAAGACTAGATATATATTGCTTAAAAGGCAGTTTCTTGAAAAGAGAAGGCTTAGTATCTCACCTAAGGAGACTGAAGGGCAATGCTGCCTGATTCAAAGAAGAGTGTGTTTTGCTTCCTATAGAGTAATTAACAAAGCAATTTTGCATTAGAGTAGCAGAAGGTGAGACCATTTAACACATAAACTGCAGAAACAAAATTTAGGAAAGAAACAATTTACTGACATTGTCTTTTACACAACCCCCAACATCCTTTTTCCTCTGTATTGATGAAAAGGGAAACCTGAATTGCCTCATTCCTCTTCTTGTAAAACAACTTTCTTGTAAAATTCTTAGTGAAAGTTCTTCTAAATTGATAAATTTTCACTGTTAAGGTATCCATGCTGCGATACAATCACTGAGCTTTGAAAATGTTATTGCATGCTGCCCCATTTTATATGTGCACTTGGTCTTTAAAAATAAAAAAAATTTATTAAATGTGAATTTCTGCTTGCATTACAAAATGTAACACAAATTCAGATGCAGAATAGTAAAACCTTAAGTAAACTAAAATTGCCAGAAAGTTAGTGAATTCTGTAAAGTCTCAGATTTTGTGTCATATTTCCTCCATACAGTTTATCCATACTTTTCTTTTTCCTATGGCTGAGTGTACAATTGAAATTTCAACTCTAAATAGAAACACTCATAAGAAATAAATCTACACCTACACATCAAAAACAGACAACATACTGTACAGCAGCACTAATAAATACTTTTGGTAGCACATACCAAAAATTTAGCCCTTCAGTGTGAAGAGGCATTTCTCAAACAGTTCCTGGGATTTCTGCAGTTGAGTATCAAAAAAGAAAGCAGTATTTCAAGGCCAGTATTTCCTTTTCAAAGCCACACATATACAGTCATCTCACCTATTAGTTATTTCTCAGTGTTAGACATGATGAATTAATTCATGTGAGAAAATTAAACCGAAAGCTGTCAACAATGGTGATGCTCTTCCCCCTAGAGAAACAGGAGGAACCAGGCAATGAGCTTCAAATTTGCAAGAGTTCATTTCGGCAACTGAACTGATTTTCTTTTATTCCACCGTGCTCCGTATTTTCAATCAAAAAGCCAAGTGTTTAACAAAGGCTCTCCTCCTGAATAGACATATCCTGAAAATTGCCCATTTCCTGTGGTAGGAGTGAGATTCCCAGGCACTTGAATTGTATGAGGCAGAGCCCTTGGACAGGTCTGTGTGTGGCTGCCAGTGGTGGTGTGGCAGTGCTTTTCTTAGCAGCTGGGGAAGTTTAGAAGTTATAATGGAAAGATTTTCAATGACTTCCCAATTATATCTGAATATGATTGGAGTGCTGCTTTGATGTTGCCAACATCGTATATGAAAGTATCTAAGTTTTCCAGATGTTTCCTCAATAAAGTAAAGCATTTCGGCTCCCAGTGACCAAACCTTCCCTATATATTCAAAGCTCCTTTTCAACCACAAAGAGAAATCCTAGATGAATTAAAGCAATAAAATTACTGTTAGACAACTCTGTTATCTGTGTCCAAGCTGGGCTGGAGTTCACAGCACTGAATAGTCTGAGTCTGTTAAACTTGAACCTTTTCCTGGATGGGATCTAAACTCAAACCTGTCCCCCTGTTGGAAATTCAGATACGTTCAACCATTAGTGGCTTCTCACATCAGTCTTCAACTGAGGGGAAGATAGAATGTTTTTGCCTCAAGTACAGTTTCAGGCCCCCAGTTAACACCAGAGCATAGATCTTTCCAAAGGATTTATTATCCTATTAAGTTAAATTTTAAGCTTAAAATAATGAGGTATTAAATTAAGTTCTAAAAATAATCAGGGTGTTTATCCAGGAAGTACAATGATGCTGGATTGGCTCTTCAGCCATAAAGGCAGGTGTATTTTGCAAAGAATATTTTAAAAAGCAATTCAGAATAAAGAATTAATTTAGCCATGTGCTGCTTCTGTGTCTTGGGAATTCTGAATTTCAGAACTGATGTCATAAAATATCAGTTATTAAAAGGTCTTGCAGCAATGGTATTCACAGGTGTCATCACCCCCCGGACAAAATTTCTAACCTTGTCTTGGAAGAAGGCCCCTTTTAGTGCCTGATAGATTGAAACCCCATCAACCAGAGAATGACTTTAACACGATATTGAATTAAACTTGCATTACTACCAACCACAGATGGAACTTCATCTGTTGTAACAGCTACAATATTTAAGAAGCCTCAGACATTGCACTGAAAATATTTAAGCAGCCTTTTATATATTTTATGTTTGTCTTATGGTAACCACCAACCATAACTAAGACTTTACATCTGTATTCTCATCTGAATAGCAAAAGAAGATAGTCAGTTTTCAAAATAATTTGAAATTGATCATTTACAAGTTCATCCATGTTTCTGCTTTGCAGAAAATTTTAAAACACTACTGCAGAGAAAATCTGAGTAAATTGTTGCCATAAAAATAATAAATTTTATTTCTTTAATGTTTTACATGAAATAATTTCCCATCTTATGTGATACTGTACTTTTAAAATAGTTTAAAATATGAGTAAATTATTTAAAGACTTAGGGATGAACTGTGGTATTGCTGAGCCTGATTACAAAACACCCACTGATGTCTCTGCTGGATTTTGCTTAAGTATTCTGGACTCTCATCCAACACTATTTGGCCTATGATGCCCTTTGGGGATGGTCCTGAAGTTCCTTCCAGCCACATTCAGCGACAGTTACTGACAAAACTACCTCCTTTGGAAATAAGTAGGGAGTTTATATTTCTGTATGCAATTGCGTCAGTTGCATCTGCAAATACAGTTGACAATTCAACACTCATTTTTGCTTGCAGATTTTCACTCTGAACTTTTTCAATCTTAAAAGTGGCAATCATAGAGCCAGATAGTCTGTTGCTGGGATAACTTAGAATGTCCTGTAAATACCAATAAATCATCGCATACTCCAGATTGATACAATAGACAGATTAAATACCATCCACATTTGGACTTTTCCTCTTTTTGATGAATAAACTCTCAGTGTTAGGAAATGAAGTTCTAGGTACTTCCTTTCAGAGGGGAATAGTTTGATTTAAGCGACAAAAAAGGTTGAAAACTCAGGGGAGAATGTTTAACAGTTTTGTCCTCGGCCAGAAGAGGTCACCCTTGTGTGTGGCATAAAATTAATCTGAACACCCCCTTCTCTAGTTCATCGGAAATTAGTGGCTTTGGTTTCAATGAAAACTATCATACCCAACCTTTCCTGAATTTGGGCGGGGAGGGGTTGGAATCCAGATTGGACCCAGGTGCCACACCTCAATCCTTTGTTTACTGGGCAAAGTGGTTCTGCTGGTGGTGCAGGTATCTTTCAATCTCCACCATTGCCTGAAGCTCTTCACTTGTTTCTGCCTGTGACAAGATTCACATCATATCTCTAGCTCACATAGGTTTAAATGAAGAAAAATGTCTGTGAGATCAATATAGTTATGTTAATTGATAGCTGGTGAAGGGTGAAAAGTGAGCTTATATCTTTCAAGATATAGATTTATTTTATTATTTAATATTTTAAAAAATTGTTTTCAACATTAGAAAACTTTTCTTTAAAACAAAAAATTATTGTTATAAACTTTGTTTCCTCTCCTGCTGTCGAGAATTGGAAATGTAAGAGATGTCTTCTTATGACTACTGTACATTCCTCTGCTTCCTAATTGGGTGCAGGGGTTTCTAATGCAAATTCAGTTCATCCTTCTTCTCTCTGGGCACAAAACTATGACTGCTCATCTGGGATTTTTTTTTTTTTTCTTTCTTTCCCTTCTATAAAAGAAAAGCAGTGTCCTTTCACACATGTAACCAAGATCTGGAAGTCTGCCAGCATCTGTCTGACTCATCATTTTCAAAAGATACTGTGAATGCTGGGAATCAAATTCTAGCTGTGAGACCAAAGGTAGACACTTGAGTGCCAAATTCCATTGCCACTTTACCATTCGAGCCCACTTTAATGAAAGAATGCAAAGCAGAAAGCAAAACAGCTCTTTCTGTTGCTACCCTACTACCAATCGTCACAGAGCCAACATGACTTTTTATACTAAGAATATAAATAATGTACAAAAGAATTTTAGAAAAATACCTTTAGGCTAGAAAACTGAGACTAATCATAGTATTGTTTCTCATGAAAATAAGACTTACTTTGAAGTATTTATGCTACTTCCTTACTATTCCCTTGGCTATATTTTCTTTTCATAATGTTTATTCAGTTAACTTAGTTATTTTTGTACTTATCTGGTCTTAATACCTTCTCTTTTTTCCCCTTTCTTTTGATTCATGTTTTTTTTCAGTTTTCTCAGGCTGATTTATCTCTGTCAAGAATTGCTTCATAGTGCAAGGCGTTGGACATAAATCCATTACTTATGGTATGTCTATTGCTGCAGAAAAATGTGTTTCACATGGAGGTGTTTTGTTTTTTCTTTTCAGTTTTTAAACACTATTTTCCATTCATGGAACATGAGGACTAATCTTTAAACACAGCAAAATATAACCTAGGTGTTCAATTTTTAAATCTATACCATTCCAACTACATATTTATTTCCACAGAGTTCAGGAGACGGTACTACTGGGGGTGTTCAGGTAACATAAGGACTAGTCATAACCTTCAATCCATATGTAAATTGAAGCTATGCCTTCAGGGACCTGCCTATTGTTTCTCACAATGACTGTTGTGAAAAGTTCAGACTTTGCTTCACATTATTATAATACATTTTGAACGGTGGAAAGAAAATATTAGCATAGCATCAGTGCAGACAATCAACGTCTACTGGAATCATAGCTGTAAGAGGCTAATATTCTCACTGGATCTATTTAGAAATAAATTACTTGTATTTCTGCTACTTGAACATGACATAGGGACTGGAAAAATCTAAGCTAAATCATTAGTGTTTAGATTGCTGCATCTTGCAGCTTACATATCTTGTGGTAAAGGTTTTTTTCTGTATTTTGTTGACTCATTTCTTAGGTTTGTACTATCAGAGATGGCTCCCAAGTGGGACTGAGATTTTATGCTTCCAGTCACTGTTCTGACACATAAACACATACAAGCTTAAGCCACTGAAGTTAAGGATGAAACTCCTGTTGATCTCAGTAGGTTCAAGATTTCACCCCAGGCATCTTGGGAGACAGCACTTGCACTTCATAACATTACCATGTTTCTTTTGACAGTAAGTAAAACAAACATATATTTTAAAACTGCGGGTTTTAAGCCGGTGTATTGCCATGACCCACATTACTCATTGTAAGTCTTTCTTTATAGATTGAAAACTATTCATTTTTTTGCAATAAAGGAAAATTGCAAGTATCTGTATACTATGTAAACTGTGTATTTATATATGTATACATCATGTAACATTCATCATTTTCATTCATTTTAGTCTATTGAAATAATTGTTGTTGAACAAAAAAAAACATTTTCCCCTTCATTTGACAATATGAGCAGATTAGAAACTGCTTGAAATGTCAGGCTGAACCTTGTGGTTAGTCAGAGTGAACTGTCTCAACCTCTTTGTGAAATCACAGCAACTCCTTCCCTTCGTGTGTTGGAACTGGAATAATATTTAGCCAAAGATTCAGATTTACTTTGATTAAATGTATTTAATAATGTATAACATAGCTCAGCTGTTGACTCAAAGGTGTGTATGGTAAGAACAAACAATACTTTCACATTTATTCTTTAAGTTACTCAAATGAGGAACTAGAACTGGTTTCATTGTTATGTATTGTCTGCCTGATTTCTGCAAACATAAAAATTAGCATGCATTCCCAAATTAGAAAGTAAGCAAATTACCTATTTACCTTCTTGTGCTTAGTTTATGCACACATCTCCTATCATACAGAAAACAGTTACTTTGTCAACCAAAAAAGCCATTAACCTGAAACAAACATTCCACAATGATCCATGGATCTATGAATCGCATGTATCTTATGGATCTAAGATGGTGTATTCCTTGTGAACACTGCAGAGTGTAAAAGAAACAGCGAAGTACCCTTTGCAATAGTCATCACATCCTTTTCAGATTAAAAACTGAGCTTGACTTCTACTTAATTTAAATACACAAAATATTATTTTGCTTACTGGAAACATCAGGCATTTTTCAACTAATACGTGGTAAAAGTATTGACTTGGTAGTGTCAGTACACATCTGAAAGAACTAAACATGACAAAATCTAGAGAATTGCAAAAGAAGACTTTCCCGTCTCACTTTTCTTGCTGTGCTTTTAATGGGCAAATTCCCTGTAAGTTTATATCAGGTTTTAGCGTGAATTGTGTTGATTTGAAACTGGAATAATGCTATGGAAAGTCAGGTACTCTTGTATTCCTCTTTTTTTTTTTTTTCTATCTTTCATTTAGGCTGTTGTATGTTTCCTGTAGATCATAGCTGCTTTTCAAAAATAATATGAATATTATTTAGTCTATATGGGGTATACCATATTTAATGCTCCACTTTCACGTAATTTAAAGTTTTTCCTGAGCCTCTGGTATGTAGAAATTTGATGATCACCAAGCACCTATTTTCCCCCCATTTTTGTAACAAATATTACACATCAAATACAGTTTGACAAAAAAAAAAAATATCTACCTGAAGTAGAATTGATCATCTTATTGATCAAGTTGGGCATTAACCATCTTGCTAACTGAGAAAGGCATTATGCAGCCAATGTGTGAATGAGAATCAAGGTCACAGCAGTTGACTCTAAACAGCATTATTTGACAGAGAACTCTGGGCAAGATTTACAATATATCTCCCTGCTTTATAAATCAGACATTTATTATATTCTTCCAGATGCTCTAAGGAATAAGGCTCTTTAGCATTAGCAGTAGAGATTCTGCTGAATATCAGTTTTTCTATAGAGAATGCTGTTTGAGGCAGAGTTCTAACAAGACTTTGACTTCCGTATTGCCTCCAAATGCTCCTCCTTTCTTTCCTCCTTCCTTGCATAATCACTCTCACCTCTAGAATATTCTTTTTTCAGAGGATCTTCAGACTTCTTCCTGAATGAAAGAAGCAGAAAACACAACAGTTACAGCCACAGGTCAAGTTTTATTTGTTCCCATTCAGCACAAACAAACCAAAGGCACACAATATCTTGGTACACAGAAATCTCTAAATCTCTCTGCCATTGTGGTAGCTTTTGAGAAATACCATCCATAAAGTAGTAAAAACAGAGGTAAGAGCTTGAAAGTCCACATGCAGCTGACAGAATTTTTTTAAAGATTATTGTAAACCATCATTAGGAAAAACATATCCTCAACAGGTAGAAAAATACTTGGGAAGAACACCCCTTGCTAATGTGCCCATCCTTCCTATCACAACACTTTCCAGAAACGGCAAATGTGTCATGTGATATGTTGGGAAGATATCTACAAAGACCTTGTGCATACAGCGTTATGGGTTCATCAGCCCTTAAGTATTAGGATTTGTTGCAAATGCTAATGTTGCCTCTCCACTCCCTTCTGCCTCCTCAGTGACAAGAGCCAGCCAAACTCCTTTTTGCAGGCAACAGTTCTCAAACAGAGGTTGAGCTCCTGCAGAGATCCTACAGCAGCCTGCAGACTCTATTCTTGGGTACTCAAGAAGTGAAGTACCAGGACCAGTTTTGCCTCTGCTGTAAGTAGTTAACAACAACCCCTGCACTGCCACGTGCTGCCCCCCCCCCCCCAAAAGCAGTACACTGTAGAAAAATGCATGCTCCTCTTTAAGAAAAAAATCAGCAAAGAAAATGATTAATCATGGTCATGGAAAACATCTCCACAATTGAATTTATTTATTTATTTTGAAGAAACTTGTCATTTTCTTCCATGGGTAGAGAAATTTTAGACTTTCTTTTTAGACTTGTATACCATCAGTACCCATTTGACTAGAGGGTAGATAAGCATCTGTGTAACTACATCTCTGTAACTTGTAAGAAACACTTTTTTTTCAAGAGGGTCATGGATAACTGTCCTGTTCATACTTATTGTCCCTTCCAGTCCATATTCAGTTCCAGGTGCAAATTCATGGTAAGGGAATGCATATTTTGAAGGGAGGCTATTTTTCAATAGAGGTCAAAGGAAGACAGGGAAAAGACGGATGGATGGATGTTAATATTTTCAGTATTCGTGTCTGAGCCATTTGTCTTCTGAAGAATCAGTTACCTTGTATTACAGCTATATCTTTGACTTGACTGCAGAGCTAGTCTTTGGACTTGTCTTAGGCATATTGTTTTAAAACCAGTGCATACAGCACAAATATACTTAAAGACTGTGGGGTAAGTGGGCATATTAAGGGAAGCAAATTTTCCAAACAAGAAAATTTTTGGCACATCAGAAATATCAGAAAATTTTTTTTTTGGTACATTCTCTAACCTCAATTTTTTCACAAAAATAATGACTGCCTCTATTTTCACTACTCCTGTAAATATATGTAACAATGGAAAAAGAAAATCTCATCTGGAGACATCATACCCAAGCACAAGCACTGAAACGTTATATTAGTAATGTCTCTAAGTATATAATAAAGTTTAAAATAAAAAAGATAAAATAAGAAAGAAAACAAGGAAAGACAAAGAAAGGCAAGAAAAAGCAGACAAAACTCATGCCAGTGAGACAGAAGACTTTTTCTGGAGAATGACTGAGTTTCTGGTAACATGTTAGTTAGTAGGTAGAGGAATATGTAAAAACATTTAGGGATTCATTTTTGCAACCACTTTTCTAAATCTGTTAAAATGAATAGCACTTTTCATATATTTAAATTCTAATCAGGCTTCTAGCATATTTTCCATTAAGCCTTCCTCCTTGCTTTATGAACATGATCTGAAGAACTAGAGAATTCAAATAGGAATTGTTAACATTAATTTACTGATTTTCGTTGACAATTCGATTATCCTCCTACCACCAGTGCAAGCTTTTCAGTATGTTGATGAGTAATTCGATGCCAAGTTTAGTGTAGCCAAAATGACAACAAACACATTAATGAACAAGGCTGTAGTTATTTCAAAACTGCTGACCCAACTAATATGTAAGCAGACAGGGAGAAGGTACAATATGTTAAAGAGTGTCTTCTTTTGAAACCAATCTTCTGTAGCTAAGACAATCTAAAATAATATCAGTGTACGGAATACCTGAAGTTGTACAACTGGGGTTTTTCTGTAGTATTGAGAAGAATTAGACATCAGGCTACTGGTGAAATTAAATAATTGAATGTGAGTTGGGAAGATAGGCACATGTGGATTAGGTTTCTTTCATGATTGCAACCTAGCTCTCCTAAAACAGACACACAAAACAAAACGAGAACAGACATTTGAATTAAACTCCAGCCCTTCCTAACAGGAAGTACTACTGCTTCACACTTTATGCAGGCAATCTCTTTGACAAGAAAAGAAATAAGAATAGAGATACATAGGAAGTATGCAGAATACTCCAGAGAGGAAAATCTGTGCCAGTTCCTTACCAATTGCTTACAGGGACAGCTTTCTGCCTTCATCCTGAGCACAGGAGGCAGGGAGGGATGTGGGTCAGCCTGGGAGATATACAGGGATGGATCTGCCATCAGGCAGAGAGATGGAATAAATGCTTCGGTGCCCTCCTCTTGCAACACTGAATACAGTCAAATATGGAAAAGCAGAAGGGAAATGTGCTTGGCCATGCTAAAACATGCAGTACAAGAGTTCAGGAGTGAGTTCAGCTGGAGAATGTAGCTTGGCTTCTCTAAGCTGAAATAAACTTGGCTACAGAATTACAAAACTGTTTTGGTTATAGTCGCCCACATATCCCATGTGCTCTAGGTGAAGCAGAGTAACTGGCACATCCACTCAAGGATTTAGAAAATTAAACTGAAGGATCAAGGCAGTGCTAACATTTTTTAGCTGGTGAGGATCTCAGGAGAAAACTTGGTAACAGTCTGTTATGCCTTCAAGCATTAGAAAGAAAAAGAACATATGTACAGAATTTTGTCCTACAGTGCCTTTATTACTGATTGTTACCTCCTTCTTACATGTTTCCACCACTGGGCTATGCTGCCACTGCAAGTTGCTATGAAGACAGAATGACAAAGATTTTAACAAAGTTTCTGATTTTCGGGCAGGATGAACCCCATTCTAGTGTCCGTTGTATATAACTACCATAAAAAACTTGCTAGAAAAAAAAAAACAAAAAAACATAGTTGTTTTATAAATCCCACAAACTATTATCCATAAAAATTAAAATGGATTAATGTAGTCACCAGAAACTTTTAGTCTAATTCTCTGATTAATCTTGGATGTATATATGGCAGCTGGGTAGGCCTCAACATGTACTTGCAGCTCTGTAATTGTTGAAACTATTGCTCATTAAGAACAATAAAGATGTATGGGGCCAGATATTTGGTTATGACCATGACTGGATTGAAGGGTGCTCTGCAGGTAAGTTTTGAAACTCACCGTTGAGCCTTTTTAACCCTGTTCTCTGTAGCAGCGATTCTCCCTACACGCTTATGGAGAAACGTAGGAGATGATTGTCCTTAACGTATGCTAGGCTCTGAAGGATGCAGAGCTGTTTAAAAGCACAGCCGAAGATCAAAGTGCTGCTGTTTCAGTCATACACCCTGTTTCTCACCTTCACTCCATTTCTCCTGTCAGCAGTAGAGACACCAAATGTATTAAGAACTTCTCTTCTACCAGGAGATCACTCTTACTCTTAGATCACTCTTAGATACTTCTTCTCCTAAATTATTTGGCCTTTAAACCAGATGGCACTGATAGTTCAGAGCAAAGCCAACGTATTGGAAAATTTGGTGTGTTCTATTTCTCACTTTTATCTGACTGCATAGCTTTTATTTTTATCCCAGTTTCTAAAGGGATGTGATAAAACATTCTAACTCTTCACATCTATTAGTCATACTGCACAAAGAATGTGAATTGTGCATGACAAAAGATACTGTATTAGATTATGATTGCCATACTATAAAACTTTTCTTCTGCTTGTTTTTATATGATGCATTGAAATAGATATAATCACATACAATTAGATGGGATTGAATCAAAAATAAATCCTTTGTCAGTGTGCCTGTCAGCCTCATGGTGCCTTTTGCGGGAACAAATTTCTGGTACGTTTCTTTAACCTAAAAGCTGAAGTTCATGACCTTGTGTAGATAAATTGATAATGGACTAATTTCTTCCAATATGTTGTCTTTTTATATGAAAATTGTAGTTTTGGTGAATTTTGAGAGAAATGAGATGGCAGAAAATATCTGAAATAGCTTCTTTTTTCAGCATTCTAAGGGTAAGATTTGGCCTCAGAATTCCCTCTTTCCTCCAAACTATGCTGAGAATATGACTTCTTGCTCTTTTTATTAGGCCTCTGACAGATGTTCACCAATGGATTTAACAGCTATATGATAAAACATGATATTCACTTCTTATCTGTTCTACTGGAACTTACAGGCCCATAGCAGGAGAAGTGGAAGAAAACATGCTTTGTTACCTGATTCACTCAAGTTCGCAGCTCAACATATTAATTCAAGTAGTGAAAGGCAGTGGATTTATGGTAAAAAACAAGCCTGTGAAGAAAAGCTGATGAGGGGTTGGCATGCATCTGTTCTAGTATATTCAGCATGAGCAGAAAGGCAAGGCACACAGCCAAAGGTACTAATGTTGTAAACCAATGCAACTAAATCTAGTGGAGCCTTTAGCTTCTCTGATCAGGATGCAGTTTGCTTCTCAGGAGCAGATAACCTTTCACAGAGGCTATAAAGGCCAACATATGCATTGAGTTTGTTTTGGGTTTGTTTTGTTTTGTTTTGCTTTGAATAGAGGCTTTGAGTAAAGAATAGCTTTCCTGGACTACAAGGAGTTTGTTTGGTCTAGAAGCTTCCAAGGAAAAAGGAAGGTGAGTAGCTCTTCATTACTGTGTCACCCCATCCTCATCTGGATCCAAGGGGATATGATCCAACCAAAAACCATCACTCTGATACTTTCCTTGGTCCGCATCCACAGCACTATAATTTGATTGTCTTCAGCAGAGATATTTATTATTTTACAGGCAGAAATGAGAGAAGAACCAGATTCAATGATAATTTGCCTGGACCATACTGAATTAAAAGCAGAATAAGCAGTATAATATTGTGTATTGCTGGATTTCCACACCTATGTGGGGCATGCAGCTATGAGTATTATGAGTAATAAATATGAGGGCACCGAAAAAATCAGTAAGAATGTGATTCAGAATTCACTGGCATTCCCACCCAATGGGAACATTACTATTTAACCCAGCAAGATGTGGACCAGACGCTAAAGGTGAGTTTCATACTCTCTGCTGTCAGAACAGATTTCTGTCCTCCCCTCCGCAACTCCTTCCCACCATACATGCCTATTTGCCTTCTGTCAGCGAGGGCACTTCTCTTTTCCCCACAGTGAACTAATTAAGATATTAATTAATTAATTAAGATAAGGTAAAGAAACACTATTCCCTCCCTCCTTTCCCTCCCTTCACCCCCCAAGTGAGTAATTTCTGATCATCAGTTCACCCACCATGTGTCAGATGAACGGTGGTGAGGAAGATAGGAGGACTCTGTGGCTGAGGATGGGAAAAGGAGAAACAGTGTTGTCTTTTTTTGATAGCTATTAGGCTTACTAATCTCTAATGTGAAATCACAGAATAAAGCTTTAGGCTGGATTTTGAAAAGAACAGACAAGGTAGGACTTGATACAACAGAATGGTACTAACCACTCTGGCCATAGACCAGCCAAAGACACCAGCCTGAGTTTAACTTTAAGGAGTACCACGTTGGACTCAGCATTTGGGATGGAAAGGAAATAAATCCTGTAGGCTCCTATTCAAATCCCAGGCTATATTTTTATTTAAAAATGTAAAAAGTATGGATTTTTTTCAATTACAGCCAAAAAGGGGGGGGGGGGGGGGGGAAGAGGCATTCAGCCAATTTGCTTTAGCCTTCAGGTTTTGTACAAACTGCAAAATCTATTGACCATAAGAGGTTTAAAGAGAAAAACCATTTTTTAGAGAAAAAGCAATACTTTAAATTAAATATAAACCTTGATTTTTCCTAATTATTCATTTCTTTTAGAATCTTCAAAACACTGTTAGCTTATTTGGCTGGAAGATACTTCATGATCCTTGGTATCCTGAGTCATAATCATAGGAGAAAATAAGAGAGTAATACCATTTCTCAGTGCTATAACACTGTTATTATACCAATATTAAACTACAAATATGAATTTTTGATCAATTTAGAATATCACATCAGCTGTGATCTATGCCGTGTTACTACTTGACAAATTTTTATTCCTGATACAAAGAAAATAAATTGGCAACTTGTGTCTTCTTGAGACCTAGCAGTTTTGAAAGTTTTCTTTCGTCTGCAAAGCAAAACAATTAATGTAGCACTGTAAATGCAACGCGATTAATCACGGTCAGCACTCTGCAGCTGCCACACAGGGAAGCCAGCCAAGCAAGCCCACCAGCACTACTTTGGTGACCTGACCTAGTATGATGAATGAGAGGACTCCAGTTGGTGAAAGACAGAGAACCTGGCCGTAAATGTATGGGTGTGCAATTCCAAGGTACGTGTACTTGACAGCCATGAAGATTGTCTCACTGGATACCTGTGGAATTGCATAGGGGAAAGTGACATATTAACTATTTTGTGTTAAAGCATAATGACTGATTTATGCTTGTAAAGCAGATAAATAACAGAATGAAAGCAATGACTATTTTTTCTCATGCTGCCAGTGGTGTTTCTCTGACAGTCCTATATTTCTTCTGAGAAATTCAATTTTAATACTATATCTCAGATAAAGATTCCGGACATACCACACACATTAGCTGAAATTCCATTCCATTGCTCATCCTCCTCTGCCTGTCTGCAAAGCCTACATATTTTCAGCATTCCTCATTTTTCTTGAGTTCGATTGCACTGTACAAATGCTGATCAAATCATGCTCTGTCATTCCACAATAATATCAACAAATTGAACTGCCCTTTTTTAGAGGGCATACAATGCTGATTTCACAGATGTGTATCGTTAGGCAACCAGACACAAAAATGTGCACTTGAGGTCAAAGCCTGCACAATCTTTATTTTCTTTCCTTCTCCCCCATATGTGATCATTTGTGTCTCAGGATGCTACAACTCTTTTTTATCTCATCATCCTCGAATGCAAAGCAAGCTTGATAACTGCCAAAACTTGCATGTTGTGCAGCTTCACAGCTGTGATACATATGCTTGAGTGGCAATGACAGGAGAACATCATATTAAGTCAAGCTCGAAATGAGAAGCTCTAGGCCACCTCCAACTAAGGGACTGCAAAAATGATGAGATAATCAACTAATCTTATCTTAAGGAGTCTTTAGAGACAGAGGGAATCATTCCAAATAGTCCTCAATGCAGTTAGAGAAGGAAGGGAAGAGCAGAGGAAGGGCTACTGCAGTCAACATCATTCTGATAAAAAGTAGGCAGAAGAGAAAGAAGAATGGTTGTGTTGGGAATAAAAAGGGAACATTTTCTGGTTTGATATGAACATTGAACAAATAAACAAGGAGAAAAGACAACAAGGAGAAAAGTGCCTTGAGTAGGAAATTACTGGAGGGAAGAAACTGCTGCAAAACATGTTGGGTATATAGTGACCTGTATTATGTTTGGACAATGAGCTAAACAAACTGAAGTTTTTAATTATACTTTTAACTTTCTAAATATAAAAGAAAAAATAGAGATTAGTTTACAAAATTGTAGGCCAATGTTCAGCAAACCTCAGGCTCACATCTGAATGGCATTATGTCCTGATGAGCTCATGACTGTCTCTTTACAGATAGCCAAAGCAAGCAGTACAATTTTTATTTCTCTGTATGTCTGAGATATTATTCCCCACAGAGAGGAAACACAGAACCTAATGTAGGATTAAAAATGATGTATAAACAGCTATGATTTTCTTATAATCATTGCTTTTACCAATTTTTTTTGACACGTAAATGTCCTCAGCTACTGAGGTCCAAGGATAGAAATTAAAATTAATTACTTTATCCACTCGTGTAGTTTAAAACATAATAGCATTGTTATTTATTTCTGTAAATAAACTTACTAAAAGACTGAAATAGCTTTGTGAGGATTTCCTGATAGGCCAAAGGTATTTAATACTTGCTTTTTACTTATTAGCAGCAATTCTTGTATTTATTTATTTTAACAGAGGTCTTAATCTTTACCAATGCATAAAAATTAATAAAGGTCAAAAGGCATACATGATCTGTACATTTGCAAATTCCAAACTGCATATTATCATATAAATTGTAATCAGGGTTATATCCAGTCACCCTCCTGCCAGACTGATTAAAAAATGAGAATATTTAGACGACCAAAGTTGTGGAAAATCCACTGCTGGAGTTCACTAAGCATGTATAGTGAAGTAGAGACTTCATCAGCTCACTGAAAACCCTAAAGCAGGAGCATCTTGCATTATGCCTCTAACTATCCATTTTGCCAACCTATTTTGCCTGGCATTGATGACAGGCTCTAATTGTAAGCAAAGTTTCCTGGTTTCCTTTCCAAATACCTAAGAGAAAAGATATTCTGCTGCTGATGTAATGTCTCATTCTCTACTTCAAGGTATGGAATTAATTTGCATTCTTATTTGTGTTTTTAATTATTTTCTGAGTTGTATCAATATAAGCTCTCCTGAGCTAAACTGTTATTTTCTGTCCACATTTTAAACCCCTGTTGGATGCCCTTTTATTATTTTGCAGTCTTCCCTCAGGTACATAACTTCTCTCAATTTATTAACATCTGCAAATTCCACTAATGAGCTGTTTGCTTCCACCTCCAGATCACTAATGAAAATTAAATAAAGCTGGATTCTGCACTAACCCTTTGCATCCTGATTCTTCAGGATATCACACCATGGATTCAAATGAAGCGACACCAACATAAAAGTGGGGGAACTCTGGAGATTCAAACTTTCTGGTTTGAATGTGACTACGTCACTGTTTTTTGGCTCTGGATGTCTGTAAGTTTTTTAGTAATTTCAGAATCCATGAAATAAGAAGAATTCTGGGATGAATGTTCTAAGTAATGCTGTATGAGAGAGTGTGGGATAGCTGAATAATAATAAATTATGATACATTGGCTCTCAAGTGAGGCTATTTCAATGGTAGACAGTGGTATCTTTCCTGATTCTAAGTTAATAACAGGCTGTAACTTACAGAGAATCAGCAAGTACACAGAAATAATAAAGATGATGTTAAGAATGATTATAGCATATAATATTAAACTTATCTTGTAAAACTTTGGGTTGACAATTCAAGGAAGTGTAATCTGAAATGTGGATAGTCACTTGAAGGGCACAATCTGTTAAATACCATGCTGAAGTAACCTGCAGTAACATAAGAAGTAACACTTCAGAATAGAAACCCTTGAAATACAGAAGAAAACAGGGAGATACCATCTTTGCATTAAATGCAAAGAAGTGGAAGCATGCACAATTGACATCAGGGAGACTTAGAAATTAAAAACAAAAGGAAAGCATTCTGCTGCAAAATGTATTGACCTTGAAACACCAAGAAAACTCTAAAATTTTCTCAAAACTCCTCTACAAGATGGGGTCATGTGCCATGTGACAAAATCCTCTTTCCTGTAAATGTCTGTTCTCATGGTTTTCTCTCCTCTGAAAAATACAAATGATATGCACCGGAGTATTTCTGGGGAAAAAATACTTTGACCTTGTGAGCTGCATATCAAAATCCTCACATAATCAATAGCCCCAAGACTCATACCACATACCTTGGGGGTCTTTGGGCAGGGAACGTTCATAGATGGCAGATGGCAAAGGCTTCCAAGAAGTTCCACTGCTGCAGTGTGTAAAAGGTACATGTTGCATATTAGAGACCTCTGTGTCTTACCTCACACGCCTAGGAGATTAGATCACCCCCTAAGCACACAGGCCAGCAGAGACGGTCATTGTATCCTGCCTCTGATCTTCATATCAGAGTCCACTTGGGCTTCTTACAAGCTTCTTCAGTCATTTAAAAGGCACAGCTCAGGCCTCCTACCTCCCCTACTGTTCTAGACATTATCACAGGGCTGTTGCATTAGGGTGGTTCCAAACTAGCAATGGAAATCTACCACAATGACTCAAAAGCAGAGTGTATGATTTTAAACTACGGCTCAAGAGGCACTAAAGATATTCAGCTATGAAATCTGGAATCTCACTTAAAGCTCACCAGCTAGAGTAATAAAGTTATAGTCAAGATTTTCAGTAAGATATCTGTGCCTGCACAGTATGGACACCCTGTATCAGGAGAAAACAATCCATGCTTACATCCTATACTTCCTAGAAGCTCTCTGCAGTCATTCATTTCCCCTCCCTACTCCTCTCTTCCCATCTTGCTATTTAATGACAAATTGAAGAATGAAGAATTCCATAAAATGCAACTTGCTGTGTCATGTACAACTACCACTTCCCTTAATAGCAGTGTAGTCAATACAGTTTTGTCAATAATGAATAGCACATGATTATTTATTTATTTATTTGCTTTCTGATAGTCTGTTGTTTAAGATTTCTATTTTAACTATTTCTGTGCTGGAATGTACGACTGGAAGAAGAAGCATCAAAAAATAACCATTTGCAATTCATAGAGGTCGTGATAATACCTTAAACTTTTATAAACAAAGAAATAGTCAAGGGCCTGGCTGCTATGTGCCCTTCTGAGAAGCACGTGGAGATGATGATGGACACCAGGTAGCACCCAAGCCAGCTGTGTTCTCATTGTGAACAAGACACTGAATAAGTCCACACTGGTATCGATTACTGTATTTATGTTTGGGCCACCTAGTTCAAGAAGGATGTTAAGAAACCGAAGAGCATCCAGCAGAGTGCTACAAGATGGCCAGGAGCCTAAAGCACAGAACCTATGAAGAGACCATGACAGAGCTGGGCTTATTTAGTTGGGTTAAGAGGAGGCTAAGGGCAGTCTAATAGTAGCCTACAGCTGTTTGAAAGGCAATTAACAAGATGACAGATTGTTCCTCATTATCATTACATCCTCTGAATATTTTCCCTGCAAAATCACATAAGAGTTGTAAATCATAGTATCATGCACAGGAAAATCTATTAGACTCTTCTGACCTGCTTCCTCAATGACACATGACTGTTCCCTGTTCCCGAATCTGGTAATGCATCCTCCAGAGAAACTGAAATTGGAATCATGGTGGCCTCTGTAGAAGTTTTTAATCTTTTATTTGTTTCCGTGAGAAAGGTACATTTACAGTGACCAGATGCCTAATTTCCTAGTATAAGATTGGAATATTTAAAGGATAATGTCTTCTCTCCATCCTGCATGGTGAATAGGTTTGTCTCTAGTTAATGAAGAGGCAAGAGGAAATTTAAAGGCATAACCATGAACTGTGGATAACTGACACTATTTTTGAAAAACTGCTTTGAATTAATAGCAAATTTAGACTCTATTCTGAAATCCTTACATTATGCAATCTTCCGTAGAAATAAATTCTTAAAGGTTCCAAAGCAAATTTGAAACTTCAGTTGCCCTTAGCAAGACAGAGGGCTTAAAATCACGGAGTGATTTTAAGAATTTAAAAGCTGCTACTTCAATCGTATTGATATATATATATCTCGTTGTTGCTTTCTGAGCTGTCTACTAAATCAATGAATGCTTTGCAGACAGAAATATATCAATACTTTGGTGACATCATGTTTTAAAGGAAGTTTTCAATAAATGTGTTATGAAGTATCAAGAAGAAATTAATTAGGCTAAGGTCTTTCAGAAATTTTGGCACTTCCTCCTTTTTGCTGCTGGAAGTCAGCAGGAGCTTTACCATTAATTTTTATGGGAGACGAGCATCACACCAAGGCATGATAGTTTTGAAAAAATGTAACCCAGTGGTATTGGAACATAGTTTAGTCAATGAAGGGAAGTGACGAGGCACTAATTGGGAAAGACTGGACAGAAAACCAGTACAAAGTGCATATTGGAGCAAATTCCTCTGAAAAGAGAATTTCAGCAGACTTTGCTTCTATAAAACTCAAGACTAGCACTGTCATCAAACTGACAAACATTCACTGGTGTATCCAGAATGAAGAGAACTGTGTTATCATCATAGACATAATTTGTAGTGTAAGTTAAGCATTAGGCATGCTTGTTTTAGAGTAAAACCAATTCTCTGAAGTGATTTAATAATTTTCCTTACACCAAAGGAAAATTATTAAAAATGGAGCCAGGTGGATTATCAAAGTATCAGAAAGCATGCCTTATAGTCGAAGACTCAAAATCTATGTGTTTAGAGTATTAAAGAAAAGCTTATGGAGAGATTTGATCACAGTGAATTTAAGGGACTGACAAATTTCTTAATGAAAAGCTCTTCAACGTTTCACCCAAAAATGTAACAAGAGCCAAATGCTAGAAGTTACTGCTAGAAAAATTAAAACTGGAAATATGTTAAGAATTTTAAATAGTATAAATTATTAGCCATTGGAATAGACTACTAGGAGTATTGCGAGTTTTCCGTCTCTTAAAATATTTTGCTTTTAGAAGGCATCCACTGATTAAAACAGTAATTAATTCAGGGAGGGCCAAGGGCCTGTATCATGAAGGGTGGACTACATGATCAGAGTGTTTTCTGGCCAAATAATCTGACCTAGCATATAATTCGAATCAATGTGTTAAAAATCGCTGGATATAACACAGATTCATAGAAATGTTCAAATGACATTTATTTGTGAATGTGACACAGAACCATTTTCTCAATAACAAAAATGTTATCTGTTGGCTTCTGTCTCTAATTAGGATAATATGTGGATTATTGCTTGTTAACCTTAAACAAAACTTTATCAAACTACCTCTGATATTTTGGATACTTAAAAGTCTTTCCAAAACTCTCCTTTTCCATAAAACTGCACATACAGCTCAATTAAAACTGCAGGAATGTGAACTATTTTTTAAAGTCCAATAAGCTTTGAAAGCTTAGAAAGAGCTTAAGAAAATTAATTTCAGAAATCCTCCTCCAACAATGTAAATGCACTAAATTAAATATACTATTTTTGTTCTAAATTCATGTCACAAAAGTGCTTTTACAGGTTTTCCAGATAAAACAGCTGATTCAAATATATAAAGTTAAAAGTTCAAAAGATTTTCTCCTAAAGGAACTCTTTCTCTGCAGTTCATATCTTTAAAAAAAAAGCTTAGTGCAGCTCTTGTTTCAAGATCACTTCTTACAAAGGTTCAAAAGAGCACAGAGTAGAGTTAGCAATAGATGTTTTCTCGTAGGTTGCCTGACATGTTACTATTGCTCTTTTTTTATTTTATCAAGTTGCTTTTTCAATGAAAGCTTATTACTGAGGCTGACAAGAATGATGGATTTATCCCTCTCAGAAGATGTTCAGTTTTAGGAGGAAGGGGACAATCTTAGATGGCTGTAAATTCTATTAAACTTTAAGATTTTTCAAAAATATAACAAAATTTGAAAGAGAATTAGGACTTTTAAAAATATGAAATATTGCTTATTATTGTACTGTGGACCAAACCATCCTTTGGATTTAAGAGGTGTCTCTACTTTCTGCATTTGATGTAAGATGGTCTTGGGGAGTTGGGATTGAGGGGGTAAGGGTTTCCTGCCTCTTTTACAGAAGCTGAGAGACCACGTATCGATTCTTTTATTTTTTTTTTTTTTAAATATATTTAGTGAACTCAGATAAGGATACATCCTAATTTCCTTCTCTATAGGGAGACAAAAATGGGAGGGGTTAAACACAAAGGATGGACTAAGTATAACCTATTTGAAAACTTGTTTTAGGAGAAAAAATACGCATTTTGTTGTATAAGTTTCAGAGTTTAAATAGGGGAAATACATTTTTTTCTAGCCTACTCAGTATTTTCTCCATTTGTCTGTTCATTTTCTTCTGTAATTTAACAGGCATAATTTTTAGAATCTCATATAAAGTAACACTTCTTCCACACTACGTAGATCAAATATCAGATCAGATTGTGTCTGGCTACATTGGCAATACGGATAATATTGTAAGAATAAATTGTGTATGCCTGGCAAACCCTCATGAAAGGCTTGTTTATCTTCTCTGTTTTTAAAGGTTAACTACATGGGCCTAATTTTATCAGGAGTAATCTAAATGGTTATATTTTCTTTTAAGGATTTGTATAAAGTAATATTTACCTTTCTTTTCAGATTTCAGACTAATTTCTAGTTGCAACATTTTTAATAATAACAAGTAATAAGTGGCTGTTGAGTGGAGACAGTGCTTATACAGATCTTTTCTAAGAGAAGCAGTGATTGGAAGGATTGATTTTCTTAAAAGATTCTTGAAAATTCTCTCAGCCTACACTCTTAGCCTGCCAATATCCAAGTGTGGGACATTACGTGCAAGTGATATTCAAAACAAGGAACAGCAGCAATTCTCACACAGCATGCTGTAGGATATATTCATTTTGTAAAAGAATTTATTCTGTCATCTGCATTTTCTATTATCTGATTCCTTGAGAAGGAGGTTTCTAAATATCGGAGTAGTGGGTCTTAACAATATTTTTCCACTCAGACTAATGACTCAAGGTCTAACACAAGTTATATTTAGAAGGGATGATGTTGCATGCAAGAGCATTTCAAAGCTCCTTTCAACTCTGATTCTGTGATACTGTGCCACTCCATCCACAGCAGACATGAGAATGATTTGTTTTCTTCCTCTTTGCAGCTTGTCTGACAACTCAAAGATTCAAACAAGGCCATCACTGTGATCTTTGATCCTTTTCTTTGCTCTCCTTTAGATTTTCCCCTGCTAGTCAAAATCTTTTTTGAACTGTTATGTCCAAGATAGGACAAGTACTGGCCTGGCCAGCACTACATAATTTGAAAGGGCCACTCCATTTGTCCTGCAGTTACATTATTTATACACACTGGTATTATTTGCCTTTTCTTAGCAGTGCCGTATCTGCAGTTCACATTCAGCCTTTGCTCTGCTAAAAATTGTATGTTCTCTTCGGCATAACTGTAATTTAGACTGTTACACTCCTGTGAGAGACAGCTGATTATTTCTGCCTGTCAAACTCTGCATTTGTCCTTGTTGAACAGTATCCATCTTTCCAAGGATTATTGGTCCAATGTTAAGATCACACTGAATTCCAGCACTGTACTCAGATGTATGTGTCTGCAGCCACTCTCACTGGTGAAGCCTGTGTAACCAGGGTCTGTATTCCATGAAACAGCTACTAGTGACATTCTTGAATATCTTCCATCCAGATCTTTGTGAAATCCTACTTAGAACATCCTTCTAAGTTGACAAAAAACTTCAGAACTTGCTTTTATCCATCTGCATGCTCATCTTATGGCAGTTTCAACTAGCCATGCAAGATATTGTTAGAGATCTTAGTGAAATCAGTTTATATGACACTATACAGAAGCTCATTAAATGTCTCAAAACAAAAATAGATGACACCTGATTATAACAACTGTTTGGTGGTCCTTATTTATTACCTTGTTATCTTCTAGGTAGTCAGAAATAATTTTTTATTAAATAATTTTTCCAGGAATTAAAATTAAGCTAGTCTATAATTCATCAGTTTCTCCTTTTAAAAAGATCTGTCCCCCATGAGTACCTTCTTAAAGATAATTGTTAATGGACAGAAGGCAGCCTAAGAGAATCCTCTGAGCATACTAGGGTGATTAAGTTTCTACCAGTCAGGCTAAACAGCAGTCTGTTGTCCTTTATCTGTGAGTTGTGTCTACAGAGTTGGCACAATCTACTCTATAGTAAGCGTGGGAATTGGTTATAGTTCAACCAGGAAATGATAGAGTTTAGCAAAACCTAATTTACTGTCCTCGTACAAAACTCTGTGCTGCTGTGGCTGTAGTACTGACGCGATAGCAGTCTTACACCTGGCCTGTGGTTCTGGTGTTCGTAGGAACTGATGCAAAATAATCCTGACTCAGTAGAAGTGTTCCCATGGCTGTCACAGGGACCTTTTGTCTAAAACTTGAAACTCACAATGTGAAAACTGTGTAAAGGAAATTCAAAGCTATTATTTACTTTACGTCTTTTGGTTTATTTGCTAGTACTTTCTGCAGTCCTTTCTATTAAACTCTATCTTCCAGTATAATTTTGGTGGTATTTTCACTAAGAAGAGAAAAAAATGTACAAAAAATGTGTACATTTGCAAAACCATCCAGTAGTAGCAGAGCAATTCAAAAAGACATGACGACTGTCTTGACTATTTTACAGTGATTAAATTTCAAACTGACAACATTTATTTTAAACCACACCTCCTGAAATTTTAGAAATCCATACTGGTTGCCTATGAAATTTTTTAGGGAGAATTATAGCACTGATGATGGTCATGTTGGAACAAGCTTAAAAGCATAAATAATGCTTGTTTAAATGCTTCAGAAATGATGTTAAAGTGTGATCTAAAGTAAAAGGAAATAAAAGTTTTTCCACTCAATATTTACTTGTTAATTTTTGAAATACTAAAATGATATAAAATCATAGAATCATAGAATCGTTTAGGTTGGAAAAGACCTTCAAGATCATCGAGTCCAACTGTCAACCGAGCCCACTAAACCATGTCCTGAAATGCCTTGTCAATGCATTTTTTGAACACCTCCAGGGATGGTGACTCCACCACTTCCCTGGGCAGCCTGTTCCAATGCCTGACAACCCTTTCAGTAAAGAAATTTTTCTTAATATCCAATCTAAACCTTCTCTGCCATAACTTGAGGCCATTTCCTCTCATCCTATCTCCAGCCACCTGACAGAAGAGACCAGCACCCACCTCACTACAACCCCCCTTCAGGTAGTTGTAGAGAGCAATAAGGTTTCCCCTCAGCCTCCTTTTCTCCAGACTAAACAACCCCAGTTCCCTCAGCTGATCCTCATAAGACTTGTGCTCCAGGCCCCTCACCAGCTCCGTTGCCCTTCTCTGGACACGCTCCAGCACCTCAATGTCTTTCCTATATGCACTGTGGGTTTGCAGCACCATTTATTAAGACTTTACTTATTTATAGAAACTGAACAAAATTCCAACTCATGTATTATGCCTGGGTAAGAAGTGCTGTAGCAAAGACAGTAAGAGAGGGCACCTTACTAGACCTGCCTGGGTGAGGCAGGAAAGCAATGGTATCTAAACGTGGTTACCACTCTGCTCAGTAACACTTACAAATATCCCAGGCTTATGCTCCGCCAGAACCGAGTTTGTGAGGCATCCTAGAGGTACTCAGAAATTCTGGCTTCTACCACCTGCAGCCATTTGCAGAGGACCTTGAACAGCTTGGCTGAAGAGGAAAATCCCTTCGTACCCAGACAGAAAAGCCTCTTCCAGTGTCAGAGTTGGATAAATCAGCTAACAGTCTTTGTCCCAGACATGACAGGAGCTTGCTACCGCTTCCAAGGCCATAAGAAAATACATAAAGTAGCTTTCACTTAACTGTTTAGTCTTTACAATTTTAAAGACAAACAAGCTTAAAAAAGTAACATTCTTGGTGTCCAACTCAAAAGCAGCATAATGGATTTTTAAATTAAAGAACATGGTCACAAACTTAGAGAATTATAATAGTACAGTATACACTTATTTTAATACAGTGAAATTGCACTTTGCATCAAATAATACAAGAATTGCATTAGTTTATTCAAATGAATTGTCTAATCACACCTGGTATTCTGGCCGCAATGTGAATAGTTTTAATTTACTATAAAGGAATGAATCTTGCTGTAACATAAGTTAGTGGGCATGAACAAGAAGTAAATAAAAGATATTTTTCTGTTCTTCCCTGAGAACTTTCAAATCTGCACCTTATGAAAAGCAACCTGAAGGATAGAAGGTAGGAAAATGAATAGGTTATATATAATTGGCATGTTTGAACATCATTCACTGTGCTGTCTGATGGAAAAAAAAATCAGTTGTTTTCCTTAAGGGGAGCATCTTTGAAGAACACAGGGTCTGCACAGCTCAGTAGTTTTCAAGTCCATCTGTCTGACAGAATACATGGAGAGTAGCAGCTCCAGTCCCTGATTTGAATTGCCAAACACTTAATGTTTCCTATTGTGGTGACCCCATCTTTGAATGAGCAGGTACAAAAAATCTCAGTGCAGAAAAGGTCCTTTCAGTCCATTGCTTTGTGACATTTTAAATTAGGCAAAATGTGTGAAACAGACATACCTAAAGGAAAACTTTAGTATTCATATTCAGGCACCTAAACAGGTTGACTGTTTTTTCAGCATTACCCAGCATCTGCAGAAAGCAAATAAAATTGCTTTAATTTCTAGATAATATGTGACTATGAAACAAGAACATTTAGATACAGAATGAGTAGCGTATTTATCAACTCTATAGACAAAGTAGGCTTTCTAGCTGGCCTACTGGTTTCATTTTAGTCCTATATCTGTTCTATGGATTTTCTGTTCTGACTGAATGCATTAGCCCGCTAAAGTTAAAGCTGACATTTTTGGCTAACCTTTTCACATGGCTGCTCTTGTTCTGCTGCCAATGTTCAAGACTTGGCCACTAAACACATACCATGTATAAGCTGTGATGACATATGAGAAAAAAAGCTGAATATCCTTATTTAGTTTCCAGGGCTATCTTTATGCATAAACAATTAGGGGATACCCATAAATATATTTGCAATATTGTCCTTTTCCCCTGAGCTTTCTTGCCAAACTTTAAATGGGTGACTTAGCTGGAAAGATGACCCACGTCTCTCCGTTTATCAGCTGCTGTCAGGTCGCTTGTAACGGGTAAGAGCCCTAGCTGCAAATGTTAAGAAGAATTGTGTGTCTGAACTGAAATCTAGCAATCCCAAATTTCAGGTGTACAACCTTTCCTCACACAAGTAATTAGAGAATTGCAAGCACTTTATCATCCTTTATCAACCCAATACACACCATTACCCAAGAGGGCTCGCTTTTAGGTCCAGAGTGAGATTCCAGGAGTGTGGTGTTACCCATCCATTCCTTCACCTCTCTCTGGAGATTCAGGCATGCTTATATCCCTGCTGTTGCCTTGTGAATTGTACACAACCTGTGAGCAGTTCAAGTAATGACTCTCATCTAGATTTCACACATTAAAAGCACTCCTTAGATTTCAAAATCGATGAGCAAAATCCCCCCCCGTCTGTACAGTGACTAGTATGCTGGAAATATAAGAGTCAGGGATACATCCATGCTAGAGGTAAATGATAATAACATATTCTTCCCCTCATATTACAAGGGAAAAAAGAACAGTGCAGATAGATATGGTGGACAGTTTAACTCTGAGAAACTCAAGTTGCTGTGTTTGAAATGCAAACACAAAACAAACCTTCTCTTGATTACTGTATGTTGGATCTACATGTGTAAAGGTCTATCAGTTTCAGCCACTGCACTACATTAGCTTCTCTGTTTATATATTCACTTCAACTGTGTACTGTGATGCCGCAGGAGCCAGGTTGCACCTGGCTGGAGAGAAAGCAGTAAATGAGAGAAGCCACCCAAGAAAGGGAGACTATATTTTCATTCTTTTTTCAGTCCAGATTTGTACACCAAACACATTGAAAAATTTTGAAAACACGTAGACAGTTTTGGTGCTCTTTTAACCAAAATGGAGATAACAGTTATCTATAGATGATGCAGGACTGGAAGCATCTTCATGGGGATGGACACTATTTGGAACAAAAGCAGAAAATGAATTGCTACATGTCAGGTCTTTTCAAGTCAGTTGATGCTAAGCTAACAGATGGTGGGACCAGGACCTCACACAACTTCTCTGCCATTGCTTATCTCAATGTCACCAGATCCATTCCCTTCCCATCACAAGAAACCAAGACATACATTATATCATATTCATAACCTCAAGTTCCACGTAAATGTACTGCGTTACTTCCCTCTAATCATACTGAAGGGTTTTCTTCAAAATCTTTTAATTTCCCAATTAAAATAGCCATTTTTTACCTTCACTGAAGGTGGGCTTTGCTCACTGTACATGTCTGTGGCAATGGCAGATAGCACTGGAATCCCTCCCAGTCTTCTATCTAGTATGCTTTGATTTATTAATTCTCTTCTCATAAGGTAAATAATTTATTCACCTGATTATTTTAATGACCCTTTTTTTTAATTCATTCAGATTTGGATTTATATTTGTTATGTAACTTTCACTGCAACTGCCCACAGAATTCCAGATGAGAAATCAGTATTATAGCACTGGTACTTCATTATGCATCCTTGAAATTCTTAAGATATCATTCATCTTTTTTTTGCAGCCACAGCCTGTTACTGGCTCACTATAGTCTTACAATCAATTAATATTCCCAAATATTCCCTCCTGCTGTCAACTGATGAGAATCTTCCATATTTTTGCATGTCTCCTATGTCTAGAACACGAAGAAACAGGCTTTCACCTTTTTTTTCATAGAGAAAAGGTGATTTTTTAAAATAGAAAGATAAATAACTAATAAGTAACTACTAGAAATAAATTTCCCTTCAGAGTATTATTTTTTTATTTAGCAAGAAACTAAATCAGGATCTAGTTCTGTGCATTCTATGGCATTTTTATGAAGTTGTTGAGATGTTACTGAAACTAAAATTGAAATCACAGTTTTACTGACATAAAACATACCCAGAGATTAAAAACATACATTATACCAAATTTCTTATATGGATTTGTTTCTCTATTTTTCTCTGTGCTTACAAGAATTCATATGAATTTGAATGTTCTTAATGACTCATTTAGTGTAATTACTTCTTTACAAAAAGTCATCACTGGTTGGTTTTTTTTTTTTCAGGTGTTTATACAGTGGTCCAATCCTCTCATTTTGTGATGTATTTATTCAGTCTCCTTCTTGGAACAATTAGGATGTTTAATCAAAATGTTCCTTATCTCTGTTATAATTTGTCAAAATTTCTTGTCAATCTTCACAGCTTGTAAGGCAGGAAATAGTGTCCATCATTAAAGCAAACCATGGAACATTCTTTTGAAAGAAGAAATGATTACACAGACTTAGTTAAAAAAAGAGTGCCACTAGCTGACATTTTAAAGATCAAGAGACTAAGACATCTGGTTTTAATCTCTACACATCCATCACCTGCATTTGCTACACAATTAAGAACCTCATAAATATCCACCGTGTGAAGAAGAGCTTTTCAGTTTCATAATTCAGAAATAATACTCTATAAACAAGTACTTCTTGGTTTACTTCTATAGGCTATACATATTCATAAACACCCAAACTCACACAAACACGTGTAAAAATGTGTAAAAAGAAAAGCAATCTTTAATTGGGTAATGAGTAACAGAATGATTTACTAATTGGGTGTATTACAGAAGTGTGTTCACACTGCTGTACTGTAGTTAAAGACCTTGCCAGTGACTCTAGCAGAAGCCCACTAATTTAAGAGCTTACTAATTTGTGATTGTATAGCTACAGAAAATACAGTAGCTCTGATCTGAAAATTACCATTTGGTGTAATTAGACAGTAATGGAGTCTAATTGCTTCAGATATTTTGTACATTTTGTTAAAAAAGTGAGCTGATTATCACACTAGACTAAGCTTGAAAAAGAGGATATTTACACACACACAAAAAAGCATAGCTGGCTAATATTCAGAAGGGTTTACTGTTTTGCAGGACAATTGATTTTGAATTGGAGTTCTGCTGTTATTCCATTTATATTTCTGTTTGATTTTCTAGTAAAATAGAAGGTAGTGGAACTGAGTATATTTTTACCAATATAGATATATGGTTTGGGGACTTTATCTCTCACGTGTTGATTTTTTTCTTGGACCACCAGTATCATGCATCCACATTTTTGGGGGTGCTGTTGATGCTAGATATTCCCAGGAGAAGCTTAGAAGAACCAGCTTGTTAGTGATCACAGCCTGATTCTGTGAAGAAGCCACTCTTCAATTCTTAAGTCTTATGCATGCCCACAGTTTTTCCACCTTCCTGTAATCCTCACAAAGGAACTGCAGCACCAAACAGGGCACAGTATTTCAACTTGTTAGTTTGTTTTCCCAGCAGGACAACTAGATGCCTTTAAAGGTATAAGCCCAACATTTCTTGGTCTTATACTGAAAAAATTGGGAAATAAAAATGTCAAATAAATACAAATATTTTTCAGAACAGACAACATTTGGTACCTAATGCTTTCCTTGTATCTTTAGAGGTATGTTGGATAATATAAACAAAGCTGTAAAGGACAGTAAATACAAGAATATTATTCAGAAGAAAATGTGTACAAAAGTAGTTTCAGAGCATGAATAGGTTTTTCAGGACAGCTTAGTTTGCTGGACCCCAACGTTTGCTGGGAAACCTGCATGGCTGGTGAAGAGGACTGAAGGCCACATATGCTTGTATATCATTCTTTCAGTATGCAAACAGGCTAACAGATGTCTTAAAAGCCAGTCTAGATAGCTCAGATATGATCAATGAGGTAACTTCTGAAAAATGTGTACATCATTTACCTTTGGCATTTAACACTTGAGAATAAATAAAGGATTCTGGCCAGTATACCTTCAGCGAATTATGTCCTAGTGTCAGATTTCAAGCAAAATTGTGATGTCCAAAAGAAATTATATGGCTTCCCATGTTACCCCTTCCCACAGTGGGTAAGTTCTGCCCTCAGTCATGTTTCATACACAAGGAGAGAGTCCTGATGGGATGTAACAGCTTCACCTTGTCTCTAGTGTAGGAATAAATACTCAGGTTGCATCATTTAACCTATTTAAACAAAAAGTTATCACTGTCAGTTAGTGCCTGTGTCTGTTCCTGGAAATCTATATAATCTGCCAGAAGTTCTTAAAACAAAACCCCCAGGTTTTGGTCACTTCTTAAAAGGTGAAAAAAACCAACCCGAAAACTCTTTGTGTATTTAATCTATTTTTTCTATTACCAGTAATGTCTGTGGGTGTATAAGAACTGTAAATCAATATGCTGATGCAACATGGTTCAGTGCTTTCCTGCCTTTTCTGATATAGCAGTGATATAATTTAAAGTGGCACCATTAATCCACATTAAGCTGCTCGGTACCCTTTCCATTCTTAACCACACAAGAACAGACCAAAAGTCCATCAGTCTGGCACCTTGCCACTATGAACAACCTCTAACAATGGCTTCAAAGGATGGTGTGAAATCCTCAGAGTGAACCTTGCTAGATAGACTGTTTCATCAAGGAGACGAGAAGGCAAGAATTCTGTTTCATTCCATGTGGCAACTATTTTATGCCCTAAATCTCCTGGTTAAAGCTATTCTGATATTAAAGGTATTCTGATTTTTATCTACTTCTTTTTATCTATATTTCTAAAATAGCTATCACTATAACATTTAAAAATTGTCATTATAGGAGAGAACCTTCACACTCTAGCAAATGTATCATCTATTCAGAAGACAAAATTACTACTCTATCTTTTTTTACTTATTTCATAGAGCAATTCAAGGATTTCAGATAGTGCCTGAAAACTATTTAATCTACATTACTGACAAACAACATGCAATATTTTGTTGTAAAAAATCACTCACGCCATCACAAAGCCAGCAGTCACTCAAAGACAGCCAGCATTTATTGTTTTTCACCTTTATATTTTCCAAAGGGACAGCTGAGAGTTAAAAACAAAATTTTAAAAAAATTAAATTGCTTTTGAGCTAAGCACTTGTATGCCAAGTCTCAGCATGGAAGGAATTTTAGCTGCTGAGCAACCTCATACAATAGTGCTTTAGAATAGAAATGCCAAAGAACAGACCCTTAACTACAGTATTGTGGCTCTGGTATGGGTGCCACTGTGATGAAAGTACTCTGATATAAAAGTGTCTGCCATGAAAATAAAGACAGAGAGACGGCTTTGTAGGTGGAACTTGGGTTCTTTTATGTAAAGACTGACCCAGGCAGTCAGAAGGGGAGAGTAAGAGGGCAAGGACCATATTATGTGGGCACGTAGCCGCCTGAGCGGGGAGTCAGGGAAATAAGTGTTGTGCAAAAAGGGAATTATTCCAGGATCATTTCCCACACCTGTGGTAACATTAATGATTTTTCACAGCTTTTCTGTTTTTTTCAAAGATCAGAATAAGGTTATCTACATTGTTTTAAAACCTCTTAGCCTTCATGCAAAACGTTCAGCGTGGTACTTTTAGAAATACTATAGGCCTTAGCCTAGTAAAAGACGACTGAAAGGCATGATGTTTTAATAAAGACAAGTCCTTTGTCCTTGAGCACTGTGGATGATGTCACATCAGCCTCATGAATGTATGTAGAATTACCTACTTAAAAAAACTTATGTGGAAATACTTGTGGCTTTCATGGAAATAGGAGGTTTTAAGAAGATTACAGACCTAATGAAGAGAAACCTCAGATGTTAGATAAAACAGTGACTCTAAAAAGGAAGAGTTTAGGATTAGCTGAGCCACTTATCACTTATTTTCCAATATTTTTTCAGATGAGATCTGTTTAGTTAGAAAACACAGTTTTAAAGGGAAAGCAGTAGCAACCACAAAGTTCTGTTCTGTTCTATTTAGCAGGGTAATCATGGAAGTATTTGAATTATTAATGAATATTCCAACCTTGCATATTCTGGATTACCTACAAAGTGTATTGTTTGTATCTCACATAAAAAAACCTAACTATATTATCAAAGTAGTAATGCTATTCATTGCAAAACTTCTGTTGGGTTACTGGAAAAAAGAAATTAGGTTAGTCAAATCTTCTGTTGTTTTTTTTAAGGGGGGGAGAATGAAAATTCTTCTTAAGAGTTGAAGAACTTTTAAAAAATAAATTTATATCAACTGCTGAATATTTCTTTTTGTTGTTGTTGCCAGGTATGTCGCTCAGTGCAAGCCAACTTCCTATGAATTCAGAAAATGATTTGTGTAAATGTGTGCTGTATTGCCAAAAACCAGCAAACCTATAAAACATCATCTGTGATTCTTTATGAATACGTTAACGTGCTTCACTTTCATAGGGCTTGGTACACTACTGTTTTGAAATAGAAAGCTCATGCCTGAATTAATGCAAATATATGAGAATTCATGCAATTACACTGCCTGTTGATAGTCCCTATCTATGGATACCAGGAAGTATGTGAAGATTTTGCTAGTCTTGTGAAAGAACTAGAAGCGAATACTGTAGGCAAGAAATTAATCAATCCACATAGGCTAAAAGCTAGACAACCTTTCACGTTTGGGAATTTCTTTCTTGCCCCTGTTCTTGTCTTGCAAAGGTTATAGTATGTGATTTTAATTAATTTCCTTACACCATTTTAGGATTAGGAGATATTTAAGTTCATCTAGAGTGTCAGTGTCTGAACCAACGGGCTGTCTTCTAGCAGGGAATGTCTAATATTAACCACTTTAATTTTTACTGGGTGGAGTTTAAATTTTGCCACTTGAGGGCATCCTGTCATTATGTTCCATTACAGAGCAGCATGTCTAAATTTCCATAAAAATAATGGATTTCTGCCGAAACAGTGGTATTTGCCAAAAGTGCTGATGAAGCAGTGGAAATGGTAATTTGCCATACTAAATAGGCATTTCCAAGACCACAGGTCAAATAGGGTTGTATCTGAGGAAATGCTAAATCAACAGAGAAGGAGATGTACCACAGATGCAAGTAGATGGAATTTGGCTGGCAGATATCAACATAGGCTTCACAGATGTGTAGAAGTTTTGACTAAACTTGCTTATGTCAGAGATAGTTTGACCTGTGGTTGCATGCACAGACAGCAGCTGGATTTACTTCTGTTCTTGCTAATTCATGTATATTTTAGCTTTCAGTAGTGAGAATGATGGTAGGGGTTTCAAACTGAATGAGACACTAGACTGAGCTAATGTAACAAAAGGAACCACTTCAGTTAGTTGGGATCTTCAGTACTCCTGTAAGTGTAGATGTATGACAATTACATATAAAATGTCAGCTCTTAGGTGCTTGGAGACATGACCATGTTTTGACCAAACTCTACAGAGTCTATCACATCCAGCTCATGTTATCTATAGTTCTACTATCCGGTGATATTCTAATTGTAGCATTGTACAGATTTATACTAAAAACATCACAGTAAATTTTTTGCTGTTTTTTTTTCTTCAATTTTTGGTCACTTACCTATGTAAAAGAATCAGTTTTAACATACAAGGTTACCTACAAAACTTGCAGTTCTTTACACCTTTATTATATTTGGCTTCAGTGGTATCGTAACACATTTTCTTTGTGCTGGCCTGCAAGTTTTGAAACTTAGGTACAGAACAGAAGTTGCAGTCACCTGGGGTTTTGCCTATAATCTGATAACAGATCCTAGTCATGAATTTACTAGCCTTGGTGGTAAAGCAATGGAACATGCCACATTTCTTTTTCCTCTCTGCAACAGCTTCCTCCATATTAAATAAGGAGCACTGATTATGAGCTGTGTCGATGTAAGATTTCCTCTTTCCATACTTGGCCCTCAGTCAGACTTTTTTCTCTCCCACCTTATAACTTTTCCCCACCTAGGTCAGAAACCACATGCTGTCCCTTTATTAACCTGCTATTTAATCAGCCCTTCTCACTAGGCCCATAAACACAACCCTCACAATAAAACTTTATGTGCAAGAAATGTGCTTCTATTTAACAGTCAGTTTAACCTCTCCTACCTTTCGTTTTTCTTTCCCCCTTCAAACGATACTCGCATGGGGAAAGAGACTCATTCACACTCTTTTCCACATGTTCCTTTCATTTCCAATCACACTGTTCAACTGACTGAAGTCCTCCCAAGGAGGATCTCTGACTGCTGTTTTATTCAGAATCCTCCAAACCACCCAACTACTTCCCAGTCTCCCCGCTAAAACCCCATCCCACAGCTGTAGATTGGCTGCTCCCTTTTGCTGTGGTCTGTTCCACATTGCTTGTGTTCCTACAGAAAAGGGATTCGGGAGAGCTGCTGCCAGGACCCTTCAGCTCTCTATGCAAGTGGAAGTGTTGACAGTCTTGCCAGTGCAGGGGTGAGGATAAGCCATTGTCAAGTTCCCATCTTCCACTGTGAAATGCCTCTGTCCTCCAGCCTTTGCTGGGGTGCAGAAATGGACTTCCAGCTCCACCACCCTACTGCACCACGCCATCAGCAAACCTCTTCTTCTTGGTGTGAACCTGTCACTTGTCCTCTCTGTGGAGCACAGAATGCAAACGAAGTTAGGAAGTCCTAGGTTGGCACCTATCATTTTGATTAGGCCTTGCAATCCATGTCTTTACCGTCTTGGTCCATGAGGTCATCCACAAAGTCTAGCTCTTTCTTAAGGCAAGCACATGCCCAAAGAGCTGTGGTATTTTCTTGTGAATTCTTGCACCTAAGACTTTTGAAAAGGGTATCCTGAAAGTTCGATTATAGCACTGCTCATACGAAAGCAAGCTAATATATAGTTCATTCGTCAGGGACAGCCTCGCGATGGTGCAGCCACTGTAACATCACCAACAGGGGAAGAAGGCTGTGGAAGCATCCTGGGGAACTCTCACAGACTGTTCATCCTCTCCTCATTGCTCTTCCCCAGACATCCATCACTGGTCACCATTGGAGAGATGGATATTTAGTATGGCCTTATTACAGTTGGGTTTTTTCCCAGTGAAAGGAGGGATTGGGAAAAAAAAATAAAATTATGCAGACATAACTTTCCTGATAAGTCAAGAGAAAAATAAAAATCACTTTATCTGTTTCAGAGCTTCTTAGCAACAGTTATCTAGAAAAAATGCCAGGGATGACAAGTGATTTCCCTTTTTCTGATGCATTTTATTGTGCACACAGGCAGAGCTTTAACACTGATTTCCTCTTGTTTCATAGATGTCAGCTGTAAATTGCCAAACTCTAGTGTTCTCTCTGTCTCTCGTAGTGGTAGGGTTAACAATATCTCACAGGAACCCTAAATCCATGCACAAAAATGTATATTTTATCATGAGCATTCTGCTAATAACAGAAGGGGAAAAACCCATGCTATTCAATGATACTGTAATGATCTAGGCTATCATATGCTTCCTGTTGCTTCCTTAACTGCCCTGCCTCCTGCTGTAACTGCACTGCCTGCCTAACTTAAGTATATCTGAATAGTGAGAGACCCTGAAAAGCTTTATTTATATAAATAAATGTATAAATATATAACATAAAGTATTAAGATATAAATTAAGATAAGATTTGCATTATCTACTGTCATGATAGGGTCACTCAGCTGAAAAGTAGCCATCCGCCTGGGATTCTGCTCTGCCAGTGTCCTGCTGTGTTACCTCAGGAAAGTGTGTACCACAGATGTGCCTCAGACTCCTGTCTATAAAGAATAGGAACTTCTGTCTAAAGTGCTTGGAAATCTATCAGTCGTGAACAATAAATTCAAAATTCATATTATTTGTATGCAGGATCAAGCAGAATCTTGTCTGAAATATGCAATGTTAGTAAAATGGCAAATATCCTTTTTTCTCACCTGTTAGTTCAAGCAGAGTCTGAAGATTCTAAGTGGCAACGATATGCAACATAGCTGTTGAAATTATAGATGCGGATAGTTTTGGTTTGGTACTTATTTTGCAGATATTTCCAGGAGAAAGGCTGTCGAGTATACAATAAAGAGTGAGGCAGCAAGCTTATTATGTGAGTTCAGAAGCACCATTATTTAACATTCAACAATGTGTTTCTTGCGTGGTTTTCCTGTACCCAGCCATCAGGTCAACAACCTCTTTAAAACAGTGTATTCCTTCTAGAAACATATTCACTCATCTTAAATATGATTGGTAGCAAACAGCAGCTGACTGTATTTAGGAAGGCTTATTTCAGTACTGTCTTCAGCAATTTTTCAAGCTATGAACTTTTCAATACTAGATGTATTTTCCCTGCTTAATACAAGTTTTGCTAAGTCTTAGTTTTTTTCATCTTTTGGATTATTAGAACCTGCAAGAACACCAGGAGAAGGTCACTTAAGGAATGTACTTTGTCAAGCAGTTATTGTTTTGGCTGTTTCTTTTTCCTGTTATCATGACTACTTTAACCTGTCATGACTGCAACTTCTTTCACAGATCTGAAAGCAGATTTCTGCTGTAGGGTGCCTCAGACAAGTGCCTTCACCTATGTAACAATGTGCCTAGATTTTTCATTTTGTAAATGTCAGGCTCAGAGATACCTGTTAGATTCCTATTCAAAATATAGAAAATGACACAAACCATTGAAAGTTAAAAACAAGAAGAAGTGCTGTTGGATAAAAATCAAACATTTTACCTTTATGTGGTTGCCATGTGTCAGTGATTGAAGGATATGCTGCTAATGATATGGAAGAGAGATCTAGCTCCAACCTTATATGCTGCTCTACAGCATGAGAGTCTGGTCCATCCTAAAATTTGAAAAAATATATCCAAATACTTGTAAAAGATCAGGATCTCAGAGCAGAACTTTTGTCAAGAAAAAAACCCAAAGTTAAGCATAGCTTTTGTAACAGCAAAAACAAATCTGCAAAAAATGAGTTAATGGTAAACAATTCTTTTTTATTTTAGAAAAAAGTTTGTCTGGCCCATTTAAAACTCATTTAACATATTGCATAAAAGATCTTTTCTCAGGCATCTTAAAATATTTCATAATTGGAAAGAAAAAATTGATGCATGAGAATAAATTCTACCCCATCCAAGTAACAAGCTGCTCATTCTCCATGAAATGAAATGAATGCCATGGCCTTTTTAAGTGACGCAGGGGAGCTATTTATTGTGAAAGGAGATGTAGAAATAATTCTGGAAGCCAGATAACACCTTTGGCAATAAATACCTTGCTGCATGTGAGCCCTCAGCACCCATTTCCACCTGAAAATTGTATCTCTTGTGTTTAGATATACTCTATTTCTAAGAAATATATTTATTCTCTTAAAAAGAAGTTATATACTGCTCTGACATTGGCATTAAGTGTCTCCTGGAATTTAAGGTCACAAGCATTATGTCAATACCTGCATATCTTCAGGAACAAGTGCAGGAAGACCTGTTTCCAGCTATGTCATCTTGAGATCTTTAAGAACTGAATAAATAATTTTAAATTAATTTTAAATACTGTGAAGAAAAAAGTTATGGCCATGGTTATACACTGCTTGTATACGTGCACTTAACTTCAAGTGCATAAATAGTCCCACCAGCTGTAGTGTGAGAAGTCACTGATGGAAGTAAATATGACTGTATTCACAAATTTGGACCACTAGTGACGAAAAGTTGCTGAGAACACAATAGGATTAGACCGCACATTACTTGTCAATTTATACTGCCATGTGATTCTTCTCCAAACTTTTCTGTTGAGTGACACTGCCCTCCCGCACCCCACCCCCATTGCCTGAAATTGGTACCTAAGAAGACTCTGTTCTGTGATGTACTGGCTCTTGCCTTGGCAATGGGATTCAAGTGTGAAAAGGTTAGTACATACTTGAGATCCTTTCCTGCAAAAATATAGATTCACCAGTGCACTCCAGAGAGGCCCTTAGAGTAGTATAAATTGGCTCAGGAACACAATGTGCACCTCAGTACAGCTACCAAATATGATATAGTAATGGTCATTACATATCTTTTCACTCACTGCTGACATATGACCTCCTATTATATTACCACAATGGCCAAGAACTAAATAAAAATAAAATGTCCAATCAAAGGCAAAGTGTTTGGTTTACGCCGTTGGTCACAGCATACAGCACTATGAGTATGTTGTAAATCTCATACAAACATGGAAACATTATTCTAGGCCATGTTTGTATACAAATGTTTGCTCTGTCTACATATTTTCTTACTCTTATGTTTATCTAGAAACCTAAACAAGAGGCAGATCTAAAAATGGATTTTTATTAGTCCAAGGCTATTTAGTTACACTAGAGACTGTAAATAGCACCCTATCTGTGAAAAAGCAATTCTAACACTTCTAATGCAATTTTTTTTTTTAACTCTTAGTTTTATTAGCCATATGAAAAGAAGAAATGCAGCAAGAGATTCCCTCTTTTTGTGTGCTGATACCCAGATCCATAAGGATACACATTAAAGTCTTAAGAGGGACTGCACTTTATGTTAAATTTTAAACATTCCTTTGTGGAGTGGTTTTATATGCTGACATGTCCCAACTCTACTCATCATATGACTTCTTAGGACATTAAAATATATGACTCTAAAGTATTTCTTAAAGCAATGACTGTAAAGAAAGGGCAAATTTACAGCCACCTTCTTTTCCTATATGTGCATTATCTGCCGCTTTCTGTATTGCTCATGTTAATTACGAGCTGATAGAATGCAGTGTAAAGTCAGTAGGAATCATTCTATTGACATCAGAAATTGATGAGGAAAATTCCTAAACTCACTTGTTTCTTCTGGAAACACACAAAACTTTGAAAAAAGCGAAGGTCTGCACTCTGTTGAAAATTTGTCCTGGGCAGGAGTGTGTGACTGGTGAACCCCATCATATCAACTTCCTCTGTCCTTCTACCTGGAGCTTATGGTCTCTGCAGATTTGATTAGAGAAAGGCATTCAAGTGACACATGGCTTGTTTTCAGAAAAGGCCACTTAACTGCAAGGCCATTGATCTGTTGGGCTTCTTTAACATAATACTTTCACTGTTATTAAATCATTTAACGCAATACAATTTTTCATATCCTCTATCTGCCAGGCATGTATTCTTTATGTTTGGATCTTTGTAACAATTAACTAAAACCCACTTTTTGATCTCCTGCTTCTGTCACAGAGCTAGAAATGTGAAGAGGACATGCTTCAGGAACCCATACAAACAGGCTTGTACTCTGGGATGCTCTTTCTCTAAGGACAAAACATGTTTTCCATGGCAGAGATGGAGCTCTTATCTCTCACCAGGGCACAGAAGACTTCGCTTTTGGTTTCATCCAGGTTCGACATAACCTTTTTTAACAACTTCACCATTCTCTCCAATTTTCCCCATTCATTATTGCTGTGGTAGCAGCATTGTGACCAGAGTATAATCCCAGAGAAACCTTCTGTACAATGCCAGTACCACATAAAAGGGAAAAATAAAAGATGACTAACCAATTTCAAACTGCTTTTTATGTCAGCAAAATTTCTTTGCTCCTTCCCCTTTCCAAATTAAAAAAAAAATATTAATGGCATGTTAGAGGCTGTTATATTCAAAATATTTTAAGTCACAGTTGCTCTTTTCTGAAGGAATTTTTTTTTTTTTTTAATTAAGATGAAGCAAAAATTTCAACAGAATCCATACAGGAAAAAGAAAGTTGCTACAAGTTCAAACAGTATAGAAAACCTACATAACGTGGCCACTGACCATGTGAAATACAGTTGTCTTCTGCATCTGGACACAGGCTGCCAACACCAAACCCTGCTTTAAATCCTTAGGATTCTGCTTTGAATGTTTTCTGTCTTGGAGAATAATTACAAATTAAACATAGCGATAGTCTTCCTATGTTTTAATACCTTCTAGAGTAAACACCTCATTCGCTATTAATTGGAAATTTGTATTGTATTCATTGTGTATCATAACTGATTGTTGAACAAAAAACCAAACTCTGCTGGCCATTGATTCTATGCTTTATTTTACTAGAAAATCCACTTAAATCTATGTATGTTAATATCAGTCAATATGTTTATCCTGGTTTTGCCAAGGTGTCTTCCTAGTACCTATTGTGTTTCTAACATTTCTCCCATTTTGCAGTATTATCTAATTTTTCTTTTAAATTTTCTTTTAAACCTCAGGCAATATTAACTAACAGTGCAACAAAGGCCAAGTTCGTGACCAATTTAAACCCCTCGCAACAAGACTGATTTTGAGAAAAATAGATTAATGACCTAAACAGTGATGCACACAGTTTATATCAGTGCAAAATTGTTGTCTTCAGAAGTTGTTGCCAACTACTGGCTTCACTTATCCCCTAAATTATTACCAAGAAAATCTTGTAAGATGTGCCAGTACTATCTGTTCTGAAGAATATAAAAATTAACCTCTCTTCAGTGTAGTGAACATTGTTTGTACCAACTTTTTCATTGTGTGGCCTATCTAGCACTGGAAGGCATCTCATGGAATTCCCTTACAAACAGTAAAGAAAAAACGCTGGTATTATTTAAAATCTCAAAGAAATCACTGTCAATTATCTTAAAAAATATTTTCTTTAAACTATTCTGTGATAAATCATAGAATGTAAGTTGTTTAATGTTGGGTTAGCTGAAATGTCCGACTCTCAATTATCAATAATTATGTAAATTATGACTTAGCTTTTCCTAATCTCTCTTTTTTTTTTTTTTTCCTACACCCCAGGTATACATCCAGCAATCTACTTCTTTACTAGTTGTCTTTATGTACATTTGTAGTCTCACAGTTTTCAATGCACAATGGATTAACAGAATTCAAGAATGAGCCCTCAAATTCCTTAATTTATAGGGTAATTAAGTACATGTAATAAACAGGGGTTAAGTAGCAGGAACTTGATACATTTGTACTTTCCCTTTACTCAACTGTAATTCCCATAGGTTTCAAAGATCTTCAGTTTCAAGGTGCTCAATCCTTTCAGCTGGAAAATGCAGAAAAAGCAAGTATTGGTTATTACTAAGAAAAAAAAGTATTATTTGACAGATGTGAATAATGTTCACATTTTTTTCCAGATACCTATTGGAATATAAGAAGTAGATAATTTGGAAGATTACATACATGAATTTCATGACAGTATTCTGTAGTCCACAATTAAAGCTTTGTAGGCCCCAGTGTAACGAGGTATTAAATACAGGGAGTTATTAGGGATTCAATCAGATGCTTCTTAGACCTTGTCTACAGAAGAGCAATGGGGACATTCAATAGAACTGGAAGACAACAAACATAACACTAACTGGAAGACAGCAAACATAAAACTGATAAAAAAGAACTTTATATAAAATATAATTCACCTGTGTAACTAGTACCACAAGATGATATTGAAGACAACAATGTAATAGATTACAGTAAAAGACGAAGTATGTGGGTGAATAAAAAGAACGTCCTCAATTGTATGTGAAAAGATTAAGAAATTATATAAACAATTGCAGACACACTGTGAAACCACTTTGTGAAATGACTGTTTCACTCTTTCATATAAAATCTGAAAGTCCTGGGTGATGGTTTGCTGTACAAGCCTTCTTTCATGCTGTCATGTGGCTCTATATCCTCACTATACTGAATGCTAGAAAGTCATAGGTTTTTCAGAAAAAGAATGGGTTTGGTGTGACAGTTTTATTGTGAAAACTTCCCTTATTCTTGTGAAAAATGGAAACATGCACAAATAATATCTTCAGTATCTACTTACTGATCAGGAAGTTGATAGAGATGCATAAGTATCCTTGTACTGTGCTCATAAAATGTAGCTGTAGCGAGAGTACCAATGAAAAACAAACATGCAAATTAGTTTAATTTACCAAATAATGCTTTCTGATAGCATTTAAGTTAGATTTGGTTTGAGAGGAGACTGGTCATTCACTTGGAATGAAAATGAATTTGGGAATGAAAAGTAAATCAGCTGTTGTCTACTTTTACAACAGTAAAGCAGGGCATGTTTCACATCACCAGTTTAACTGTTAGTAAGATAAAAGTAATTGCAGACTAAAAGAGAAATGCCAGTGGAGATTGTTTTCTACTTTTTGTCTTGGAGATTTCAGTAATATTCCTTTCTCTATAGCCTGTGCTCCACATGTCTCTGCTCTTTCTACAGTTCTGAGGTGAGAAAGACCTTTGCAGAGCATAGTGATCCTTTGAACTTCAGACAGATGTGAATTTGATATATGATGCACCTCAGCTCCCCTCTGCTGTTGAACTCAGTGACACATCTTTTACCATTCCCATACGTTTAGGCTACTGTGTTTCAAACCACTGTCTTCAGTCTCACGTATTTTATCCCTGTATGTTTAAGCTCCTCAGGGCAACTGCTATATCCATCTATTTGTTTGCAAGATACCTGGTCCTGTCTAGAGCCCTGGTGTCATTACAACGTGCATAAAAAGTGGACAGAACTTCCTTCCCTACATTTCCATTTCTCCTTGACACTTTCTCTCTTTCTCCATTTCCCCTCACTTCTGTTTTCCTTCCAGAGTTTCTGTTCCTAAACTGCCCTGTGCTACAGGACATGAGCCCTGTTCTACTGCCTACTTAGCCCCACATTCAGCATCCTGTGATAGCTCCCACAGGATTGAGAAGTCTATTCTCTGACAATAACTCAAAGCCACAATATCTTTCTAGCTCCCTCCCGCTCATTGCTTTTAGTAAAAACAGACTATTTTTTTTTGCTGTACTAACCACAGTTGTGGAAATTATTAGTATAACATTAGTCTGATAAAAAGAACACAGGCAAGAGATTTTTAAAGGACCTGAAGTGAATTGTAGGGTTGGATTCACAAATTCAGACACACTTTGTGGTTTCTTGTTAACACTATTGAGAAAGTTTGGCTATCATAAACTGTACTGATTTGCCAGTAACAAATTTCCAGTGGGAGCAAGCATTTTACACTTCAGCTTTTAAGGTATAATCTAAGGTACAACATTCTAACATGTAATCTGGTTTTAAGTTATATATTGCTTATTTATTAAAATGAATAAATAAAGTGTATGCTAAGTGACTGATGTAATGTTTTCAGAAATGGGACTCCGATTTTAGGGGTGACACAAACTAATAGAGAGTAAGATCAGAAGTTATAGTTTATATTTTAGCTGTCACAGGTAACCTACAATATTTTTCTGGACCATCAGCCACAAAAAGCAGTGAAGTGTAAAACTTATTTGAGACACATTTCACATCAAGCATATAAAATAAAAGCCCTATTAAAATGTGACATTTATTTATTAATTGAAAGGTAAACATTTAACATATATTCTTAAATTTTTGCTGAAAACCAGAAATTTTTCGAACATTTGTTATTAATTTTATCTAACCTCACATATCTAATATAGGAGCTTTAAGCAAACGTCTAGGTTTCTAATACAGTCATAGTAGAGAAAGCAAGAGTTTGCCATTGTGCTCTGAAGGTAGTGAAACCATTAGCTGAGTTAAAGACTTAAACTTAAAAAGTGTGGATAGTCCCTGAGGATCCATTTTGGTGAAGAGAAGCATGAGCACACTGGATGGGAATGGGAGAATGTTAGTGGGAAGAAGGACCACCATGACAAGCAGGCACATGCTCTGTCTGGGAATGTGAACCAGGGGGATTGGAGCACAGCAAGGAGAGAGAGAATAAAGGCTTGCGCACAAATTTCACCACACCCAGATCGAGAGATAGCAGCAGCAGCAATACTTAGCTAGAGCATTTTTTCCATTCCTTGAGACTCAAAAGCCAATGCTAAAAGCATCTTCTTATAATGTTCAAAGATTCTTATCCTACAGAGCAATTACTTTCACAAATTGGTTTTGCTTCAACTTTTTTTTTTTTTTCCTGGGTATGTGGTATAGAGTCATTTAACAAGATTGGGTAAAGAGCTACACTAACATAACTGACCTGCTTCCGAAATTGATCTGGCCCTGGGAGGAGCTTATCCATGTCTTCTGGTTCTGTGTCAGAGATAATGAGCCCTCATGGGATCCATCTGGTACAAGTAGAGGCTGTTCTGGTAAGTCTGCACAGTAAGCTTAATTTAGTAACCCAACAGGTAAGTAGCCCATGGGTAAAGGAGACTGGCCATGTGCAGGAGGAATAAAACTACTTCTGATTACTGCAAATGAGATTATTTCCTAAGACAGACAATTGTTGAAGGAACAAATTTTTACATGTAGTAGATGTAACCTTTGGAAGGGCCGTGAAATATATCCAGGCAACAAAAAGAAAACTAAAAAAAAATAGAAGCCACATGTTATTTTATCTGTATGTGATATACGTCATTTGCAAAGTAGACAAGGTTGGTCGTATCAATAGAATGTAAAATCATACAGAAGACATGAAAATTTCCTCCATGTTAACAGCAGAACTTCCTCTGTGGAGATCAGAATCTCTGCACATGTGGTAACCAGGTACTATAAGTTCACGGTCTGCTTTGCCGTTGTCAAACTATGTTTCAGACAGGACTGGGAACTGCAGCTGTGTTTAAGAAAGCAGACCTCTGAGATAATCAATTCTGTTAGGTAAACTTCTCATATTATTCAGAGTTCTTTGTTGTGAAATATAGAAGAATGAAGGTCATGTCCAAAAAAAATCAGATTTGAGGATGGCTGACGCAGTAGATTTATTGAATAGAAACTGTCCAATAAAAGTTATAGTTCAAACAATGGATCAGAGAAGGGAGTCATGGACCAATTCCAACATGATCATCTTTTTTCCAGATCTGAAAAAAAAAAATAAAAAATCTGAGAACCCAGATGTACTGGACAGACACAAAACACAAAACATTCTACATATCAAGCAAAGATCATGTTTATTTCTCGCAGGATGTTAAAGATAACAGAGGAGTCATAAAGTGCACTGGGATGAGAGAAAACAACAGGACTTGAAAGCAGAAGTAAAAATAATCTTCATTTATTATACACTATATCTAATTAGACTCATATGCAAGTCAGGATGTCTTCAGTCCTGATTTACAAAAAGTTGGATGTGCCATTTCAGACACTGGTAAGCTGTGAGTATAAATACTTAGCATGGGCATGTGCTTATGCTTACTGTGCACTCCAACTAGGTGATCAAAAATGTTCTTTGTTTGTTGCTGCTCTTTATGCAAACTATAACTGAATCACTTTGTCCAAAAGAGAAAAAAAAGGCTCAAAATATTGCTGCTGAAAATGGTAGTCCTACACTGTTTTTCAGTGAACAAGAGAGGGGAAATGTTTTTCTGTATCATCTGCTACATGGAATTAAAAGCTGGGCAGATAACACATATGAAAGTATTACTGCATCTGAAGTGTAGGAAGTAAGGCAACCAACAGAAACCAACATCAGTATAGTTCAGCTGCAAAGTATTGGCTTTCTCAAATATCCAGTGATGTAAGATTAATAGCGCAGTTCAGACCTCGAAAAAAGAAAGTGAGCGCAATGGTTTTTCACCCTGTCATGAGCCTTGCCTGATGTGCGGTGGGCAAAAAGTCTTGGAATGAGAATGGTGGCACCTCTAAAGCCACCAGGCTTAGTAAGTTATAAAGTGCCAAATCTATGAAAATGCTTTGTAGTCTATGTAAAAGGAAAATGCCACTCAGAACTTACAGACACAACCAACAGTCTAATATGGGGTCTATCAAATTGTTTCATAGCAAAATTGATCAAAAACTCTTTGTGAAGACCATGTTACATTGGAAAAGATCCCTAATTAATACTTTCTATGAATCAAATCCCAGAGTGGATTTTGGAACTGACTTCGAATTTCCTGTCCAAATACATTTATATAACTACCTATTTTCTTTTATAATAAAAAGTAAATAGGCTCAACGTTTCTATGAAACAGTCAAACTGACCCTGAACAACTAGGTTGTTTGAATACAATCACATGCAAAATATTGTATATATAGCATTTTGCCCTGATTTTGGACCCTTTTCTTTAAACCCATTTTTTTTAGTGGGACAGAAAATCAATTTTCCAAACGTCTCTTTTCCCTTTTGACCCTTAAGCTTCAGTAACGTGAAAAACCTACAGACAGATTTTTCATCGAACTGAATAATGCAAGACATACCCAAGAAGTTAATTGCTCTTTCTTGCCACTAGGACAAGCATTCTGCTCTGTATCAAAATCAAAGGCTTACAATTCGATGTCCTGGCCAACGCAGGACTAAGCTTTCTGGTTAGTATAGGCAATTTCTCTCTTTAAATTATGAAATTCACAGGAAGCCTAGGCAGCCTGCCCCTCAAATGACCAAGGAGAAAGGTGCATGATGTTTCAACAACTGAGTACACAGAAGCAAAGACCTTGGTAAAATTTGAAGTCTACAATTTCAACATTGACAGATTTGGCAGATACTTTCTCACATCCCAGGTCCCTTCCCACAGTTCAAGCAAATGTCTGGTACAAGAAAAAGGTGATTTCCCTTATGAGAAAGCAAGTAATGGTAAAAATTCTCTCAGCCCAAACAGCATTTGTAAGCAATTTGTTCCTGATACCCAAACGGACAGAGGAAGGAGTATTAATGTGTGATAAATCTGAAAAGACTGAATGCTGGAGTACTATACCAGTACAGGCGTTACAAGATGAAGAGCTCCGTCTCCTAAGAGACACCTCAACATGGGACAACTGGCTGGTGAGATTAGACCTGAAGGATTTCTTACTATCCTGCTGGTGAAAAAATGTCAAAGGTTCCTCCAGGCTTTGCTGGGAAGGAGAACTTTGGCAGTTCTCCAGCCTACCATTTGGCCTCTTGTCAGCTCCATGGTAGCAGCCTTCTGTAAGCGAGGGCTCGGGATAATAGTCTGTTTAGACAACATGCTGACTATGGTACAGAACAGAGAGCTGTTAGCAGCACAAGTTGATTTGGTGAAAACAATTCTCAAGAGCCAGAGTTGCTGAAAAATTACCAGGAATCAAATCTGGCTGCTGCCCAGAAAACAAAAGTTCCTTGGATTTGCAGTCCTGATGTCTCTGCTTCAGAGGCTTTTAGACCTTTCCAGGGTGTATCAGAGAAACTATTTGAAAAGTAAAATGGCTATGAGGAGACAGTCATCTACCTCAGGGGGACAGTTCATGTCGGAGTAATTGAATTTAGAGAGGCAAAAGGCATATTAGGTCATCCCATCCATCTTGTCACAGAAGGGAGGAAGATACTGTGATCTCAGGTTCATTTGTTTCCTTTCTCATCTTCTTTCAACATTTCAGAGTAATGGGCCCACTCCTTTGAAAAGCAATTCTATAACCTTGTTATAAAGTTTTTGTATGTGAAAGTTATTTTCTTAATCTCTTGTACTGCTGGTTATGCACACATATACAATTTTCTATGCCCTGTATTGGTTAGCCACAAATTTGTGATAGTAAGGAACACTTCCCTCCCCACATTCATATTTGCTTACTTTCTCTAATACAAAAAAGTTTAAAATGCGATAAAAAAACCAAATTCTTACTTTATAAATTGTTTTCTTCACCTTTTCAGTAAAAGAAGTAAGACTCTCAAAGAAATACAGAAAAGCTCTTTGCCATTTTCAATTTTTTTCTGATTTTTAAAGCAAAATTCATTTTGTGATCAAAATACTGTTCTTTAAGAATTCCCCTTCTTAATAAAAACTTTTGTTTGAAAAATTGGCAGATGCCCCTAAGAATTAAAAGATATTTACTTAAGAACCTGCCAGCATCAATATAACCTGTATTAGAACAAAGAATATGTCAGTACCTTGCTTTTCCTAATTGTGTCTTTTCATTGCAGTTTTGATGTCTTCCATAACCAAAGAAACAGTGACAATAAGAAATTTCAACTTAATATTTAGGTAATGCCACTTTCTATGCAATGGCTGGATTATATCACACATTAAGAAAAAAGTTCTGGAGGAAAAGTTCCTGTTTACACATTGCTCTCTGGATATATGTTGTTAGACCATTCAAGCACTGTAATGTTTTCTGTCCACAAAATTTGGATTCCCATAAATATATCCTTAGTGCCAGAGTAGAATGCTTCTTAAATGCAATTTGGGACACAGCACATAAACAGGGACAGAGAAGAACAGTCCATGACTTGTTTTGTCCTTAAAGAAAATCTGTGAATACTCATGACCTTGGCTTGTTCATTTAGATTCATGGAGTTCTTTTAATGTCCTATCTGGCGGCTGCTTTTAAATGACCTACCCTTACTTGAGAGCCTTGTGTAACAGGAACCAGAATGGGACATGCCTCTGGACCCAGGAGGTTGCCCTCATCAGAGTGCCTAAAAAGATTTAGGGAGATTTAGAGAGCTGACCTAAAGAGAAAATGGTCATACCCTCACCTGATTAAGATTGGCAAAGCCCTGTTCTTCAGCAAAATGTTTAGAATTTAAAAAGTTGGGAAGAGGTGAAAAAAAGGTGAAGCAAATAGAAAAGCAGAGAAACACAAGCTGAGACTAACATACACACATTTAAGCATTTTTCAGTCCTGTCTAATCTAGTTCAAATAAACCAAAAGTAACAGTATATGAATGTTTGTGAAATGTAAAGTGGGTATTAAAAGCTGGACATCAATGGCAATGCATAAATCCTTTTACATCCATGTAAATTCTTAAAACATTGTTTTAGAACAGCAGATATTCAGTGACTTTTTTCAGGTTAAATGCACTACAGATGTGGCTACAGTAATTTCACAGTTTAAGCCTTGGGCACATGGAATTTAAAACAGAACTTTGTCACTATAACATTACACAGTTCTTTCTCCACTGAAAAAGACATGAGGTAGGTACATTAACTCCAAACAATCATTACTTTAGTACAGTACTTCTTAGTGCTAACATTTCTATTTCCCTACTGAAGCATTATGTACTTACGTGGCCCCTATTATTATAGCTCTCTCAACCATTTCTTATGTATTTAGCTGCCCAATTACCCTGTGAGATAGAAAAAAACCACTTATTCCTATTTTATGAGATGAGGAAACAGGACTCGGAGGACTGGTGACTTATCTAAGGTCACACAGCAGCAGCTTGAACTCAGCCTTCTCAAGCAATAGGCTCAGCACCTTCACTTCTGAATTGACCTGATACCCTGCTTGAAACAGTCTGTGCATGGTATCTCACTAAATATGGTATGAGATCAAAACCCCCTTTGCTCAGATTAGAGCCTTTTCTCACAAAATATTGATTTCAGAAATCCCAATTCTTTCAGAAAAGCAGACAAAAGCTCATTGTCTGGCCAGTAGTATCCAGTTTACTTGGAGAAGTACAGCATTATATAATTGAAAGTCTATCATGCCAAGTAACAGTACAGTAATTATTTACAGCATTAATCCATACTTTTCACTTTTAGCGTCCTTCATAGCTGTACTAGCAATGGGTGCACCAATAGTACCTTCACCCACAGGTTAGTCCTGGAGGGGAGGTGCCTTGTGCCCACGCAATAGCACACGGGAGATTTCTCTGGACATCCCCAAAACTCCAGACTGTCCTGTGGCACTGCAAAAAGCAGTCCTTTAGTTAATGGTCATTTTGTCCTCTTTTCCAGTGTATAACAACAAAATGTTCTGTTGTCAGTATTTTCTTGATATTGTTCTTGATAATTATTAACATACACTGTCCTTGATTTTTACAGTATTGTCTTCTTAAACCTCCATTGTGTTATAAACTCACTCACCCACCCACCCCCCACACCTCTGCTCCAAAAATTTTCTGTTGAGATCCCCAGCAGCTAAAAAACCTTAGAGCTGCCACTGCTTAAGATGCAAATATTTCAAGTTTCTATCAGGGACAGTATGGGAAAAGCATGGTATCACATAAATTAGTGAAACTACACCTGCTTTACAAGTCTCCGTTTCTCTCAGAACAATTAGATACAGTCAGTGTGCAGTGTGTGCACACACAGGTGCTCATACATACACACATACTCTCTTGTATTTGGAAAAGCAGCATAACAATTTTGTCATAGTCATTACAGCTAATAAGATGTGATGATTTTTCATAATTTAGGAAATGATCTGCATTACATACATTCCTAATACTTCTCCAGTTTCCATACATAAATTACTTTCAGTTAAGAAGACTTTATGCTAGAAACCTTAATGTAGCCAGATTAGATAGGGAAACACAAATGGCTTGTACACTGGTTGAGATCTGCAGTCCCAAATTCTGCCCGTGATGTAGAAGTTGGAAACAAATATTTTTAAAAAATCTCCAGAAATTGTCAAGGAATGCTGGAAAGTTCATTCCCAAGTTGAGATTAAACTTTCAGTTTACCTATCTTAAAACCAGGGAAATGAGTTTCAATGATTAAACGAAGAATTGGAGTATAAATCTACATATATGTAAAAATATGCCCTCATTTTATGAAACTAATTCACATTATCTTATTGTAATGTTCTGCTTTTAGAAGGGAGTAAAAAAATGCTTCATCTTCACAGTTTACTTAAGTGACTCAAAGGCAGAACCAGATGCAACCTTCCTAATAAACAAATGTATAAATTACCAAAACAACATTAGCAAACCTTTCTAGTTACACTGCCATATTTTCTCTTGTTATGCTTAAGAGGTTCAGGAAGCTCTCTTCCTGGCATAAAAGAGAGGTAACAGAATTAAATTGTCTTAGAATAGTACCTGGCTTCCCTGAGATGCAGAGAAGGTAGGAAGCTTTCTATATGAGTATCACCACTGTTCACAGAGGTGGTGTAATGCTCCCTAAGCACAACAGGGCTCAGGAGGTGTGATTATGGATTAAATTCTCATTCCAGGTTACCCTCTACAACCTACCCTCTAAAAGACAGCTGGCACTCGAAGGCAGAAATCTTCGTGTTTCTGACCATCTCTTGCTGAAGACTAGCAGGAGATTAAGTCATCCAAATCTAACTTAAATGTTAGATTGTTAAAGTGAAGTTCCAGAAAATAGAGGGCAACTGAGAAACTGCCAGGTACCCCATTTTGTACTGGGTCCTGTTTTTACTTCTGCCATTGACCTACTGTACATCCTCAATCCAGCTGTGTCACTTGATCGTGTCACTTGTTCATGCCCCTTTTACACCACCAATCCATCAGTTGTCTATTAGTGTTTGACCAGTTTCATAGTGGAAACTGATGGATGAAAGTTGCTTTGTAACTTTTTTTTTTTTTTGGTGCCACCTTGAAATACAATGTTTGGTAAAAGACTAAATATAAACCATGAAAAGCAAGATACAGTATAGCGTATCTGTTCTGCCATTTCCTTTCCTAATGAGTATTTTCTGAATGTCATTACATCACGTGATATGATTCCACACCAGCAAGAGTTGTTTTCAATTTTGTGCTGTTGTGAATGCAGTACCCTCAAAAGACATTGTGAATGAATACCAATTTGTGGAGAGATCTATTAAATTTTGGAAAGTGTTCAGAATATTAACTATTTCCTTGAAATAATAGGCATATAATCTTTTCTGTACAGTTTCTTCCACCTGACAAAACAAATAAGAAAAAAATGAAAAGAAATGATCCCAACTAGGTTGGCTGACCCAGCTCTGATGTGAAAATCTTCAGGGGTTAGTAAAATTCATTAATAGTAGAATTACCATGAGAGCACATTCATCCCATCCAAAGACATTTAATTATACCTTGAAGTTTTGAATTATATTTGCTTCAAGCAAATTTCAAATCCACTTGAGTTTTGGGTATAAAGTTCATCCTGTGAAATAGAGTGATTTACTTAAGTGTTTGTTTTCCTGGGAAGGTGCTTTGCAGAGAGCCTTCCTCCAAAACAACAGTCCTGCGGAGCTAGCCCTTCTTCCTGGCTCTAGAAAAGCCACCAGTAGCTTTTATGCAAAGTGATATCTGAAAGCCCACACACTGAGTTAGTGATAGAGCCAAGCTTGCAAACATGGGACATTTTTGTGTGTTTGTTTTCATTCTCCCAGAATAAAAAAAAAAAAAAAAAAAAGCCTGAAAACTCCTCCTTGGAAGGGATGAGTAACCACGAGACAAAACTATTTCTCTTCTGCAAAATATTGGATGCAATTCAGCAAATGCTTTAGCCTGTGTCTGTTTTGAAGCAGAGGAGAATGTCAAGAACATACAGAAGGCCTTTTCAAGATGAATCTAAAATAGGACAGTACAGGTAACATGGAAAAGAATTTGACAAAGCATCTCAAAACACTGCAAAATGTGAATCATTTGAAAACTATCTGCATGCTTTAAGTGTTCGTTCTGGTGTCTCACATTCCAGTATGCTATAAATCCATTGAGCTGACAGCATTGTAATGCTAGGAGACTGTTTACAAATCCATTGCAATGTCATTATGTTATGAATACTATTCTATTCACTCCATACTGGTGTCCAAATTTGCACTTAATTAGAAAGGTGGTTTTGCTTGCAAATACACTTTTGTTAATGTCAAATGAAGCTATAAAGAGATGATGTGCTTACAAAATGAATCAAACACATTGAGTCACTGTGAAGGAGCCTTCTCATTAATCACTACTGAGAGATAGTTCAATTAATGTTTTTAGGACCAGAGCTGCATTTGTAAGAAGAAGGTATAGCATGTGCAAGGCAACGTCTTGAGACATCACACCTGTGATGTTCCAAGACAGGAACAAGAAGAATAGCTCTAGGCAGTCTGAAGTCAGAGGTTGCCCCTACCACACTCATTGGATCACCCAGTGGTTGCAAACTGCTTGGTAGGGAAGGGCACCTTGTCAATGGCATCTCTCCCCCAGGCAGTCCCGTCATGTTCATTACTGTTGACAGTGCCAGTGAGTGCCCTTGTGCTAACAAGAGGGCAGGTAGCGGGCTCCCAGGCACCAGTACATTACACTGCAGGAGGGATCCCTGCTGCCCAGCACTGAAATGCTGACAACTTCTGTGCAGGGCATTTTGTTAATGTTACTGACATCTTGCCTTTTAGGAGTACAGCTGGTGTTTGGGAGAATGTTGAAGAGTCATCACCCAATAACAACCTGGGAAGCTGCCTGATGTGTAACAAATAATAACCTAATGCTTCCTAGGCTTTTTTTTTAACATGTAGACACCATACACAATAAAGAGTTAATTAATATCCTATAACAAAATCCTCAAACAAATACAAGGATACATTATGGTCTTCTTGTTAATCATCAATCACTACTGCTTTGCCCTTGGAAGCCAGCTCAGCTCCAGCTGCCTTTTTTCTCACAGCTTTGGCTGACTTCTATTCAGTCCTTGAATTTTAACTCCCTAGACCCCCTATGTTTTCTAACGGAAATGCTATGGCTCAGCTATACCCTCCTGTACATCTCCGTCGTTCTTTCATAAGTTCGCAAATACTCCAAGCCAGAAAGCACAGTGGAGTTCTGTTTGCTACTCTCAGGTGACCTCTCAAATGGGCTTTCAGAGAGAAATCTTTCACTACAGCTTGTGTTTTTTGCTTCCCTGAAGGCCGAGTCAGGGACTGTGTGATGATGACAACATTAGCATATCCTGCAAGTGCTATCAGCTAAGGGAGAGAGGCAGAGGAAATGGAAAGAAGAGCTCTGTAATCCTGAATGCATCTCTCACATGCCCCTGTTGAGGTGGATGTTGAACCGTTTCACTCAGGCCAAACTAAGCCAAAGGGATTTTTATGTTTACTAAAATAATCTGTGCCTAATTAATGCTCTGTAGGTCAATTCATGCGAGTTTACTTTACGCACTATTATCAAGCTGAGATTCACTGCTTAAAAATGGATCATTTGTGCCAAAAACAAACATAAAAATGAAGCTTTCAAAGGGCTAGAAAAGTAAATCCATGAGTATGCCTTTATACTATTTGGAGAATTAAGCAAGTTCTGGAAATGCAGACAGTCAAATCAATGTTGACCTGAAGTTTGCAGTGGTGAGAATTATTCATAAAAGCTGTAAGCTCTCATATTATTAAAATAAATACCCTGATTATTATCAAGCAAACTCAAAAATCCTTTAACCAAATCTTCAGACATGGGAACAGAAAAGCAGTAACCTTAAATCCTTATGTAGACAATTAAACAAGATTGAGATTTGGTTTATCAATTCCTTGCCTTCAGTTGTCTTTTTCCCCAGAAGGAATAGCTGGGAGTGGGATTCTTACTCCATACGCAGTGTAGGAGGAGAATTAGGCACTTAAGAAATACTAGCTGATAGAAAGGTACAAGTTCACTGGCATGCCATTTGGACTTAGTTAGCAGAAGGAATTTAGGCACTTGAAATGCAGACACTAGCTTGAGAAATATTTTGAGGATCTTGATGAGTCTTGGTATTTAAACTGCTCATTTCCTTAGTTCAACCACTAAACAATATGGGCCAATTTGCTTATGGCCCATAGGTGCTGGACACCTTCAACTCCAAAAGACCACTTTACTTCTCCACAAAGTATCTGTTTGGAATTGAACTTCAAACAATTTGTTCAAAAACCAAGAATCTGGCTTGTCAGATGTGACAGTTGGATTGAAATGAAGACCCTTCCCCACATCAGTAATCTATTTCACTGATATTTAATGTCTGAATTCCTACACCCCCATCCCTGCTCCCTATTTTTTTACCAGCTTAGCAGATATTTCATTTTGTTGTTCACAAATTGCTTTTCTAAATTGTCTATTTGACCATCTTTCATAATCTGCTAAAATTGAGTGCTAATTTTTTTTTCATGTGTACAACTTTTGCTTCCTAAGCAGAGGTAGAATATCTCTAAACAGACAAATTTGAATAATATCAGCCTGAAAATTCCTGCAGATTCATAGTCACAAATCTTTCTGGACATGTTTTATGTGCAAATCTTCGCAAATTACAAAAAAAAAAAAAAGAAAAAAACCCCAAAAAGCATAAACATCTCTCAAAATAAAAAAGTTTGCAAATATCATCAAGGTGATATTATAAATCTGATTTGAAGAAATATGTATGAAATACTTTCTTCAGTGTTCACTGACCAGTGTCAATTTACCAGTGTCCTGTTTTCTTCCAGTGAGCTGTACTGCACTGAGGTTGGTTGCTGAAATCCCAAATTATTTGTAAAATTCACCTCTGCTCAGAAACATGATCATCTGATCTCCTGTCTCATTCACGTTTGTGTTGCTCTGTCAGTAAATTAACAGGTGCAATAAAGGTATTATGGTGCACTGCAGTCAACTTCATAGGCATGGCAAGGATGGCTGCTCTTAACCATGCATCTGTATTAGATTTGTGGAATGTGTTGTTATCTTTTCATGTCTGTTGAAAAATTATCAGAAAAGTGAATTACACGTTGAAATCATTGTGAAGGTCTCCACTAGAAAGACTGGAGCATAAAAATGAGAGAGGTTTATTCAGCAGGATTTAACAGGTGAATCTGGAAAGTATTGACCACAGATGGAGAAAAAAAAAAGATTAAAAAAAAGATAGATTTTTCCATGCAGAAGGTATGCTGGAAAAGCTTGCTCTGGGCATGTTGAACTGGCTCCCATCAGGGTGCAGTGACCTGCTGTCCAAGGGAAGGGATGGGAGCCTACAGCTGGAATCAGGAGGACACCTACATTGTTCAGGCTATTGTGAAATCAGAGTCTGCTGATGGTTCCCAGGACTGATCCTGAGAGGCTTAGGGACACAGTACTCAAATCAGCATTCCCTCCTCCCAGTACTATTCTCAGTTCTGGATTTCACTCTTTTTGTTTAGGATGTGTTGGATTCGAGAGCTAGTGATAAAACATTTTCAGGGAGTACTCTTGTCATAGGATCCCTCAGTCCCGGCTCCTCTCAGTTCCTCTATTTTATCCTGCTTTCCTCCTACTTAACTATGCAGCAACCACAAATCAGTTGTCTGTCTTTTGAAACGACACTTTGTATGCAAATACTCTTGATGGTTCCGCTTGGAGATAGGGACCTTGGGGTCTTATAATATTTCATCTAATCAGTTAGTGGATATAAAATATATGTAAATGCATTAGAAGGATTCCTCTGTGCCTAATGCCTTAGGCAGCTGAAGTTCCTTAATCAGTCCATGGGCTAACTAACCCTATCTAGTCTGATCTGTTTAATTCTGTACATATAAATTGACCGTGGAAAATTAACAAAACATATTAAACAACACATATTCCATTTAAGCTCAGGATCTCTGTTATATTACCAACTTACTAAATGGAGATCGTGAAAAAGGATAAAAATATGTATAAGCTCACTGACAATTTGTTTTCCTTTGTTTCCTAACTAATGTTTTCTCCTTCCAGTTTGCTTCATTTCTTGATTTGTGGTCACCTTGTTCATTTTTATAAATTGTTTTGTTTCTTTAGGACTTGCCTAATATAAACTACCATGTATGTTCAGTGGATATGTCCATACCCACCCACCACACAGCCCTATTATAACAAATGTAGGCAAATATTAGTTTAGCAGAACCAGTAGCGATGACATTGTGAAAACTGGTCTTTCATTGTTGCACTGGACTGGAGAGCCAGTGATGTGTGTACATGTGTACGAGTACATGAATATATCAAAAACTGTTTAGAAAATTTCTAATACAATAAAGGGATCTGTAAGAAGCTCCTCAGAGATGTCAGCTGTACAAAGGATTGATAAAGTGTCTGTAATTTCAAGTAGTTTGAACATAATCACATATTTACTTGTGATTTGTGTATAAGAGCAACGTAATCCAAATACCCGTGAATTTTTTTTTTAACAACACAACTATGAAAAAAAAGGATGTTGACTATTTTGACTGTTTTCTTTAGAATATTAATTCTAGTTCATGTTTGACTAACTATACTATTAGAGAAAGAAAGATTAGGAAGAAACATACTTTTGTTAATTGCAAAGTCTGGCTTGTGTTGAAATAAATACACATACACTTCTTCAATGAGGAGAAATCAACAAGGGGATGTATGTCCTCTTAGGATTCATAATATCTAACTATTTGGAATTAGGTCAGACTTACCAAATGTAAAAGGGTGTATGATCTCTACAGTTTTTTCAGTTGTCAGTTATTTTCACTCTGACAATGACTGGACTTCATTGGGAAAACTGTTTACCCTTTTACCAAGTTTTCATAATTTTTTGTAAGAGGTCTTCCTCTGGTCTTAGCTGCTCCTCACGAAAACAAGGGAGAAGATGCAATTGGTACCATTTTCTAATTCTTACAAAAAAAAAAAAAAGAAAAGAGAATTTCAGAAAACTCAAAGAGCAGGATTTGAAAGCAGGCAGAGGAATTAGGAATCCCAAGAAGAATAGCAAGAGACAGAGAGAAGCATTATTGGAGAAGAGGACAAGCAAAGTAATGGAAGGCAAAAATTAATAGGAGACGCATAAATAGCCATTAAGGGGAAAAAAACCATCCATAGGAGCAAACAGAAATTTGCTAGTATCCTGTTCCACTGTTAGGTTTTTATTCTAGAATTTTTATAAACTCTGAAGTAGCCCTGCCATTTTTCTTTTTCTTTCTAAACCCTGAGTTGTCATGTCTTGCTTTTCTTCAGTCCTTCTGACAATCCCTTTTTTTATGAGTATTTAAATCACTCAGAACCAATGTGTAGAAAGAATAAAGAAAATAAGTGGTTCTTCCATGTCCATCAGACTGATCTTACTATTCTTTTCTTAATCTTGTGAAAAGTGTGAGGAAAAAGGTCACCAACCCAAAGAAATTACTCCACCTAGTTGTGCAAAAGTGTTTTAGTGTCCAGCTGTGCAAAGTAGGGCAGGCCAAACACTGCTGCTGTATGTGAAAGTCTAAGAAAAAAATAATTTCATTAAGTGCTTATGATTGCCCTTCCAAGATTTCTGATTTGTAAGAATAATGTCTACTATTTAGTAAAATAAATACCTGTAGCCTAGGTTTTAATAACGACCCACTATTTCTGTTCAAAAGTTTATGATTTGTTCACACACCACACTTTTAAATGTTTAAAATGATGATTTTTTTTAGTTCTTTTTTCAACTTTTTTTCAACCACACAGATGAGATGGTTGAATCTCAACAGACCTATGCAATATAAATAAATATAATCAATAAACTCAGAGGACTAATTAGCTAAAGATAACTCTAGGATATTTTTGAAGTCTAGAACCATATAATTATGATGTGAGTTTACTACAGTAATATCCCATGATTGTTATTAAATGAAATACAAACCACTTTAAATAAACAATGTTTCTGGCAACTCTATACATTAGCAACTAATCCTATAATGCCATTTAACTAAATAAATTTTGCGACATAAAACAATGACCTAGAGGTCCAGAATCTCTTTAGGTCCTTATAAGCCTTTCTGGAAAACCTTGCCAAAATCTATTATCACTAATAGATTTATAATATAATTTGAATTACTATACCTGATTAAGAACACAAATTTTATTTTTTTGAGGAGACTTGAGTGTATGGGACCACATTTCTGAAATGTTTATTAAGCTTTTGCTTGATTCAGTCTTTTTCTCTATTTAAATTCCAGTCAACAGTAATTGCAATTTTACCCAAGTAAAGATAAATTCTGACTATAAGAGTTCCTTCATGACTTGCCATAGGCATTTTTTCTCCATCCCGCAGTACATAAAAATGGCTTATCTGAGCATAGGTAACTCTATTCTAGCACAGAGCATACACAACTTCAGAGTTTATAATGCAGGGGTATCACAGGAAAGGAGGCTGTGATCCTGAAATACCAGCTTTTAGATAAATGTAGTTTGCACATTGATAAGAACAAAATTAAGGCTGAAATTCCAAAATGCTGGGAGAATTTTTGTACTTCAGTGTTTAGACACTCATAGGTGTTATTCCCTGTGCATCCAATTAGGGCATGGCCAGAGAAATTATTCTGGCTGCAGCAGATCTGTGTTAAGCCAGTAGTTACCTCCCCCTCCATGCTGCTGGTTTAACTATTCATCTACTCACTAAACTCCACTCTCTAACATGTGGCTTGAAATATTGCCTTTCATCATCAGCCTCCAGAGATTTGTTGTTGCTGCTGTTAGTGCTGTTCCCTCCTCTGGGCTGTCATCTCACCTGGCCATCCTGAAGGCAGCGCACCTTCCCCTGCATTGCACCAATGCACATGGTCATGAAACCGCTGCGACACTGATCAGCAAAATGACAAGGAACATACTAAATCCCCTTGAGTCTATGGCCATCCAGATCACTGCTGAGGGTTACGTGGGGTGGGGTTGAAGATTTCTAGAAAGAAAGGGGCCTTTTATTGCTTTTCTTCTCCTGATGTGTGAAGAATAACCTAAATGTTCTTCTAAACCAGCCTTATTGCTACTGATTTTTATTAAACAGGGTCCTCTTACAACCTGTCTTGAAGTGAAATGGTATCTTGTGAAAAGCAAGCAACACTTTGGGACAAAACAGAGTTGTGTTTAGACCTTAAAAAATACTATCCAGAACAAGGGAAAAGAATGGCAGGTGCTTTTAGTTATAGGAAAGGATTAAGCCAAGTGCACATTGAGGCAAGAGGAGTTCTGGTTTCAGGGGCAGGGCAGATTGCCAGATGGAGGATGTAACTGAGATGAAGAAAGGAAAAGTAAAGACTGAAAAATTTCAGGAGTTAAATTAAGAATGGGATACAGAAAGCAAAGGGAGAATGCCAAAACAGTATGATAATTTTAGTCTTCAGTAATACAGAAGGGCAGTTAGATGTCATTTCCCTCCACTGTAGTGGAGGTCACTACTGTGACCGTAGATTAATTGTTTGATTTCTTTGTGCTGTATTTCTTTGTGAAAGAAAATCTGTCTGCAGGACCGTGAGGATAAATAAGCTGAAGACTATAAGGCAGAGAGATACTCTAATAGTAGGGATAGTATGAGTAATATATCAACAGGAGAAAGAAAGAGATCTATCAGCAGAGCTTGAAGTGAAATCCAACTTGCAGGTCTCTATTTCTAAGCCAAATATAGCAGTGGAGCTGAGTCTAGTTGGGTAATATGAAGCTGAAATATATAAGAAGCTAAATTTGGTCAAAAAGATCAGAGGTGGTGCAGGAGTGAGACACTAACTTAAAATTTTATCTAGAAAAATATTTAGGTTATTCAGGATTCCTCATTTGAGGGAGGAGTTGAAGGACGAATATTTAGAAGAAGCATTGCACTTTATTTCAAAATAATACACTCTTAAATTGCCTAATTCATGAATGTATTATCTGCCACTAAACTCTTACACATAGCAAGTTGGATTTTTCTGTATATAATAGAAAAAAAATCCTCTTTCATGAAGCTAAATAAGTCACTATGTTGTGTGAAAAATGGACAGTAGACACTGATATTAAAGAGAGATTCTACTCACTTTCTTGTGAGAAGCCAGAAGGTCTTTACTTCATTGTTATGGAAGTTCCCATGAGATGCTTTTTGTGATCAGCGTATTCACAGTCCCTTTGAGACAACATTTACTATTACAAAAAGTATCACAGCATTTGAAATCAGAAGTAAAAAATTTATTACAGGGTTTATGAGGAGAATATGAATCTCTAGTGAATACAGTACATAGAGAAGTGAATTTGTTATAAACTGTATAAAGAAGTCCTCTTTTGAATACTTAACACACTGTTATGTCTTGTAAGTAAACTTTTCATATGAAATTCCAAAGTCCAGAGATCAGATCAAACTGAACTCAAAGACCTAACCTTTCACTATATCTGTGAATTATGGATTATCCATCTAGGCCTTGAGTCAGCAAAGTATTTCAGCATGAATTCAACTAATTTAAAATTCTTTAGTGAGCTAAAGTAATCACAGCATAATGCAGAATCCTGTTCTATTGAACAAGGTGATAAATAGTAAGTTTATCTGTTTACTTTCTACATTTTTGAAGAAAGAAGTGCTAATAACCAGTTTTTATGCTAAGGTTTTCTTTTCAGACTTTTTATAATAGGGTCTATGGCCCTCCTTTCATAAATACTTAATTAGTCAAGAATATATCCTCACATGAGTACTTTTTGCAAATCAGTAAAACTGTACGTCTAAATGGGTATAAGAAATTACTCGTTTAAGCATATTTGAAGGATGAAGATGTAAATCACAAGTTGAGTTAAAATTTGACTGTAGAAAAAGAGACTGGTACTCTGTTTAAGTACTAGAACTAATTCTATTAAGACTGACTGTTTGTTCCTAGGAGTATTCAATGGGAGAAAAATGTTAATGAGAAAGGCAGAAAATAATCTCCAAGAAGATGGTAAGTCCCTGACTCTTACAGATGACAATATTGACAGAATCAAAAGAGCTTTTGGATTATTATAAATTTGGGATAAACTATGTATTTCCTACCAGAAATATTAAGCTTGCAATGGCCACCAGATGAATTTTCTCAGTGTCTCTCAGCTCCCTACACTGCTTATCTAGGAAAAAATTCTGTCGTTATCGAAATCAATAGCAAAATGCTAATTGTTAGCAGTGGAGACAGGATTTTGCCCTGGATGAAAAACTACATCTCTACACAGACTAAAGTCCTCTCTCTGGGACAAGAAAATAGGGAAAAAATTTCTGAGACTCATATTAAGTCTATGAAAGATATAGCTAACACCTCATGAGCAGATGACCCCATGCTCAGTTTTGCATATACGCCTAGCCAGCTATGCTGCTAAAAGGAAAATTCAGGACATATAGAGCCAGATCTGCTATGACATGAACTGACAGCTGCTTTGGAGTCTGCACTGCCATACCAGATAAAATCTGTCCCATGGAAGTTAGCACAACTGACCTCTGTGTGTGCGTGGCTCACAGTTCTCAGTGGTGAAGCCATCAGAGGTAGCTGGTGTAACAGCAAGAGTCAAACCCAGCAGAGAACATGGTGCATATTGCCAGTCTTCTCTCACATTTCCAATTCCTTCCCTCTGAATGGGACAATAAAAAATAATTTAATTTAAACAGCAGTATGGATAGGAAATGCAGAAGAAAAGAGCAACGCAGTTTACAGAGTTTTAATATATTGTCTTTGAGTTACTCAGAGGTGGGTGGAACAAGCAAACTGTTCAAAATACAGCGCTAGAAAAAGCAGATAGGCAACTGTGCTTACGTTACGGGAGAAAATATTACCCCAGCCACTACCTGCTCATGCACTGAAGGGAAGGACTTTTTAACCTTGCCATATTTTCATACAGTACCAGGCATTTATTTTTACACTAGTGCCTTTATTTTTTGTTCTCAGTATGAATTGAGATAATTTCCGTTTTAGTGAGGGTGAAACCTAAAAAGGTTGGCAAATGAGCTATTTTAGTGAAAGCACTCATAAGTTCTCTTGCTATGCAAACCTCTTGATTGTAAACATCTCTGGGAGATTTCTATAATTCTTTCTGGTCAGATGGTAAATACCATAAAATCAGCCTCTCACAGTGGTTTTCTGGCCTTGCTTGTTTGTGGTCCCAAAAGAGCAAAATGAATAAACAAGCTGACTGAAATTTTTAGACCTCAGGGAAGATTTCCATGAGATTAACTCACAAGAGATATTTGGTGGGTGGAGGGTAGGTTGCTATTTTGGCTCTGACACTTGCTGGTGGTGGAAAGGACAACTCACGGACTTTTGCCGTCCTAAAGCTGGTTCTGAAGCCTTGGGGTTAGCCAGTACTGGGTTGTGTAAACCACTCGCTCAAGTCTCTGAGTTTTTTAACAGGCATCTTTACAACTTAAAATTCCCATCTAGAAAAGTAATTTTGGGACAGTCCCTCAATGCACGTTGATAGCTGCTTCTATGCTTCCAGGCTGGTATAAAGCCTTTGAGCAGCAGCCAGAATCTATATCTAGACTGATTCTTCAATTGTTTCCTCCTTCTTCTGTAATCCACAGTTTAGCCTCTGCTGTGCTGGTTTATATTTATTCTGCAGAATGGCTAAACATTCTAATTCTAAAAGAAATCTCCACATTCTCAACCAAACTGTTTGCCAGAGAGGTAAGTCATGAAATAATATACCTTTGCACAGAAGCCAAACATGTGGCAACCACCTGAGAAAGGAGGCTATGAAAGCAAGAGCATGTCCTGCTACTGCAACAAGAGCTTTAAAAAATTACTGTTGCCTTCTGGCCTGTAAAAATAATGCAAGTTTGAGCAATACCCTACAGTAAAAAGTTTGTCATTTTCCCATGGAAGTTTTATAACTTCTCTCTGTTTATGACTTCAAAGGCTCTGTTTGTTGAGCTTCCCAGTGTTTTCATATGCTATAATTTGTAGAATAAAATGAGATTTTTGTGTTTAATGTGGTTAATAATGCCCTGCTAAAAAAAGAGAATATCTGTACTTCCAGTTCAATATTTGTGACAATATCGCATTTTCAAAGCAATGTGGAAGAATGTTCACTTCCAGTTGATTTCACTGTTATTAAAGATTACATATTGCATTAACATTTCTCAATGTAAATATCCTGTAACCCAAATCTACAAATTTCTAGTACTGAGATTGTAATCTACTTTGAAAAAGGGGGTCATTCCCTAAATCTTATGATACCTCTCTAAGTAAATTTAACAATGAGTTTTTGCAATTAGTGTTATATATGTGAAGCAAAACATTGTCACATTACTGTTATGGTTGCTGCTATTTCTTTGTGTTGTGACAGAAATGGAAAGCATGCATTAAGCTCACCAGGATGATGTTTGGAGGATCAGGTTATGTACTTTGGATTCTGATTATGATTCTGTGTCAATTCGCAAACCATTTGACCAATAGGTCTTTGTCTAACTTCTGTTTTCCTGCTTCCATTTTGAATTAAAATTCTAAGAGCTGCTAGCAAAAACTGAATATTAGAAGGCTGTTTCTAGTACTGGTCACACAAAGACATCCTAAAAATAGTAGTTGTAGTAGTAGTAGTAGTAGCAGTATTACAAGCAGTAATACTAATACTAATGCTAATAATATGGAAAACTGCTTTAGTACATGAACTATTTCTTTGGCAGTAGTCACCTAAAAGTTGTCTATGAACACCTGTGGGTGCTGATCAGTAAGAAATCTAATGAAGGTCCTTGGTGGAACAAGAAAAAGGAAGTTTGAAAGTTTCAATATGAGCAGTTTTAATAAAAAGGAGGTACACTGTCTAATACGATCTTTCTGTCACCTGAAAGCAGAGAGACACAAACCAAAACATTAGGCAATCTATTCTAGGACTTCACTGCCATTATGGTTAGGACATTTCCTTCTACTCCTGGACAAAATCTCTCTTGCAACAATTCAACTCATTGCTTCCTGTCTTGCACTAATGGACATGGAAGACTAATTAGAAACCGTAAGACAGATATTTGTAGAGGAAACTTGTGAGGTCCTGCCGTGATGTTTTTATATCTACTTTTCAGTTCTTATCTTTTGACAGCTCATGTAGCCATTCAAGGCCTTTCCTGCAGCAGGTTAGTATAACAATCCACAGAGTGTATGGAAGAGTTTCTTTATGATAATTTGCTTCCCAACATCTCCAGGACCTTTAGCCTCTTTAGGTCATTGCCATGAACAAAACAGAAAAATAAGGTTTTTATTTGAATGTGTATAGCCTCAGAATGTTTTCTATAAATAGCTCACCTCAAACATGTTGAGCCATTCTCCACTTATACTGTATAACTGGGCATTTTTTTCTTGTTAGCTTCTGTCTTCCATTTTCTTATTGGAGAGAACTGTTCTTACACAGGTAGTATCTCATTAGGATTAAAAGGATGTTGTATGTGCATGTTCAGTGGGAATGGAATTCTTATGTTGAATTCAAAGGGATTTAGCTGACATGTGAAGAGTGTACATGGGCCTGACTTAACATGTATTTCCAACTATGTCTATAAAGGTTTTTCTAAAGGTATGGTGAGAAAATAACTGTCCCACATGAAGCAAGTTGGAGACAACATGAACAAGTACACAGAGAGAGCACTTCACTAAGTAATTCTTCATGGAATAGGAAGAAATATTTTTTTTTTCCTTAATGCATGCTTTAAATACCGTGTTTGTTGGCAAGAGCTAAGATGTAGGGGGAAGGACTGTATGCACCACAATGTTTAGTGATAGTATACAGTTCTGTACCTTTCATCTTTTCAGATTGCCATCTTTCATCTTTCTCTCCCCTATATCTTGCTTCTTCAATATTAAAAATCTGTGCATATTCTGTTCCATCTTCACAGTTAATTGCTGCTGTGGAAGAAATAAATCCACTCAAAAGACATGCAGCCAGCAGCACAGGAATCACATGCTTTCCTGAAGAGCTCTACCAAATTAATCAACTATACAAAAATGTGTCATTAGTCAAAAGGCTGAAATTAACCGAGTGTAAGTAGAAAGAATAAATAAAATACCTGCCTCTTTTGGAAACAAGTCAAATCCAAGACCAGCTTCAACCTCTTAGTCTAGATATTGTGCAGAGTTCTTCCAAGCAGACTGGGACAATAATATCTCAGGTTGAAATTAAGTTCAGAAAGATTGTGTTTACGGGGAGGGCAGGCTTTCATACTCTTCTTTGTTTATATGTCTCATTTCTTTTTTTTTTTTTCTGTCTGGTGAGCAATATGAACTTTAAGATTTCTAAATGTCCATATAAATCTCATATTACTAGTCATAAGATACACAGAAAATCTACACCTCTTCTTTGAAAAGAAAAATTGGAGATGTTCATTGTACACAATAAAACACGCTGTCAATATTCACCAACCTTAGCACCTGTTTAAATTATTGTAATATAATTAATTATTATTCTACTATAATTAATTATTATTAGCACCTGTTTTGCAACACTAGGATGATAGCAACATGTCCCATGTAGACAGAAGAACTGTAGTCTTTCTACTTTTAATGGAGAAACTGGGGGAAAGTATTCTCTCTTCTTCAGTACTTAATTAGCTCTGTAAAAGTGAGAAACTTCGTTTATTCAACTGGTATCCAAAACCATTAGTCATGGACTAATCCCAAATCACAAGTTTCCACTTGGGACTATAGCTGAATAGTAAATCAAACACACATGACATAAACAAGTGTTCTTCATTACAAAGGCTTTCAAGTATAATTTGCATCATAAACCCAATCTGGCAAGCTGCACAATTTTGCAGGCTAAGAAAGACAGTGTGCTGTTTATTAATTTTCCTCATTTTAAACAATGTTATTTCTAGAATTATGTGAGAAAAGCACAACTATTACCTAATGAGTTCTTTTTTTCCCTAGTCTGTGGGTGTTGAATTACTCCAAACTGTTTTGTCAGAATTCCAGATCTTAGATCTTATCTTTGTGATAATGATACGATATCAGTGTGCAACTAGGTACTAACTTCGGTTTGTCCTGTTTCCTGTGTTCTCTGCGTGTTGTTCAGTTACACATCTCCTCTAGAACATAGAAAATCTTAGACCTTTATACTGCTTCTGGGAACTTGCTGCAAATATACTTGTTATGTGGTCTTGGAATTTCTTCCTAATCTATTCTGCAATCAAGAGGAAAGACAGTCAATATTCAGCAATTAACCTGGAAAAAAAGTCAAAATTTCTTTGTTAAGCAGCCTGTAAGTTTAAAAAAATCAGAGATTCCATGTTGAAAAGAGGTGGCAAGCTGTCTCAACTTCCCTTTGGCTGTGGAAGGACTATGACAGCAGATGTATGTCGTCTGCATGCCATTAATTTTATATTTCCTTGCTTTCCAACATTTGTTTACTTAAGTAGAAACTTCCTCTTGAATGGTCAAGCTTTCCAGCATTTAAAATTTGTGAGGTCTGTGGTTTTGTATTTTATCTATGCTGCAATGTCCTTTTAAGGCATTTTCCAAAAAGGTTAGTTTCATGTCTGTTAATAATTTTTCTTTTCGTGACTGAGGCTAAGTAAAGAAGCAACATTCCAACACAGTGTGAAATATTTGGCTATGTTTATTATTAACAAGACCATCTTACAAGACAGTCTTGTTAATAATGCAAGTCACACACCAGTGCATAAGCGTTTCTTCTTGAAAAACTTTATTTCCTCTGATGTCTTTTCATCTTATGGGACTACCTTACAACTGTCACTCCATAAACTACTGCTAAATTATGCAGAGGAGTTTGCAGACAGTTTTACTGTAAAGTAAATTTTGCTTAACAATCAGTTCTGTAACAGTTTTTATGAAAAACAGATAAGAAAACATTTTGTGCATGTTAATGATGTCATATAAAAAAAAAGTTGTAGGTATTAAGGGAATCACATAGCATAAGAGAATTACAGATTGCAGAGTGCATTACTATACTGACTCATTTATGTAGGATTCTCTTTTGAAATTGGGTCCAAGATTAAGGTCAGAGAAATGCTTTCTGCTTATTTCAGTGGGTCTTGCTTTTGTCAAAGATAGGATCTTCATACATTCATATAAGGTCACCTTGCCTGGTCCTATATCTCAAAATACTTCTGGTCCTGGTACTTTTTTTATGGTATTGTTTTAAGTATTTTTACTAACAAGATTAATAGCGATTGAAACAGGAACATCAAATCTCTACTGAAAAAAAAAATAGTGACATGGGAAAAGCTGTTAAAATAGAGTTTCTAGTGACACAAACTTAAGTTAGAAATTGGCATACGTGCCAGATTCACAAAGTATCACTAAGACTTTTTTAAGTGGCTGAAAATAACATCACTAGCCTTTGAAATTATAGCCACTGGCCTTGAGCTAGCCTTGTTACTGAATTCCTCAATGATCAGCAAGGACTGTCATTCTCAGCCCACCCTGGCCTGCTCCTGTCAACAACCACTCTGGAAATGAAAGGAGGAACACATCCAGTGCATTACTGCTGTTTTTATCTTTTTGTCTTGTTGTGTTTCACATTCATATACTTTTCATTATTTGCAGGTGGAAAAACAGGATGCTATTTGAAGATGACATACAGTTATTGGACAGCAAACAAAAGCACTTTTTGGTCAAGGTTCTTGAGAAAATTCTATGAGGAGTCACTTATTATACTTGCATACAGCATAAACTAATCCCACACTAGATGAAGAGACTTGGGTAAAGCAGCAGCAAGACAAGGGATGCTTAATCTGGCACCGTCAGAAACTTGGCTGACAACACAGATTACAAGGTGCTATTATTATTTATAGTCTTTTGGACTTCATAGTACTTTTCATAGAGGTTTTCTTTTTTTTTCTGTAAATATTGACTAATTGCATCTGTACTGGCAAACACTCTAAATCTCCACATTACCGACAGGATAGGCAAGGTAGGAATTTAGGTAGACACTGGTGATATGACAGGATAGGAGCCATTGTGTTTATGGCCATAACTGCAATATAATGCAGAGAAGTTTTGGATGGAGATTTGTCTTACTAGAGAGAAAAGGGAACTAGAGCTATCATAAATGGAAAATTTTATTGAACCTTTTTGAAAAAATGAAGTGAAAAAAATTCCTAATTTGATGTATGTATGGTAAAGAAATAAGAAGGAGTCCCCTTGTGCCCTAAAGTTTGTACAGCATGCGAGATGTGAGAAATGCTTTGTTCTCCAGGCAATGGAGATCTAGGACTGTGGATATTCTTCCATCAACACTGGGTCAACATTGTACAGAGCAGTTCCAAATCAGGTTGCCAAGCGTAACAGAGAATTATGCCTTGCTAGGCACAACTATAGTAGTTAAAAGAAGTCTGATGCAGCATGTAAATTCAGGTCGTCTTTGGCCAGTGATTCATTCCCAGCAGGAGAGATGATAAAGGCACCTCTTGCTCCAGGCATTCTTCTACAACTTTTAATTATTTTTTTTCATGTTAATTTTGTTCCAGCAAATTGATTCCAGTTTAATGATTCATTTATGGTAGTTGCTCACCAGCAAAAGCAATATTCTGGCAAGAGAAGCCTTGGATGGGTCTTCCAAATATGTCAGGTGTTAAAATACTTGCATTGCTTTCACTCCAGCACTTGGCTTCAATCCATACACAGCAGGAAGTTAACTATTCCAACTTTTCTTAAGCCTGTAATTCTTATTAATGATAGAACTAAGCTGTACTGATTTTGTGTGTAGTCCAACCCCCTTCACTTTGGTTTCTCAGAAGATACGGAAAACAGCCATAACTTGTATACAGATCAAGGTGATGAATGGATATAGCCAAAGCCAAATATGCACTGAACATGCTGGACTCCGTGTGAACACAACATAAAGATGATTTAATTGTGCTTACAGTGGAAGCATCAAAATTGCTGCTTTCAGGTTTGGTGTGTTGGTAGGCCTCTGTCTCTGTAGCAACTTTTCTTCAAAGATGACAAAATACTTCAGAAAATATTAAACCAAATCACAGAAGTAACAGAAGATTAGAAAAAGTTTCCTGCTTAGGAAATTGTGAGAGGAACTTAGGTCTTTTATCTTGGACGTCACAAAAAAAGTCAGGACTAGAATTTAATGTTTGGCAATGTGAAATTTGTGGATTCAAGGCATCTTTTTTCTCTTCTTCCTGTTTTGATTTGATTCCTTACATATGCCAAAAGTGCCTTGCTTTCTATCCTGATAATAAGTAGATCTCATTTTCCATGTGGTGGTCCAAAATCTGCGGAGAACTTAAACAAATGCTTTACCATGGCCTGATACAGGATAACACCTACAGAATTCAGTGGATGGATTCCTGTTCAGCAGATTTTGGAACACACCCAAGTGAAGAGTCACATTTATAATTTCCATCCAAAATATGCAAAATGTTAGTGCTTTGATTCTACTTAAAAAAAACAAAACAACAAAAGAAGCCTTAATATAGCTAAAAGACAATAAGATTTTGTATTCAAAAGCAAAACAATGGAGTCTTACAAGTCTTTGCCCTCCCACCCTTGCTGTCTGTATGTCTATAAAATCAATGAAAGTTATACTGTACCCTTTTTCCTTAAGTATTCTCAGTTCTCTAACAAGAAAATAGACCCAATTTTTCTTTTCCAGAAAACATGTTTAACTAGTAGAGATAACCATATTATAAGTGCCATTTTAGTGAGTCTAGGAAGTTGCTTTTGCTCTATATTCAAGGGCCACAGGATGTTTAGTATAACAGACATAAGAAAAAACGTGATTGTTGTTTAAAAATGTGGCAGCTGCATTGAAGTTCATTTTTTATGCTTTGGTTTTTCTATACATTTTTCATGGCAATCTCACTTAGTAATAATTTCTTGTCATAGCACTAGTGTCAAGTCATGATCAAGACCCTTTTGCTCCCCCTTTACACACATAGAGAAAAAGAGATCTTTATTAGAAAGAGGTTGATGTGACATCTACTAGCTTATTCATGATTAAGGTTTAAGTGGACACTTCCGAAGTTAAAACTCACTCCTCTCCACAGAAATGTAACTGATTCACACCTTAATAGGCACAAAGGAGGCTAAATTACCCATTGAGAGATTGTAATAGTTTAAGTATAAAGGTTAAAGCTGACTTCAGTTAAATCAATAGTAAAATCCATTTATGTCAGGGTCAGTGGTGAACCACTGCAAGTTTCCCATGCAATAACTCACTGGTAAAACTATTAGTGGGAATAGGAGAGTAGAAAGTTTCTGATCCCACAGAAATTTTCAATAAAAATGAAAGAAACCCACTAGCCAAAATTTTATTTCTCATTTTTTTTCAGGTAAACATCCACTATATCCTGCACCTAAATACAGCTCCGCTAAAAAACCCCCGAAAACTAAAAAACGCAATGTTTTCAACCAATACTGTACCAAAATCCACATAAGTCTCAAACAAAAGGGAAACTCTCAGTGTGTAGTATGAAATGGAATAGTGAGAGAGAGAGAAAAGGAAGTGTTACATTAAAAGAAACAGCAAAGTATTTGCAGCTGCAATTTAAAAATATTTATAGTTAACAGGCAACCTGCCATTTTGCAAATGCAGGAGAATAAAAATGGGAATTACTGGTAGAGGAGTTATATAGAACTCAGGGTTAAGAAAGAGTTTACAAATCTCTATAACGACAATTTTCTCCCACAAAAATAATGTAATTTACTGAATGTCTGTTTATCCTCCATAATTTCTTTTCAAAATAGATTGTCAAAGAAGGGCGTTTTATACTTTTTGATGATATTTTATGACCCCAGATACTCTTCTTTTTCTGCTTGAAGGTTTCCAGCACTAAGAATCCCATTTCTTCCTCAATGCCTTATGCATCCATGGGGTTTAAGAGAATATTTTGCAATTGGTGTTGAGAAAATGGAGCTCCTGTGTCATTTTGATTGCTTCATTAAGCTATAGCAAGTGTTAGTCTTTTTCTTTTTTTTTTTTTTTTCCTTCAGAGTCTATTTATATTTCATTTTTAAAAAGCAAAGAAAACCTTCCTGTGTTTGGAAGTTGCATTCTACTCAATATTGTTTGGAGAGAATCAAATTTCTAATTAGTAATGGAGAGGACGTTAGTCAGTATATACACAAGGCCTGTTTTGCCCTTGGGCAGAACATGGCCTTGATTTAAAGACAGAATAACTATGAGCAATAAAAAGTAAACTTTAACAAGAAGCCTTTACAGTTTCTTATAAAAATCACTAGAACTGAAATGTTCACAAAATGCTGTCTGTAAGCTAACAATAGCTGAGCTAATGCTGCCTATCTATGTTTTTACATCCCTTAGCAAAACAGATTTCTACCTGCAAACTGGTCACACAGACCTTCTAAACCAAGAAAATGTGAAAAAACAAGGCTGTATCACTCTAAACCCATTTCTTCCTCTTCACCATTAGTTTCATTTAGCAGGTGAATTTTTAAGACTCTGATTGTCTTTTACTATATGTTTATATGGTATCTCATATAATGGTGAGTTGATATGATCAGGCTTTTTAGGAATCAGTATTACTAATTAGTATTTATTAGTCTTTACAATTATATATTTACAAGCACTTCCAATTAAGCACAATGCTTAAGATTCTGCATCCCCATAAATGAAAAGGCTTTTCTAGACTTATCTCTGAATAGCTGTTAACATGCTGTGTTATGCCTGTTGTCTCTGATGCCATAAATTACTGATGTGTCATTAAAGCACTGCTGTCACTTCCTAAAACCACAATTTTCTGGGCCTGTCTGACTGTATGTGTGTGTGTAAGAACAGTGGCTAGCACGTTGTGGGTGTCACTGGAATACAAATGACTGTGATTCTATTGCCCAACAACTCAAAATGTTGCATTTATCATTATGATTAAGACTACAGATGTTCTCCTTAGTGAGTATCGCATAGTGGGAAGCCATACTGAGAAAGTCTAGCAGCTATCTAACATCTTGTTGTCAGCTGATCATAAAGGACTTTCCAGGGTTATAAATACCACAGGAGTCATTGTGCAGATGGGGAAATTGAGGCAAAGAAAGATGAAATGTCTTGCTTGTGAGGCTAGTGTTGGAAGCAGCAGGAGAAGAAACTGGAAACTCTTTCAATAAAACTTTGTTTTAAATTAGATGTTTTAAAAGCTTGTATACTTACTGCAGCATCAGCTTTTACTAATTTATTAATACAGCTACTAACAAGCAGTATTAAATTTGCTACTTTTTTTTGCAAACTATAGTACATTATTTTTTAAATGTATTGTAAATATATTTTCCTTAAGCACCAGACACTTAGGGTTCAGACTGACCTCTCTTTTTCCTTGTGCAAATATTATTGCTCACTTTAGAAAACAAAATGAAGTACAGACATCTCTTATTCCTAAAATAATTTTGATTTGAGGGATTTTCAGAATTTAGAAGTACAGAATAGAAATACATTCTCATATGTTCTTTACTAGTTTTCCTCAATGTACATTTTCACTTTTTTTTTTACTTAGAAATTCTATATAACTGCCATTATTTCTATAGCTTTCTTCTACTTGTGCCATATCTTTGCTCTCCGTTTCGCTGCCCCCAGTTCAGCAAAGACATTAAATACAAACCTATGTCTCAATGACTATAGATGCTTTAAATACAGTCTTAGCTTAAAGCATATGTGTAGGTGGTTTTATAGAACATACAATAGTGCTGCAGGTTTGGAGTCTACATATAAAGTAGCTTTTTGCCCTGGAAATAACAATCTTGTCCCCACTTTACTCTTTCAAATTCTTCCTTTAAATACATTCCGGCAGTGAAACAATCAATTTAGCATCCTTGCAGACAAAGTTGTGTCTGTGAATACCTTTATAAATTATTTCTAAAGAATTACTGTGTCTATAATCTGTTGGTTTCAGTCATGAGGAATTTAAATTTGTGGTATCATAAAAGCATGGCCCTCTGATATAAATTAAAATAGCAATTTTTTTTTCTACTTTTATTATTGTCTGTATGTTAATACTCATTGTACCATTTTCTATGCACCTTCCTTATGTATATTTTAACTTTATCTTTTCTTCTACACTATTTTGTGCTTCTGTGTTTGTTTTCCTCACAAGTAATATTTTCATTAAACATGAATTTTAAGGCATCAGATAGTGTGCTGCTTTACTCTTTGGAATGAAATAATCTACCTAATATGAGATGTTATGTTAAATACTTCTGTCTGTACTTTGTATGATGACAGTATTATGCAAATGACATTGGGTGAAAGGCTGTGGGAAGGAGAAGGAAAAGAAGGTGTTACTTATTTTATCTTTTTCTTTGAAAAAAAATCTGATTCTAATCATCATGTCCCTTAAAAATATGTGTTACTTTGGGTTATCATTGATGTCCTAATGCAAAGCCTATTAGAAACCTGTAGGAGTCCGTCTAGTAACTTTAAGGGCTATTGATTAAACCTCGAGTAGACAGTGTTTTGCAGTACTATTTCTGTCTAGTATTCTGAAAATATCTTTCTTATTACACTTCTTCCAAACTGTTTCTTTCTTGGGAAATAGCAAATGATTGGCACATTCAAGATTGCAATTGGAATTACACTTTTGTGTGGTTAAAGGTTACCGAGAAATCAGTCTAATTTTCACATTCAGGTTGATTTGTTGCTGCATAATTTGGATATTCTTACACTAATTGCTATGAGCCACCATGTCTCCTTTCACCTGCAATCTTCAGTGCAGAAAAAGTGACCTTGAAGTAAACAGTAACCTCCAAGCTGCAAGTGAGTATAATCAAATGGTACCTACATGTACGTGTGTGGGAATGCACACAAGCAAGTACAACCACAGGTTGGCGCCACATTTGTATTTTGGTTCGAGGTGATGTACTTTGAAAGTTACAAGCATAAAAATGGAGCTCTGCCAATCATCACTGTGATGAACTGCTGGAGCATTTAATGAACTAGAGGCTTATGTGATAACATTTGGTCAATTCATCATATACCTTTGACTACAATAACTTTTTTGTGAGCGCTAATCTCTGAGAAGAATTCTAATGTTTCAAATTCCTAACCATTGCTGAACGAATTACTGTTTGTAACATATAACGCTCCAAAGAAATTTTTCTTCCTTTACTCAAAATCCACAATTTTTGCCATAGTATGATATTTGCTGATGGCTGAAAGACAGTCATACACAAATGTGTTCATTTAGATACACAAAATCCTTACTTTAGAGTCAAAAACCCTAAATCGTTGGCATGCTAGCAGAAAAAAGAGATTTTTTTTGAGGGAAACAACAGATTATAATCTTTCCTGTGTGAACCAGTGTTGTATTTAACTTCTAAAAAAGGTCCAGGACATTGGGTATTTTAAATAATAACATTAATAAGGTCAAGAAACCTAGTTTGGGATAATTTGGGAGATCTTTTATATTACAATGCATGTTTATTCCTCTTCTATTGGCCTCGCGCTAATGAAAGGATGTGGCTTTGCAGGCAGAAAGATACATTAAACAATCCCTATACTTTTTAAAGAGTCTCTCAAACAATCTAAGATAGATTTTCTGTAGCATATGTGGCACACTCTATAGCCTTACTGATGAGCTGTGAAATGAAAATTGTGAGCAGAATGTGGTCTTTGTGAAACGTATTTTGAAAAAGAAATAAGTGCATCATTGTATTAGATATCCTGTGCACCAAAAGTCGTGTTGGCATTGGCATTATCACAGCACCACATGTGCCAAAGACTTATGCTAGCTGTGCTTACCCTTGTCCATGAGTCCTGCTCTGAAGGTTCCTGCCCAGCCCTCTTCCTTAGGAAATGCAACTGCCCACAGTCCCTTGCTGAGGACCAAATCCACAGATGAGCCCAAACACCTTATTTTACATTTTTTGTGGTTTGGGTTTTAAAGCATCATCTGTTTTCCCATTACTAAGAATAGCATTATTTTTGCCAGCAGCATGACCACAATGGCTTTTACACTAATTCCTGTTTAAGTCTCATTGCTGTTTAAGCACTTTGCTGCTGCTGTTTAGTAGTTATAGATCCCCATTTCCTGAAATGTTCCAGAAGTACAGTGGGCCATATCTCTAAATAAAATGCATAAAAAGGATTCTGCATGAGTTATGTATACTACATTGCTTTGTGTACCTTCCTAACTTCTTTTCATAGTATAAAACAATTCTATATGGAATTGTATGTCTAAATCTCAAGTATTATAGTTTAAATCAAAAGAAAACAGTTTCTGAGAGGACAAAACAGCCAGACAATTCATGTCCCAAAATAACTGACCCAGAAACAACTCCAAAACCACCAATGTAGCAGCATCTGGAGATCTGTGAAGAACCAGATGCTGCTGCAAAAATATCTTCCACAGTTTGACATTTGGTGCTGTGACTGACGTCCAAAATACAGTTGTAAATATAATGGAACATACCACCTCCCTACTGCTACTCCTTTTTTAATAGAGAAAAACACTATATAACATGATTTAAGACTTCCAAGTAGTTTGGGAGTGGGGAAATGACAAGCAAAATGAGCATCTGTAAACAAAATAAAGCAATAATAATTAAAGTATCTTGCTGTGTTCTTGAGCTTCTAGTCATTTCCACATAGATGAACTCCCATAGAAACTCTAGATCTGACCCAAAGACCTTGAATTAATTCTCAGGTTTTCTCTAAAATGCCTCATGTCAGGATTTCAAAATACATTTGTCAAATTTCAGAATACCTTGGAAAATGGCCATGGCTTATTGCTATATGTTTACTGGACTTGGAAGTTTAGCTTTAGTGAAAGTCAGTAATTAAAATAGACTTTTATCTTAGCTGGCAATATTTATCACTGGTAATAATTTTTAAGCAATTTAAATAATCTTCCTGCTTTCACTGTGTCCCCTTGGAAATACTCGCTTTCCCTTCTCCAGAAGCAGATCTCTTGATGAGGTATACTCTCTGATCTGTTTCAGTTTTACCTATCCTGCTTGCTTTCTTCACTTTATATGAGGTTTTTCTTCTATTAGAGTCAATCTTGTGATCTGCTGAGAGAGACAGGCTGAAGGTCGCCAAAACCACTCATCAAGCAGAGAAGAAAAAGACACTGACCTTGATCATATGTTGTAAGGAGTGGTTTAGGTAGAAGAGGCTCAAAGTAGGATGAGAAAAAGCAGAATAGGATGAGCAGGATGAGATAAGCAAGTTAACAAAGAGCTGATGTTTATCAGTTAAAAATAATGAGCATGCGTACGGGAATATTGAGCCAATTTTCTCTGAACTCATTTGAACTAAGGGTTCAAAATTAATTATTAAGTTTCTGTTGTTTACCAAATTGCCATGCATTAAGTAGCCTTGGTAACCTGTGTATCTGCTCTGTCAGCCAACAACTATGAAATAATTAAAATTATTTTAGTTCAGAAAAAAATATTTACACCAAGTCATATTGTCCTGCCTTCGGTCCAGGCAACAACTGTGCAAACAGGCAGTTCCCATGGCTCAATCAAAGTGCTGTTACAAGTTAAGGCACAATCAATTGTGCAAATGTGTAATCACTCAGGTTAGCTTGTGTGTGCTGTATGGATGCTCGTAAGGAGAGGGAAGTGGGGCCAAACCTTACTGTAGGCAGATCAGGAAATCACATTGGCACATTCTTAACTTTCTTTCTATTAATTCCTGGTTTCTTTAAACCATTTTAGCCTTGAGCACGTGCTTAACTTATTCTGAGTGGTTTCCTGAATAGTTAGAGGCCACTCTAATTTAGGAAGAGAAGGACTATGGCAACTTACTATATTTCTAGGTAGATCATTCATTGTACTCTGACTTACTGAGGCTTACTACGTCAAGCTTAATTGTCTTGCTGTTACTTTGTATTTTCCCCATCTGTTAGTAGCCACCTGTTATATCCCATGCTGATTCCTGATTAGGGCCTCTAGACACTGCTGCAATAAAGAATAAATAGCAGTCAAAATAATAGCAATGATTTTTTCAGGATGCAATGTGTAAGTGCATTGGTCCTGCATTCATTTTGTGAGTAAAAAAAATCAAACCAAAACAAAACCAGAGATTTAAGAGAATCCATGTACATTCTTTTTTTTTTTTTCTTCTCCAGTCCAAGAGGTGTTGACTGCCTTGCATATTAGCTCCTCATAGATGGTTGCACTTGGTGAAAACAATGCTAAGATCTTAAAAACTGGCTAATGATCTTTGGTTTTCCACTTGAGATCCTTTAGAGAGACCTAAATGTGGTCTGGAAAAGAAGAAAAAAGACCCTATAAAAACTAGTGCCTAAATTCACTAGCCATTTTTGGATAATCTTGGCCAAAGGAAATTCTCAAAGTAGCAATACATCTTAAGTAAATGGTTTGGGTTTTAGCAAAATCCAAATGTTTTCAATGATGAAATGAAAAACAAGACATTTTCAGGCATTTCTGGGACACTGAGATATGAGAAAAAAATGGAATTGACCTCATAAAACCGGCATATGTGGTTGCTTTAATCCAGGACTGAAGCTGAAGAAATGACTCGCCTCTGCACCCTCTACAATGTGCTGTGACTTAAATGCATAGTTGAGATATAAGTTTCTCAACCAAGTTCTCAGAAAAAAACACAACAGTGCCAAGAACAACTCCCTGTCTGCTGTCTGAACCACAGAACCACATTAAAAGTTTTATTTTGTTTGTTTGCTTGCTTATATTTTGACATTTTCCTTTTTTGTTAATAATTAAATTGGTTTATCATTTGACCATAAATTCATTTTTGCTTTATTTTTCCAATTTTCTTATGACTGAAGTAAACATACTAAAATATAACAAAACCACAATGAGCATTTTTATAAGTACAGCAAACGCACCCTGTGATTCTTTCCTACCTATAATTTGGAAAACTCCAAGTGGTAGTAAAGGAAGAGAGGGCCTGGGCTGAAAATATGATGGGAATTGGATCACCTCAAATTCACTTAGTACAATGGCCAGCATGGCTAACCTGGAGGTGGAAACAGTGGTAACTGAGGCTGCTGTTACAGGAACATGCAGAATGGTTCAAGGCCCAGACAAAAGGGACTTTTTGGTCAGTGTGGTGCAAATGCAACTTTAGAGTTTGAAGATTCCATAGTGGTCACTGGAAGGGTGTGAATCATCTGTCTCAACTGATGTTCAGCAGTCGCCCAGTGGGGAATGGGTCTCCTTCCCTGAGATTCAGGGCTCCACATGTGCTCCAGTTATTTGTCCCCATCTGACAGATTTCATAGCTCTTTGGATGTTCCCCTTGCATACCATTGTGCATAATCCTCCCTATAACCAGAATTCACGAAGTAAGTCCATATGTACTGACTCAGGGTGTGGTTTGGAAAAGTGATTGTTTTGGTGAGTTGGAAGTGTTAACCATGACAGCTGGTTGCAAGTATCTGGCCAGGTCTTTCTTTCCCAGTTGCACTGGAGGTCTTTGCTCATGCAGACAGAATGCTAAGTGTGTGCTCCTAGTCTCTGCATCTACAAACTGAAATTTGCTTCGGCAACAAAGCTATTGCACCAAGCAACAAAAACCTTGTCATCCCAAGCACATTTTATGAAAGCAGTATGATTAAAGTCCATCTTAATATGGAAGAAAAAGCACATAAGTTTTGTTTCTGAGCATGGTGTCATAAGACTAATATGTTAGGGGAAAGCCAAGACTGTAGTTTATCATCCTATCCCCTGTTGCCCACATGTAGTGCATACAACATCATCATACTTTTCATTTATTTATTCCCTTGTGTCTGCAAGAGAGCTACAGCATGGAAAAGTTATTGCATCCCCTATATATTCCTGCCAGACTGTGTAATCCAAGGCATATATCTCCATATCATTTTGCAAAGTCAAGTTCAAATGGGTGAATAATACCCATCTCTCACATCAGCTCTACTTGTCTTATCATCTTTTCTAGTATCTTACTATATCAATAAAAAAACCTGTGATAAAAGCTACACAGGATGTGTGAACCTAAGAAGTTTAAGCAGTGCTTCTTCATTCATCACACCCACCTGCAAATTAGAACAGTCATGCAAAATTTATTTGAACTTAGGCAAACCTATTTGGCTTGAAAACTAGGCTGGCAATACTGTGGGAACCAATATATTTTGTGGTATTTCTGACATAGTCACTGCCAAAACCTTGTAGTTCATGAAAATTGACAAAAAAAACCAAAAATCTTGAACTTGAGGAAAGGTTCAAGTCATTTCCTATTATATCCAGATGGGATTACTATTCCCTAGTCACTGTCAGTGAACAATAAAAATACAGAATAGCGAGGTGAGTAAAAATGAAAATCTGTGTTTTTGGAGAGCCAGATTTTCAGTTCCTCATTGAGGATCAACACAGTTTCATAGAAAAACATTGAAAAACTTGATCTTCCAATGATGCCCTGAGTCCCAATTAAGAAAGCTTGAAGGGCTTTTCTTGAAAGTCACACTGGGCTGTGAGGTCCTGTTTGCCCACCCCCATGCAGTCAATATGGACCATGCAGCCAGTTTCTTGGAAGATGTTCCAACTACTTGCTATTCCTCCCTATAGCAGGATCTTGTATTTAGCTGTGACCAAATGTTTTCATTTTTCCTCTCCTGGTTCTTTCCTGAACTTGTTGGTTTATTTGCCCCACAACATGTTCATAAATTTTTCGTTCTGTAGGTGAGTGGCATGAAAATAATCAACAAGATCAGTTATTTGAACAATATCTTGCCATATAGATTCATGAACTAAATTTCTCACTCACTAGTTTTGCTAACCTACTTAGTGAAAAATTCTGTGTTCAGTCAAGCAGTAGACAATATATTGTAACTAGGTAGCAAAGGGAACAGTTTGAGACTTTTCAATAACCTGAGGCTAATACATCACAATGATTTTGAAAATGGTTATGACTTAGCTTATATTTTTTGAGAAAGACTCAATGACAAAGAGATTATGTTTGCAAAATTTGTTACTAACAGTTAATATTGAATTCAAAATTCTAAAATGCTCCTATACGCTTAAAGCTAGGACAATATAGCAATTAATAGTATAATATTGAAGAAGAAATGAAGAAAATGTTTCCAGAAGATTGACTGGTGAGAAACAGAATGGGAAAAGACACAGGAACAAGTGAGAAGGAATCTAAGTTAGAGAAGGTAGAATATGAATCTATGGAAAGTGAGTGAAATAAAAATCCAGAAAAAATACCCAAAGATACTTTTAAAATATTTTAATATTCCATAGGAGGCCTAAGAGATAGTAGGGCAGTGTGTAGGATGGCATCCTCAAGGGACATGAGGACATTGTTAAGCAACAAGATTATTTTTTCATGTCAGCTTTCAGCAAAAAGGTGATGAGCTGTTAACAAATCCTTGAGCAATTTTTTGCAAGTATTTAGGTGAGGCTTTGTCAGAGATGAGGAGATGGTAAGGGAACACTACAGTTACAATTGTTGTGTTAAATAGGCTGATGGTTCAGGGATGATGAGAACAGGGTGACTCTGAATCCTTCCTGCCTTATTTTACATTGTAAACGTCAGCAAGGTTATGTGTATCCCAAGCTGCCCGCCACACTCATGTTGTCAGAGCTGCTGTGTGGTAGGACTGTCCCCTGACTTAGAATCGCTCCAGAGAGCAGTTTTCTGTTACCTTTTTTATCTGGTCATATTTTCTCCTGAGAGTTCCTTCATAGGAAATATTCCTTATGTGTCCCTCATCTTCTTGGAATAAAAATAGAAACAGAGAATGGCCAAACTTTGGTAAATTGCCCATTACTGCCATTCAATGCCTTTTCTTTTTCTAGGATTTATTGGTTCTGGGTTGGATTTTGGTTTGCAGCCTTTACACTTGCATGAACATGGTAGTTTAGTTTCTATGGTTTCAGGGGTTTGATGGTTGAGTCCTCTATGAGCTGTTAAATCAGCCTTAATCTTCACCCTCGGCATCCTTACTGCTTGTTGTCATTTTGGTGGTGTGTAATTTTTTGACCCTCTAACATACTGTTTGCATTGTGTGCTAACAGGATTCTCATTAGGTCACTCCCCCGCTCCCCCTTTCTTTCCCATAACTAATTGCTAACAATGTCTTTTACAAAGCCAGATAGTCTTTTGGTGTTTGTTTTAATTTTGGATTGATATTACAAAGAATTGTATTAGCAAAGTCTTCTATACCAGCATTGAAGCATGCAAAGCCAGAAATCAACAACAATGCTGAACTCAAAGATGAATGTAGGTATGTTTGTCAGATCTATCAACATTACACCATTCACTCAAGAGTTCCCTTAATTTAACTCTGCAAGCTACTGTACTGTATGGAAAGCCTTGACCTCACACCCGTTTTCGTACTACTTCACTACATTCTTGGATATGTTTATGCTACATACTCTCTTTAGAACATGAAATTTATAGCAAGGGACTTTGCTATTGCACATTAACAGAAACATGATATAATGAATGATATTGCTAAAACAACATGCAGTGAGTTATTGCAATAAGTCCTCAGGACTCCTTGATACCCATGTGAAAGTTCTCAGCCTTGCTAAGCTCTCAAAATACTCCGATCAAGTGCTGTGTTGGAAAGTAAGAACCCCCCTTCATTGCATGAACCTCTGAGAAATTACACTTACACACTGACAAGTTTTGCTTCATAATGAGGTAATTGCTGAGGAAAAATTATTCTTCAGAAGGAAATTTACAGAACACCAATAGAAGTATAACAACTGCAACGGAAAACTATTTCTTTCCAATGAGCTCTTTTGAGGAAATAAAAAAAACAGTGGATAATTAGACTAAGTAGTTACAATGTGTTAAGGTACTTTAAATCCTTTTGCAAAAAATCACTCACAGCTATGTTTCTAGCTCATTTTCACACAAAGAAGAGATAAACTGTAGCTATGCACTAGAAACATTAAGAGACATGAAGAATGTGGTGATAAATGATTAATTTTCAATGTGAAAAGATATAAGGGTGCAAACTGGGTAGTAATAGGGACAAGATTGTGTGTAATTAGGTGTGTATAAGTAAGAAATTGAGACCATGAGGTAACAAAAGTCATAGCTGAGGTATAATATGTAAGGCAAGAAGGACTGAAAAATTCAGAGAATTTTGCTAAATTAATTACTAGAACTAAGGAGGATGAAATTAATGTCATCAGTGTTCACCAGAAGGAAACACTAAGCTGCTCTGACATTGATAATCATAAATTAAATTGAACTTGATTAAATTTGAAATTAATAAAGAAAAAGGTTTTTTTTGCAGACAGCTCAGCAAGATACTGTCTTAATAAACTGATTCAGTGCCCCCCCCCCAAAAAATTAAAAAAGAAGAAGGGAACGGGAAAAAAACAGAAATAAATGGGAAATTTGAAAATATAAAATTTAATTTATGCCCAAAAGATAACTAGGAAAGAACAAGAAACATATTACTTAAACACATTAGATCTGTTGAGTCCCATGTGAAGAAAGGTTTATCAAGAATAATACTGAACTAAACAGTAATAAAATGGTTTTATTATTAATAACTATGGATGAAAGATCTATTATATTGTTTTATTTTACTTTATAACTTCCTCCCCCCAGAAAGAAAATGTCCAATAGAATAAAAATTGCAAATACTTTGGTCTAAATGATCAAATTAACTGTATTTTCGTATTGTATTTTATCTGTGAAAGTAGATTCAACAGTATTTTATTGAGAAAAATTGCTTAGAATTACAAAACTTTTTTTTGGAGGCATATACATTATAAATATTGTTTATGTACAATGAAAATAAATACATTATGTATCAGTTCTGGTGTTTAGGTCACAAAGAGTGTGATAACTGTCCTAGACTGGCGAAAGTATCATCAGATAAAGTACTGTAGAAATCTATTTTATAGTATGTGAAGTATCACTGTAGGAACAGAATAAGAGATCAGGATGATTATTTGACTAAGATAGCATTTATATTTCTCTAAGTAAGAAGTGGAAGAACATATAGACAATTAAAGGTGTGTCTTCAAGGAAGAGATTAGGCAGATTTTGTAATTGCTGCATTTAATGCAATTGAAGGTATAGCTCTTTCTCTGTTAATCTTTTTAAACATGGATTAGTTTCAGAATTAATGGAATTAGTTCCTTTTAAAAGCATTCAGATTCAACTTATGTCCTTGAATTTGGTGGGTTTATCAAACTGAGTAACAATTAGAAAGCTCCACTTAGGTTTGAGTCAAAACAATACAAAATTATGTGGCCATATAGTTTCAATTTTAAAATGATAAATACCTTCCAGGCTTGCATAGACCTTCACAAGTGTTTGTATTACCCTTGTCTCAATGCCAAGTTGATAATAGATCTGTTTTGTTGCAAACATTTCAGACAGTTTACATAGACAAAATGAAAAGCTTTTCAGGTTTTCCAATCACAAAATTTATTTTTGAATTGTCATTGTTTAGCTTCAGGATTGTACAATGCCTAATCGTGTTTGAATGTATGAAGAAACATCCCAACAGTAACAGATCTTAGGAGGATCTGACTGTTACTGCTCCTGTGAAATCCTGATAAGACTCCTGAAAAGGCAACACACGCGCTCCTCCGAGCAGCACGGTACTATTTCCCCTATTGCAATCTCCAGCCTGGCCAGCAACTAAGCAGCAATACTGGATCATGATTACAGCTGCTGCCTGCCTGGCACATTTTGTTATCTCTTATCCATGTCCCTGTGAAATGGATATGAAGGTTTCTTCCACCTAAGTAACTGAGGAGGAGGAAGGTTTTTTCTACTTAAGTGACGGAGGAGAGGCCAAGATCCAGTGCTTGTTTAACACAGATATATTAATACAGGCATACTCCTTAGAGTTAAATTTAGAGCATTGTATTTAAAAAAAACCCAAACCACCAGATTTTTGGGCAAATAATTTTAGAAGCCAATTTACATGGACCTACTTTGCAATTAAGACGTTTATTTAGTCCATTCTTTTTTCAATTTGCTTTTTCCTTGATTTCATTTTCTTTTTCTTTTGTTTTCTCTTCCTTTTTCTTTTGTTTTCTCTTCCTTTTTCTCTTTCTGTTGCTTCTTATTTAGCTTCTGATTTTTTATTCACTTTAATTTTCCCTTTTTTCTTCTTTTTTCCTTTTCCTCTTCCTTTTTTCTTTATTATTTTTTCATGTTTTCTTTTTTCTTTTGTCTTTGCTCTTCTTTCTTCTTTCAACTTTCTTCTTTCTTTTTTTTTCTTTTCTTTTTCTGCAGCTGCATTTTCAATCAGGGATTCATATTTTACCATTATGCTAGGATAATCCATCACAATTTTTCTGTATTCCATTTTAGCTTTTTGCTATAAATACAAAAATCATTAACATGTCACTATGAATCAGCCCAAGTCCAGAAAGACTGGACTGAAAATTGCTGCAACGTTATACAAGATCATACACTTTCAATAAGGACAGCATGGGAATGGTTATATTATAGCTATACTGTATGTATTGTAGACTACTAAATAAGAATATAGACGTATGTTTGTTTCACATTGTAAGTTAGGTAAACTACTTTGTTGGCCTTCCTGACCAAAATCTGCTTTATTCATTCGTCATCCTCTAATTTGATTTTTCTTATAAACAGAAATATTTAGTTTTGCCAAAGTTTGTTTGAAATGAGTAATTAACTGTCTGTGAAATAAATTTGTTTTGAATGAGTCCCAACAGATGTGGCTTGCTTTATTATCATCTTTAGTTTCTGTTTTCTCTACAGCAAGTCATAAATGGATGAAATGACTACAGAATGACTTTGCCAGGTGTAGCTAAGTAAACAAATGACACCACATCTTAGCACTATGAAGTAAAAAAAAAAAAGCATAAGCATCCTTATTTTTTATTAACTCCTTTATTGATCATTTTAATTACAAATATGTGTACAGCAGTCCAAAGCATAACCATATCTTGTGTGGTTCTTGAGCTAAGAGTTTTGGATAGGAATAATAACATGACCATTACACTTATGGGAGAACAAAGTTGAACACAGTCTGCAAAGCCCTGCAGGATAAATATAGGGTTTGATAACTATGCGTTCACCATTACTGATCAAACCAGGTGAAAGTTAGTAAAGATATTTGTACCTGAGTTTCAGCAACACCCACACTGTCAACCACACAGATGTATCCTAAAAAAGAAAATCAAATATTAGCGCTGTCAGTGAGAACGAGTGTCTGCTCTGCAGTTTTCCTAACTGCAGCATCTCCAACAGCCACTGAGGATTTAATCCTTTATATCAGTGGTCGCCAAATCCTCTGACTTTTGTTGCACATACAGGAAATTAAAAAGATAAAACTGAAGCTAATAAGGAGAGCAAAGTATGACCACCTTCTATGAACAATATGCTCGGTATTGTCATTCACCAGCCAACAACAGTGGGTAAGTATTATTTTGATGAGATCGGGGCTTCAGGGATTTAAGGTGCTCATTTCCAAGTAAAATAAAATACATGGGAAAATGCTTTAAAGCATCTTATTAGAGGATAAAAATTGTGAGAAATTCACTGAGCACAACAAAAGTCATCTAAATAGGATTAAAGCACATCTTAACACCATCTTTGGAAGCTTGGGGTTTGGGCGTTTTGTGTTTGGTTTTGTTTTTGTTTTTGTTTTTCCCACCAAGGGAATCTAGACATAGCAAGTCAGAATAACTGAACAGTTGAGTAGCCCATACAAAACACTGTAGGTGGATGTTATCTGATCTATATGTTTGAGTTATACTTAGCAAAGAGGATGTTCAGCAGATTCACAAACTTTGTGGCTAGCGTGGGAGATGGGAGTTTATTTTAAGCTTTGTTGCTAAAAATTCAAGCTCACCACAAACAAACAGGTTATTTGTCATTCCTAGGATTAAACTATTCCTTTCTATTTCTAGCAGTGTAAGTGCCAAGAAATAGTACTGCCTCAAACTAGTGTCTACAAAAGTGCTTACTAATATTTTCCCAGAACTTGTCAGAATAAACTAGGTAAGTCAGATATGTCTTTATTGCTGCTACCTCTAGGTAGTATTCAGCCTTAACTTGATTTCTCAGTGGCTGTTACTGCATAATTTACATTTATACCCACAGGAATTAGGTAGCAACATTCCAAAAGCCCAGAAAAATAGCTTCCAGTGAAGGTGGTCCATGCACTTCAGTTGCTGCTGGCTCTAAGTCTGGGTACAGGCTGGTTTAGAGGAACTAGAGAATATTCACCACAAGAATAAGGAAACATTCCTGTGTTCATCATTCCACCCTTGCTTTATTGTTTGAACATAACTAAGTGTAACAACAAACACTTGTTTTGCAGACAAGCTATTTTTGACAAGTAGTCTTTCTAAATTTAAATTTCAGCCCATGGGTCAAGCCAGACATGGATTTATTGCTCCACAAGATGCCTTATTGTCCTAGATGCACAGGAAGAAAGCTAAGATTCAAGGCATAAGTTCAAGACATAACTTTACTAATTTAACTGCTATGAGAACAAGCAGTAATAATCTGTGCAGTACAGATCATGATTCCTTCCTTAAACATTTCCAGAAGCTGCTGGACTCACATCAAACCCTGTCACTCCTCAACTGGACCCCAAAGCTGTTGCTTCCTCTTCCATTTCTTCCTCACCATCCCTACATGTGCTGAGGACACAGGGAAATGTGTTTTCTTGTCGTTCTACACATTAGGAGCCCCAGGATCATTCCCTTTTTTCTTTAGGGGCTGTTTTCACCTAGGCCTGTGCTACCAATTTCAGACTGTCAAGAAAAAGGACATGGAGTAAGTGCAAATTGCACACCTGCCACTCGCACAGCTGCAAATTTTGATGCTTGATCTCCTGGCTGTAACATTGGGTTCAGGCAGCTGCAAAGGCGGCTGCTCAGTGATGTGGGAAAACAGGTCCTTCCTTCTGCCATGGAGAGGCAATTAGTGAAGTCCAGAAAAGACCCAAAGACCTTATATTAAAGGGGAGCAGAATGTAAGAGCATGAAGCTGGGAGGAGGTGGCTTATACACCCTCTCTCCCATGCAGATACATCAGTGGTTTACCATCTATTTCCTGTTATCCTGTCTACATCACCCATTTCCATCATCAAACAAAAAGGAAATGAGGCACCCCAGCACAAAGACATTATCCATTTCAGTAGGAATTGAAATGGTATTATGAAGAAAAATGTTGCCATAATCTGTCCAGTAATGAGACAGGAAATCTTGCTGCATTATCATATAAAAGTAAAAGTGTAATACATGTACATTTCAGACCATCCATCACTGCTAAGCAATAAAAACTTACTGAGTGACAAGTCCACTGACAATAAACTATGCACTTTGTGTCCATGATCCAGTTAACTATCCAACCAAGTTAAAATCCATTGTTTTATTTGACCTTCTCTGATTTATCTGTAAAAAAATATTTAATAATTCTCACTTTATGAAGTGTCTTTATTTTATTCATTGTCCTGTGAAAAATAATAATGCATAGACTATTTACCTTTTTGGCAGAGATAATGAATGGCTGGGATGTGATCACCCATTTCTGAGATCCAGAAATGCAGAATGCTTGATAATATGTTAGGTCTGATATTTATCTCAATATTGTCAGATTAAAACCAGAGTAATTCCATTTTTATAATTTAAGACTTGCTCCAAAGCATAATATAAGGGAAAAAAGTCTCTTAATTGATGTCATTAGGCTTGCTCCAAAGCATAATATAAAGGAAAAGAGGCTTTTAATTGATGTCATTCACTTTGGGATCAAGTCCAAAGAGCAAACTGTAGTTTTCACCTCAAGTGTATTGTTATTCATACCTATATCTTAGGTAACATCAGAAAAAATTATTGTAGTTGCAGTTTATATTGCTCAAGCTATTATTGATTAAAATAATTGGTGATTTATCAGAACTGTTTTAGCTTTTCTTGACAAAGTCCAGGAAAAGTAATAATTAGCTTGGTTAGCTACTGTTACTTCAAAAGAATATTAATTATTCATTAAAGGTAATATTGCAGAAAATGGTAAAAAATAAAGTGAATAGTTCAGATTTGAATAATAATATGAATCATACAGTAATTTTGAATACATTCAGTGTCTGGCATTTGCCCAACTTTTTTAAGACTCTTGCACAGCCCAAATGGGAAGAATAAATTTGTCTCATTAAAATAGTTTTATAGCAATTAGACTGCTACATCTAACTGCCTTTTTATAACATATAGTGACAATGCATTCTAAATTAAATAACTTTGTTTATAAAGCTGAGATCTTTGTCATCTCTCAATACATCATGACTTTGAAAGACGGTAAAAGCCTACGTTTTACTCCTCTGGAGTGACTCCATTCCGAGAAATAAGTTCTCACACATTGTAATAAGTGGGACAGTGAATTTGTGTTTTCCATTTACACCTGACAAAAAGTCAGACTTCTACTGATAACATTATTTTAACTGTCTATAAGAAAACCAGTAGAGAGAATGCAAAGAGTTTAAGTATTATGACTGCATTCATTCACATTTCCTTTCAGTTCCCCTCACTTCTAAATGTCAAAGCCAACTATTTCATATCAGTTACACTGATGGCAGGACCTTTGCCTGAAGAGCAGCTGACTCTGTCTCAGTCCAAGGGATTGCTGAATTACGGCTGGACACTACAAAGAGAAACCTATAGAAACACTAGCAAAACCAGTTCCTGTTGAGGGCATCTCCCACAGAGCAAACAGTTCATGTTCAGTCCTGTTGAAATAGTTAATGGACCTGAACTTAAAATAATTAATCAGCGATGTCCTAATTTATTTTCCATTATCAAGGCCTTAAAGGATATTATTCTCACTGAGGATCTCCTCTCAGCCTACTTTTTAGCTCAAAACCCAAAATCTTCCAAAGGAACTTTCCCCTGGAAAATCTCTTTCAGGCTTTTACACTGCTCCTGGATGTACAGCTGCTTGGAAAGGCTTGGAAAGGTGCCATATTTCTATTTAGGATATTGTAGATGAATACTCAGTTATCATTCAGTAAATCTGATACATGCCAAATGTGAAACTTACCTGGCACGTAGAACAGATCCAGCATATCTTGGTACTCTAGACACACAAGTATCCTTGCCTTGTCTGTATTGTGCATGCAAACACCTGGAGATGGATACGGTCTTTAAATCAAGACAAAATTTCTGGCTTGAAAGAGGACATGTGTCAGGGAACTCCTATGTAGTACATGCATATATGTGCACATTTGTATAGTGTAGCAAATTGGGAAGCATAGATCTTTGGGAAGATTCTCACTTTTCACTGTCTGTTAGAAAGTTATTTAGAAACAGGGAGGGCATAAGAGCTCAATATTTTTGAAGAAAAATACTATAGCATTGATTGTGCAGCATGACCAAACAGATACTAAAAATAGATGGTATCAATATATTGCAGAAATGAAAACAGGAAGAAGAAAATTATTTTTGTCAAATTTCAACTCATTTATTAGCAGATTTTTCCAGTTTCAAGGTAATTACAGAAAAAGGGGAGGTTAGTCCAACACAGAAATTATCCTTATATTTTAAACCTCTTGATTAGACTTTCAGTGAACAGATACATTAAAGACAAAAGAATACAAAATAGCATTTAAAAATCATCCGCTATCATAGGCAGCAAATCTTCACATCAATAAAACAAAAGCTGAAATTACCAAGTATCACCTTATTCTACTTCATGGTTGTAAACAGCACTACTCAGGAAAATTATCTGGAATAGTTCCTAAATACTAATGTGAAAGTAAAATTCAGTATTCAAGGGAAAGCATACAATGCAAAGGATTTTAAAAAAAAGAAATCTTTGGACACCTCAGTTAAAGGAAATATCATTCACATTTCTGTTTTGAATCCACCAGGCATTAACTTATCACTGTAATTTTACCTCAGGCTAGTAGACCCAAAGTTGCTTAAGTTACAAGGACTGAAACTACAGGTAAGAGAAATACATGTTACAAAATATTCCATTCAAGATATTTTAGGTATTTTGTACATTGCTGGAATATTAACTAGTACACAGAAAAAATGCATGTGGCAGTCTATGATCTCCCTTGGTACGGTTAGACATGACATGAAAAAATCTGCAGCCAGTAAACTCCCTAAAATATATTGAGAAAAGCCCCAGTTATGTTTTCTTCTCTCTGAGCCTGCAGTTTTCTCCACGTCTTGGAAAGCAGGTGTTTCCAGATTTATGTTTTCTGTGTACCTGTGTGCAGTTTGAAACACACCCAGTACTGGTGCATCTGAAAGAACTTCCCAGTTGGAGGTCATACATGCTCTGTACCTACATTTGTGTGTGGGCAAGATGTGGTGTCCTCATAAAAAATGTGCATGAGGAACAGCAGAGCTATTGGAAGTCTCTCCAACACCCAAGATTCTCCCTAACGATTTAGCTGTCTGTGTCCACATCCTCTGCTGCTTTGCATCCTGCCCTCATATTCTCCTCTTATTTCAGCTATGGTGGCCATAAAGTTCTCTGTGTCCTTCCCTGCATATCACACACCATTTATTGAAAAATACTGTCATTTAATTTTCATTCCATTCCAGTCAACCATGAGCTGAATCAAATGAGGCTGCTCTGACATAACACTGAATAAAATCATAACTTCTGATGAGGTGGTCTTTCTTTCTTGTCTGTACTATTTTAAATTCTTACAGCATCTTTCATCTCATAAAGCAAAAATGCATTTTTGTCACTATTTGAGGAGTGCCATTTGGGAAGAGACCAAAGTAGAAACACAATTACAGCAACAGTTTTTAGCCATCTGGTGGGAATAAGTCAAAGAAAGTTCTACTGCTTTATACCAACAAAGGTAAAAATCTATTAAAGTCTGCTTGTCCCAAGTTTAAAGAAAGTTCACAAGCTTTAAGTGGTTTGTTACACATCACTTAATACATAGCAATGAAAGTCAGACAATTTGCTTTAAAATGCTGATCTTAAGTCTCACTTTTTCAAACCATCAGTATTCACTGTTCTAGTTCTTAGTTTCCCTTTTGTTCATCTGAGACTGTCTGGTTTTTTGCAAGAGTAATATTTATTGATGGAATTAGGACTGATCTTGATTTCATAAGAATCTATCAAATATATACCAACACTCCCAGTGGAAAATAGCAAAAAATGTCCACAGCCTTCAGTTATTCCACATGAATAGATCACTTCAGAACATCATGCACGTGACTTCCCATTATAATCACAATTATTTAGAAACTTTCCATTTACCTCATAATTGCCATCCACAAGCTCTGGGCGGAGTAGATTACAGTGATTAAATTATCAGCTACAGGCACTAATGTCTTCAAAACTCAGGAAACAGTATTTTTTAAATACAGAATCACTTTGAAGGAACCGTCTAAGCTTACATTAAAGTCCATATACAAAACTCTTTGATATATATGAACAGTGTTTTTTGTCTTGTGAAAATCTGATGGTTTTAGAAGAAAAAAGTGTCAGATTAAAACAAACACCCCAAATTTAAAAGCATTTCCCAAACAGACTTCTGTATGCATGTTTCAAATGAAAAAAATCTCATGTTAATAAATCAAACAGAAAACTTTTTGACATCTTTTATACTTTTCTGAATGGAAATAACTATTCCAAAAGGAAAGTAAATAATTTTACAGTCCTTTACACCTTCTTTAAAACACTAAAGTTGATACAGTATATGCAAAGTTTGGTTTAAAAACATTTTCAGACAGAACTATTTTGACAATTTGTTTCAAACTTTTTGTAGTAAAATCTAAAGGAACCAGAGCAGCTGCAATATTTCGTTCTATGGATCTTACAGGAAAAAAACCTTATAGATCTGAAGATTTTGTTGTTAATAGAGGGTTGTCTCAGACAGGGCAGCAAAATCTCTGTGACGTTCCCCCTCCCACTGAAGACTGATTCAGTTTCCCTGATCTAGATAATAAAGGTATGGTTAGCAAATAACCAAAAATTGGGTGGTGTAGTGTGATGGGTTGATCGTGGCTGGATGCCAGGTGCCCACCAAACCCACTCTATCACTCCCCTTCCTCAGCTGGACAGGGGAGAGAAAATATAACAAAAGGCTCATGAATTGAGATAACAACAGCGAGAGATCACTCAACCAATTACTGTCACAGGCAAAACAGACTCGACTTAGGGAAAATTAATGTAATTTATTGCCAATCAAACCAGAGTAGGGCAATGAGAAATAAAACCAAATCTTAAAACACCTTCCCCCCACCCCTCCCTTCTTCCTGGGCACATGTAGTAAATAATGAAAACAGTTTACTCTGATATCATGGTCATCTTCGTTGTTCAGATAACTAGTCACAGGCTAAGAGAACAAAATGTAATATGTTCAAATACAATACGGCATATTATTTGAAAGCAAAAGATGTAGGTTATGTCTACAGGGTGAAAGCCTCTTCTAAAAAACACTGAATCAGAAAAGGATTTACAGGTCATTGTAGATAAACATAACAACATGGACTCAGTGCAAAGCTGTGCCAGTAAGAGCTAACTGAGTTATAGAAAGTATTGTGTAGGAGCAGGGAAAAAATCTTGATTCTGTACGAAGCACTACTGACAGCTCAGTCAAAAAACTATGTGCATTTCTTCTACCCATACTTCAAAGAAAGATATAAGTATATTCAGAAGAACATCATAGAAATGATCACTAGGCTGAAAAAGAAGTCTTCAGGATATGAGCTTAGGGGTCTGAACATCCAACTGTACATTTGGCCCAGTTCTGAGCCCAGGGCTCTGGCCTTCTTAGCCTCTGATCCATCTTTGCCATGTCCACATTCAAAGGTCATCAGGCTCTGTTTTCACCTGGAGACAACAGCTGAGAGCTGTACATGCACCTTTCCTTAAAGCAATGGCAGATTATACTAAATTGCTTGACCTTACACTCAAAGAAAGCAATGACTTGACTCATGTTTCCTTTCTTCACCAGGCATGTAAAAAAAAAAAAAGAAAAAGGAAAAGGAAAAGTTAAGGAGAAATGGAATACAAATTTCTGGTTTGCATTCAAAATGCCCTTAGTATTTGCATTTAGAAAATAACTGTTAATAACTGTTGTGCTTCAGGGCAACAACTGACCATCCAGGAAGAATCCTGCTCTCAGTCTCTCTTCCTTTCTCTTTGATTTTCATCTGTGGAGCATTGGCAATTGGCTATAGATGGAAAACTGGCCAAGCTAGTACCAATAAATCTACGTTTCGCCATCTAAGTCACATAGTCAGAATCAAACTGATCACCAGATCAAGCCAGGTTCTTAACTTAGTTTGGCAGGAATCCATAAAGAGTATTTTTTTACCTTCTAGTGTAACAGAGACCACAATCTATTAAGTAGGGTTATCCCAGAATAAGACTAATCAATTCCCAGGGGCAGCAGTAGTGACTGTCTCTTTGAACACAACAAAAAAATGTTATTCTACTAAAGACATGAATGTTTTCTTCTTACTGATGTTGTTAGAATCAGTATATTGGTAGCTGAGTGAATGACCTATGATTTAGACAACATTCAGATGATTTAGCTGTCCCTCTGATTTTAAACATTGTGAAACTATTAATCCAGCTGCTGTCTAACTTTTAGAGATAGATATATTTTGTTTTTCAAGTCTAGAATATCTCTTTTGAATGTGTAAGAAGTATGAGATTTCAAAATTATCTGTTTTCAGAGATGTAAATCTTTCTTAGGCAATCTGCATTTACATTTTTGTTTAGCACCCCAGGCCGTATTTGTTATTTAATCTGCCTAATGTCAGAAGGAAGCACAGTTCTATAAAGCCATGTGGTGATGAATAACACTCCTAATGGAGTTATAAATTGAGACTAATTGGTTTACGTGATTGTTATTAAGTCCCATTTCAGCTGGTTAATGGAATTTTGTTTGGCAGGGGAACAGAGCTAATGTTATCAGATAATTTTCTTTTGAAAATGGCTTAAATTTCAGTCTTCCAGATCTGCAGGTTCTAAATAAGTCAGGGCCATTCCCCCTAAAAAAATCCTTAAATGTACCAACACAGCACAAGAAAATTACAATGTTATCAATAAAGTGGCTTTAATATTTCAGTGCATTTTCACACCCTATCACCATGTCTTATGTTGCCTCCAAAAATGGCCAAAACATTCCAATCAGTGAAACATTTCAGCAGAGACTTTAATCCCATCTCACAATTGCTTGAACGGTTTCAAATGTCACATAATGAACAAATAAATTGACTTTCATGAAAACCAGATTTGGCAGGAATGCATGAGTGCCTAGTTAAATAAGCAAACTGGGACTTAGGGGTACTTCTACCCAATTTGTTGTTTTTCAAGTGTAATAGTTCCTAAATTAGTCTCAAAACATGGACTGGTTTGAAACTTGAAATCAATATCCACATGTGATTTGAAAGCTGATGGCTTGCCTGATCATATTAAGGTTCTGAGGACTTTTTTTTTTAATTATCAGTATAATCCAATGTTGCAAAAACACGTTGCCAAGTATAATATCCATAAAGCAATTTGTCTGCATCAGTTACTGCTGCTTCCTTTGACCCTTGTTGGTAAGACTAAGACGACCATGTTTAAGATTACGTAGAGTGCAAAGTTCATGAAGATTAACAGTACTAATATGGGTTTCCCTACTTATAAGCCTTAACAAGTTTATACTTCAGCACATCATAATGCCAACACCAGCAGGGCATAGTTTAACAATCACAGATATTAAAAAAAAAAAAAAAAAGAAAAAAAAAAAGAAGGAAAAAAAAGATTCATTTATTCCTATGACCACAAGCAAGAATTAGAACTTGCAATAATAAAATCTGGAATTCCTAGAAATAAAGATTTCCTAAATCATCTGGGTAGGTAACATTTAGGGAACATGTATGGATGTACCTGTATAAAAAGAAAGTATTCAAAGATATGTGTGTGTTCCCTGCTAAAGGAGAGCTGCATGAAACTATGTCCCCAAACATAGGCAGCTGTCCTTAATTGTGACAGCAGTGCACAGGGAGAGTGAAGGTTCTCAGACACTGCATACTCAAACCAAGAAGCTATTTATAGACCACAACAACATCTTGAAAGCAAATCTGGACCCAATGAAGTTTAATATTCTCTCTATAGCTATCATCACCAAGCAACCTGGCCTCTGCATAGCACACCAGCTGTAGCTTCTGAATGGCCTTCAAGTGTCATCCCACATTGAATGAATTACAGTAACAGAATCTGGAGGTTACTAAGACAATGATAACTTTGGAATGGCGCACACCAGAGAGCTAATTATAACCAGCAAAATAAATGCAATTGCAGGGTGGTGATTTTACCCATGCATGCAACTGTGGGACACCAGCATGATAGGGGGAAGGAGGGCATGAAGAGAAATACTGGAATGGTAACAGGTACTGGCAAACCGTTGGGAAATGCCACTGACCTTGGAAGAAGCTACAATTTCTCCCACATTAATATGTTATGAAAATTTCAGCATCAGCTCAAAATAACTCAGAGTTAAGCCTCAACCAACATATTAGCAGCACAACCAAACACTTCTTTCATTGTATTTCCACCTATTTCTTTTTAAAGCCTGTTTGTCAGTCAGTGGGCCTTTATCCATATCGCAGTATCATCTAGACCCTACAGTTCAGATTGACACACCCTAAAGACTCCAAAATCCTACTATTAGTATTTAGGTTTTAAACCTTAAGAGGGTCCTAGCCATTAGAAAACACTGCCCATATGGATTTATGTGTAAGTTAGAGAGCCTGAGTTCATGCCCCGGACAATCTTCAGATTGATGAAGCCAAAGCTGTTAAGAGACACAAGTCTGAGAATCAGTATTTTAAAGATACCTTCATGCACCTTGCTTCAGAGTAACTTTACATGACAATTCATCCTGAAAACTAGGGAACCACCTGAGCAGTCACTTTCATATTTGAAATAATCATTCCTAATTGTTTTATTAGATTCTGCATATTTCTTTCTAAACTTCTCTGCATGTTCTTTGAGAAACACTTGTCAGACAAATAGGAATTAAAATACAACCTAATACATTAGAAATTCATTACATTACCTGGTATTATTTTAGAAAGGAAAAGAAGCTGTCTCACACAAGAAGCAATTTCAGTTGCTTTCCCCATTCAAGACAAAATTAAAAAACAGTTTCAAAATACAGTAGTAAAAAAAAAAATAAAAAAATCATACTTTAGGTCCATTGAAAAGTTGCCTTTTAATTTTTTGATACTTTCAAGGGGAATCATGGTAAATTTTTTGGTTTTTAAATCAAATAAACAAAACTTCTTGAAATTATAATGTTCTGAAATTATTTTTAAAGAAAATTGAATAAAAAGTAGGAAGGATATAAAAAAAGCTAATTTAATCAATAGTATGGTTTCAAATGGGCACTTTTTTCAACAGAAGTGACTCTCTTGAGTGGGCTAAAAATCTCTCACTTTCATAATACATATGCTTTTCTCAGGCATTGATAAAATTCATTTTTAATTTGCATTTTACAGTCCTTTACTTTGAACCTCTGAACATTAAGAATTAATAGTTCAAGAAATCTCATCACATTACCATACTTTATCAGAAAATTGAAAAGTAATCCATTTAAAAATTGCTTGCATATTGTATACTTTTACTCCATTTTCTCAATTTGAAATTGTAATTTTGATGCTTATTATTTGATCAATTGGTACATTTTAAAAAATAGACAGCCTTTTGGATTTAGAGTACCTAATTAAAAAAGCATAAGTCCAAGAGTTTATCTATATACCCGCTGGTCCCATAAAAGGTTCTGTCTGCTTATACTCTACTTTGTAATATTTTTACACCACCACAGCTATGACCAATGTCCAAGAATGATCAATGCTAGAATTTTTATTCTTTTTAAAACAGATAGTTTCATGTAGCAAAGAAGAAAGAGGGGGTTTTTTTTCCATTTTCTATAGTATTTTTCTGAGCCTACCTACTTTTGAATGTCAGTAATTCTCAGAAAATATAGGGGGTTTTTTCAGTGTTTGACTGGATCTTCCAAGTCAAAAGACTGTGGTTGGCAGAATAGGGATTCCTCTAGCCAGACTCCTGATTTTCCAAGATGCCAAGTGCCTTCTGTAACCTGCTGAAGGGTCTAAATGATCGGCCTTTAGAATCAGACTCCATATGATCCCCAAATTCTTAGTTTGCCTGTTCTCCTTACAATATCTTTCCCCAAGGGGACAGTTCTACTGTTAAAATTTTAGGCACAAGTATGTTGATTTTCATGTGGTTACTTTCCATCACCACTTACTTTGACTACTCATTTTCAAATCAACATTAGAAAAGTTTTTTCATTGTAATTATCCAGGAAACAGCACAGAACTTTTGGAACCAGTCTCAGTTAAGCAATGCAGTTGGAAAAGAACGTTTCAAAGAAGTTAATTAAAAAGCTCAATAGTTCAGCGAATAACATGGGCTATCAAATACTTTGGAAAATAATCATGATCCTTTCACCAATATTTATGTAAAAGAGAGAAGAATTCATAGCACAGTGTAGTCAGACTGAATATCCATTATCCATTTGATCCAATATAGATTGTTTTTCTTGCATAGAACAATCTAAATTGTTTAACCACCTCAAAACTCTTAATGAAAGACTGTACATGTGACTTGAAATACTCTTATTACTCCTGACTTTTTATATCATTGCAAGTGAAGATAAACATGTGAACTTAATATATGAAACAATTTGAGAGCAAGCATGGTAAGTATCATTTGACTGTCTCATTGCCCTCTCACACTATAGCCTGTATTGTGACTTTTCAGATAATAATCTGAGTTTATACAAATAAAGACATGTTAGCAAGAAATAATGAACATTCAACTCCTGTGCTAATTATTCTTGAAGATCAGCATCTTTTACAAAATACTGATTCCAAACAAATTCAAAGGAAACCAGTATCAAATCTTAATTTAAAAGTCTGTTCTGCTCTCTGCCTGGTTGTCACCTCCACATCTGCCAGAGACCAAACAGCAAGGAGGCAGACATAGATGATAAAAGAAGGAATTGAAGAAATTATAACTAGAACTGAATTTTTTCTCTATGTGTGTTATTGATTTGCACTACAAGCTGCAATGGGGGAGGAAGAAGAGAAGAGAGAGGTTCATGTTGGTTCATGTTGAAACTAGACAGAAAGGTTAGAGATTCTGGCAAAAAAATATTTTTTGCAGTTACTGAACTCTTATGTTTAACCTGGCCTGTCCACCCTCACCCCCCTTTTTTTTTCTCAGGTCTCTTTCACTTCTTTTATTTTAAATCATTTCTGGATTTTGTTACAGTGTCTGCTGTAACTCAGATCATTCACATCCTTCATAACTGCCTCAGGACTGAGTACAACTTCACAGTCCTCCGGGTGCGATCAAAATTTATATTGGGAAAAACAGCAAAGGATATGCATGAGGCAAAAAGAAAAAGAGATGAGTCAGAAAAGAAACACAGCTCGCACAGGAAGGGAGATTATTAAAAAGATTGTCTTTTTGTTTGGAGGAGGGAGGAGACAGGAAAGGAAAGGGAAATCAGTAATTTCCACTGGGTCTTTAGGAAGACTTTTTTCTGATATTGTCCCTGATGTCTTATTTAAAAAAAAAAAAAATCAAGCAAAACAAAAAAAAAACAAACCCAAAACCTGAAGAGGGGTTAGAGATAACTGTGACAGTTTTTATAGTATCTTTTGGCTTCCACAGATGTACTTTTGTACTAAAGTCCCAGGTAACTTTAGGGTTCCTGTTAAGACCCTAATTGTTCCTGGAAGTTCAGCTACTGTAGCTCTTTCAGCCAGAAGCTTTTTCATTTGTGTTGGGTGAGATGACTGCACCTCATTCTTTGAGTTATAAACTACCCATGTCTTGGTCACCATTTAACTAGCTTATTGTAATGTGTTTTACATGCAATTACCTCTTGCTGTCATTTGGAAGCTGCAGGCCATATTTCCCACCATGTCTGTTTATCAAATTCACTTGCTCTGCACTGGATGCCACTCATTTTTTCTGGTTGCAATTTAGAGTGCTGATTTTAAATTTCGTAGACACAATAATTCTGAAATCTGCTTATGTGGGACACCATGGGTTTTTTGTGTGATTCTGCACTCCTGTCAGAGAAGGCCAGAAGAAGAAATTCCATTTGGTATCCTCAACTCTGGAACTTGCTTCTGGTCCAAATCTTTTGATTTGTTGAACCTGGCAAATATGCTGCACAGTTGAGCTTTAATTTTTTGTGGGGACTTGTGTAGTGGATGAGTTTGTAATATGCAGGGATTTTAGTATTGTAGTAATGACTGTCCTTGAGTACAACATAACTCTTTGTTTAATGAGTCAACACTAATTTAAAATTTGCTTTTATTTTTAATATTTTGTACCTAATTTTTTTAACCACTCAATGTAATTGTTGAAATTTTTTTATAAATTGAAATAAACAGAATAAAATATTTTCAGATATTGTGTTTGTTTCTTCCTTTCATAACAAACAGAAACTTCTTATTTATTAGTATTTGTCCTCCCTTCCTTGACTCCTATGCTGAAGGATGTTTTGTATTTCATCTCTGTGCTTCTGGATTTTCACTCTTTTTCTGGTAAGAATGTAATCATCAAGTAATTTTTCATTTATCTACATTAAAACTATTAGACTCAGATGAGAAAAAGCAATGTTGGATTACTACATAAAAAAATGGTTTATGCCCTGCATTTCTTTCTGTTTATAAGCAGACACAGAGTAAGACAAAAGCCAAGTGAGCATGAATAAGCAAAGTGGAAATGCATAGCTCTTGGGTTTTCTTTTCATTTCCATTTATTGTGCGTAATGTTTTGGAAGGACAACCTCTCATTGCTAGGAAATCAGCCACCATCCATCGCCATTTCCTCCTGTCTTGGTCACCTCTCAGCCAGTTCTGATTCCCTCCTGGTCTCCTCCATGTGCTCCTCCTCTCAGAGGTGAGTGCTCATGTTTCAGCTGTGATGCTAGGAGGTTGGCAGTGGAAAAGCCAGACATCTCCAAAGGCCTGCAGATCTCCAACTGCTCCCATTTGCCCTGCCTCGTTCTGCTCCTTGGGGCAGCGCTGTGTCTCTAGGAGACATCAAAACTTGTGCGTCCCACAAGTGGAAAGCAGAGGTTATTGAATTGTAGCACGCGACCCATAAAGGTTAAGTTTCAGAGGAGGGAACAACAGGCTATCCTATGCCTATGTAAACTCACCCTCCTGCTGCTTCTTCCCCAGCTGCCTCCAAAATGGCTGGCTGACCCATGAGGCACATCCTTCACGTGTGCTCAGAGCAACCGGGTGGCTGCCGCGGGACTGGGGACACCTCGCAGGTGCGGGCCGGCGCAGCAGCCCCCGCTGTCCCCAGCACACACTTCTCCCCATGCTCAGGGCCACTGGCTGCCGGAGGGTTTCTCGGTGGATTCTCTGGTCAGTAAGGAGGTGGCTGGACTGTCACCAAACGGCCAACTATGAAGTTGCGTCAATAGATTTCAGCTGTGGTGCAGAAACTTGAACAAAGAGGCGAATGTGGAGCTTAGAGAGGAATGAAAGTCAATGCTACCTGGCACTGAAAATGTGCTTGGCTGAAGCTGTGTTCTACGTCATATATGTTATCTCTGCATTTTTTCCAATAAGTCCATCACCACAGGACATGGGAGGTCTCTAAAACATCAGTTAAAGGCATAAATAACTCATAAACGCTGCAGCACCGCCTGGATTGCCCTATTTTAATTGTTCCTCCTGTTGTTCCTTCAGAGAATTTTTATATTTAAAGAAAATTAGTGAAACAGAAAGTTTCACAATACTCATCTGTCTCCTTTTTCTCCGCATTTTTCTGCCAAATTACTGGGAGTGCCTGAGTTCTGGCTAGGAAGTGCTCTGATCTCCCTGGTAAGAAACCATACAGCTACAGAAGACATATATAAATAGTTTACAACTTCTTTAATCTGCCTTGCATGGACAGCTTGCTGTTACCAATGCTATTCTTAGTCATGCATCCCCACAAATGGGACCAACAAGTGACACTTTGACCCTAAGTAGATTGATATTACTGTCTCTTGCTAACACGCCAGAGTGATATTTAATGTAGCAGGGAGTCAAACAGATTAGGACTGCATATTTAGGAAAAACTGGGTCAGGCTGACTCAGTACTGAAAAGTGCAGGATCAGTTTGGGTATTTAAGAATGTGTAGGAAATAGGGTGATTTTTCGACAAGGCAGGAAACTTTGTGGAGTGACTGATGTCAGCAGCAGCAGCATTGCCAGTGAACCACACCCACTTCTCTTTTAAGGTATTTAAAATACACTGAAACGCCTCTTTTCTTTAACCCTCAGCAAGAAAAACCAAAAGAGAGTTTCCTGCAGTCTTCATAATCCTGAAGGGCAAGAATGTCCTCCAGTAAATTCACTGCACCACACCAATGCCATCAGACTCTAGAAAGTGAAAAGGTTGGGGGTAGTTAATGGATCAGACAGTCCATGATCCCAACTGACAAGTGCAACTTAAACTTTAAAATATGATGAATGAACAATCACAGATGAATCACAGTGGTGACTTGCCTGTTCCCATATTTCCCTGCTGTCGTGATTTTACATGTTACACCATGGCAGCCATGCAAATCAATTACAACTGGAAATGACAACTCTTCCAGTAATGCATATCATCATTGTTTTAAAGATGCAAAAAGCATTCCACAAGTAACATAAAATCTCTTGCCTATCACTCCACAAAGAAAGTAAAAAAAACATTTCTACTATGCATACAATTAAACTCATGAGAACCAAACATAAGTACTCAGGATACAGCATTTCAGAATGTTAACTCTACTATCTGAGTCACATGGTTGTTTACATGGTACATACAGAAATAACACTGAAGAACAAAACAGTGGGACACAAAACCTTGTACTACTATGAGACACAAAATACTCATTTTAATGTGGAATAGAATAATTTTCAGGTAACTGGGGAGGCAATAACAGCAGTTGCAAATATAAATCTCATTCTGATCATAAGTATGCACACAAGCCTCAGATGTACAGCATTTTAAATGAGGGTCTTTGTAAAACATCAACAGGTGATCACCCGCCTTGTTAGATTTTTGAATGTATAAAATGATCCACCAGGCATAGTCTACTTCTTGTACAGTGTACCAGACAAGGTCTACTTCATGTCTGGTTTTCAGATCTCTTATACATAAAGTAATAAATAAAGCTGTACAATATTTTCTTTATGAAGTTTGTCTTGCAAAGTGTACCATGTGATGTTCTATAATTTGCAAACTTTCTCAGTTTTATTACAATTTTGTTACTGTAGGATTAGGTAAATCAGTAAATTTTCAGTTGCCAAGATATTTTTGCCCCAAAATGGGGATTATTTTTGGTCAAAATCAGATGTGTTTTTATTTGAAAATGAATGTGTGTTCTCAGGAAATTAGGGGGCTATTTTTGCTTCAAACTGTTACAACACTTAGGGAAAACACCAGGATAAAAAAAAGGTGCACTTCCAAATCACACAAAAGGACAAAAATTCCTTAAATTAAACAATTTTGTATTTAATTTCTATATTTTGTATATTTCCAGTAGTCAGAGCTTATACAAATTTGTCTGATAGGCAACCTTCCCGTGACGTTACATAACATGACACACTGTCATCTTCAAAGGAGGCCTTGTCTGCATTGTTTTCCTATTCTAAAGCCAGAGAGCTAAAAGGGGGTTACAATTTTTCAAAGTGACAGGGCTAGAATATATAATTTACCATTTGCCTTTCCACTCCCACAGAAGAATCTCATGCCTGCAGTGAACCCCTGGCATGTATAAATATTTAAAATAAATATACTTCTCTCCTTTTGGCATTTCTTCAAGCTATAGTTTCCAGCCCAGATATCCAATATAAGCCATGACGATTAAATAAATATATTGTGTCTCACCAGTGGTTTTCACCATGTGCTCTCAGAGACACTTTCTGCTTATGATGACTGTTTATCAAACTCTTAGATCCAGAATCCAAAAGGTCAGGTAGTCAAAACTATACTCCTCCATCTGCACAATAAACAGAAGGTTTTCATCTGCCGACACTTCAGGTGCCCCACAGCTTTATTTCTTTTTTACCTACCCCCAAAAAACAACTTTTGCTTTTGCTTTTGTAAAGCATCTGTGCCTGAGAATAAACAAAGAAAAATCTTGCTCTGATTCTTCTCCCAAACATAGTTACGAAAGGGCTGAAGGCCACAGATCTGACTGCCTATGCTTCACAGACAGTTACACTTCCCTTTCTTACCTGTATTCAGAATGAGAGCTATTTTCAGCCCTTGGAAGATTAGAGAAGTGCATTTCTCAGGCAAAACCAGGGTAGACCAATGTGCCATTAATTGCCATGGCTGCTCTAGTGCTAGAGGATTGATTAGGTGAGAGATGCCTGCTAGGATCATCTGAGCAAGCTACTTTCAAGGCTGTAGAAGAAGGTAAAAAATTCCAGCCTTGGAAAAAATCTTCTTGTGAAAGTCAGCTGCACAGAAACAATCTCTCAATCCTCAGTAAATGGGCAAGTGTAGAATGCCCACTGCTACTGAGTCTAAGGAAAGACATGCCTTTAAGGCACTGCTTCTCATACAGTGTCTTTGTTGTAGCTCCAATTTCTCTTTTTTCTGATGTCCTACATGTTATTTTATAATACCTCGTAATAAATTTTCCATGGTTGCTCTGTGATAAATAAAGACTAGGTGTGAAAAGTGAATGGTCTGAAAGTTTTTTCCAAGCAAATATCTGTACAGAAGCTAGTTAGAATTACAGCTCACTTTTTCTTCTAAACAGAGGGTTGAAAATCCAAGTTACATCTCTAAATACGTATGGAGAAACTGTAACCAGGGAGAAAAAAAGACTGAGCCTGCTGCAGCACACAGGAGAGATTATATAAATGTAGAGGAAAGTTTAAATTACACATTGTGACAAGGACTGAAACAATGCCCAGAATCTTCCCCATATTGCATCTTCTATCCCACCACCAACATATTGGTTATTCCACTCTTTCCAAGTTCTGCTGCAGAACAAACTCTGGGATCGTGATTTGTTAGGCAAAGAGCTAGCTTCTCATTGTTTGGATAGATTGATTCAGAACCAATGAATCCTATTAGGCCTTACTTGATGATATCATTTTGTATACTTAGGAACCTTTAGCTCCTTGTCTTGCTGTGGGTTAAAATCCAGAGCTGGGGATAGATAATGGCAAAATATATAAAAATAATTTTTAAATCCTCCTCAAATTAATAACCTTTTTCCCTGCTACTCATTCTGCTCTTTTGGGGAAGTATGATTTTCCCACTACCTCAAAACAAGCAGAGTATATTGCCTTGAATATATGAACACATTTTCATACATGTGACTTCTTGAAAGATATCTGCAGACACAGTCACAGACAAACAAGAAATCAAAACTAGCTTAATCATAGAATCATAGAATGGTTTGGGTTGGAAGGGACCTTAAAGATTACCTGGTTCCAACCCCCCTGCCATGGGCAGGGAAACCTTCCACTAGACCAGGTTGCTCAAAGTCCCATCCAACCTAGCCACGAACACTTCCAGGGATGGGGCATCCACAGCCTCTCTGGGCAACCTGTTGCAGTGCCTCACTACCCTCACAGTGAAGAACTTCTTCCTTATATCTAATCTAAACCTAGCCTTTTTCAGTTTAAAGCCATTACCCCTTGTCCTATCACTACACGCCCTTGTAAAAACTCCCTCTCATATTAGGTCACATCTAAGATCCATATACCCTAGTATCCTTTCTCTTACAGTGGCCAGGAGCAAATGATTAGGGAAAATTTATTAGAAACAGGAAATAAAACAATTCCCCATGGCTGTTGTTAGACCTCCAAGTAATCACCCATTTAAGAACTTCCTGAGCTGGAGTTTGCATCCAGGCCATGGTATTTAATATCCCCACTATGCTTTTCTACTATCATTTTCTCTATCATCTTTTTGAGTTAATTTGTATTTTGCCTTTCATAGCATCTCATAGCAACAGATTCCTCAATTTAATGATCGTTCTTTCCCAGTCCTTCATGATCCCCTATACCATTTGCACCCACATTAGTTCCTGAAAACTGTACCGAATAAGGCACTGTGCTAGCTTTAAAAAATCTACCTTAGTTTCCAGAAGCAGTCTCTGTGGCAGCAAAAATCTATAAGCTAGTTTTCCCACTCTCCTGTTCTTTCTATTTTTCATTCCTTCTGAGTTTTTCCTTGTTATTCATCTTTTAATAAAATAATTACTGAAAACAAGTCCTGATTTTATAATAGTAGTCCACACAACATCAGTTTGGGTTGGAAACATGTCCCATTCACCCTGGTTTTACACAGTGGGAACAAAAAGCCCTTACATTTTTATTCAAAGTCTGTTTCTTTGGTTTAATGAGTAAAATCCCTTTATTCAACCAGTATTTTGCGAACAACCTAAATCTCAAAGCATGAGATTAGTGAATATTTCTTGTAAATCCATTAATATCCAGAGATCCTTTTTCTTTCCAAAATATTTGTGAGAACTGAGTAATTTCCACAGCAAATTATGCATATGTGCTGTACAAGGTCTCCAGCACAGCTCAGCCAGTGCAAATCCCGACCTTCCAACGCTCCTGCTGTTCTTGCTCTGGGCTTCTCTTCATCAGGCTGCCAATCATATGTTACAATGCCAAGTTTTGCAGTGCGGATAAGTGTCCACTAGAAGCCAAGATAATATCAATGAGCTTATTTACACAAGAGGACTAAACCTAGATCCGAAGACTCATGCAGAAAGAAAAAGCTTCTGGACTGAATTAATCCAAAAGTAGCTAAGCTTGATGCAAGGGTTGCTAGATAAAATCTGCAGTCACGTTATGCAAATGTTAGATTGGGTAGATCATTGGGTCAAAGGAGAACATTAGAATGATGAAATATATTAACTTCTTTAGCTCCTTACCACCTGCAATTAAGAAAAAACTCCAAGCTATTAAATTTTAATTTCAACTACCAATAAAACATGTCTGGATAGGTTGTACCCCACATATGGTTCAAACCGTAGTACTTGAGATCAAGTTGGCCATTAAATGGCAAATATGCATCTTCAGAACTGTTGTATTTAAAAAAATATGTATTTTTTGCATGTATGGATGCATTTGTGCTCTCCTAGGTGGATACCCAGAGGTATTGAAATAGTTCAATGAAAATAAAAACAGCTGCGCAGAAAAAAATGTTACATCATGATAGACAGTATTAAAATAATTTGCCCTTGAAATCTTAGTCGGTTCTACCATTCTGACTGGAAAAATGGGAATCTATGTTGATTTCATCCCGCTAGATGACTGGAAGACATCAACTTATTACAGTGCTGAGTTTAAACTTTCTAAAGAATAATGTGTAAAAAGATCTATAGACACGCTCAAAGTTTAGATTTTATGCTATTGCTTTCTTTTCATAAGAGGCCAAACAGGGAATTAGTGAAAACTCTAACAAGGAGTTTTCCATTCTTTGTGAGGGAATTCTCTTCCCTTTTTAAGAGATTGTGCAGAGAAATGCTTTGTCTCTTTACTTATTTACTGCCTACTTTACTTAATAGTAATAGATGTTAAACTGCTCTTTTTCTTCTCCTGGCTTCACAGATATTTTAGGTGTAGGATTCTTTTGCAATGACAGTAAGTTCTGCTGTCAATATGTGTAGATCACTGAAAGCAATGGAATTCACACTCTACAACATCTTCTTATTTGCTTCATAGGAACCTGGACAAAGAAACCCCTGTACATCATAAAGCTTTTTTACTCTAAAATACTTTAGCATATAAAGTAAAAGACATACTGGAAGGATATTTGGGGCTCAGAGCAGTAATAGAATCTAGTGTAAGGTTCTATCTATAGTGCAAGTGGAGAGTTAATCAATTCAGGAAAAGGATCCAAACCAGCAAGAAAGCAGGAGGGCAAACTGCTGTTAAGCAATAGAGAAGTGCTGAGGAGTCAGGTGTGTCTTAAATCCACTTCTCTGTGGAATTTAGATGATGTGCTCAGGGTTGTAGGGAAATATTTTTATGATCTAACCCCGTATCCACTAATATTGCCTGCTCCACTACACAGGTATGATATCCCCAATGAAGGTGTCCACCAAAAGGGCTCAAATTGACTACAGAACAGCAATGTAGCTGTAACGTGAGTAAGAGAGATTCACTGCCCCCAAAATGTCCCTGATCTAGCTTTCCTACCTCTACTGGTTGTGGAAATTTCCCTGGTTCCCCCCAGCTTCACCCAACTTCCATCATACCACAGCTTAAAAAATATGTATAAATTCATTAGCATTCCTTTGCTGGCACAATACTGGATGCTGCTGCAAAGCAATGACACTAAAATAACTTGCCATCCTTGGGATGGCATGATTGTTTTTGCTTACTTCCCAGAGCAGCTTGCTCTGGCTGACTCTCATTGAAATTTATTTCCCTTTCTTCTTGAAGGACTGAGACTAATAACTCTGTTATGTCCTTGAACGTATTGCCTTAGTCACATCTATAGGTAAATGTGAATGAAAAATACTTTCACACTGGAGCTCTCCCATTCTGATAAAACTTACACAAATTCGTTGCATCAGAAACAACACAAGATCTAGCAGGACTCCTTGTAGGTAAACTAGTAGATGGAGAAAGACCCTGGAACTGAGGGAAGTCCATAACTAGTCCTTCAGTAAAATTCCTTACTTTCATTCTAGCCACATACTCTAAGCTGAATGTTACATAAAGGAGTATTCGCATCCTTCCCTCTCAACCCACAGATTTGGAATTCCTTTCTGCACTGACCCAAACTTAAAAAAACCCATGAGAACTGCATGCTTAGAGTGGATTATTGCATGATGAGTACCATTTTCCTCAGGGAAGTGCTGAACCAAGGTTTAATCCTTAAGACAACAAAAGGATACATGACCTAAACTTCCACACCTGTATAAGTGCTGAATCTAACAGCACGTGAAAGTTGTAGGCACCACCAACAACCAGAAAACAGTAGTTCAAACAGCTCACCTGCTGCAGCGAACCTCTCAAAGCAGCTGGATGAGGGATCAGGATAAAAACCAGAGCAATTGGGATACAAATTAAACACTGAGCCACTTGGCTCTGACAAGACTAGGGTGCTTAGGAACTTTAAAACCGTAAAAAGAAAGGCATGTAAAGCTACAGTTTTCAGATCACAGTTCTTGACTAAGATACTGAACTTCCGTGCAAGTCCCAATTTAGCCACCTGCCTTTTTTTTAGGCCTTTAAAAGCCCTAGGTCTCACCAGAAAATCTTTCTTCTGTTGTAATGAGCTTTGATCATTACATGCTCCTTAGAAGCAAAGCATTTATGTTAATAGGAAGAAAATCATCTGTTTCATCATACCTTCTTTTCAGCTTTCAGCTGATATGTTATAACAAGCCAAGGACCCATTTCATTACTAAAAAAAACCCCACAGATAATAAACTTATTCTTTCTCACCCACTTTTGTGAACTGGCTACAGGAAGTGGCAGTATTCTGCAAAGCACAGCACAGTATTGGCAACAGCTATTGAGAGCTCAGCCTGTAGCTTTGGATGAATTATCAGCTATGTGTTGTGTTTGTCTGCTTTGTGTCAAAGTGCTTGCAAATGGGAAGCAGGTTACCTTCATATCACTTTCGTAAACAGCAGTTTCATATAAAGTGAATTAGTATTCTGCTTTTCAGTAGATTCTGTTCTGAGTTATGTAATAGCTTGCAGAGGAGGAAACTAAAAAGTAAGTGCAGGAGGGATCCATTACTACTATGTAAAACAAATGAATGATTTTAATTGCAATGTGGAAAGGATATTTTTTTTTTCTGTTTAAATAAAGGGAAAATACAGATGGTAATTACTTCTAGTGAGTTCACTTTCAGATTGTGCTTCCAAAATACTGCATTTAGCAACTAACTGGAAGAATACTTTTTATGATATGCTCCAGCTAGACAGATAAACACCTCCACAGTTCAAAAGCATCAAGAATATTCACAAACAGGCACACTTTGTGACTGAGCAGCTGTTCTGTGCTTTAATGCTGCTGAAATTTAAAAAGGCAATAGCTCTCCTTAAAAATGCCATGCAGTTTTCAAGAATAATAACTGTTCTGCCTGGGTTTTCTTTACTTACGTTTGACATTTTAAAACAGTTATAATTGACATTATAACTGACTACCTGTCAGAATCGAATTGCATTTAGCTGCTAAACAACATTATCCCTATTGATAGTATTGTCCATCACTGACTAGCATTACCTTAAGTGTTTGTACTGCCTTACAAACTCTTGTAATTAATAATGGCCAAATTGCCAGAGTTTGAGATTTGTTCACATTTGGAGAAGGACAAAAAACCTCATCATTTGAGAAACTTTCCTAAGACGGTTACACCTGTCAGTCATTCAAAAAGTGTCAGGTATTGCAGATAAGGCCACTCATTGTGCAATCCAGGATATAGGACAAAGTATGGTTACATCTATACTGCTCTGTGACTTTGTTTCTGAGACAATTTCCAGCAGAGGCATCCCAGCTTGCGTCCATATCCACACTGCAGACCTTCAACCGCTTTTGGCAGCACACAGTGCTCCCGCTCCTTGAGGGATTTGTTGGGCCCTTCCAGTTCAGCAACATTGTTCCTGGTCAGACGGAGAACCCAGGCTGTGACACAGGAAAGGCCTGTGAGACATTCTCAAAATTGTTAGCCTGAGTGAGACCAAACTCAAACCTCCTGGTCATCAGCTTCTCCCACTACTCCTTGGGTGGCTCTGAGGATAGACAACAGGTAGGACATAGGAAATCAGTTCATTCGTCCAGAAAGGCCCACAGCCAGAGTACACAGATGTAAGACCCTGTGCTCTGTTGTTGACCTCTCTTTACCTTTCATCCTAGGTCTCAGAGGCCTTTTCCATGTCCCAAAATCACCCAACAACAAGGGTGGTGGAGAATGACCCTTCCTACATCTAAGTATGATGGCCAAAAAATGTTCCTTCCCCAGGGGATCAAATCAGGAGGCAAACATCAGCTACCTACTGCTTTATTTCTGGCAAGAGCATTCACAATCATCAAGAAAGGGTGCTCCAGTAGGATCTATGCTGGTCCTGTAGAAGCAAACCCAGATGTTTGATAGAAAGGACACCATCTCTTTCATTGCTCTGGAATATTTTATCAGTGTCCTTCTGAAATGAAGCCAGGCTTAGACCATCTATACCAACGTTAGATAAGCAATATCAAGAGGAATTTCTGCACCAAATTAAGTCTACTGAAGTGCCAACAGCTTCTGACACTAACCAACAGAAATCTCAGAAAATCCACAAGCTTCTTCAACTGTCCAGCTTAACTTTCAAATTACTATTGAGCATGTATGTCCAGCAGTCCAGCAAACACTCCTCAAGGAATATTGGCCTTGGCCTTTGCCCCCTTTCAATCTTCTTTTCCAGTCTCAAGCTCCTGAGTCATCCCAGCCCTGTTCCCATGCTTGCTGACAATAATTCAAAGCAGCTCTGCAAATATTCGTTATGATCATCCCAATCATTGCTAAATGTTTTAAGGAATTTCTTTGGGTTTTTTCAAAGGCAAAGAAACTTTGCCCTTCTTTTGGGAAGAGCAAGCCTGTGAGGTGTGACTGAATACCCCTACCTCCCTTCTGCCCTTTCTTTTTCTCCAACATGGCAGCTTGATGATGAGGCCCTGGGACAGGGAAACTGGGGAGGAGATAGGAGGGAGATCACTAGCTTGGAAGTGGCCTTGTTATGTCCATAGAAAGAACAGGACAATTGGGGAAGACAATAGGTTCTTTGGGCAAAGAAATTGCAGTGCCAGAATTGCTGCCTGCAGAGTAATTGTCACTGTCCTCTATGTGTTTAGCCCCTGAGGTCATCAGACTCAAAAATGTTAAATTTGAGAATGCTGAGAGAATGAGAACTATGTGAGTAGCTGTGATAGCCTTTGAGTGAAATGTTTGTGTGTGTCCACCCTTCCTTTAGAAGGAATAGATGTTTCTTGCACTCTGTTCTCCTCCAGAACTCACTCAGTTTGCTATTGCTGCTCTCTTTGCAGATATCTTTCACAGTCAGAGATACTGGGTAGGCAGTAGACCAGGTGCCCCTATCAAGCTGTTAGGCATATTTCTGAAAGAGCTGGAAGAAATGGTTCAGTTGTTCCTGCTATTGCAGCATAGAAAGCAAGACATACTCAGTACAAGACATGTGCTGTGCCACCTCTTCCTACCTCACACTGGGTCAGCATCACTACCCCATCTTTTTCTTGGAAGTTTACTTTCAATGGTCTAATACATGTGTAAAAGCTGGACCAGCTTATGAGTGGACGTGTTCTCAGTAGAGATGAAGGTTGTAACAGCAACACAAAGGTAGCAAAGCACGCTTACAAGTAAGAAGGTACTAGGGGGGTTGTCCATGTCTATCCTAAAACTATACCTTACTGGGACAACCTAGGTTGCACTGAGTTCTGTTTCTTCTGTGCAAAAACAAAGGCTGAACAGTGGGTGGTCCAGCTTGCAGGATTTATCTTACTTCTCTTGTAGCTTGCTGAAACTGTAACCAAGGTCAGGAGTGTGTGCTCCATGTTAGAGGAGGAGAATAGCCTGAAGAATGTTTCATATTCAGGAGACACAAAATGGGAAGCTTGTGTAAGCTTTACAGACTTTTCCTTCTGGGGTTTGGGTTTTTTTTTAATTTTATTTTTCCCCTTCATTCTTCTCTTCTAGCATGTTCTTTCAGCACTAGTAGCTCGAAAACATTGCTGCTGTCTGAAGCAGCCTGTTTTCGCTGTGGCAAGAGAGGAAGGACAGGAATGGTTGGATGAGCAAACACAGCCACACCGGGTAGTTTTCCAAGCGGTCTGATGGTGACAGGAGCATTCATGTGTGCAGAACAGCCAGCTGGAGCACTGTGCCTGGCAGGGCCGTTCCGGGCTCTGCCTGTGGCTTATAGCTGGGAGATTTGGATCTGCTGGCAGCTCTCATTCTGAGGCTTTGCCAGTAGTGTCAGAGGAAAGACTCCAAGGGAAAGATGGAGAGCTGTAGCTGTGCTGTTCATCATTTGGGCAGTTGTCTAGTAATCCTTGCGAAGATGAGGCAGGCTCTGACTCTGGTCATGGCTGAATGTCTGAGAGTTTCATAGACAGTTTTGTGTAGGGCTCCTCTGTGGTGGATGGACAAATGTTCTTTTGCTGTAAGGCAGTGTACTTAGCTCTACTGAGCCTGGTGCTCTTCTGTGCCACCGTGATTTTACAGGTGGCTTCACACAAGGTTTTGCGGACCACACAACATATTCCAGTTTATCAGGTGATAAAAGATATGGATTACAGTAGTGTCTGCATGAGAACAACGTAGAGTAAAATATACAATGTCTTGATACATTAAGACCTTTTCTATGAATGATCTCTATGTTGTTCTTTTTTCCCCTCTGGGGCATAGAAATAACTGGCCAGGTCATTAAGATCAGCTTGACTGAAGGTTATAAAATAATAGCAGAGGTGGATTTATTCCCTGAAGATGTAACATTTAAGGATTGCTAGACCATAGCAGAATTCATCCATTCATAAAAAGCATTTGCTAACAGTCCCAGCATGCTTCCAGTGTTTTAGAGACTATGTTGAGGGAAGCAAGAGCAAATCAGAGAAATGCTGAGATTGCCACTTCAGTCATATTCTAGCCCACCTCTACCTACACATGGTGCAAAAACAACAACAAAAACAAATCTAGCCCAGTTTTCAGAAAAATATTTTCTTTGTGTATTTTCCTTAGCCAAGTTAAAGAATGTCATTCAATGGAATTTCTTAAAAGGTGGCTAACCTAGTAAAATAATTGATCAATTTTTTTACATCTGCAGCAGAAGGAGTAACAATAGGGAAGTTTTTAAGCAGCAGTTGTGGGCTGCAGTAGACCCAGAAAGAGAACAAAGTCTTACAGGCAAAGATAAATTAATTAATGTTGCAGAAAGAACTAGCTGAGGGAACCTAAGAAAAAGTCTAAGACAGAAGAAACAGAAGTCTAAAACATCACTTGCAATTTCTTTTTGGTGTCTTTCTTCGTTGAAAAGATTACCTCAAGATTACTTCAGTGACATCCCTGACGTATGATTTCTCCTTCTGGATTCACTGTTGCAAGCACTGAAAATCCTGACAGTGCAAATGGTTACTTGGAAACATAAATAAAGTGGTACATCTAGATAAGAGTATGCTAACCAAAGTAATGAATTAAACTTTAAGCTTTTTAGTTCCTAACCTAATTTTCATGACATAATGTTGTGGCAGTTCAACCAGAGGAAACACATTGGGTTGGGTAAGGTTAAAAAAATAACCCTAGAGCTTGGTAGTTGGTGTCTTTAAGCTTCTAAGCACATATGAACGAATGGTCTCACATATTGGGTGTATTGTCCCATGGCACTGATTTGAGTAAGACTTTGTGGCTTAGAGGACAAAATTTTCTCTTCTCCAATTCATCTTGGCCAGTATGTTTGGACACAAAGCATGAAAGTATTTTTAAATAATCTTCTGACTTGTGACTGTTCAGAACCTCCTCCTGACACTTTTAGGCTATTTGACATCTCATAGGACTACCTGGCCAGAGGAATTTTGTTCTGTTTTTTCATGAAAATGATCAGCAAGGGGTTAGTGACTCCACTGGAAGTTAATGAATACTTTGAAGACAAAATAGATGACTTGCTATATTTTTAAAAAATAAATTAATTTACTCATTTACTCCTTCAAAGTTACAAAAATAAAACCCTCAATATGCCAGCCTTTGAGCTGTTTTCTTAATTATTCTAAAAGAAATTATTTGCTGCATGTATGATGGAAATTGCCTGGAAAATTATCTATTTTTTCTCTCTGCCCAGAATATGCACTGATCCTGGAGTACCAGTAAGATTTATCAGCAGTTCAGAAATTATTACAAACAAGTTCCCAGCTGCCCACATTGATTATCAGGACTTCACAGAAGTCCTGACTTCACTAGTAATATGACTGAACTTCCAGAGCTTCAGAGGAAGAAGTCTTCAGAAACAATACCCCTCAGCCTACAGGATGCAACTAAATCATTTGAATTCATGAACTGCTTTTGAGAAACTTAAACCATTTTGAATTGTAAAACTGAAAGTAACAAAAGGTGTTTGAAATGCCAAAAGGGCAGCCCTCCAGTGGAAAGTTTTGCTGGAGGGAGCCAGATGAAGACTCCAGAGGAAACTGTCACTACATGATTAGTGTCATCAAGTTACTGCTCTGTGGACGAGTGACCCAATCACCACAGAAAAAATGAGGGGGAGGAAGAAACAAAAACTATAGTAGTTGGTGAAAAGATGTATGATATTCCCCTTTCTCCTTCCCACTCATTTATTTTTCATCCCACTTACCCATAAAGCCTGTTTTGCAAAACATTTTTAGTCTTCTTCCACTGTAGAGAGCCCAGAGTCTTTTTATGGCGCCAGGACTCAGCTCTCTCTTGGCCCAAATTTTCCCACATTCGGATTCTTCTTTTCCCAAGAGTTTTTTTCTCCTCAGACATTGACTTGTTGTAGCTATTAAAACTCTCCTCACCAGAGTATTTCCTCCTGATTTATCATCCTCAGAAAAATACAGTTAAGATTATATTAAAAGCATGAATTAAATGCTACATTACTAGGCAGTTAGCATCCATGTAGATACTCTCACATGCTGTTACTGTTCTCATTCCAGAACCTTTGTTATTTTCAGTATCTCTCCATCATGCTACAGTCTGCCAGTGTAGACATGCCCTGAGATTGATTAGAAACGGCTGCCTCCGCACTTAATTTTCACAGATGTTCCATTCTTTAGCTGCCTCTCTGCTTCTGCTACAGCCAAGATATCTGGTTGTAGCTTGAAGACAAACCTGAGTTAGTTGTAAAAACTCTTGAGTATCAGTAGCAGTATAGAGAGCAACATCAACCGGGTGTCTCAGCAAGTATGAGTATTTGATGTGACTCGAAGTCAACGGTTCAGACATGTCTGCATGGGCTACAAACACTACCCTGACTTGGGTGATCATCAGGGTAGGTATGTTCTTAGAGAGCGTGAAATTCTTTTGGTCTGATTTGGGTTTTAATTCAGGTAATAGCATAGTCTCTCACAGAGTCTGTGTGGCAGGTACACCCACCCTGACAGGAAACTAAACTACTCCGGGCAGGGGGGAGAGGAAAAAAAGACCCAAACCCTAGAGGCCGCAGGTTGAAAATTGAACTGACCAATGTGACATGCACCAGGTACACGGAAGTGTTCACCTTATGGCCAATGGGGATTAAAATGACCACAGATCAGATTTGGCAAGGGTATAAACAGGCCCCCTCTGGAGGACGTTTGGAGTCAGTCCTCCTGGGAACAGCGGGTCTGCAGTCAGGGACGCTCCCCTGGGGTCGGGACACTGCCCTAGGTGACTCCTCAAGGGGGAGAGCCCTCATCTTTTAGGTGAGTGATATGTGCATTTTGAGTAATTTTTAAACCTTAAGAATTCTTAAATCGGCTGTGTAGTACTAATTCCCCTTACATCATTGAGCCTGCTGTTTACTAATGTTATCGGAGTTTTAACTAACTTTTTTTACCACTGACTTTTAACACCTGTCGAATTTGATTGTGTGACTCTCTGTAACAATCTGGCAGATTTTCGTTGCCTTCCTGTTCCTCATTGCATTGTCTGTGGGAAGGAATAGGCTATCTGTGAGATCATTATCCTCATGGCTTTCTTGGATTATCTCATTTTTGCAATGGAAGTTTATCCAATTAAAAACTGAAGAAAATACTAAGGGCCTGTTAGTTTTTAATTTGTTGTTTTCTGAGCTCTTGCAGTGATGTAAGAGTGCCAGGGCATACCTCCCTATGGTACTCAGTAAATCTGGCTGAGTGACTGAGAGGTTTGCATTAGAGTGGCAGGACACATTTTGTTTCTTTTTCTCAAGATTCTGTATCTGCTAGAATTAAAATCCAATTTACTTCAACTGTAGGGTTGTAGTGAAATCCATTACATTAAAAATCAAGGCATTTAGCTGCTAAGAATAGGTCTTTATGAGAAAGATATTTATTTACAAAGTTATGCTTTGTGATAACATTGTGCCAGACAGCAAATAAAAATATGTGCGATGGATAAACTTATTTCAAAATGTATTGAAAATTATTGATTTCTTTCAGGTACCAGCAAAGCAAATATGAAAAGAAAGATAATAATCATATACAGCATGGCAAGCATGTACTTTCACTGACAGTAAATATTTTATCTTAACATTTTCTATTAAAGGTGCGCATTGTAGTGGTGAAGGGAGAGATCCATACTGATTTATGTCCTTAATAAGCTATTGGCTTTTCCTGACAAAGAAAGGGATAGTTGCAAATATCATGTACTTTATTGATCAGTGTTGATTAACAGATTTAGAGTATTTTACTTGGTAAAGGTATTCTTTTTCTCTGCATAGTGACTTTCATATGTGTTAATTAAAACTGTTTAACAAATCAATTGTGTAAACATATTGGAGATATATTGTTGGCTAATTAAGTCACATAGGTAATGATTTAAATTATTTTTTTTTTTTTTAATCCTAGGTGGTTGATGCACAATCATTCTTTTTTTCATCACTATTCTTTAACTGAGAAGATACAAAAACACGTTCTCAATGAATGCATGTACCTAAGTGTCTCCATCATTCTCTATAATAACAGATTTAACACATCTTCTGTCCACACCAAGGATGTAAACGTATCATCTAAGACCCTTAACTTTACAAACAGCTTCTGGTTTTAACTGAAAGCAACAAAAAACGGTTTTTTTGTTTGTTTGTTTGTTTGGGTTTTTTTATCTGAAAGCAACAAAGGAGTTTTCTTTATTAAATAACTCTTAACTGCAAGCCTAAAAGTATCATGCCATAACTACTTATGGTAACCAAACTTCAGTTAAGTGGGTTGTGAACACTGGCTAGGAACTGAGTGCAAGCAAACAGATCTAAAACTCATTTATCAGTACAGTGCCTTGGCTGCTATGTCTCTTATGATTATTATCACCAGGTATCCTATGGGAGACCATTAGAAGACCCAGATTCCCCATCCCATTAGGCAGTCTTAATGTACTTGTGCTGCACATGGATGAAGAACACACATTTGTCCTTTGAGTTCAAAGGAAAATGTCATTGTCCTGAGCTTAGACATTCCTCCTTATACATTGATTTTATTATCATAGGAGACACAGAGACAGTTGATATTAGAGCTCCCTGGGCTTGTAGAGTAATCAGCTCAGCTAGACTGATGTATCCGAATACCCTTGGTTTGTACAGATGTCAGGTAACTACCATAGAACCCCTTTGATTAGGGAAATCCTTAGCCTCTTAAGGAAACAATTTAATGAGAAGTGACTCCTTGAATGCTTTATTTTCCACAGGAATATATCTAGAAGAGAAAACAATGAATCTTAGTCCCAGTCTGAAACTTTAAGCAGTGAGATAGCATTGAAAATCTGGCCCTGAGTCAGGAGAGCAGGGGCAGGCTGTGAGGCTGCTTTATCTTCATAATGTAAGCAGAGAAAACAATCTCTAAAGTATTATGTTTTCCATGACACAGATCGGGTTTTTACTTTTCCTTTTTTATGACATTAATACTTAAATCAGTGACAATATGAATCAGTCCTTTGTCCCAAAGATATGAGGTAACCCTTAAAAACACTTAGATGTAAAATCTCAAGCCAAACATTTGAATAGCCTGTGTTCTAATCAGTTGGCTATTAATTGTAATCATCCTGCCCAAGACAAATAGTATTCTCATTTAACTAGTATCTGATCGGTTTTCAGTCAAACTTGATCAGTGCTCAAATTGTCATTTGAGACAAAATGAGCCTTACCACTTTAGAGAAATTTAAAAACAAAACAAAACAAACCTTATATATGAAATAGACCAATTCTTAGTTTATTTTGGAGGTTCTTTCTTATTGGGGATGTGTATGTTTGTGTGTTTGTTTAGTTGGTTTTATTTTGAGCTAGACCTTCAGTTGGTATAAATCAGGACAGTTGTTCTGGTTTTAGTGAAGCTATGTACTTTTACCTGGTTGACACACATAAATCATCTCTTGGTTAGAAGAGCCATCATTCTGCGTAAAGATGTTGCTGAGGTTATTCTCACAATATTAAAGAAAGTTTCAGGTGACCAAGAAGAGACATTAACATATATTGCAGCTTCCTACTATTTAATCGGTTGTTTCTGTGTTATTGATAGAAAATAGCACAGAAATTACATCACAAAGTTGAGCCACAATACAGTTTTGGTTATTTTTTACTAGTATGAGAACTTTCACACTGTTAACCAGCTATAATTCTGTACAAATGTGAATAGAAGTACTAAGAATAATCATCAAAACAAAATCAGGAGAGAAAGAGAAAGCGATCAAAAAATTAGCAGGGAATTTGGCTCATATGTGCTGTCTCCCCTAGACCAGCAAACAAAATTGATGAATAAATTCATATATTTCTTTTTGTCAGATTACTTGTTAACACTAGCATCTAAGCCTTGCAGTTTTGATTCAAGATTCTCATGACAGTCTTGAGGCCAGGAAATCACACAAAATTAATTTCATTCTTGTAGAAAGAACTGAAAAGAGAAGAATAAATGGTAAACATCAAATACACTCTCATGATAATTCTAATGCTATTCTGATTACTGTCATATGGTCTTTCTCAGGTGTCATACAGTTACAAAAAAAGATGAATTGTTGATAAGATCTCTGATAAAATTCTTTTTACCATATCAACATTAACCAACAGTTTAAATGCATTACATCAAGAAAAAGTTAAAAGGTATCTATGTTATTATGTGTTACCTGGGCTAAAATGGTAATAATGGAACATTATTTTCTGAACTTCCAATTTTCAGCCATCTGCTGAAGGAGAGATTCTTGGATGTTATACTTGTTAAATTTAGGACTTTTCACCTTCTGTCATAAGAAAGGGAGGAATATCCTGAAATTTGACAACCATTGCCCAGCGAAAGAACACTAAAGTGCTTGCTGAGTGCATAAAACTCTTTCGGCAGAAAAGGAAGATTGAACTAATGAGTTTTTCCAGTTGTGTTTAAAAACATTTCAACAAGAAATAGAGAAAATATAAGTTCTGAGTTGCCGAATACCAGTTAAAGACAAAAAAAATACTTTTAATATTTATTTAATGTATATATAAATATTCTCCAGTGAAATTTCAGCCACACTATCTGCCCAAATCTTGAAAATGCTAAAAAACTTCTAACATTATTCGTGTAGAGCAAAAAAATTACTGGTAGGCTTAGTTCAGCTGTGAAACTGTGAATCTACTCTTTCAGCTCAGTAGTAGGCCATGTTTCATGAAATGTTAAAATTGTGATTAGAAGTAGTGACCTTCACTGGATTCCATCCATTGATTATTTTTTTTTTCTCTCACTGGGAATTATATATCTGTTTCATATACCAAAAAGGCAGCCATATACAGTGAAATACTGTAACAGATTCATATATGTGAACACATGAAAGTCTTTGAAAGGACTGTTTCATTGTATTTGGTCTTCTAAAAGCAGAGGCATCACTAAGTAGTTATGTGAATAAGACGAATGTCTCCAGCCTGCATTTTAAGGAACTTATATCCTAGAACTACGATTATAATTGGACCATAATCATGGTTCAAACACTTGAATGCTAATCAAAAAGTGCTAGTAAGGAAGAATCACATTGAAGTTCTGTTTCTTATGTCTAGCTGTCATTTTTCCTTACACTCATTTAATTGGTGCTAAAAAAGATCTCATTTCATACCTTCAAAATCACCTATATAACCTTAAAGCTGATCTTTACAGTTGATTGAAAACCTGCTAGTTAACATACACAATAGAGACACATGCAAATACAATAGAGTTTTGTTAATTAAATCTATGCAGGTGGTACAATGATCATACCCTACAGTGTAACACTACACTACAAATGCTGAGGCAGAAGGCCAGGGCGGAGGGAGATCTAAAGAACTGTAATTCATAAGTCCTTATCAGGAGACACACAATATGTGTTATATGGCAATGTACCTGACTACTTGATGAAAATAATGGGCCTCAACTGAAATGTAAAGTTCTCAGTGTTATGAAAAAGCTGTAGCATTCAAAGGATCTCATGCAAGAAATGAATCTGTGGCAGCAGAAAATTATAGCTATCTTAGATCCCATTTCACAGTAGAGAAATGTGTGAAAATTTATGGCATTTAGCACAGAGGTATGTGAGCTCTGAAAACAATTTTACTGGAAAATGAGTATGCATAAAGTTCTCCAGCTTTTTTTGTAAGATCTTTTAACATTGAATGATAACTCCAACTCCTTCCAGAATAAAATAAATAAAAAATTGGACCTTTAGGTTAACAATAAGTGAAACTTCAAAGGAGCCAATCCAGATGTCCCAGAGAGTAAGGGTTTTTTTACAGTCCTCTCTCCTACATGCACAGAACCTGGCCTCTGAGTTTTCTGAGTTCAGCACCCATTTATTTCACCTACTGTCATAGCACTGAAATATACTGAGATGTATTCTGCTAAAACATTTGTACTTGCAAACATACACACAGACGCTTTTCCTTGTCAGGAAACCAAGAGTGTTACACCATCACTATATTTACTACAGTCCAAATTTGGCTATGCAAATATGGAGTCTTGTTCGATCTGCACAAAGAACTCCATGGCAATGAGTGGGCAAATGTCAGCAACTTCAGCAGATGTTACAAAGGGCAGACATCACCCTGTGTTGTACCTATGCAGCACACTCACCAATGCTAAGGGCAGAAACTCCTAAGAACTACTCCGGCCCTTCTATGGCTGTTTCATACAGGACTGTGATAGCAGATTTTCTGTTAAGCTGTGTAAGAGATTAAGCTACATGTGTTTGCCCTTGCTTCCCTTCAGGTGTTTGCACTGTAGATGAATGGACTAAAAGCAGAAAATAATAAAAACAACTGACTGTAGACATTTCCAAATCAAACTCATGTCAATGCATGGGGCCAATACCAGGATTTGTGGCAGAATATATAGTATACCAAATCCTGTCATGTCTCTCAGAATACGTGTGTATTACCATGTGGACTGAGCAGTACTTCAGATGAGACCTTTTCACTGAGTCTGTATCTTAATATCTAATCATGGATTGTAAATGAAAAATGTTATCCTTTGGAAGCAATATTATTCATGAGGTAATAATAATGGACATCTCATTTACTTTTAACATCTTCTTTATGCTCTTTGTCTTTTTACTGTTTTCAGCTACAATCTCCTTGGTAATGCCAGTGGTGCTGTTTGCACTGACGTCAGTGGAGTTATGCTGCTGTAAATGAGACCAGAATTAGGTCTGTGACAGAGCAACAGTGCTGCAGAGCCCACCAGATGAACGATGATATTGTTTGCACGACATATGCTTTTCCTACAATCATTTAATGTGGAAGACAGTTTCAAACTGTGGCTTTTGCTGATAATGTTATCAGCATTCTTTCCTTCCCAAAATAGGGGATTTGGAAGAATGAATTCATTCCTATAACTTTTGATGCTATGAACTTTTGAGGAAGCATTTAGGTTATTTATGTTTTTAAAGAGGGAACTTCAAAGAAATAAAAATCGTTATCTGAATAAATAGTACAGCTAATCACATTTTAACAAGAAAATTGCTAGCAAACTTTTATAAAGAATAAATCTGGAGTTTTAACATCTAACAAGCACACAACAGAATGTTGCATATCCAGGATTTTTGCAATGAGACCACTCAGGGGCTTAAAATTAAGCAAGTGCTAAGAGCTTTACTGGACCATAGCCAAAATGCTCAGAAACCATGCAGTTTCTCTTAAGGTTTAAATAGTTTTGAGATATTTCTTATTATACTATTCACCATCTTCCCCTGATAATTGCTCAATATAACAAAAACCATTGTAGTCAATACAGGAGCATGAGATTTCCCACTGTTGACCACTTTCCATGCTGAAAATTAATAATATATTCTTAGTCTGTGAACTTGATTCTCCTCTTCATTTATCAGCTTTATGCCAATGGAATTATAGCGAATAGCTTTTTATTCCAAAAGATTTTGCAAAAGGCTTTCTAAAAATCAAAATAAATTACATTGACCTTAGCTTATAGCCTCTAATCACTACTTTTAAATATGGGTTTGCTCCTTACAGACAGTATATTTTCAACACTTTACACGGTTGGTAAACAATTCTTGCTGTAATCTCTGTAATGCTGACATGCTCTATGAGCCATGAAAATTATCTGAATATAAGAACTAAAGCTAGAAAAAAACCACACCAAAACCCCAACTCCCACCTCCCCCTGAAATCCATAGTTACAGTGGTAGCAGAGTAGGAACAGGTTAAAGCAAAATCAACATGTTTGTTCATTAAAACAATCTGAATAACTAGAAGTAACCATGGCATCAAATTAGTAATTTAATGCCAATTTGTCTTATCTTCAACAGAAAAACAAAACAAAAAACGCCTACAATTTTTCATTTCTAATTTATAGTGTATCCATGTGTTAGTACCATAGCAATTATCCAGACACTCTCAAGAATAAGAAAAAAATATATTTTTTCTTCCTTGGTAATGTTTAGCTTAGCACTTCAGAATAATATGCTCACTCTAGCACAATTAGACACAATAAATATGAGAATGACTATTCTGATACTTTTTACAAAAAGAAAAAAAGATATTTTTCAGAAGGAAAATGCAATATGATATGGAATTGTCATTTCTACCTTGCATATGAAAAGAATTTCTAAAGCTTTGAGATGTAAACTATCATAGTAAAATCACTCAGAATGCAGCCAGACTTAATGGATCTGCATATTTGAACAACAAATCTCATGAGGATGGGCTATCTTTGGCGATTCCCTGCGTAGTACTTGTCATACAAAATCTGAGTTGCTCACAGTTACTAGTCAGTAACAAGATTTTAAATTCTGTTCCTATGTTTGGAAGCAGGAGGTTGTCACCACAAAAAATTCCATGACGGACACTTTGGTATAACCTATTCCAGGTGCAGAGGAATAGCATCAACTCTCTGATGTCTTAGTTGCCTTGAGTTCAGGGAAACAATGTTAAAAGCAAGAGCAGAGAGACTGGAAAAGAAGTGGGAATGTGCATGGAAAAACTGCAAGTCTTAACAAAATGATTAATATTGCCCAAGCTTGGCTTGGTGCAATTTAGGGATAGTTGCTGACAACTTGCCTGGAGAAGTGGTGGTGATAAGGCCCCCAATACATAGAAAATTAATTGATTTGAACTTTTAAAATTAACTTAAAGGTATAAAAATTTGGTCAAACCTGTAGCCAAAGAGGAAATCATGGAAAAGAGTATAGCTGGAGAGCAGAAAGATTGTTCACTGGGGATTGTCCAGCAAGAGAAAATAGCTGGGTGACAGTTTCAGCGCCTGATCTATAGCACCCTGAAGTCAGTGGGAGTGCCTTAATGGGATTTAAGGTCTGGGAGAACAAATTAAAAGCACAAGCCTGGAAGCTGACCTGCACTGTCAGTATAAGGGTCAAAGGGTGGCCCTTGGAGAGAGAATGGTGGACCTTCAAGTGGCCCCCAAAAGGAGTGGAGGTAGAGTATGCAGGTGGATTTTCTCCCAAATTCTCCCGTGCAGATTCGTGCAGGGGGACACAGGACACCTCAGAAACCAGTGCCTCTGTATTTCATCATCAGTGCTAGCTGGTCTGCGGAGATCTGCTGGTACTACATGCCGATTGTGACAGCTGCTATCCCGGTTGTCATACGGGCGACTGGAACAGGAGCTCCAGCACTCCGAGCAAAACCTGCTGAAGCTTGTAATCAAGCTTTCTGGTACAGATTAGTACAATCACATCCTGTGGAGAGTAAGCACAGATGGAGACCTGTAATACATGTTCACCGGTGAGTTACACAGACACGGACAGGATGTAGCTGACCTCATGCTCTTGAATTTGTCAAGAGCCACTAAAATTATTATCAGTGAATTTGTGCATCTGACTTGTCCTCTGAGAAAGAGAAAAGCTCTTCTCTTCAACCACTCACTCACCATCATAAAGCATATTCTTTAATCCCATGAGAAATAATAGCCTGTGGGTTTAACTCCGTGCCTTACTTAAAAGTTTGTAGGAATTCAATCTTCATAAATTTACCATCAGAGCAAAGTAACTTGTTCTGGAAAAAAAAAAAAAGGCAAAAACAAAAGCCATCCCAAGCCACTTAAACACAAGCATGACCAAAATTCAGTGGTGATAGCAGGGCTTGCTTTTTTACCATAGAAATGTCAACAGGCCTTATTGGTAACAAAACTTTATTTCCTGAGTAGTATAAGATATAAACTTACAGAGAAAAGGTTGGAAAGAAGAGCTGGCGGACGGGTGGTACTCCCTCCCTCAGAAGAAAACCTTGCACAAATGAGTTTTTTTCTGAGAGAAGCTCTGTCTTGCTTGCTAATTTCCGGAGGAAGCATTTATTGTAGTACAGTCTCTTCTCCTTCTACTTAGTCTTTAAGTGCAGGACAGTTTAATACAATGCTCTACTGTGTATATGTGTATATTTTTAATTGCAATATATTTTTATGGAATGTATTTTCATATATTAAATAGCAGTAAGGTAACACTTATTTCATCCCAGGAATAAGGATGCACTAAAAATCTAGTAATATTTTCATTTTGATGTGTTAATATGAATGAGAAGAAAGGCAATACCTTGTTTTAAACTGGTATGACATGTATGTGAGAAAACTTGTTTAGCTGATTTATACAGAAATATGTAAACACACATAAACCCACCCAAACATTGACGTGAACAGGCTTGTAATTTCCTTGGGCAGTTCTGACTAGTGACACAGTTCAGTTTAATGTTAACCCCATGTATGTTGATGAGAGAAGAACTGGCCTCCTGGAAGTAAGTAGGAGATCACCACATATTTACACTGCAGCAAGGCAGAAGAGCCAGGGTGAGCAGGGAAGAATAACTTTTCAAAAGGTTTTGTCTGTTTGTGGCATCTGAGATAGATACTCCAGTGTATCCCACCTAGTGTCCAGCTGCTGGGGCAGAGCTCATGTCTTGGGTAGGTGCTGTGTTGTATCTGCCAGCTCAGGTGATTGCGCTAGATGCCCCTGTTTAAGTCCTCTTTGCATTCAAAGACAGCTGGAGATCTAGATCTCACACCTTAGAAAGGTGACAGCTGGGTGTTGGCTCAAGGCTTCTCTTCCTTCCCAGCATGGTGGAAAGCACCCTCCCTGGGCTGCAAAGACTGCATGATTTCAGTCCAGTGTGAATAAGGTAACTTTCAGAAAAGTCTGTCCAGAATTTCCAAGTTAATACTCACTGGACACAGATGTATATCACTATTTTGTTCCCATTTTCTCTTCTACATTTAAATCAAAACTTTTATGTAGTTTAAGTGCAGTTGTAGCAGTGTATCATCTTTTTTTTTTCATCCTTTCCTCTCCAGAGAAATTATCCTTTCAAGGTAATAATGACAGGATATTTCTTAGTGAGATATTACTTCAAAAATGAGGTGTAGTTCCTCTTTTTGATGGTTCTAAAGGATAGGGTATTGAGAGGAACTATGTCTATTTGACCAGCTGGAGTTTTGCCTAACTGGTCACAGGAAAGTATTACACAACCTGATGTGTCCAGTACACAGGAAAATATAAATGTCTCAGCTTCCCAAAACTCTGCTAGAAATCATAAGACATTTTAAGCTTTTAACTGATACAGACATTTCTTACTTAAGAGACACATTTTTAGTTCAGATTTATTAACAAAATTTGAACAGCTTAATCATGCTCAAAGTCAAAATATTGCCTCTGGGAGTCAAATGCTTTCTGTCCTGAGCCAAACCTGACCTGTGTGTGTGTGTGTTCCAGATACCATAGGCTCACTGCTTTCTGGTGGGAATTCTTTGCAACATGCAGCTTTTATTAAGGTTAGGAGTTATTGGATCAAATGTTGATGTAAATTCTCATCCTAAAAAAATAAATGAGAATGCCTATTTTTTAAAAAAAACCCACAACATTTATTTTACTGGAAACATTTGTTTCTCATTTTAGATGTTTCTGGTTTCACATTGTTCTGCCTTGTGAAGTTTATTTTCTTAGTATTGATCATTGCAGCTTCTAGTTGAGTTTTGTCATTGGACTATATTGAGAAAAACCTGTATGTCTTTGCTTTAACCAAAACCGCAGGATGTGAGAGAACTTGCTAAAATCCATCAACAGCAACCTGTGTGGTTGTAGGACACTGCATATTAATATGCTAATTCATCCGTGTTGAAAACCCTCCAAGTTTCTACCAGCATATCTTGGAAAGAAAATTGTCTCTCAGCCATGGTTTTGCTTCTCAGTTTGATTCTGAGCAGAAAGCAGAACCATTATGGATCTTGCTTAAATTACATCAAAATACATTTGATGTTAATACTTATGTTCAGGAATGTTTGAGAATAATGGTGCTGACATGAAGAGAAAATAAGAATTCTGTCCAAAAGACATTTTACAAGGACACTTTGCTGCATTATTTCATTTTTACACACTTCCTTCCAGTGGTTTCTCAACTTTACTTGTGATGGTAACAGGAGTGGTGATATAATCTGAGTAAGACTCGTGCAGTCACCAGGATGGAGATATTGTAGTCTTGTTAAGTCTTCATGAAAACTGAATGGCTCTTGATCTAACTCTCACGCAGTCAGTGGAATTCTGCCAAATGGCAAAGGTGAGATATCTATACTTACCCAGTCCTAGGAGGACTCCTTGTTTGACGCTGACAAGATGCAAGGATTACAGAAAAATAGAAGGCTATAGCAGAGGCTTCCCCTCAGGCTTCCTATCCCGAAGAAACACCAGTCTTTTCCAAGGTCTCTGTTGGCAGCTAACTGGTGGAATAATAGTTTTTTATTTGCAATTGGACAGATTTTATTTTGTTTTGATTCTCTACAGACAAAACAAAACATTATAGTGAAGGAAATAGGTTTAGATTATTTTATTTAAATAAATTGTCACATGAATGTCATAAAAGCCTGCCATTAAATTTTATATTGTGTATAATAATGAGGGAAAGTTTAATTTTGTATTAGTTGGGTAACATCAATTATTTCAAAGTCTAAAAATTACCAGATATAAGAGTACATTCCAACGGGGTTTGGCACATGAAGTTCCAATTCCAGCACCATAAACAGAAAGTCAGGTTTCTCTAAAGAGGGTTTATCTGTTTCTGACTACTATATGAAGTGGTCAAATTTATTGCATAATACCACTGAGAATAATAAAACTGTTTCATTAACATGCTCATCTGAAAGTGCAACTAATAAATTTTTTTTAAAAAAGTATATTAAGGAAGCATTTCTGCATACATTTATGGATGACAGCATAGTATTCACATTGAATTAATCAAATATAATTTACACTGAGGATCTTATGTCTTTCCTGTGTCATGTAATCTATTCATAAACTACTGAGGGAGTGTAAAACTAGTGGGATTACATAGCGTGGAACTACTGTGGAGAAAGCTAGATTCTGAACAATAGTCAGGCTTAATTTGTGTTTGAATTTGTTCAATAAAGATGCAATCAAAGGAGAAAAATTAGTAGACTGATATTCAACTCCAATTCACACTCATCATAGATAATAGCATGAATCAGTTGCATGGGTAACATGAATCACTAAAATGCAGTTTGCTCAAAATATCAAGATACGATATAATTACAGAGCTGTTTTGATACATGATGAACTATAAGGTTTTCATTGTTGCTTAGAGTTTTCATTATACTAAAGGTTTCTTCTTTTGATTTAGAGCCTATATATCAGAAATTATAATTACCCTTTTCTTACATTAATTTGTCCATCTGCCCTTCATATATCCTTTCATATAAGAACTTGACAGGTCACAAAAGCATCATGAAGCACAGCAGAGGTCATCTGAAGTGTATGAGCCTTAACTGGCAGGTGGTTCCAACTAATGGGAAGAAACAGATATAAATACTTTGTCTGGTTTTGTCCCATTTCTCAGGGATGTAAGTGCTGATAAGGTCAGTAGCAAAACACTACAATACGTGAATCTGAACATATGTTGTTTGTTTCTGATTAAGGCAGAAAGTGTAGGAAAGAGAGCAAATATAATTCAATAGTCTGTATTTATTTGTATATGCAAAAACCTACCTCTGCTTGGATGTATGTAAAACACAAGTGAATCCTGTACTGTGATTAAGATGAAATCCAGGGAGTACTACATCTAAATATAACTCTCCCTGCACACACAAAGTCATTGTGCAGGAAACTACTCACATGCATATGAGAAAGGATATCAAAGAAATAATACTCAAGTTCAGCTATGCTTCTTATGGTGCTTTTTAGCAAGCAACTCTAAATAATCTTTAAATTGAGTCTCTGATGTCCATGGTGATTGAGTCCAAGCTGGATTTAAAGATCTAGAGCTTGACTGAACCAAACCCTCATTTGTTCTGTACTATACAACAGCTTACAAAGTGCAGGTTTTTGGAGGTGCTTAATAAAAGCCCATTATTATCTCTCACATATGAGCAATAAAAGATATAAGAAGGGAAAGGCCACATTTTTGTGTTCAGTTCCTTGGCAAATAACTGGAATGCTGTCATCTATATCCAATCTTGATGCAAAATTTGCAGATGAATAATGGGAGTTTTGCCTGTTCAAGGACTTTAGGCTGGGTCTGGCTTACCAAAAAGCACAGTGCAACTTATGCTGAGAAAGATAAACAAATAAGGTAAAGGGTAGTTCCTACCGCATACTTCTGCATCTGAGCATTCCCGGAGTTGAGTCTGGGGGGTAACTCTTCTTAGGACAGAGTTAAAAATCAGATCTGAATTTGTTCAAAGCATTTGGATCTGGTAATTTGGGTCAAACTCATCTCTATCTAATGCTAAAATGCACTGGATTTCCTATGACCTCCTTTTTTTCTTTCAAGCCTGCCAAAGTCCATGGAATCAAAATCACTATAAACAAATGAACTGAAACCAGAGACAATGAAAATTAGTTACTCTCCAGATCCCACACAAGATGTTTCCAAAAGGCCAGGTAGGTGAGAACTATTTCTCAAGAAGTAGAATACGGGGGTAGGTGAATTCCAGACTAATCAGTTATACCAAGATTATGAAAACTTCTAAAATAAACATAAATAGCCCTGGAGTGACCACCGAAAGCAACAGGCTGAAAGACACTTTGGCAGAAGAAAATGCTCAGGCAGTTTATAAAAGTCATACAAAAATATTTCTTAATACTTTCTAAGTCCTTTGTCAAACCACAGGATCGCTGCTCTTATCAGCACAGAACTTGTAGTGTATCATGCAAAGAGCAAGAAGTGGAATGGGGTTATTATCTCAACTTGTGATAGAAAACCCAATAAATCTCAGAGAAAAGGCTACAAGTGAATTATGAGGGTCTTATTGTCTTATTTATACAATGTATTTTTCTTTGTGTAAGAATGATGGTGTTGACTTAAAGGTGTAGAGAGAAAAAGAAATGGAAAATAGGAAAAGTGGAGGGTTTTTACTTTCTACCAAAAAAAAATAATGCTTACTGTTTTCTTTTCACACCTCAGGAAAAATTTAAAAAGCATAATTTTATCATTTGTGGAAATGATGACTGTGGTACAGCAGGCAATGTTTTTAGTTTTTCACAGCCTTTAGCCATGTAGCCATCAAGATATGCTGTCCTATGTCTATACTGGGAGCTTTCTGAGCTCCCTGGCCTTGTCATTTTCGTAGACATGCTGCAGCTCAAGCATGAGAATCCCTAAACTCTAGTTGTCCACAAGTGACTGGATTACAAAACACTTTGATTCACACATCTTCCCAGTCTAGCCAGGCAGTTTAAGTGTACTGCAATGAGAGTCCTACTCCCCTCGGACAATGGCTGAACTTCGGGTAAGGCAGTTTTTGAAATAAGCCCAAAGTTTACTTACTGAGTAATGGGTGAGTGTGTTCATGAGACAAAGCTTAAGCCTACCTCTGTCAGTGTAGCTAAAATCTCGGATGTCTAGCGAAAGCATGCCTCTCCAGGGAAGCATCTGAATAACAGTTTTAAAACAAGCCACACATAATTGCTCTGCATTGTGGGGAAAATGCAGTAACCATTCTGGGATTACCTGGCTTCTACTTCATGGACCATTGGAATGAAGGCCACGAGAATTTCAGCTGCTTCAGAGCAGGCACCTCCTCAGTTCAATACTTTATTCTCCACTAACTAGAATCATTAAGCATGTACTTCAGCCTCATGATGCTGAAGACATAGAACCAAGCCAAGACCAAGAAAGAAAGTTTAACAAAAAAGAGATAGACAGGCCTTCCTAAAAATGGAAAGCTTTAAAGGAATAATATTATTTTATATGCACTATATTTTTGTAATTGCTACATATAGACTTACCTTCCCTTAAAAAATACCAATGTATTCTCACAATTTATTAGCAATTAAAATACAGGAAATAATCACAGCTGATATAGTATGATATATTGCCACTGATATAACTTGTACCTACTAAAGTTCTGAGCAATATAAGTACCTACTGAATTCCAGAGACACCTATGCAGTATCTGAGATAACTACAGCCTCACTGACATAAAGTTGGGTCTCTGCACAGTTATATTATCCCCTCTGCCAAATTTTTTCCTTAACAAGTTACAGTATTAATTTCTGAGCACAACTACTGTGCTTGAATGCATAGGTGGATGTTCAATGTGTCTCATTTACAAAACATTTACATTTATGTTAAATGTGAGACTGTGGCTTGTTTTAGTTTAAGAAAAAGCCTGACAAATATTTTTCTAAAGGATTCCACTCTCTTATCAACAATAAAGTACTCTAGGGTGTCCCACAAAAACTTACTATGTTACTAAAATTGCATACTGTGATATTGAGATTAGTTCATTTTAGCCTGTGGACTGCAGCTCCGGGATGGGTAAAAGGATTCTGAGATACTATTTCCATTTTTCTCTGTCCAAGCTCTTGGAAAATACGCTTAGTTTGCAACTTTCAACCAACGTTTCATAGATGCCAGGAACCACAGTGAGATGTTTTTAGGATGCCTGTGAGGAAGGGCTGGTTGAATGTGAGGTCATGATATGAAATATGTAATCAACTCCTTTCCAACTAGAACTCCATCCATTTAAAACATAAAACCTGTGGTTCTTAGTATTGCTTTTTTTTATTATTATTTTTTTTAAATGCATCCTTTGCAGCAAAGCCAAGCTGGCTCTCTCTCCTACTAAAACACTCCCCCAGAACAAATGAGCATTTTTGTAAAAGCATGGGGATAGTGGCAGAATTATGATTCTGTTGGATAAAATCTTTTTGTTTTAAATAGTTACCATTTTTCCATGGAGAAATCAGACACCTTGTTGGTGTTTTCTTATAGTAAACATAAGGTCACTGAAAGGAAACAGGCTAGATGGAAGATCACCATGGTATTAAATTACTTCCATCTGCAAACACTGTAAATCGTGTAGACATAAAAAGAGAAGTTATGATAAGAACTCTGAAGTGTCATGTATCTGGACTTTAAAATGTTCTTCTGCCTAAGGACTTTATTCTACTGCCAAGATTAAGAAACATGAAGTCATGACTCAGGAGCTGGGCCCTGTCAAAGGCATTCTGCTCTAGAAATGTACTCCTTCCTCTTGAATTTTCTTTTTCATTCTCTGTAGGAAAGATGATCTCGGAATACTGACTGCCCATTGTGATTTCTTATTTAACATTTTCTTAGTCCCTGCCTTGACACTAGTTCTAAGAAAGACTGAAGCTGGGGAAAGTGTTAGAAAAGTACAAGCTTATTTTATTTTTCTATTTGTTAATTGCCCCTAAACAGACATCACATTTTCTTATTTTTACTTCAGCTATATCTTAGCCTGAATCCAAACAGACTGTTTTCTATCTACACAGTTCTGCAAGTGCTGAGGACTCATATGTGCAACTTTAAGCACCTAAATTACTTTGCATTCATAGCACTTACATTAAAAACTTGGTTTTCCAATTTCATCGCAGGTGTTTTGGTCACTCATTTCACATGGCACTCTCTTGCTTGATGGATATATGACTTCTAAAACTATACAACCTTTCAAAATTGCTCTGTAAAGATTTTTACTGTATCATCTCATGAAAATATTTGTCAATTATGCTTCCTTCAAAAACTGTGTCACGTACAAACACAAGGTAAAATGAATGCAGTTCAAAAATTTTGCAATTCCTTGAAGTATTTCTGGGAACAATAATACACAGATCAATAAATACATTTAATCTCCATTCTTTAATCACTGAGTAATTTCACTACTACAAAGAAAAATTCTTATCTCAGTTGTGATTTTCTTTTTTCTTCTTTGCTTCCTTTAAGGGAATTTGCTTACAATTCTTCAAAGGTGCATTTTTATACAAAAGGATTAATGTGTTTTGTGGATTTCTATCAGTTTAGAACAGCATGTTCATTGCGGTTCATTGCATGCACTGAGAAAAGTAGACATGTGAATTAAAGTTTTTTCTCAAGGAGGTCCTGCATACTTGCCTAACAAAATACACTACAAATGTAACAAAAACATATATGCACAGACCACAGATATAAACATTTTACAAGGGTAACTCCCATTCCTGTCTGTCTTCTCCTTGTGTATCAAACAAATTACTGTAATGTAACAAAGGAAAGGCTGTTCCTTAAGTTGCTTTTCAGTTGGAGCTTTGTCTTTATCTATGCACAGAGAGAACAAAAATGTTTATTTATACATGTGGCTCTTTATAGCTGCTACTCAAAAAGTGCTGCGTACAAAACATCCAGGATTTCTCCAGCAGAAGGAACACAAACGCACACATTGAAGATAATGACTATAGGTGAAAGTTCCATTTGGCAGTTGTCCACACAGCCTGAAGATATTAACAAGGGGACTTTAGAGAGAGATGCCAGATTTCTCTTCATCACTACCCAAAGCATTGTTACAGAGATGTCTGGCTCCAGGTTCAAGAATTTCTTTCCAGCTAAAAAGAACTCCAGGACTTTTCTTTGATTCTGCCTTTGATGGGCCCCCAGTAGCCCTCCCAAGGAGATGATGATGAAGGACAGTGATGAAGAAGATTAGACATTTTTAAAGGAAAATTACCCTCTCCAAAGACCTTCAGTCTTGAGGACTAAGCTAAGAAAAGAGGAAGAAAAGATATAGACCAACGGGTCCCTGAAACTGATGCCTCTGACTGTTGGAAGTGTATCAGAATTACACAGTAGGAACAGAACTGTTCTTTTTAGTCAAACTGTTTTTCATTCAAATTCTGGCTTCTTCCTGGATATTTTAGCAGTATAGAAAATACCTTCTCTCTTCGGTTCAAATTGTTTGAGTGTGTCAAACTTTTCCCTACTTTGGTCTCCTCCACAGTTGATTGGTTAATAACACTTGAAAAAGATTTACAGAAAAGGATCACTGAATCTTAGGATTTCCATGTCATTTGAAATAATTGGAAACAAAGACATTTTCCTTCATTCATTTACCTGAAAGGCCCATCTACCTTCTTAGTCAATACAAGAATGGTTTTTAGTCTGGTAAAACCATACAGTGAAAGCTAATGAAAGTTATTTCATTTAATTGCCAGCAGAAAAGCAAGCTGTCTTTTAGTGCTTGCAGGAGACATATTGGAATATTTCCATGCCAAAATAGCAGTTGAGATATTCGTATAAAAATCTTGTAACTACTGTAAGTGGATCATGAAGGAGAAAGGCAAAGTATTTTAGAAGTGGCCGGTCAGTGACCTGTTCTTTTATTTGTAACTTCTGAAATTTGTTCCAGCTATTGAACAGTTGAAATATTTATTCCAACTGTTAGACCAACTATTACAATACCTCTGTTTCTTTCCAACCTGTTGTTTAAAACAGGTGAAAAAAAGGCTTTTCTTAGGATGGAAAGTCAGTTACCTACTGAGAAATCCTGAATTTTAAGCTAAACATCTCTATGGAAAACTATGGGGAAAATAACTACCCACAGAAATATGGCCAAGTGTAAATCCTGTAAATTTTTTGCCTCTTTTAAATCAGTGACAGACATATTTACCATACCAAAATATAGATATCCATAGCACAAGTATTTCATCTGAACTTGCAAGCCTCAAACCCCCGTATGATCGCAGAAGAGGATCAGCAATTTTCTGGTGAAATTAATCTCAGCCTATTGTAAATGCCAAAAAGAAGTAAGAAGGTTTTCACTCTTAATAGACTATTTCTCCTTTCTTAATATTCTGGGTCTATTTTCTAGTGAAAAACTGCTGACAGCACAAAATTATGAGCTTGTCCAGATTGTTGCACTTGTAGTGCTATGTTAATATAAATATAAACTGAATGGAACTGGAAGGTAAACTACAGTAACAGTGTTCTGTCTCCTGTGGTTTCCTGTGTGTTTGTTGTACCCAGTGTTGTCTTTTGCCTTCCAGTATGTTACAGCTCTACAGAACAGAGACTGACTCTTCTGAGCTGTATATCTACCATAGAACAATACCTACTTCTAGCTGTGACTTAACAAAGTCATAGTAATATACCTCCTATCTGTAGGTGGTAATGAATTGTTAGTCAACACTTTGGAAAAGGCAATTGAAAGATATATGGGGTTTTATCTATTAATATCTCAGTATTTACAGAAAACATTTTAAAGTAGACCTTAAAATGCAGAGCACTGGGAACAAGAACAAAATGTAGAGTAGACATGAGAATGCATGTAGTTAGAAAACTTAAGTAATGATTTTTGTGATAAGAAAAATATTGTAGGTAGACAATAACTGGTTTGAATTGGAAAAGATTATAAGTATTGGGAGATAGAAAATAAATATGTAAAGATAGGAGGTGGGTTTTAGGAACGACTATATCAAAGCTAAACAAAAACTTTATTTATTTAAGGATGATTTCACTCCAAGAGGGCAAAACTGCTGCAGTTTTCATGTGTGTGTGTATATATATATACATATATGTATAGGTATACTTTATATATACTATATACATGTATACATATGTACGTATCTACCTATTACTTGACATATTTTGGCAGAAAAAACTGAGTCAACTTTCTGGGGATTTTTATTTTAGAATAAGTATTCTTTTTCTCAGTGATGAACCTTATTTCAACAGCACTCCTCTAAACCATAGTGCTTCCTCTAACTCAAAATCTTAGGATCCAAAATTATAAGATACAAAATCTGAAGTTCTCCTCTCTGCTTGCCATTCAGACTGTAATGCTGTCTTCTCTGAGTTACTTCCCTGAGTCCCTTAATTCCCTGTAATTCCTTGTTCTCAGAGTTTCTTCCCTGCTTTTTCATCCATGTCAACTCCCTTCCACAAATTTTACTTTTCCTTTAAAGGCCCTCAAAGCTTAATTTCATTAATTATAAGTATAAAGTTAATACTTACATATTTATCAACTTTATACACATAATTAACAACTTCTTAGAACAATGATCTTTGTCTTTCTTTCATCTTTGTTTCCAGTATTTAATTAATTAATCCAGCTTTTAACATTACACAACTTTGTATTTTCTCTTACACACACAAAGAAGAAAGAAGATATGGAAAAGTATCCCACTCTCTTATACTCTGCTTCGATTATTTCCTAAAGACTTTTCCTTAAGACTAACTTAATTATTGATTGTTACTCAGCAACTGGTAAGTATCAATTATCAATCATCTCCCTTTGCTGTGTTTGTCTCTCTTACTCTTCTCACTCTTACAATTAACTCTCTTGAATCTTCTTCAAATTAAAAAAAAATGTACATAAATAACTACAATGTATAAACAAAACACTAACTATACACAGAACTGTTCCTGGTTTTCCTCATTTCTCTTTTCTTATTTGTATCCTCATTCTCTAGCCTTTATTTCATTGGTGTCTTCTGAACTTCTAACTGCACAAGGCAGAGGACATTTTATCATCCAACCCTTAGAGTTACCTAGCTTTTACTGCAGTCCTCACTCACTATCATGATATAAGCATTTAGTATTAACATTTCTTTAATGACTAAACAGTACTTTTACTCTCCAATCAAATAGAGAACTCTGTTATCCAGAGCTGTCAATACAGTACCCTAAGTAAAAAGTTAATAATCAGTAGATTAATCAATTAATAACAAGTAATCAGCACCTTGAATAAACAAGTAAAATAAATATTTTCTTTCTCCCTTATTCTCTTAAGCCCATGAATTCCATAGGGAAGGCATATAAAGGCAATAAAAGTTTATTATTAAAATACATGGGTTAAAGGGGATTAGAGAGAAAACGAATCAAAGACATGAAGTGTTTTCATTGTGCCTGCTCCAAGTCACTGCAGAATTTCACTTTCTGTCTTATTTATTAAGCAAAAGACAAATTACCCTGATGTCAAGGAAATATAGCAGGGAGGAAAATGAAACAAGTGGCCAGTGTACTTAAGTATTTCATGTTGTTTCCCTGTAGATACAATTTTCTTTTAAGTTTTGCTTTCACATTTCTTAAAAAAAAAAAAAAAAAGAAGAAGAAAAAAATAAAGCAGACTTTGTGGAAGCACTTCAGCAATTAAAATTCCTCTTTTTCCTGTCAGCTTTAACAATCAAGGTTTGCAGCAGCACTGACATCAGTTCAGACTTATTACCCCTTTGGCAACTTGTGTTTTCTGGTATCAGAGAAACGTTGTAATAAAGTGGATCATTATTATATTTCCCTCAGTTTTTTTTCATAGGTTCATAGAGATTAGCATTAGTAGGAATCAAAAGATCATCTTGTCTGACCTGTTTTATATCATAAGCTATTACCTTTCATACAATTACCCTATTTTTAACTCTACCACTTCTCTTTAGTTAAAGTGTGTTTTCATAAAGCATCTCATCCAGAAACACATCCTGCCTTGATCTGAAGACAGTAAAGAAATCCAGTGCAGAATCCACTGTTTTGTTTTGACAAATTGTTTTTCAAAAGTGCTAATAATTCCAAGCAATTTTTTCTAGATTTTCCTCAAAACTTTGGATGCCAGTTTTTTTTTCCAATATAAGACCCATGCACATGTTGGTATAAAAGTCCTAGACTGATTACTGCACATTTTTCCTAATTCATTCTTCCAAGGCTTCTATTATCCCTTATTGTCACATGTGTCCCAAGACCTCCCAACCTGTTGTGACCCCAAGTGTTTTCAGAATTAATATTCCCTACGTCTGCAGTTAGGACTTCGTTCATCATTCTTAGATAATTTTGTTTGCATAACCCAAGTTGTCCTTTTTCTTTATTATGGATTTATAACTTTTCATTCATCTAGTAAACTCATCTTGAAAAATTCCTACTTCTTATTCATACTTCTCTATTTAGGTGTTCCTCTGTATCAATCATATTCCTAATTTTCATTAGTTGTGGCAAACTGCCTCCTTTGAATCATGGCCTATTTCTGTTATTTCTGTTGATTTTCTTTTATTTGGTTACTCTGAATAGAAGTTATGATCACTAGCCAACCATCAATTTCTAGCCCAGTGATTATTACATTGTCTTTACCTCTTGTGATGAAATTTAAAATAGTGTGATCCACACAAATAGCTTACATTACAATACCTTTTGCGTTAGAAAATTATCCTGTACGATTCCTAAAATACCTCAATGTTGTTTTACTACTGCCTGAAACCTTCAACATTTCTCTGAATGTGAGTCCTCCACTGTACAGTTCGTTTTTTTTCTGCACAGTACGGAAAAACAATGAACACATCATGGTTTTATTATGAGTCTGTGGTCTGTCATAAACTCCTACAGATCTCCTGTTCTGGACAACGATCATGAGCATGCTTATCGGCAGCTACTCCAGGATCCAACCATCCAAACTATTAATAGTTTTACAATAGGTAATACCTGTCATAAAGAATGCCACCTTTTATGTCCTCTGTCTGCTCCATTTTTTCTATAAAACTTACAGCCCGTGATTTTAGGGTAACAATCATATGAGTCACTCCAGCTGGATTCACTGATTCCATCCACATAACATTTTTCTTTCCAACAAGAATTTCCAATTTGTCTCACGTGTTACCCAGATTCCTAGTATCTGGAGGCTGAAAACCAATCTTTTCTTTATGTTCTTCATTGCTCATGATGCTCCAAGTCTTAGTTTTTACATTGCTTGCCTTCCTCATAATTTTGTAATGTGTAGTTAGGTCTTTGTTAAAGGGAGTTTACAGCATAATGTAAACAAGGATGTCCTGAAAATATTCTTTCTCTATGCTCTGGTAGCAATGCCCACCTTTAGGATATGAAGACTACCAGCTGGCCTCTGCTAGGCAGGAGAATGAGGCTGTTTTACTTAAGTCAAAAATCTTGCAGAGCATCTCAAATGAGTAAAGCCCTTTAACAGCTCAAGACACAAAAAGAACTTGCCTCAGACACAAGAATGAACTTTTAAACTTCCCCTGATGTGGAGGGAGAAAACAAGTACTCTGAAGACTAGTCTTAGATATCAGGACTTGCATACACCATTTTCCACCTCCAGCACTTCAATGAAGAACAAATGCTGCTGAGTGGGGTACACTGCCTGAGGGCCCCTACAAGATTGCTGGATGGCTTAGTGTATTTCTATGTAAAGCATTACTTACATTCTGCATTAGAAGATCTCTTATCCTGCTACACACTTAGTGTGCTTTTGCCTGTTGTTTACAGGGGGCCGGGGGCATGGGGAGGAGGAGAAGGTGGAAGTGAAAAGCGAGACAGGATGTTTGCTCATGAACTACTTACCAGAGAACTTGTCTTTCAGTAGCCACTGTCAGAACCTGGTAAAAACATGCCTTTGATTTTTCTTTTCTCTCATGAAATATGAAATGTTGCCAGCATACATTTTTCTCTGCCAAATATCCAACATATTTTGCCTGTTGTGGAACGACTGAAACTGAAATCATATCCCTGTACGACTAGGGTGATGTTCCCTACATTTTCAAATTGATCTTGGACTTCTTCCATAAAGATGTTATCTGATTTACGGCAGTACCTACTGTGATGCCTGTTAGGCACTGACTCCCCACCTGACCATCGCCAACAGCTGCAGAGGAGCAACAAAACTGGCAACCTAATTCCAGTGAGTGGGAGGTCAGTGCAACATCTGTCTTTCTTATCTTCTGCTTATTTGCACATGACTGCACTTTTTTTCTCTTTTGCTGGTCAAAGAGTCTCTCAAGCATTTCAGTAATGCTTGCTTCACTGCATGTTTTGTTAGGCTGTCAGATTTCTGTAGTCCATTTAGAACTTGTTTTATTTCAAACAGAGTGGGTAAAGTAGATGCAGATTTTTCAGCTTATGTATTTCTAGTATATCTCCTAGAGTTTAGATTATGATAATAAAATCAGTAGGAAGTAGGTTTATGCAATTTATGTGTATGAAAAAATGAGTAAATGTAGTTGCTACTTCTACTGAGATACATAGTCGAAAGCACGTCTAATAGAGCAATAGCAACACTAAGAAAGAGAAGAGTATATAAGTATATACATAAGCTTCATTGATATTTGTCTGGTGTATCTTTTTCCCTAAAGACTTATACTCTGTCAGTGCTATGAACCAATAAAGCAGTGTTTCGGACATTAAAACAGAGGAATCTGGGTAAAATTGCTCACATCTCACCATTAAATATAGAAGGAAGCCTAAGTAGCCAATGTTAGAGCACACACATACCTTCAAAGATGATTTCTGGATTCTCCATGTTCATTCAAAAAATTTGAAATTGCTGAAGTTTAAATAGTAGCAAGTTTAATTACCACTGTTGGTGCTATAAGCTGTGAGAAAAATCTACGATTCTCTGCCTCTACATTGTCTACAAAGCACAGTTGCAAGGATGAGGTGAGTGCCAGACTTATCTCTCTACCTGTGAAGCATTCAATCAATGTCACTGCTCCTAGGCTGCCCCTCAGAGCAGGCTGAGACCTGGATACTTGGTGCATGGTCCATCACATTCACAAGGCAGCTCACAAGGCAGCAAGGTGAGCAGAAGCAGGGAGCGAGGACTTGCTTCTTCCAGGGTCGACACTTCCATTGCAGTGCAAGAGAACATGGTGATACTGATCATTCAATGAATTATTGTTACATCTTGATCTTAAACTCATGTGTCTGTGGGGTATAGGGAGTTGTGAGATAAAGTGTAAAGAAAAGGTAGAATAACATGTCATTATTTAATTTTTTTAAATTGCAACTTCATATGATACTTTGCATTACATTATCAAATCAGGACCAATTAAAACTAAATAAAATGTATTATATTTTTAAAAATAGTTATTATATTAAACTTAATTTTACATAACTAAAACATTTACATATGCCAAAGTTTCTTCAGTGTACTTCACTTGACAGGCATTTGTATTGGGTTTGCATGGCAAGGTTTTGGTTAGTGGGGGGTCACAGGAGTGGCTTCTGTGAGAGATGCAGATGGGTTCTGTGCCCCTATACCCTGATGGCACCAGCATATACTGTGCGCCAGTGTCTACCAAAGTCTTATGCTTCTGTGGGTCTGATGTGCCAGGCCATTGAATCCACATAGTCCAGTATACCAGGTCATCCCTTTCCTCCTTCTGGCCAAAGGCAGGGATCCTCTATTGCTGTTCCTCATCAGAGTATTCACTGTCTGACCCTTGCAGTGCCAGACCAGAAGTCCCCTTACCAAAATCAAGGGAGGTGATTTCAGTTCTTCTATGTCTGGGAGATCGCTGATTGCCTTCTTGGGTCTCTACAGCAACTATGCTGACAGCCTTCTTGGGTGACCCTTCTTAACAGTTGTCTTCCTCAGTTCATGTACAACGGCTTCCAGCTTAAAGGTGGGTTCACCATCCCACTTCCTCATGTCCTCCCCTTGGTCACGCAGGAAGAACCAGAGTGCACCACACAGCATATGCCTCGGGGTCCCTTTCCCTCTGACCAGGGCAGGAGAGGACTGATTTCTTAGGGCATCCCTAACAGCCAAGGCACTGTCCCATAGGGATGAGGAGATACAGAGGTTTTCTTCAAAGTTTTGGAGCCAAGAAGACACTCTCTCCACAGTTGGTGTAACAATATCTGGCAATACATCGCTGCCAAGCTGTTAGAATATGATGCTGGGGCACTTTGAATCATGCTTCTCCACATGGCCCGTGTGCACAGGACATCCTCTGGATCTTTGGAGACCTCATCATCATCTAGATCACTGTAGAGGACTTACAGCACCACTAATTCTCTCAGGTACTGGATGCCTTCATCTGCAGTAGTCCACTTTCCTGAGGAGTTCACAAGATCTTCCTTGAACAGATATCTTGCCCTCACACTTGAGAGGAGCTGACTCCAGAGACTGCAAATTGCTGCCTCTTTTCCAATTCCTCTCTCAATTCCCTCATTTCTAGCAAGGGATCACAGCTGTTGGGCTTCCTTACCTTCCAGCTGCTGACTGTTGCCCCCGTTATGCCAGCATCGGAGCATCCAGGCAGCAACCTGCTCACCTGGCTGGCGGCTGTAATCTTTCTGCATGTCTCGAAGTTCTGATGAGATCCGGGACTATGTAGTTTCTGCTTTTTGTCTAAGTTCTCTCACTCTTTCCTCCAATTTCTTTGTCAAAGGACTGGCTTCTTGATCAAACCTTTCCTCTCTTCTTCCCTTACTAATCAATGATATGGACCTATTGATCTCCTTGTCCACTGTTTCTTTTTCACTACTGGGGCAATTACTATAGTTGTTGTTTGGGTCCCTATCTCAAGCATTGTGTCCTCAGATGCAGTTTGGGTCCCTGCCTCAACAACAGTCATCTGAGAGAGCTGAACTGTGGCTTGACAGGCACAGGCCAGGCCCTGGTACAGTGTGAGAAGCTGCCCGTTTTCATTGGGGTAGGCAAGGCACCCCTCTATCAGGTGGTGTGTCAGTTTGCCAGGGTTGCTTGCCTGGTCGGGTGTAAAGTCCCAGGTTATGGGAGGCGATAACCATCCTAGCAATCTGCCCAAATCTTTCTATACACCTTGCCACCCAGTGAGCAGCTGCTTGAGGGCACATTTCAGTATCATCTCAACCAAAAGTTGTCTCCTCTTACACCAGGAGGAGACCAGATTCCACAAACCCCATAATATGTCAACAGTATTAATTAGTAGTATTAAACAGCTCACAGAGGGGTGAACAAGAACCTTGGGAGCCTGCATAATAAAACCGTCCACGTCAGTTCCAGGTAGGGAGAGGGAGATGTATTCCCTCATCTTCTCCACGAGACAGCTCCACCAGCACAGCAAGGCCATCAGTGCCAGGACAAAGCACATAGCCGTTATTTGTATTAACATGTTCCCAACCTCGGCAAAATAAAGACATAAACAATGCAGCCAACAAACTCTGTGACCCACGCAGGAGCTTACCACTTAATAACTATTATAGGTATAGCACGCTTAATGCAACACTGCCGTTGTTGTGCCCCACATTGGACGCCAAAAAGGACTGTGGTGGGTGAACCCTGGCTGGACGCCAGGTGCCCACCAAAGCCGCTCTACCGCTCCCCCTCCTCAACTGGACAGGGGAGAGAAAATGTAATGAAAATCTCGTGGGTCAAGATAAGGACAGTTTAATAAAGCAAAAAGCAAAGGTTGCATGTGAAAGCAAAGGAAAACAAAAGATTTTATTCTTTACTTCCCGTCAGCAGGTGATGTCTGGCCACTTCCCGGGAAGCAGGGCTTCAGTATGTGTAGCAGCTGCTCCAGAAGAGAAACATAAATAACGAATGTCCCCCCTTCCACCTCCCTTTACTTAGCTTTTATGGCTGAGCTGACATCATATGGTATGCAATATCCCTTTGGTCAGTTTGGGTCAGCTGTTCTGGCTATATCACCTCCCAAGATCTTGCCCACTGCCAGCCTGCTGGTGAGGGGTGGGGGAATGTTGGAGAGACAGCCTTGATGCTGTGCGAGCACTGGTCAGCAGTAGCCAAAATGCTGGTGTGTTATCAACACCATTCTAGTTACTGATGCAGAGCACAGCACTGAGGGCTGCTATGGGGAAAATTAACTCCATATCAGGCAGACCCAATACAGCATTACCTAAAACAAAAGAGAGGGAAAACACTAAGTCAAAGACTATAGGTGAAAGTAAATGGGATTGGAAAGGAAAAAAAAAAAAAATCATAAACCATACAAACTTCTTAGAAAAAACAAGAAAGTCTGTGAACAGAATAATGAAACAATAAGAATGGAATTTACCAAAACCAAAAGAGAGTTTGAAATCTGAAATTCTTTTGAAATTATTTTGACTGAAAAGCAAAAAGAAAGAGGTATTCTACTGAGGCTGTGTAAAGAAACCAAAGCAGCTTTGAATTAAAAGCCAGGGTAGATAGGAATTTCTCTACTAAACATTATCCAGCTATTTCTGCATTTAGTTTTTGAAAACAGGTCAATACTGGCAGTCAAGGGAATCCACAAGCTGCACAGTACAAGACATGCTAGAAATACCTTCCTGATAGTAGTGGATGGTGTCCAGAACCTATTTTTCCAATGAGAAAAAAGAAGGTAAATGCAGAAACCAAAAATTTACGCTCTATGCCTGGGAAATATACAAGTATTACATGTTTTATTGTTTGTGGAAAACAGTCCACCTGAGTAAATATTTGAAAATTCAATTGAAAATAAGAACAAACAGAGGAGTTTTGAGCAAGCATAGGTGAATACAGGTAAAGAGGAGTAAGGAAGAAAGAAAAGTGAAAAGTAATAACATACCTTTAAACCTGTGCAGAAAGTATAGGTCTATGTACCTAATAGACCTATACAGGAACCTGTAGCCTAACAAAGCCAAGCACAAACAAGGCAAAAAGCATAGAATGACGTAGGATAGGTGTATACTTAAAGATTTGAATAAATTTGTCTGTAATAGCACAGAAATTGTTAGAACTAACAAAATTATAATGTTGGTGAAATATTCGCTAAAATGTGTAGTTTAATAAGGCTGGCTGAAGGATAGCAGAAAATTTTTGGAGAACATATGGCATGAAACCAGAAGATAGTGCTGCTTGAGACAAGAACTAAGTTTGGCTGGCTTGAGCTATTTATGATTGAAAAAGTAAGATTGACCCACACCTGGCTGAAATAATTAGGAGGATTTTTTTTAACTCCAATGAGTTTTGGATATGTTTTAATGAGCTGGTAAAAATTTGCGTGACACAAAACCAGAAAAGATGTCCAACACAAAATGAGAGAGAGAGAGAGAGACTAAATCCAAAGAAACATAGGGAGTATAGGAACAGAAAAATATCTTGTGCAACTGTCTGCATGAGCAGGGAAACGAAGGAAGAAACAATTCTTTCAATAGTCACCCAAGCTGTAGAGCACAGACCAAGCACACTTTAGTCATTACACTTTAAGTTTGCAGATTTCCAAGTTAGTGTATAAGACTGATAGAAGTGACTGATGTGAATTTCTCTGTAATCTGCTCTACAGAAACATCAATGTTAAATTTTGTTTAAACCACATCCAATAAGACTTGTGGAAACTAATCGACTGTGAGGAGAAGGTTGTAAGATTTTACTGAGGTGCCAGGATACAGCTTTGATTAATAGGATATTAAATAACACTCAGTAATTTGACTGGTCATGAATTAATCTCTTTTCTTCCTGTTGATAGATCTCATACCTCACTTATCACTATGTCAGACAATTGATATAAGGTATTAAATCATTCTGAACATTTTTTAGATTACTCAATTATAAACCTTGTGACTGTTTTATCTCATATCATTTATTTGATGACAGCCCATTACATTAAAAAGTCTAGAGGAATCTAATGACTCAGTTATGAAAATTTTGCAGTTAGCAGTAATTAGCATGAACACCTGGTTGTAAGTAAAAGACAGAAAAAAAAGTTTCTTAGAGAGATGCCCTCATTACAGAATAGAAGAAATATCAAATTTTGCTGTTGGAAAAAAAAAAAAAGTACAAATCCAGAGAGACCACTGAAAAAGGTGGAAAGACACATTGGAGGACAGATCATATTTTATCTTGTAGTGCTTTATTATGACAAACCATGAACAGAAATAATAAAATGACAAAAATATGTGTCCATGGAAATGTCCAGAATGTGCCAGAGTGTATACGTTCCCATTCAAGGACAAGTCCAAAAGAAAGGTATTTAATGGAGGAGTAAAAAGTGCAGTGAACATGTTATTTTTCAAATAAAGCATGCATTCATATTAGGCAGGTTATGTAAGTGAGTGGATACACTAATTTTTCAAGTGAGTAGGAAATTTTCAGCTGTACTAAGGTCCACAGAATTTTGCCTCTGTTTGAGGATAGTTTTCTTAAACATGGATTAGATATGTAGCCTCTAATCTTGCATTTTAATTGACTTCAATTGACTAGATTTGTCCTGATAGATCACCACTGAAATCAGCTAAGCCTGCAAATATTTATATAGAATGAATTGAATGACCATGGGTTTTCTGCCCCAAGATGAAAGGCAGGAGAAGGGAAACAGAGGAGAAGCATGATAGGTCCTCATTACTTATATCACACTGCATTGTTTCTGCAAGGAGATCTGGAAGGCATCTAGTACTGCTCCCAGAAAGAGAAATGAGAAACCAGGAGACCCACACTCATCTGTTTGCCCTGTAGGCCCAGGATCAAGATGTCGTGGTAATAATTGCCAGTAAAGAGAATGAAAACATGTAAGAACATAATTAAATAGGAAAAGTAAAATAGTATTAGAAAATCCGTAATAATAATGACTAACGTAACTGACATCTGGCACCACTTTACATTTGTATAGAGTAATTGAGCTGACTAATTGAACTTGTGTTTCTTACTTTTCATGACAAGGCTTAGTATCTAAAATTTAAGCAAAGGAAATTTTCTCAAAATATAAAAATATCCAGAATTTATATTATAATTTCCAGGAAGTGCTGGAATGACTCATGACCTTGTGAGCTTAGTAGTCACAAAACATATAATTTGATTATATAGACAGTAAAATTACAGGCCAAAATTGTCCTTGTTTTTATCTCATTTCACTATCCAAACTCACAAACTTCATTTCCATTTTTTTCTCCTTTTTGCTGTCATGGGGCTGATTTTACTTTGTGCAAGTAAAGCCAAAGAGAGGATCTAGGCCTGAGAAAATATTATCTTAGAGCATAGTGTCCAAATTCAATTTCCTTAGGCAGTATCAACATAGAACTATGTCGTGCTAGTTTAGAGGCAGACTCTGATCTTGAGCTTTCGATGTCCAGCTGTTCTCCATTGCCTCTAGAGAAGAGGTGGTAATCCACCTTGGTGTGTGTCATTTTGAAATAATTTGAGTCACACACCGCTATTATGATAATCAGAATCTGGAATTAACTGTTTAAGATGTTCTGCTAGAAAAGGAGAAAGTAGTTTAATGGTGTATTACATGCCTGATATTAAGCCAAGTTAAAGAGGAAATTACTGCAAACACCAGTGTCAAATTTCAGCAAATAGTGACTGATCCCATTCTGAGAAACCCATAACTACTTAATACACAGATATCTTCCTGGAGTATCTTTCGTATATATAGCTTCCTCTCTGTTAAGATAACTAGGCCAGCCTAGCAACTTTTATGATAAAACATTTATCTCCATATAAATAATGCTAAAAGTACATCTACACAAGACCAGGCTCTTTAGCATACAGCCACTAGTATAAAAAAAAACCAGTAGCACTTAAACAATGCTTCAAAGAGAAACTGTGTTCACCAACCACCCACAAACAAACAAACACAATTCACTGACCCCCTCAGACTTAATGGAAAACTTACTCTCATCCATTTCCAAACTCCCAGACAACACACACATTTTGCACTATCTCCAGAAGAGGCTTTTAGTAGTATGTGGGAAAAATAAAGGCCCAAATATGTTGAAGTTCAGGGAGAGGCGATATAGCTTGATTGTTTGGGCTCTATACAGCTATAGTAGTATGGCAACAGAAGACTACTCCTTAGTAAGGGCATATGCTTTATGGGTCATAACGAAAACAGCTGCTGACAAAAGGATATCCACCTCTGATACCAAAATGTGTTACATGTTCACACAGGAATGCTTAATTCAAGGTCAAGATGCTGCATTGTGGAAGAGCATAAAGCTGGGAATGCTTTAAAACTATATCTCCATGTTAATTTTTTTCTAATCTTGCAATAAGGAAGTCATAGATAATATGGCAAAGTTGTCTGACAGACTATAATTTCCAGTTAGAAGCTCCAAAAGCTAATTAGGTGTATTGCAATATACCTTCACTGAAAGTAGCAAAAGCCAAAAGCTGTCCTGAGTTTGAATTCTTTAAACTGATGAAGAAGACACGTTCAGTAAAATGATTGATATCCTGCCTGTCATCCTCCATGTACTTCCCCAAACCATCCTGATCACATCAGTCTTATAAAGGTCAAGCTGGACTCATTTTTCTCCACCTCTTGAACCATCAATGAGAGATTAGATTGATCTTTGTCCCAGCAATTCCTGATACAAGTAGATGACAAGGTAAGCCAGTACGGCTTCACGCAACAGTAAGCAGAAGGCTCCTACTCTCCCAAGTCTTTCATCCGGTGTGCACTTACAAGGTGTAAAATTACAGAGACAAATTTCTTATGCATGATACCCATGGTACCATTTAACACACAGAATGTGGCTGGAAATAACAGAAGATAACAGGCTGGCGGGCCATATTCCAAAGAATACACAGTCTTAACAAGGCTACAAGAAGGAAAAGCTTTTGATGTGAGGTTGTAACATACACACCTCACACCTGCATATAAATGAATGTAGCATGGCTCTGTAGCAACACAATTTAGTAAGGAATATAAGTTCTCCCTTTTGAGGCTTGTGGCAAATCCGCAACTGAAGTTTATATAGTCTGTTTTAAATTAATTATTCTATGTATTTGTATGTAACTCCAAACTTAAAAGATAGTTTACATTAAAGTACTGTTACATTAAGAAGAAAAGTAATTAATTTTAAAATAGTTATACAGAGTGCATAATTACCACTCCAGCTGCTCAGGGATGGGATTCAACAGAATCAATACCACCTTAGTGTAGCCCTCAAATCCCATTTAAACCCTTGGGACTATAGTATCCACTGTGAAGGCACTTACGGGCTGACTGTCCCTGAGCAGCCTCACCTGCACCTCCCCCCACCCTGCCCATGGCCCCATTTCAGCCCAGCTGGGGTCATCCGTCCCTGCCCCAGTGATGCTGGAGGACTGCTGGCACCAGATTCTTGTCTTCTGCTCCTCCTGGATGGACCCTGGGCCTGGTTTCTCGCTGTGTCTGCTGTGGGACCTTGCCACTGGCACCCTTCTCTACCCATCGTGGTCAGGTGCTTCTTGGAGCACCACCTGTGCTGGGTAGCCCTTGGCTCCTGGCTCATCTTCCCACATGGAGCAGCCCGGCACTCATTGATCCCTGGCACACTAGTCCAGGTCCTCTGCAGTTGCCAGGAGCATAGACTTTCAGCCACTTGAATCCAAGTCGCCTTTGTAGGAACTTAGAAAAATGTGTCGAGTTCAGGACTGGGTATACACCCATCGAATTTCAAACTGCTCTTCAGTCTCCTGTAGGATTTTTAATTTCATTTTGTTCTTCTGGGGTCATCTTAACTCCCAATTCTTTGATTAGAAAGGGAAGTAGGAAAATTTGGTACTTTGAATACTTTTCTTATGATTCATCAATGAATTTATGCTTTAGGATACTGTTTTATTTACAGTGTGCTCCCTCCTCTGCCTGAGACGCATGTTCTCTGCACAACAATTCACAATAAAAATATTATAAACTGCGAAAACACCAATCTGACAAAGTAGCTTATTGCCATTGGTATGTGATTGCTGAAGTAACAGGAAATATTTGTCGCAAGTGTTTCTGCTATAGTTGTGAGAAGCCCTGTGGGATACTTTTCTTAAATGGGGTTAAACTACAACATCACTAAGATGAACTGTTACTTCATAAATAGTCTTAGATGTAAAATGTGTTGCTTGATAAAAGGTCCAAGAGTGTGCCAGAGAAATGATGAGAGAAAAAGGAATGACGTTACTTCAAACAGCTTCTAGCAGCTGCTGAACAATGAGGACCCTGAAGCCCCATTCTTTAGCAAACTCTCAGACTGCATATCTTGTAGGGTTAGAAAGAGGAGAGGCTTGGAAAAGAAGACTGAATGAGACTTCCCTTCAGCCAAGAATAACACAGAGAATGTACAGCAGCATTATTGGATTCTGGATACTTCAGCACCAAAAGATTTCTTTCCACTGTGCTGAATGAATGGAAGAAAGAAGGAACTTCTGCTCACCTTGATGAGCTAGGGTGAAAGCTCATTAAAAAAAGGCAAATCAACTCCTCACCTGCCCTCTGTAAAATTACGCTCACTGGGATGAACAGAAGACATTCCTACTTAGAGGAGGGAATATTTCTTCACTGTTGTGTCACCTTTGGGTCAGCAGTAGGGCTCACTGGAGAAAGGTAGAGGCAAGTGTCCAAGTACTGCCTGTGAGGATTCTGTGTTTCAGGGGTTGGTGCATCTTTCGACATGGGCCCTAGAGCTTCCCACTCTTCCTCCCTATACCTTCTCTTCTTAATGGCTAGAATATAGGACATGCAGATAAAAACTCACATATTTTAACAAAAAATATTTTACTTCAGTAATCCCATTTTTGTTTTGTGGTTGTCTAGCTGACTCTTTTTACTCCAAACTCTCTCCGTTAATTCTTGAAAACAATTCAGTTTACCTTCAAATTTAACGTCTAATGGTTAAAACAAAGAGCAATAGAATTATGTGTTTGGCAGGGTGATAATGGTGGAGGAGGGATCATCAAAATGTCCTGTACGTGTTTCTTTTCCTCTCTTAGTGCTAAGATTCAGGAACGAAAACCTTGGCTTTATTATACAGGAATGAGAACAAGTAAACAGGATAAAAGGGGAAAAGGAAAGCAGAGAACTGTGCAAAAGCTTGTTGGCATTACAGTGAATGATATTACAGTTTTGTGACCCTGTCATGTTTGTTATTAATAAAGTATAGTTTTAAAGAAGTATTTTAGATATAAACACATCTGTTGTATTAACAATGGATACCAGCTTTGACTTCTAGTTCACTCCACAAGACACTTTCTTAAACTTAAGGGAAAATACATTATGCCTACTCTTTCCTATACAAAGGTGAAGTTTACAATGAGAAAATTAATGCCATCTGTTTATAGTTTATTGTACTTTGTATTGCTAGCAGTTGGTTTATACTCACAACAGAATATTAAACACTGATAGAGCTGTGGACAGCTGAGCCTATTAGTGGTTATACCTTTTAATATAGTTGATTTGGCTATAGATTATTAGGAAATGTTCTGTCACCTGTAAGGCATGGAACATGAAATAGTTACCGTTTGAATCTTTGTGGACTATTAATATAATACAGTAGACTAAATGTGGCTACTATGAGATTGCCTCCAGCTGTGAAGGAACCAGGTTTGATATTCCTACATTCTCTTCCATTCTTATGTTCCTTTGTTCACTATTTTGGTACACTACTATAGATGAGATAGGTTTACTGAAGTGTAATGTTAAAGGAAAAAAATCTTTCATTCGTTGATGCATCTCAGAAGGAAAACACTACATTTCCTGTTCAAGCCAATGTAGATTAAAAATTCCGTTCATAAGATAACTAAATATATTGGGGGGAGTATGATAGTGTAATTTGGTTGATATTAGTCTTTCTGCTTCTGTAGTGGGAACTGACAGAGAGATTTTAAAAGTTCCTCTGATGGAAATCAACTATTAATTTATTGTGAAGACCAAAACCAATCGCATACTTTACCAGAGCCAGAATATCCACACAGAGGAGAGAACTTCTTCCTTCTGCATAACAGTTACAACTACACCCCAAGGTCATTCCTACTACTAAATTCACTAGGAGACACATCAATAGTCTTTTCTTAATGCAGAGAGGGTTTTTCTTCATTAGAAAATGCAATAGCATAAATGACTGCCTTGTCCTACTCCCACTGAACTCGATGGTTACAGTAAGAGTGGGATTGGATTTGTATTTGAAAATCATTCTACTGTTTATGTCTTTGACACTATTATCTTTTGATGTCTACCAGGTTGGGTTTTTTTTGTTGATCTGCTGTATTTATTTAAAAATAAGACTATTATTAATATTGAAACTCCCTAGTTTGGTAAAGTGGCTTCTTTCAGAACGGTACTGTTGAAGATATTAAAACTTAATAAACCTTTGGTTATTAGTTGTTCAGCTTATGCAGGGACCCAAGATTTTTCCTATACCTTGGAATTCAACTTTGAGGTTCTTGGTCCTCTTTATGTCATGATTTCACAACATCTTCTATGATGAAAGAGTCTCCTGAGCCTAATGGCTTAAAAAAAGAGGCAAGCTCTTTCTAAAGAGCAAAGAAAATATGCCTACTCAAACCAACAAAGAAATCATTAGGTTTATGTTTTTCTTTACTAATAACCTTGCATATATTTGAAGGGCTACATGTTGAATAAATAGGAATAGACATCATTCTAGACCTCCCAGGAACATGCCTAACCTTGGCAAAAATTATTAGGTTAGGTTATGTGACAATTATTATTTATTGTTAGCATATTTATTACTTTATTAATTTTTTTTAAGTTGCATGGTTGTAAAAATTTAAAATCTGCATCTATGAATTTATCAGATTATTTTTAAAGTAACTTGAAATACATTTTTAAAATGTTATGGCATTTGTCCTTCTTTGGTAACAATTTCACATGTTTGTTTTGGAAGTTAATGGTGTAACATATGCTTCTGTCAGTGGTATATCAACAGACTGTATTTATACTGCATTGTATGTTCTCCTAGCCCACCACAGCTGAGGTCTGATTGAGACTATAGCCTCAAGTGACTATAAACCAAACAATTATTTTTGAGACTAATGTGTATGCTTCCTAATGATTCACAACATTAAACTCTCACTTGGCAAGACAGAAAAAACCTCTCTTTTTTTGCTCTAGGCATAAAAATTCTGTGGAACGTTTTTTTAAATGGTCGTGGGTGACCAAAATGCAATTTAAAACTTCAATGGTATTTGCTCAGGGTTGCTTGCTTACTTGTAATTGTTTCCAGAATGTTTGTTTGGAAATTTGTTAGATTATGTATCACACGCAATAACTCTATATGCCAAATTCACTGCTGTAATACTTGGCCCTGCAATTGGTTATGCTTATTTCAGCACCACTTAAAATAGCTAGTTCTTTATGTAAGCGAGAATAAAGGTGATTTCAGCCTATGGTTCTTTTTTTCTGCATGCTATAGCATTACATGAGTTGCAGCAGGAGTTATTTCTGACTATAGGTTTTGCAATTTATTATGGTCACTTTTTCTTCTTGATAACAAAAGTAAACCTCTTCCCCCCACTCCCTTTCTTTCTTTTTTGTTTTTTTTTTTTTAATAGTTTTTTTTAATTATTATTTGAAGTAATTTTTATTTTTGTGTCTGGAATAGACTTCAGATTATTGTAACAGAGAAATCATTTGCACATAGAATATATCTCAAATCTAAAGCAAGTTTCCTACCACCTGAAACTGATATACCTCAGACATGATTTTAGAGTATTTGATTTTTAGAGAACAGCAAGAATTACAGCAACATAAACATTAAATTTGAATAATAGTTCATGAAAAAAATATATTTTTATGTTCTCTGTTGATGTTCTGAGCAACAACTATATGTCTGTTGGAATTCCTGGTGATATCTGAATTTATGGACTCAGAGAATCATTTAGATTGGTAGGTATGTCTTGAGATCATCTAGTCCAATCCCCCTGCTAAAGCAGGGTCAGCTAAAGCAGGTTGTCCAGGACTGTGTCCAGATGGATGATGAATATCTCCATGGATATCAGGAACTTGCGAAGAAATCTCCTAGGGGCAGGTTCATACTTCCAGCAAGTTAAATCAGCTGGTGAGTGTGAGAAAAAGATGCTCACATCTTCCCCAACATCCTAATGTCCAGAGAGATACCATTACATTGTAGGAAGTGGCCCTATTGCAAAGTCTGGTGTTTTTTTCTTTTGCTATCTGGAAAGACTCAAAGGGTATTACCCTACCCTGACTTGTATTAGTGGTGAGGAAAAGTGACTTTAAGGAGGTCTTTACTTTCCTCCCCTTAATACATCAGCCAGCCAACCCAAGTGGGAAAGTGCTAATTTATTCCTCTTTTTTGTCTTAATGTTGTAAGACAATGCTCCAACAGCAGGTAAATGATTAAAGGGTGCTAAATATTAGCACAGAAAAGCTGTGGTGGCCTTGCTTAATTTTCTTGATTATAAAGCTAGGAAACGTTTCAGGTTTAATGTCTTTGCTCAGTCAAACTGCATCCTTAAATCTAAGGGGGGGCGGGGGTGGTGGTGGTGTCTGTTTGAAGACATTATAGGGGTGGTGAGGCACTGGAACAGGTCACCCAGAGAGGCTGTGGATGCCCCATCCCTGGCAGTGTTCAAGGCCAGGTTGGATGGGGCTTTGAGCAACCTGGTCTAGTGGAAGGTGTCCCTGCCCATAGCAGGGGGGTGGAACTAGATAGTCATTAAAAGTCCCTTCCAATCCAAACCATTCTATGATTCTATGATTCTCTGGATGGAGACTCCACAACATCTCTGGGCAGCTTGTGCCAATGTTTGACAGCCACACAATAAAAAAGTGTTTCCTTGTGTTCAGGTGGAATTTCATGCATTTTAATTTGTGCGTCTTGCTTCATGTCCCACCATTGGACACTGCTGAGAACAGTCCAGGCTGAACAGTCCCGGTTTTCTCAACTTCTCCTCATATGACAGATGCTCCAGTTTCTTAACCATCTTTGTGTAACCTGCACTGGACTCCAGTAAGTTCAAATCTTTCTTGTACTGGGGAGCCCAGAAATGGGCACAGGACCCCAGATGTTTCTCAGCAATGCTGAGCAGAGGGGCAGGATCACGTCCCTCAACTTGCTGACAACTTTCTTCCTCATGCAGCCCAGGATATTGTTGGCCTTTTTTGCCACGAGGGTGCATTGCTGGCTCATAATCAACTTGTTGTCCACCTGAACTGTGAAAGGTAGATATCTATGGATGACCTAGTTTTCCTTGGGAGAGATTTTTCATCTCAGCCTGAGACAGAGATCTAAAGAGATATAGATGCATCATGTTTACAGGGTTTTATTCCTCTCTCTGTAGAAAGTGACTAGACAGATAAGTCAGGTTGTAAGGATGTTATACTGGTCTGGCTGGGATGGAGTTAATTTTTTTCATAGGAGCCCATAGGGTGCTGTGTTTTGGATATGTGACTAAAACAGTGTTAATGAAACATCAGTGTTTTGCTTATTACTGAGCAGTACTTGTACAGCAACAAGGCTTTCCCTCTTTCCCACTCTGCCCGCCCTGGTGAGCAGTCTAAGGGCGGACAAGAAGTTGGGAGGAGACACAACCTGGAGAGCTGACCTAAACTGTCCAACATATTCCATGCCATGCTCAGCAATAAAAACTGAGGGGAGGAGGTTTTGGGCAGGTAGCCATTGCTTGGAGACTGCCTGGGCATCAGTCTGCTTGTGGGAGGTGATGAGTGACTACCTTCGCATCACATTATTTTTTTTTCCTTCTGCTTTCCTTCACTTATTAAACTATCTTTATCTTGACTCATGCTTTTTCTCTTCCTGTTCTCTCCCTTGTCCCACTGCGGCTGGGGGGACTGAGCAAGCAGCTGCGTGGTGCTTATCTGCTGGCCTGAGTCAACACACCCCAGATGTCCACACTGTAAGTCCACATTTCCCACCCCTGCTACCATTCTGATTTCCAGGTAACAGAAGGTTTATATAGTTTGGCTTACTAATTTCCTGCTAAGAGCATGGAGTTTCCAACTGTATAAACATTTTATATGAACAGTAGCTTTTAATAAGGAAAATCCAGATCTTTTAATTAAAAATAATCACCAAGACTTAGAGTGGGAAACCTTTGAGTGGTATCAGCTAAGACAGTTTACCTTCTCTGTCAAAACAACTAAAATTGTAGGCAATTTACTAATGTGATTTGCATAACTTTTCAGACTATGCTAAATAAGTTAAATATGTATTATTCATGATAATCTACTGCAGAAACATTATTGTCAAATAGACACTCTGTTGATCTGCCACTGTCATATTCACTTCCATTATAATATTTGTAATACAAACTTCAGAAATTCTTCAGAATATAACTATTCAGAAAGAATAGTTATAAAAGGAGCCAGAATGGGGTACTTCCCTTAAGAAATCTAGAACTTCAGTAACCTAGAGACAGAAATTTAATTAAATAGATAATGCATTAGGTGTTCACTATTCCCAAAGCTGTACAATAAAAGTTATGAAGAAAATAAATAAAATGTATGTGTTTTAATGCAACACAAACCTGCAATATGTTTCACTTTATTGGTTCTATACAGCTGAAGAAAATTAAGTTTTTAGCTGAAAGAGAGTAAAGCCTATTAGGTCCAGAATGCTCTATCTGTAGCCTATCAGGTTAGGAAATTTTACAAGCAAAGTGTCATGTTTTAACCCCAGCCAGCAACTAAGCACCACGTAGCTTCTCACTCACTCCCCGCCATCCAGTGGGATGGGGGAGAAAATCGGTAAAAAGAAGTAAAACTCGTGGGTTGAGATAAGAACAGTTTAATAGAACAGAAAAGAAGAAACTAATAATGATAATGATAATACTAATAAAATGACAACAGTAGTAATAAAAGGATTGGAATGTACAAATGATGCGCAGGGCAATTGCTCACCACCCGCCGACCAACACCCAGCCAGTCCCTGAGCGGTGATTCCCCGCCCCCACTTCCCAGTTCCTATAGTGGATGGGACGTCCCATGGTATGGAATACACCGTTGGCCACTTTGGGTCAGGTGCCCTGGCTGTGTCCTGTGCCAACTTCTTGTGCCCCTCCAGCTTTCTCGCTGGCTGGGCATGAGAAGCTGAAAAATCCTTGACTTTAGTCTAAAAACTACTGAGCAACAACTGAAAACATCAGAATTATCAACATTCCTCACATACTGGACTCAAAACATAGCACTGTACCAGCTACTAGGAAGACAATTAACTCTATCCCAGCTGAAACCAACACACAAAGAAGGACAAAGCTTAAAGGGCTCTTCTTGCAAGTTGTACTCAGGACTGCTCACCTGAGAATATCACTTTCTGAACAATAGATAATCAACACATGAATGCAGTTTTCCTTTTCCCTATTTATAGATAATTTTAGTCCTATCTACACCTTAAACTAAGGGAAATGAAGGTAAGCATTAACACTTTTGTCCATGAACACAGATGAAACATAAAAGTAGAAGCCAAGCAAGAGTTAGTACTAAGTAGTGCAAAATCCTAATTGTGAAATATGGTTTGATTTAACAGGAGTCAGTCAAATGCAGAGTAGAAAAGGTATTAATAAGTATTCCTCTGAATGACAGAGGTGAAAATAACAGTTCTTTTGATCTATTTTATCTCATGAGGTATTTACTATAAACAAGTTCTCATCTTCTATTACAAATTACATTTCTGCAAATGATTTGTTTTTCCAAAATTGTCTACAAACAAGGCTGCATTTATTCATACATGGTATTTATTTATGAACTGATACATTACTGTGAGAGCAATCATAGTAGAATGTACTCACTTGTATATTCTGTACAAAATTGAAAATGCAAAATATACAAATTGAATATAAATGATGACTTTCTCTTCGCCTTAACCAAGAATGCATCAAATATGTTTAAATGTGATGCACGAATACAATTGTAATATATTTCTACCTGAGCAAAGGAAGATAGGAACACATTTTAAATATTCTGATAGTTCCAGGTGCTGCTTATCACTTGCCATGTTGCATTGTCTAATGAACTTACACTTGCATTTCTCTTTATAATGATTAGGTCCCTTTCTCAGTGAAGGTATGACCAAGCTTATAATTTTTGCTACTGACCATAAGCTTTCAATTTGAATTCCAGCTACTCGAAGCTGAATTACCTATCAGGCAAAGAACATTTTTCTTAAGAATAATGAAGAAATACCTTTATATAATCCACTATCAGTCTATACAGGTAACTGCAGAATATGCAATCAGTTCAAGTGCTCAATTTCTAAGGTTGTTGACACAAATCCCCCTCTTCTTAGGGCTGTGCTTGCTGGAGAATTTACTCTGTGCAACTTGTGTGGCTGGGATTGAGTTAACTTCCTTCACAGCAGCCTGTATGGTGCTGTGCTTTCCATTTGTGGCTAAAATAGTGTGTATAACACAAATATTCTGATATTTACTTTCCCTATTAAACTTTCTTTATCTCAGCCCACAGATCTTTTCACCACCTTCTATTTTCTTCCAGTCCCCCAGGAGAGGTGTACAGTGAGGCTGGGTGGGTGTTCACCAGGATCAAACTGCCAGAGTTACATGATTTTTAATTAATCTGCAAATATCCTATGACTGGGGAAGAGCAATACCTCTATTCATAAATAGAAGAAAAAAAAAAAAAAAAAGTGTTCCAAGCAATTCTTAGTCTGTTAGCTTGACTTCAGCACTGTTTTAAGTCATACAGTGAATTTTGAAGGAAAGAGTAATTTAGAATACGATGGTAAATAGAGTATGACACATTTTCAGCATGATTTTATGAAGGCTATATTGTATCTAATAGTATCATTTTCTCTGGTAAGATTTGTTAGATGGCTTAATACTGTGGAGTTAATCTATCTAAATTTAGGTACAGAAATTAGATAGTGCCCCATAAGAGGTTCTTATTTCAAGTAGAAATGTCAGGTTTAATATGAGTGCTACAAAACAGAGAAGGTACCCACAGAGGGAAATAGGTGAGAGTTTTTGTAATTTGTGGGAGTTTCCACTAATACAGAAGATGACAGGATCATTGTGTGGGAGGAATTAAATGAAGGTGTCGACTAGTGCAAATTAGAATGAAATTTAATAGTACTAAGTGCAAAGTTATGCATTTTCTCAATTTTGTGGAGACATATTTACATGCTTCCATGGCTTCGCTTCTTAAAACAAAGGCCTTAAGAAGAGAGTATGATGGCATTTCAAACACATTTGGAGGATAAATATCAAGATACAGATGAACTACATAGGTTACAAAATAACACCAGCACAAGATCAAAAAAGTTATAAATTAGTCATGAATATATTTTGACGGCAAATTAGAAGACAGTTTCTAACCATGTGAAAAGTGATATTCTAGAAGCATACCAATTACATAAAGGAAATCTGAATGATTTCAAGATGGAGTTTGATATGCTATGAAAAGGGTGAAAAGAGGTAAGAAATTAAGTGTACAGTGTGAGCCTTCAGATAGCAAATCTAAGTCAAGAGGTTTGATTTAGAGACTGGGACAATGGTGTTACAGTCAGGAAATACTGGAAGATGGTATTAATCTCATTTGAGTGTAGAGCATGGTCTACTTCCTCAGTTAGTCTGGGAGATTTGTTAGCAAATTCTTCACCTTTGTGGGGTCTGGGACACTAATGATAGTTGTCATCTATTCTGTCTTCCTATGATACATTAGAGTTGTGACTTTGGTCTTTTACTGCACGTTTAAATTTATTATAGCATGTTGGGACATGCTTCATGGCCATTCTTGTAGGATGCTGAATAAAGTAGATGTTTTGTGGTTCTTTCTAAACTAGACATATTACCAGACATTGTTGGCCTATAGCTAATTGATGCAGGTTCTTTCTTTCATTCTTGCATTCTTTTACCACCAAAGTTCATCAACTCTATCAAACTCTATCAAGTTCATCATCTACCAAAAGGAGTGTCATGTGATGGAATCGTTTCCCAACTACAAGGAATTTACACATGAAAACAAAAATATAATCTTTTCATCCAAGGTGAGATTCTATTAAATACTCATCAGTATAATACTTAATTGACATTATTTATTATTTGTACTATAGTACTAAGGAGATGGGAGCAAGGATCAGGAGTTCTTTTTACTACATATGGTCTAAGATCCTAACTTAAACCAGTACGTTTTCAAAATAATTTCTAACAAAAATACAAAATGTGAACACAAGCTGTTGAAGAAGTGGTACTGTGAGATATTACCTAGTTCAGTTTTGTTTTATTTCATTTTTCACAGAATAGATGCATTTTTGTAAATCCTTACCCAAGTGTTACCTGAGGGCCAAATAGATTTTGGAGTCTAACAGATTATTTTACTTGTAGTCTAAACAATTTTGAAAATGCTGTAATCACTCAGAATTGTTACATATTTAAAGAAATAAAGGTAAATCATCTCTGAAATATAGAAGCTATTAACTTTACTGAGCACTTCCTACCAACATTTACATGCAGATATGGAAAAATGTTTGTCTTGAATTTAACACTGAAGTCAGAATCTCTGCTGAATGAGAGAACAAAAGGAAAATGTGCATCCTTATGGCTAGAGTGGCATTCAAAGAAGTAAATATTTCCTGTAATGTTATGCAGAAATGGAAAAAAGCTTTACTTACCCTTTCTGGATTTCTTTGTTATTCCTACAGTATTCTATTTTGCACAAGTACAAAGGGTAAACAAAATGTATACTCCTTTAAATGTTACCAGCCTCAAAAAACAAAAACCCAAACAAAACCAAAACAAAAATACCCACACCAGAACACCCACAAAAAAAATCTGTCATCAATTAAGCACATTTTTAAAACTTTTCACAAAGTTTTGTTTTTTATAAGCACAAAGATATGATGGAAAATATTTGGGGCTAACAGAAAAGCTACCTCAGACGTCCACTATCCAGCAGGAATACTTGATCAGCTATACAATAATTACTAAATTTGTAAGCATATGCATCGCTGCTCTCAGGACTGCTCAAGTGTAAGTCTTAGGCTTGTCAATAGTTTGAAATTCTCTGAGACCAGTGCTATAGATCTGTGCCTTAGAAGACAGATTATCTGCCTTGTGGTCTAGCTTATGACATGAAATTCCCACCTTGCCTGGTGTCTGGCATGAGTAAGAGCCATTTCTTCAGTAAAAGCTAGCAGAGCACAAAGTCAATGCATGGCAGAATTAGTACCCCATTTAGAGCTGGACAGTAAATTGTTAGCACTGTGTAACAGCTAATATAATAATTTAACTGGAGTATTCTTAACATAATATGGGCTCATCAGTGACTACAAATGTTGAAGGTCTCTGATTTCACAACTTGGCTAATGAGAAAACACCTTCTGGGACATTGGACTTACACTGGCTACATAAGATGATGTAACCTACTGAGTCAACAGCACCAATCTTTCTAGGTTTCTCATGTTTCTTGGAGAACTTTGCATTGGATTTACACGGCCAGGTGTTGGCAGCAGGGGGGTTGCGGGGTAGCCTCTGTGAGAAGCGACCAGGGGCTGCCCTGTGCTGGACACAGCTGCTCCAGCTGACTCCAGTGCACTCACTGCAGGACACAGCTGGGGCCATCAGCCACATCGGTGGTGCCTCTGGCAAAACGTATTTAAGAAAGGGCAAAACACTGCACAGCAATGTGAGGAGTGAGAAAAAAAAGTGTGAGAATTATAGAGGGAGCTTCGAGGTCAGCGAAGAAGGAAGGGGAGGAGGTGCTCCAGGTGCCAGAGCAGGTATTCCCCAGCAGCCTGCAGAGAGGACCACGCTGCAGCAGATATCCCCTCTGCAGTCCATGGAGGACCCCACACCAGAGCAGACGGATATTCCCTGCAGGAGGCTGCAGCTGGTGGAGAGCCCGTGCAGGAGCAGGTTCTCCTGACAGGAACTGTGATGCACAGAGGACCCATGTTAGAGCAGGTTTTTTCCTGAAAGACCGCAGACCATGGAGGACCCATGCTGGAGCAGGGGAAAGATGTGAAGAGGAAGCAGCAGCAGAAAGGAGCTGTTATGGACTGAGTACAACCCTCATTCCCTGTCCCCCTGCACTGCTCAGGGCAGGGGGGACGTAGTAGAGGTGGGAATGAAGGAGTGAAGCTGAGCCTGGGAAAAAGGTGAGGGATGGGGGAAGGTGTTTTAAGTTTTGTCTTTGTTTCTTACCATCCACCTCTATTTTAATTGGCAATAAATTACATTGATTTTCCCAAGACAAGTCTGTTTTGCCCATGACAATAATTGGTAAGTGATCTCCCTGTCTTTATCCTGACCCACAAGCTTTTCCATCTTATTTTTGCCCCCTGTCCTGCTGAGGAGGGGGAGTGAGAGAACAGCTAGGTGGGCATCTGACAGCCAGCCCAGGTCAACCCACCACAAACTTAAACTCAGATATTAATGATTTGTGAAACTCGTAAGTGGTTTTGTTTTTTTTCCTGAAGCTGGACAGATCAGAGACTGTAAAGCTGTTAAATACTATAGATCTAGCAAACCTTGCACAGGATTCACATGCCAGTGTTTATCAACAGTATTCAATAGCCTGTTGATTGTAATGTGGAACAGTAAACATGCTGAGATTGATTGTCCTAATTATGCTTTTCCTAAAATAAGAAATTCACACTCACAGTATAGTAACAAGAACGTGCAAATACATACTTGTACTACAGAAACCCCTGATTTAACCTAAAGCAACTTAAAACTATATTTAAATAGAAATACAGAAAATTTAAGTGCTCTTGGACAAAACCTGTGGCAATCAAAAACAATTTTTAACAGCAGGCAGGTCCTTTGCTTATTGAAGTAAATGGGAGAACTGTTATTTACTTGCATGAATCACCATTTAGGCCCAAATCTGCAATAGTATATGAGAGTGAATTCAATATATTTTGTTTAGTACCCAGTAGACCCTGAAAACATCGTGTTTGTCCATGACGCATAAGGTTAAAAATATACATATTTAATTAACACCTAGACACCTTCATTAGAAAAAATGTCTTTACTGACCCACAGCTTATTACCTAAAGAGACTGATAACAAACCTCCTTAGCCATAATGTCACGATAGGTGTGGCAAGAGGCTAAGTGAAAAAGATAGGGTGAGGTAAGAAGCAAAAATGCTCAGTTAGCAAATCCTTTGTTACTCTAAGAAAAATTTGAGAACTTCAAGTGTTACTTTAATAATTTTATTTCTTTAGATAAAATGATTTTTGTTTTCCACAGCTTTCAGTATAAAAAAATATACTTTTCCAAAATGTATAATTTCTTATTTATGTCATCACAGTAGGTCCAAAGGAAAAATGTACTAATTTTGAAAACATACTGGTTTGGATATTCTTTACCTAAACACTCAGGAAACAGGTTTTGGTTGAATACAGTTTTCTCTGAAATGACACCCTCAGTGACTCCCAAGTGATGTCTTGCCTTTCTTCATTTGAGCTTTTGTTTCCATGTCTCAATTTTGTTCATTCCCAGCACAATATTAATAACCTGGAAGGGAGCCAAGAGGTATGTCCTTGGTTTAACGAAGTAAAGTAATTAGAATATTAAAAGCACAACACTGGAATAACAAGATGATCTGTGAGAATTTTTTTCTAGTTCAGTTATGGCTTGATAGCAAAAGTAAAATGTTGCAGTACATCACAATTTTTCCTGATCAGAAGAGTGAAAATCTGCAGAAAGTTTCTAATCTTCCCACGTGATCACTTTCTTGCGGGCTTCTGGTCTTAGAAAAATATTAGCACGAATCCTGGGAATGCTCCATTATCCTGAGTTCAGGGAGCTCTGCACTTCTGTTAATTTCTTTGCTGCCTTTCACGTCTTAATCTTTTTAGCCACCAAAAAAAATTCCATATCCTGGACTAAATTCAAAACTTCTGGTAAAGTTTACAATTCACTGTATTCACCTGTATCTCATTGAAAAGTCTTACTTGTGTAATGCTCCCTAAAGCTACCCTGCAGGGCAGGAGGAGGAGTAGGATGGAAAAGAAAACCATTAACAAAAGAAAGGAAGAAAATGGGAAAATAGTAATTTGAACAACAGGCAAAACACAGCTTTTCTTTTTCTTTTTCTTGAATGTTCTAATCTACAAGATAGTGAACGTCCTGAGCATTCAGCACTGGGGAAAATTCAGATTTAAACTCTGCCTTGAAGTTTGAACCTCGAGCCCATCTCCAGTCCAAATGGACACTTCAGTGGCCCTCCTGTGCTGAGTGCCACCCTGGACCCGCCCAGTATTCCTACATACACACAGAGTGCAAAAGCAAATTTTCATTTTCAGTCCTGAAAAGCCTGCCAGAGCCAGTACAACGAATTACAGGGTAAACAGCTGTTGTGCTCCTAACCATGGCAAGCAGGAATGACATGCCTGCTGCCTTCCCCAAGGCACGCTGCCATTCTCTGACTGATAACTAATGGGAGAGGGGGGAGGAGGGTTGCTCCAGCATGTCAGCAGGCTTTGCCCACTCAGCCCAAACCCAATATAAGCCACTCAGTCGAGTGAGACATCACTGGTCTGTAAAACACATCTGTGTCTTTAATTACTAACTTGGAAAAAACAATAGTGACCATATTAGTATGCTGGCTGTGGAGACATAAACGCTCATTATAAAATGTTCAAATGTAATAGAAAAAAGAAGAAATGGCTTGTGGTTAAAAGGCTTCCTCCAGGCTATTGAGATAAGAATGTAATACTTTACCTTGGTGGAATTAATTACTTTGTTCTCTCCTTTTGACTGAAATGTTACTTATTAATTTATTAATTATTAATTTATTAGATTTAGGGTAATAGATGTTTAATGTCTTTCCAAACAGTGCAAACAGACCTGCACAAGGGGATTTCGGTTAGTCTTTGTGCATCCATTTTTCTCTCCACAAGATCCTGAAACACACTTTTGTAATTTTATTGTTATTATCTCCATCATTATTACTATTGTTTGTGTAGTGTCTAATGACTCTACCCCTGTCTGTTTGAGGCAATGAACATCTGTAGCAAAAAAGTATGGACTTTGCCTCCAGAAGCTGTGTTGAATGAAAACAAAAATGGACAAGTTGCACTAGAACACAGAAGTTAATTTTGGGGAGAACTTCTTAGAATGTTCCTCATACTGAAATAGCTGCTCATTTTAAATTTAAATAAGGCTGATGAACCCAAGTGGAAGGCTTTCCTAAAGCACAACTTATGTGAATTTCTAACTGAAAGTGTGGCTAAAAACTGAACTTTTAGAATGAAAGATATATGTCCCTGTTAATTATGGCATTCTAAGGCAAAAAGATAGCAGTACTGATATTGAATCAATGCTCTTTAATTTTGTTTATAAATCTTACACCCCTCATTATCTTCCTGGAGTCATATAGTTCTACCGATTTCTTTTGTCTTCATTTTTCCCTGCTACGCCCTCATCTGTTCATTTGAAATATCATCCTAAACTAGACCCAATAAAAAGCGCAGCCAACATATGCAGCTTTTACAACCAAAAGTCCTCAATAGGATTAGAATACCCTAACTGTCACAGCTATGCAACACAGGATATGGAATATTCCACTCTCTCCAGCTCCAATATATTCATAGCTTAGCTTTGACAGTATTCATAACAACACATTTAAAGTATTACTTATGTCACTCAGGAGGCCCACAGAATTAGGGGATTTAATAATACATAGCTCTATATCAACCACATTATAGATCATAAAAAAGCCATATCAATAGTATCTTGCTATATTGAAAGATAAGACAGTTTACATTATCATGTCCACATAATTGTTATATTATATGGCTAGCAAGACAATGTATATGTATATATGTGTGTGCGCACAAGCACATACATAGATATGTACACATAAAAGCACTTTTCACAGCTCCTCAGAAAATTTATGATCATCATCTCTAGTCTCTAGATACCAATTTTGCATCCTACTTCACTGTCAAGTCTGAATAATCTCTGCCTAAAATCATCACTGAACACCAGTATGAGACAAAACCTTACTCAAACCATTTCATTATGCTACATAATTAGACAGCATTATCTGAATCCTGTCATTTTGGCTATAGATATTGGTAGAGCTTCAAAATAGGCATGCGAATGTTCTTAGCACACCTAGCACCTTTTCCTGCAGTGAGTGTACAACTGCCTCCTAACTTTCTTTACATAAGCACAATGCACTTAGAAAGTATCCAAGAAATGTCTGTCTAATTTTAACCTGTTATAAGGAAGAAGTCATTAAAAAATCAGCTGAGTGAAATGCTGATTTGTTACCAATATTACCTGAAAGTTTCATTCAATGCAAGGATTTAGAGAAAAAAATCAATCTAATTGCTTTAATTTTAAAAATTACTAAGGTACAGATAATTTAATTCAATTTGGGCTTTATCTTGATCTGTAAATACATAACTGAGGAAAGAATCTAGTTCATTAGGCCATCCAAGAAAGTCATATTGTTTTGTGTTTTAGCTGTACAATTCACTGCTTGATCACGAATATGTGCTTCATTAAGATTAAGTTGTAGAGCATGTGATTTTTTCCAGTAATGGTGTATCATTTGCCAGCAACAAAGGAGATATTGTGCACAAAGCAGAATTAAAAAAAGACCAAATCTGAATCCTTGAGGTACTTTTTTTTTTTTGGTTCTATACTAAAGTAGAAGTAATCCAGTGTAACAAGCCAATCTGCTTCATCTTCATGGATTCTTTAGCAATGAATTACTGATGTTCTTTTGCTCATCATTTTAGGATTTTTAGGCAACTGAAGGGTATGATCTACCTTGTCATATGCCATAGTCAGGTAAAATAGCAATATTGTAGAATATCCCACTGGGGGTGCTACTAGAGAGAAAATGAGAAATTAATATGTGGTTGTAATATATGCCAAGGTAGCATTTGCAGCAGTTAATAGACAGAAGATTAAAGTATAGAAAGCTGGAAAGATACCAGCTTTCACAGGTCCTGTTAATAATTCTTGCTTCATGTCACAACATTATCACTCTGCAAGAATTCCAGGATACAACTGCACTAAGATCTTGTTCCTCTCCCTAAAGATATGGATTACATGAAACGACTTTTTCCAGCTCAGCTTGATGGGCAAATTTCCACTCCATTTCTTTTTGTTTAACTTGTCCTAACTTGTACCAGCCTTATGAATATTGAAGACACACTGTTAGGACTGGTAAGCCTAAAATTAAATCTACCAACTTCATCTGGTTTGCAAGCATGACACACTGCCCCTCTGCTTTGTCTGTCTATTTTGTTGCCGTGAGCAAAAAAAAAACCAATGTGAATTGCAAGCACCCCTCTCTTGAAACCCAGTGGTGCGTCAGTGTGGGTGCCAATGTGATTTGCATATCCGAGGAACTTCAAAGGAATAAAGACTGAGTAGAGCATCTTTTTGTCTTAAATCTGTCACATTTTCATCAGTCTGCTTTAGTTTCCCATCTTTGTCTGTTCTATGGTTGTATTTCAGGTAGGACACATCCTATTCTTTCCCCTTTTCCCTAAAAGCAGCAGCATGAACATTGAAACATGCAAGGAAAACATCTCCTTTCTCGTACCCAGAACCAAAGCAGCCTCCAGAAAGCAAGAAAAATCATTACAATGAAAGTCTCGACCAAACCCTTAATTTCTGGTACAGAGCACACTGAATTTCCCAGAAGAAAATGTTTACAGTCTTTTTGCCATATAGGATCAGTCACAATAGAGAATATGAAGTGTAAGTACTCCACGTCAGGGTTGAAGAAAACTCCCTTTATTAAGTGTGACCTGAGATTCCTCAGGGGCTTGCATTTCAGCAAAATTTTGTTGCATTTTCTTGAAGGTGGTAACAACACCAAAGGTGTTCTTTAGCATCAGAGTAAAACCAGTATCAAATCCCTGTGCTGTGACATAAATTGATGCTGAGGTGTCTCCACAGAACTGTTGCAGTAACAGCTACATAATGTAATAAACATTTTATAAATATTTTATAAATAATACTAACTTAGAAAAAAAACCCACAAATCTGTTCACTAAATCTTACTCTAGAGTATTTATTTTTCTCATTTTTATTAAGAACACCACATCTTACAGAACACTGCAAAAGCTGGGAAAGTTCTATAATACTTACTAAAAAGTATTATATTCGAAAGTTTCACCTTAGCTGTTCTTAATTCAATTTAGAGTAGAGGGGCTTGTCTATAAAAAGTCTTCAATATGAATGTTATGGAGAAAACTGGACTTCCTCTGGAATGAATCCATGTTTTCAGTCTCCCCAGCAATCTTCACTTTTTATATATATGTGTGTGTGTGTGTGTGTGTGTGTGAGAGAGAGATAGAGATATATATACATATACTCATATGTGTATGCGCGTGTATGTATTTAGAAAAATGTAAAAAAAAGCAGTTGACTTAAGTTTTATACATCCAGACAGTCCTTGCTGAGAACTGCGCATAATGGAATTGGGGAAACTGGAGAAGTCCTTAAACAAGGCAGTCTCAACTTGGACAAAAATATAAAAGTAGCATTCTGCCTGTAGACCAAAAATTAAAACACAAACAAAAAGAGCTTGCATAGAACAAATTTAGTTAGATACTGTTCTCAAGTAGTGAAACTGAGAAGCAAAAAGTTGTCTTATAAGCAGTTATATGCAATAAACTGAAAATAAATTAATTTAAACTTTTTTATGGGACTGACGCATTCCATAAAGCAACATATATTTGTTAACTTGGAAATGTCATGATATTTAATAACCTTGATAATCTTTTGCAAACCAGAGAATATCTTTGAATTTATTAATCTGCTTGGCAAAGTTCTACATGAAGCATGAAGCAGAATTTCCTACAGACTTTTCTTCTAGGTAGCTGCAAATTCGAACTAAAGTTTTTTTGAGTAGTTGGAGCACTTCTAAGGAGTCTGCTCTATGTAGATTCTCTAGTGTTTAATAATATCTGAGTTATGAAGCTGGTTTTGCATCAGTTTGGGAAGCTGTGTTGGAGATTTAGAGTATGCCTAAACACAGGTATTTAACGCTTTCTGAGATATACTTGTATCTGATACAGTCAGAGAGGGCCCTTCTGTTATGGTAGCTGGAGGCTAGGCAGGAAACTCTACAATAGCGCAAATATTGGTACAGCCAATGCTCAGGCAAGTAAATCATGCCCAAAGAGTCTCCCTCCTCCATCTAACCTAGTTTTTATGCAACTTGGAGAAACCCAATACATCTAAAACTTTTGCCTGTCAAATTTTGTTTAAATCTGTCAACAGTTTCAAACACACAGACATGGTGGTGTCCCAAGACTCATTTTCTTATGAAATCATGCTCAGATACCACGCTGAAATAACGTGCAAACAGTCCAACCCACAAATGTTAGGTTAGGAACGAGCATGAGGAAATAAGCTCCATTCAGCTTCTAGGAGTTCTCCGTGAACTTCAGATGCCCCTCTAACATCTGATTAGCCTTAGCAAACTGCAGATGCTTACGGAGAACTACAATAACAGCCCAAGAACTGGTTGGAGTCCCATGGGGCTTTGCTTGGTTTTCTTTTTCCTTCTCTTTACACGCCAGTGAACAGCTCATGTTCAGTATCTATCCTCACACCTCTCATTACTCCGACAGGACTGCCTGAGCTATTACTGTAAAAAAGTGAAATTTACACTTTAGAGGTACTTGCTCATGAAAAGTTTGTGCTACCTATCTTTTGATACACTGTTTATGCATGGAAAATAGATCTTCACTTGTGCCCAGGTCAACAGTACACCCTGCAAATAATGACGTTTATATCAGCTGCAGTGACTACTCAATCTCACAAGGCATTCGTGCCTCCTGTTCACTAACACTTTGCAATGTAAATAACAACTGACATCAGTTGCCCACTCTCCACAGATCCCCAGGAAACTCTGTAGTTTTGTTAACTCAGGTAAGATATGTTATCTGTTATTTTATTTTGAAGGTTTGTTTGTTGGGTTTTTGTTTTGGTTTTTGGTTTTTTTTTTATGGGGCTACTATTAACCTACTTTGATGTGTGACTGACATGTCAGCCTGAGCTAAGCAGTGTGACTGGGACTTCTGTGTGTTGGCACTATCAGAGCATTAATACAGAAAGAGGCAGTTCTGTCTGCACACTACCAATTAATTGAATAACAAGATCTGCTGTAATAAAAAAAAAGCAACCAAACAGTCATTTTGTCATGATTCCAGTTCTTGTCCTATGGTTTGGAAGGTGAAATTAAATAACACACAAAAAACTTGACTGTTTCTGAAGCAAGAAGCTGTAGGCTGTTTTATGGGAATCTTTAACCATAAACCACCTACGGAGCCCTGTAATTTACTTACACTGCTTACTGGGAAGATGGTGTCCCAGGGATTTTAACCTGGCATCCAAAGGGTTCCAAGGCCTCCTAATTATTTCCAGAATATTGTCAAAAATATATGGGGAAGCAAACTGAACAGGAAGGACAGAATGCCCAAACAAACTAGTTACTTTACCAGAAGGAGAAAGTCTGACTTTTTCTTTTTTTAATCACTGGTTTACAAAATGTGAATACAACTCATTTTCATCAGACTTTCTGAGTTTTTTGATCTGGAGTTTAGATTTGGATGATAAAGAAGTGGGAAAGGGAAAGAAAAACATTACAATCTTATTGTCATATATGAGAGACTTAGATTTCTTAGTCCAGGGTTTTTCCTTACTGTAACAAGAAAGGAAATAAAAAGTCAAGAAGGCCACACATTTCTTCACTTGCTTGTGCCAGTGAGAGCAACTTCTGTTTGCTACACAGCAGATGATTGTTCATTTCTTCCATTTTTCTTATGTTTTACTGTTAATAAATCCCTTTTATACTCCTTCCAGTCTAAAAGTTCCTATATTTTATTTTAAACCTTTCAGACTTACTAATATTTGTTTAAAAAAAAAAAATCATAGCTCATTTCCTCTGAAAACTCTAAAAAGTCATCAATGCTGATTCTGTTTTTCCCAGGTTGCATCTTCGGACCAATTCACAAGGAAGAGAGCTTGGTACCCAACTCCACAGAGAACAATTTGGATAATTTATGTAAACAGACATAAATATCATGTAATGTTTAAAAACACTATAATAACAGTGGAACTAGAGAGAGAGATCCTAAGTCAATTGAATTGCCCTCTGGAGATGCCTATCTCTTTCAAGGAGCCTTGGATAACTGGAAGCAACTCCAGGTGCCTCAGTTAAGTGCTTAAGAGTTAAGTGGGATGAATCCTGTCCCTGTCATAAGTTTCCTACTGAAACATGGATGTTTTTCAAATAGTTTTTAAATGTAGCTATATAATAAAGCCTTTCTTCCTTGCTCTTCATTGGAAAAAATACCATTACCAGGTTGGAAAACAGGTTAGAGCATTCTGATTAATAGGGCACAACAAGGTCCCAAGACTTCAATGAACAACTTACATAGCTGAAGATTGGCTCTTTTGCCATTAGCTCTTTCTTGGATTGATATTCAAGGATAAATTATATTAACAACTTTTTCCTATTATTTGTGAGATAATAATTTATCCCTTTTGGGGGATGTGCAAAAGAAAAAACATTTTTGAAAACAATAAGATAATCGTCTCTGAAATTCTCTACAAATTAAAGCCGTATTGTGCTTCGTCTCAGTTGATGTTCTGAAGAATAACAGAATCCTGATTTAAAATCTTCTGTCTCTAGCAATCCAATTTTTTTTTGCAACTGACTGTGGTATGCTGGTCAGTAATATGTAAGAAAAAGCTTTCTGGAAAGTTTTCTTATATACAGAAACTAAGCTACAGGCTTATTCTACATTCTAGACAAGACTGCATGAATCACCTTTTTTTCCTACTTCCTCTCTTTCTTTCTGGCTCTTCAAAAAGGTCTGTTTCTCTCGCAGATCCAGAGCCTGGGGATTCACATTCTTTCCAGCAGTTCTGTTTTGTTATGTATTAACTTTCATTACTTCTATTGCCTTCACATGAAAGTTCAGTGATACACAATTATTTTTAAGAACATACTGCATAACAAGGCATTAGTACTAATGCTTCATTCAGAGCATTTGTTTAATTTTCATAAGGATGACTAGAAACTATGAGTTTACCATAGGCTAATCTAAATACACATATGTTATATTTTGATAAACCTTTTGTGAGTTTCAAAGATGAGAGATATCCCTCAGTTGCTGTACTGGTAATTCTAGAGTTAAATTTCAGACACAGATGACAAGATCATGCAAGACAACTTTAGTTCCCCAAAGCTGTGACATGGTGAGAGATAATTGCATCTCAGGTAGCTGCATTCCAGACCGGGGATTAGGGTTTTGGTGGGGGAAGGGTTGTTTTAATTATTACCAGTTTCTTGAACTGTAGGCAAAAGCAAACTGAAAACTCAGAGCCGAATTTCAAGTGAGACGTACATTTCCTCAGTAGTGTTCCCATTTAAATAAAGCTACAGTGAGTCACGCTGGACCTAAATGTTACCTGCAAAGCTGTTCAAAACATAGGGTTTTTTCAAGCTATAGCTAAATCCCAAGCCTGTATTTGACACTGTTGTTGAACCTTAATTACAACTGAACAAAACAAAAAAGAAAGGTTTAGTTTGTAGTTGAGAGTGACGGCTTAGTGAGATGTTAATGTCCTCTAAAAGGACTTTGTTTATAGCAGTGAGGATTTGCAGGGTGCCCATTGGCAGAGGGGCTTCGGTCACACCGTCTCCCCTTCCCCTCCGCACCCTGTGCTGTACCAGCCTTTCCTGCGGCCCTGGCGGACTCTCTGTGCAGCTCTGCCCACCCCAGCAAGGACCTGCTCGGCACAGCAGCTGAGGTCTGCCTAGAAGAAACTCTGGTTAAAGGGATCCTAAGAAGAAGGTCTTATTAGATCCTGCAGTATTAGAATGCATTTTAAAATGCATCATAATGTCAGAGTCTTATAATGTCATGAAATCAGGCTGTATCGTCACTCAAATTTCAGAAGAAAATCACTCCTTGCTGTCCTCCTCTACTCCTTCTTAGGCTGCTCTGGATATTCTGCCTGTGGATAAGATCTCAAATTGCTCATTTGATATCGTTTAAGGCTGGGTAAACATTTTTAAAAATCTACCAAAGGCACAATAACTGTAAACATCCTATCAGGCAAGGAAAGAGTTAAATGCTGTGTTGGACTCAAAACTATAAATGATTGCATCAGCCGAAGTCTATGTCAAATATGATGTGATTTGCAGAGCTGCGTGTGAGAATGTCAACCTTCTTTGTTCCCCAGTGTAGTTTAGTGACAGTGACTTTATACAGTCTAGCGGCAGTCATGAATATTCTCAAGAGTAGGTGGGTGGCACATTCATTGAGAGATGTACAGTGGATTGCATACAAAACCAACAATATTTTTTGAATAATGTTATTCAAACTGTAATAAATCTGCCACCACTTTACATATTTTAAGCTCATTTGTCTCTATTTGAATCTTAACTATGTTTATCGCAAGCTATTGTTTGAGTCAAGGCAGCATTATTTTCTTAGCCAGAATCTCTGAATGTGTCAAAATAAATATATTTTAGGCTAATTTTTAACCCGAAACAACCCCCTTACTATATAAACAAGTGAAATAACCACAATAAAGCATGATGGATCCTACATGTATTTTTGTTCAAAGTAAGTGTCCTTTGGGTCAATTATCAACCTTAAATGTAGCATCCACAGGAACTCTGTAAAAAGCAGGTTCCTTCTAAAGAAGACGTGAATTGTCTGGCCAATCTCACAATCTATATAAAAACCATTTAGCAAAACCGAAATGATCCAGTTCTGGCTTGCTCTGTAATTTGAGACATTATAACCAGAAACCACTACAGTGGCGGTTTGGCAGATAAGCACAAGGAAGGGACTTGTGGTTGAAACATAGACCTAGAACACAGGAAAAGTGTTTTCTATTCCTGGTCTGAGCACTGACTTCTTCAGTAGCCATGGGTGACTTAGGGCTCCTGAAAGGTGAGTTTCCGGGAATCCCAGTGACTTCATCTGGGATGCGGTCACTCACCTTTTCTGAAAAACAATCCCTTGCCCTCTCTTTAATTTAGTTTTCCTGTTTATGAAATGATGTTTAGAGATGGTCAGTTTGGGGTTGAGGTGAAGCAGTGCCTATTATTTTATCTCTTTTTAATAATTCACCCAGGGCACAGGAATAGGATAAGAAAGATGGACATACAACAGTAATAAATGAAATATTCACAGTTTATTTTCACTATTTATTAATGACACTACTAATACAAAATGGGCTGTTGATTCCCTTCTAAAAACTTTGATGTTTTTTCAATCATTAGGCACAGCAGTGGGTTTGTGCCCTTTCAGCAACCTTGTACTTCAGATATCAAGCTCCTCTCCCAACTCCTCAGAACAGGAATTGAGAAATGGTGGTTTATAGTGCATTAGGGTTACAACCATCCTCTTGTGAACATCTTTTATGTCTGCATTGGCTAGAACGGCCCTTTCTTAGGCTGATACTTCTTATAGCAATTCTTTCATATTAGAATTTTTTTCAGTGTTCAGTTCATATATATGCTTTACAGTTAGCATCCCACATTCACGCATATATACTCAAGCTCTCTATCACACACACGCACACAGTGTAGGTGCATTTGTAGCTATACACACATAAAAAAAGATCTAATTTCATGTATTAATGAAAAGGAGAAGACGTCTGGAGTAACTCTGGCTTTCTTACCAATTTTACTATAGATACAGGATTATTTAATCATCTAGAAACCCATTTACTTTGCCCTAGTAGCACACTTCTTACACAGTAGCCTATGACAAATGATGAGTATCTCACCAGTACCTAGAAATCTTTCTGTCTGATATTCTTTTTTCAAGAATCCCATCTGTATTTTCAGGTGCCAGTGGTAACACTATAAATATAGAATATAGAATATTTTATTAGTTTTGAGATTTTAAAACTTCTTCATCACCATCTCAAAAAACTGTCACAGCTGTAGTTACCTTTATCAGCAAAGATCTTAAAATATGGAATGATAAATTGTGAAACATTTACTACCTAAACATAGTCTAAATCACTTCAGTGGTTCATATAAGTCTCCCCAGAGAACAACATTATTAATAAACATAATTGATTTCGTGAGGCAATGTATACAAAGATATGCAACAGTGAACTCATTAATTTCTGTTGAAATAATTATTTACTAATATTCATCTGGTTTCCCAAGACATGTTAATGAATTGGAAAAAATGTTTACGTTGTATGATTGGCTGAAAAATGGCTACTGGCTTCTGCCTTCTAAAATAGTACTCTTTTTTTATGATTTCAAACAGAAATGCTAACTCAATTGCATTTGAGTTAATGCAATTTTCTAACAGATAATTTATTTCCTGAAAACTACAGCTTTGAGTCAGCTGAAATGAATAATAGATTTACGTAAAAATTATCAAATAACTTAGGTTAAAATAAACATCTGTCAGAAAAAATGTCATTTTGTCATTTCATTTTAAAGTAATATCTTCATTGGTAGGGTTACCTACAACTAATTTTTGAACAGGTTAAAAAAAAGGAATTAAATTTTAATTTGTTATGCCTGAAATATGTTTGCATTTTTTTCACCAAGGAAATTTTTTTTAATGTGATATAATTTTAAAAATATATTTATTAACTTCTGTAAGGTACAACATAAATCTTGTGTTATTTCCATGGTTTTGCAGCTTAGGCTATTTTCTGAGAAACTTTTATCTCTGTTTTCTAGACTTTTCTTAGAGTAAACTGTTCCATCAGTAACATGCAATAGATCAGAAAGGGTTCCTCTGACTAATGCTTTCAGAAGGTATCAATTTGCTAACTCCATAGAGAATTTCTGCAGAGACTGAAAAGCTCAACACTCTCAAATGTTGAGATCAACATTTGAAAAGCGTATTTTAATTGTATCCTTTCGCCATCATTCTGCAAAAGATTCTTTACACATAATTCTGCCTTTCCATTCAGAGACTACTGTGAGTTGACAGTGTGAGAGTTTCTTTTTTGCATTTTTGGTTTCCTGCTTCATGTTGCCCCTTTTCTGGCATTTGCTGAGGTAATTTTGTTTGGGGAATGTTGACCCAAGATCAAATCATGTTAATGGGCTTCATCAAGGGTCAGATTCAGTTGCCTAAATGCAGGCATCTCATGCCATTTTTGCCCTCTAGGGTATCCAGAATATCAGCAAGGAGCTGGCAGATAAGGCATGGGCCCCTCAGGATACCCGTGCCTTCCTGGAGTGCCCGATGGAGGTCTGAGACACACCCTTAGAGGAAAATCCTAAACTAAGAAAGAAATAACAACCGCAATTGTTTTCTTACAACATGTATTTTTGACTCTTCTGCTGAAAATGCACAATGCTGTAATTTTGTCTGTTTTGCAACATGTAAACATATTTTTAAGAAACTTTGCTTCAAATTTTAGCCTCATTTAAGGAAATGCAATCCCTATGGAAGTACCCAGATCACATTTAATGCTTATGTCAGTGATGACATAGATGCTGGTGTGAGTAATAAAATAGGGAATTGCACTAACACGAGGTTCACCATGTTCATACAGTAAAATGGAACCTTCATGGTCTCTTTACAGTCAATCTTCCTCCCTAAAATTTTTCAGCATTGTGAGGTCATATAATCAGACAGTTCTGTAAGGTTGTGTTCACTAAAACAGAAAGCTACAGTTACAGAAAGGTTTATGTTAGTAAAAATAAAATAAGACACAAGAGAACTGTTTGCAGATGAAGTATCATTAAGTCACTTATCCATAAAGGCACTAAGTGACAGCAATAGAAGGTAGAAAACAAGAGGTCAGGGTGTAATAAAAGTAAGCCACACTGTTTTTGTTGAGTTTCAACACATGTACTGTAAGTTTTATGAATTTTAAGCATGAATGGAATGCTGTGCTTGGCTAATTGGGGCTTCAGATTGGCTATGGGCCAGTCAGGACTATAGGGATTCAAAGGCTAATAACACTACAAACCCATCTATGTTCTGTAGTGCTCGCTATCCAGTTTTAGAAAATGACCAGAAAATTTGGGACAGCTATGGTGTGTTGAAGTTTCCTCTTGGCATTTGAAGATAGATACTATTCATGTCTTGGGTTTGTGTCAATTAATTTTTTCAATACCAAAGTCTTTATTCTTTGTTCCAGAAATTGTAGAGGCCATCAAGATTACAAAAAAATGCTCTGAAAAATTCAGGGATTTTAAGTGTTAGGCTGACAAAAGCAAAACTGTATTAAAGACGTCAATAACTCTGAAAGTTGGTATAGACTTTGCTGGAAAATTTGGGTTTGGGATTTTAATGAAGATGATATATAAATCAAAATAAAGTCAGCTCTTAGAGGTGCATTTTCTTTATCCAAAGTAAAAAGAATTTAAGTGGTACTAGAGGTATCAAATACTAAAAATGTTTTAATTGTGAGACTTTTTTTAATGCAGCTATTTCTTAAACTCCATTTCAGAGCCTTGCTTTTGTCTTAAATATGGTTTTCAGCGGAATCAATGAAATCTAGTTTTCAGAAAACTGAAAATTAAGAATTAGCTAACAAAAATACAGCTAGAAACAGTAAGCAAGAATATGAACTTTAACAATTTATAATAATTACACGTATTTCTGTGAGCAGCAAAACTAGCAAAGCCAAGTTTCCTGCAGCTTTACATCTTACGGATGTCTTATCCTTTGTCTCACAGTGTTTGAATGTTCACAGCAGGTTTGTCCCACACAGATTCTCTTGTGTCTGATAAACTATTTGAGTTCATTTTATGAACTTAATCCTACACACACGCACGCACACGCAAACAGCACAAATCTTGTAACTAATTCTGTAGCAACTTAGTTTTGTTACATATAATCAGACACATTTCTTGTTGAAATGTCTGACCCTAATTTTAATTCATTGTGTTGTTTTATAATTATACCTAAGTCTCTTTTGGGTTCTTCAAATCAGCCATACAACCATACCTTGATTAGTGATCTTTAAATGGCTAAAATAATTCTGACTAATTGCAGTACTTTGTTTAGAGTTAAGATCATAGCAAGAGAACAGGAAGAAAAAGAAATACACAGGTTTTCTATTTTTTCACAAAGGTATATTCAAGTAAAAAGTAAAATCTGAAAAAGTTAAAATGCTGGAAGGAACCCTGCTGAAAGAGCAGCCAAGGGAATCTCCTGTGGCTCTCAGATGTACAGCATTTGTCCTGAGACTGGAGGACTTAATCCCACAGATCAACAAACAGCTCTTCCTTCTTCTTGCCATGGCATATTTTGTCAAAAATGCTAATTAAGCTGTATTTTTTGCAGTGACTGTGGCTGTTTAGAGCAATATAACATGGGCTATGCACTGTATATTGCAGTGGAGTTCAAATAGTAAAGCTAGGAGCGAAGAACACTTCTGAAGACAGAACAAACAAGGAAACATGAATATTACTTCTGATATTAATGCATTTATGCTGTGGAGATTGTCTGTAAACCCATATCAAGGATATGGCTATGTACCAGTAGGGGCAATAGCGATGAGTAAACCAGTATTACCACAGACTCACTGCTGAGGCATTCATTTGGTATTCAGATACAGCAGGGGCAGGCCGAACTATCATTTGGGAGATGATACCTCAGCCAGCACACAATGACATTTTCAACCTTTCTGCCTGCTCCCTCCTGCCCTGAACTTCTCATTACACCTCCCATTTAGCTCATTCAGATTGTATTACTGGTAATGCTAATATCTCCATATTTCCTCCAAAGCACATTTTAAAGCAATTATTAGAAATTAGCTTCCTATTTCACTTCTCGTATCAAAGTACAAAGTACATCATTTTAATATAATTAAAAAATCCATTGGCAGTCAAGGCGTGCCACAGATGGAACGCTAATCAGTTCATATTTTCCTGATGAGAGCTACGTCTCTGCTCAATTTTGACCTGAAGAAAGTAGGAAAATGGACAAAATAATTAACCCTCCCCTGCTTTCCATGAGGCTGGAAAGAGATGCGATGATATAGTATGAACAGGCGTTAAGACTGGAGAGGTGCAGGCAGCACAATGACTACTCTGTGCATGGCAATGACACACAAGATGACAGGATTAATTACATCCTGTCCACGTGAACTCATGAATCTTCTCATTCTGTAAACCTCACAAATTGTTAATTTGATTTCTAAATTTGATTTCTAAAAGTTGAGTGAATTTTGCTGGTTTTCCTGGTTTAGTTTAGAAAGAAAGATCAATCACAAATTCTTTAGCTATCACCGAAAGGTAACACACAATGTTGGGGTTTTGGTATTTTGGTTTGGGTTTTTTTTTTTAAGTTTCACTATATCTGTCTTTCAAAATCACTGCTGTTTTCATGTGTGGGAAAATATGCAATCAGGGAATAGGCCGTTAAACACTGAGTAAACTGATAGCAGTAATAAATCTTGTGTACACAGAATGAATCTCAAGTCTAGGGTAAAATAGTAATACATTACCTGATCAGTTACAGAAACAATCAAGTAGGATGAAACACAGAAAAGCAAATACTAGATATACAGGTGAAAAAGGTTATAAACTGAGCTGTTTTCTTGAGTGTATTGGAACTCAGGTTATCAGAGTTAGAGATGAAATGGGTCAAGCTAAAGCGTCTACCAGAATTGACATTCCTGGAGTCTCTGTGGGCAGATCAGGAAACTCGAAAGAAGTTGGCCAAGCATCACAAAAGGACCTATCTAGTCAACATCATTAACAATCGTGATTTTATCACTGGGTTCCCAGTTTTAATCAGAAAGATATTAGAAAATAAGCAAATTTGAGGGAAAAAATTCCTTTATTCCACTATTCACACAGCTGTAAACTTTCCAATTCGTTCTCTTAAAGCAAGTTCCAAATGAAGAACAACTCATTAATTGCTTCCCAAGATATAATTCACAAGTACAGTTTCCAGGAGAGGGCTCCAAAGCAACACTAGTACTCCAGGGAAACTGCCCGGATGTCACTGTCCCACTCTGAGAAACAGTTAATTAGTGATTAATTAAAGGGCTCATGCCCTTCTGAACCCTGTCTAAAAATTTGAGTGTGTCTTACACTAAAATGGAAAAATGAAAGCTATGACCTAACATGGGGTGTTAATGTTTTGACTTAGAACTATATAACTAAAATGGAAATATGAAAAAAAATGGACAAAATTATAATAAACCCTCATTAGTTTTTTGGGGGGAGGGGGAAGTATAACATACATATATAAACAATATGAATATATCAACAATATAAATATATAGATAATATTAAAAGTAATTACATACTACCGAATAAGAAAACAATTATGCCCCATATATTTTCCTAAGCCATACATTTCTGTGCAAACAGAAGCTGTCTAGTTCTTCTAGGGGAGTAGCAAATAACTAGACTGTAGTCTACACTCCTCAACAACTGGAAAGAGGGAACACAGAGGAATTCAGATACACATATGAGATATTTGAATAGTTTTTAACTAATGATCAAACCAAAATAGTGGTTGAGACAAGCCTTTAAATGAAACGTATCTTTAGATGTTTTAAAAACTTAAAAGAGATATAGCTTTAATTAAGATGTACTTTTAAACTTTTTGAAGTATGTCGTCTTTTCCCAGTAATTCTACTACTATTGAGTTTAAGATTGTTGCAGGTGTAGGTAGTGAATAGCCTGAATTTACACTTAGGACATACAGTCTCAGCCAAACAAATAAGATTTAAATTCAAAAATTTCCTTAAACATTGAGTGTTTTGATTCTGTTTCATTTAGGTCCAGCACAGAATCAGATTCAAGCTGAACAAGGATTTAGGTTTGAAACCAGGATCTAGGGTTTGGCCCTGTCTCCAATTAATTGTGTAAAGCTGGCTCAGGGATTTTTAAAAGTCTCTGCTGAACATTGTGAAAGATGGATGAGGTGAAATTCCCAGGCACAAAAAGTAGAGAGGTGTAATATGTTACTGTATAATGTACTAAACTCAAAGACACAGCTTATTCCACTCAGACACAGCCAAAAGAGCCACTGATGCCAAAAATCCTAAGGAAATATAAGGTTAGTTTTGAAATTTTTGGTTTACTTCCAAATATTTTCCATCTTCAGGCACACAGCTAGCCAGAGCCTATAAAAAGTGTGGAAACCTAAACACTAAGGCTGCCATGCTGACCTCCCGTTTGTAACACCCTTCATGTGATGGGAAAGGTTTCCCCACGCAGTCCCTCCAGCCTCTGGAGAGGCAGGGTCTGTCGCTGGACCTCACATTGACTTTGTTAGGAGATTGTACAGACAGAGCAGCTTGCAGAAGCAGGCCGCAGGACTTGCTAGTGCAGCAAACTGGGACACAAACCGTGCACGCCTGTCATACACTCGTCCGTGAGCAACTGCTCAGAGGTGCAAATTTATGTCAGCTGATGCCTGAAGCAAGAGGAAGGTAGAGCTCGGGGCCTGGACTCGTGCCCTTCAGGAACAGTGTTTCTCTGCCTCTCTGAGGAGTGTTCTTGCCCGTACACTTCTCTAATTTTGAGGAAAGCACTATTTATATATTTTAGAGGCTTCATGACAGACTCACCCAGCTTTCAGGTGGTACATTTCAAGTGAGTTAATGTACTTTGGAGTTTGAAAATCCCTTGTAGTAACAAGTATAACAGATGCCCTCCAAGACCTATTGTGAAGCATGTGCATTTTATTAATGCTTATATCATGATTTACAATGCAATACAAAATGCTGTGTTACCGGATGGGCGGTCTACTAGTCAAAGTGGTGAATTTCAAAGAAAAGACACAGAGGTTACCATGACAAAATCTATGCCTTTTGAAACGTATTTCCTCATTCTCAAGCTTTACTAGTACAGTCTAAGAAACCTAAAGCACGTCTCTGGGCAAACAGCTATTTCTTTTCAGATACTTTCAGACTTAAAACCTGACTCATTATAAAACGGCTTTGGATCATTTCAGTTCGTCTGGTGAACCGCCTATGAGGGCTGAGTCAATCCATCTGAACCCTTCTGCTCATTCCAACTGCTGTTTAACATTTTGATCTGACAGTTTAATGCTGTTCCATGACAAAATATATGTTCCCACTGAAAACAAACATTTTTCATATTAGCAATAGAGACAACTTCAAGGGATGAGGTTATCATGAGGCAATTACACCCCAGAGGGATTACAGGCACTTATATCATGATAACCTTATCTTCAGTGTGCCTTATTAAATAATTACAAGACTGCCACAGCCAAGTATAAATACCCATAAGCTTCTCAGCTATGGGCTTATCACTAAATAAAGGTAAATATTTATGTGAGCCTGCCAACCTCTACCACTTGTGCTAAAGTGTCTAAACAAACCTCAGCTTTCCATTGAAATGATGACAAACATTTAATGTTGAACTTGTTTTGCTCTAACAGGATGTTTGCCAGTAGAGTGGGACTTGCACTGAAGACTGAGCTCTTTCTCAAGATTCTCCGAACCTTTTACATTGGAAGAGATCCCTACAGGCCCACTCACTGCATTATGAATCCCTGCCGAAGTCCTCTGAAGTGCATAGGCCTATGCTGATAAAGTTTATATTAAGAATGGCTCTGACTCAGAAAATCATTGCTCATAATTTTGTTTCCAGTGCTGTTTTCAATATCTGCACTATCAGTTACTCTATAACAAACCATGTCTTCTCATTCCACCATGTAGTTTGGCAGAACTGTGCAACAGGTTCTCCTGGAAAAGTAGAAATAATCATTTTGTGTGCATACATATTCAAATTTCAAAACCATTGAACTTTTTCATGTTCACAGACCTTTCCTCTTCACTTTCCATTAAAATGTTAGTGACTAAATTTACTGGCAAAAATAAATTTTAAGCTTCAGTGATCCAATACTCACCAAAAATAAATTAGCAATGATATGTGATAAATCCAGCCTGCAGTGGTTGATTTTATGACTGTAATTAAACAGGAAAATAAAATCCTAAATCATCCCCAACACTGATTTTTTAATGTGTCCAGACATGTAGTTATATTTCTTTTGATTAAAAATGCTTCTTTCTTTATATTATGCTAACAATAGCAATAATAGGTAATAGTAATAAACCATAGTAAGAACAATGTCATTAGGCTACTCCAGTTCAGTGGTGAAATTCAGATGCAACATATTTCCAAACTGCTTACAGAAAGAGATAAATGTCATAAGCAAGTCATGAGTACTGGGAATAGTAAATCAATCTGAGAATGGCTGGCACTGAGACCAGACTATGTAAAGAGCTGTTTGTGGCAAAAGTTTCCCATGTTCACTGATATACATAAAGCAGCAGATTTTACAGACTGTACAATGAGAAGCAGATTAGGAGCAGAATTCCTTTAGCTATCCCACAGGCGGGAGTGGGGAGAAGAGAAAACTATTCTCATAAATGAGGAACATGGCAAAGGAAAAGTAGTCCATGTTCTCTTACAGAGCATAAGAAGGGCAAAAGAGTCAGAAAGCAGATATTTTGTTACATGGAGAAGGGCCTCAGAACTGTGGGTTTATGGCTTCAGTGTTTTATAATATATCAGTAGATGTTAAGATAATTAACAATGTGACCCTAGGAAAAAAAACTTAGTAAGTGGTGGGAATTTGCCCCAAAAGCAGTGAAAATTTAACCTGATTGAAATTTAAATCAAGGTAAAATGATTTGACTTCTTTTGGTTTCCTGTCAACAAATCACTGCCTTCTGGGCATGTGACATACATGAACTTTTCAAGTAATTCAACATGTTGATAGGTTTCCCACATGCAGTAGTCATTTGAGATAAAATATAACCATTTTATCACCTTGAAGCATAGATCCTACTTGTTAAAATGGACACAAGTTTTAACTTACCACCTATTCTGTGCCCAAATGTTCACTTTTTTTTAAGAAGATATGCTTATTCCATTCTTAAAGACAGATCTGGTTAGGAGAGGCATATTTATGTATTGTATTTAATTTTCATAAATCCACAAATCCACAGTGCCTAGAACTGATCAACATATCCTCTTCTAATTGCTTACAGACTGACAGCTACCACTGTATTAATCACTCAACTTGCTCAGTACGACAATGCAATTTACAGGTCTGTGGTCCCCTGTGTCCTCTTGCTTTCCTTTCTGAAAATAACTCAGAGTGTAACAGCAATAATTTTGTCCAGGGCTTTTTTTTTCCAATTTCTTGACTAGACTTTCCTGCAATGAAATCTCAGAAATAATTGACTCCTTTGCCTATGTGTTCAACATCACATAAGGAGTGTAATAAAGCTTTCCTTGCCTGAAAACCAAAATGTTTTCCTACTAATTCTTTTAATGGATAATTCTGTTAGATTTAGACCTAGATTCCTAAACCTGGGTCATAACCTGATGATCTTCATATCCTCTCCATGCATACAATAACTATGTTTTCCTATTGATACCATTCTGGAAAGCTAAATTAGACAGCTTAACTCCCTTGAGAGAGCAGGCAGTAACTTTGCACGCCTATAATAGTCAAAATTCAATTTAAATTCAGCAGGAAAAAATAAATAAATAAATAAATAAATAAAAAGATTGGCAGAGCAGAAGGACTTCTATCACAGATAGAATGAAAAATGTGATTTGAGTAGCCCTCACCTGCAAGTTACCAAAAGGGAGCATTTACTTTGTCCTATGTTGCAGAGATGTCTCTCATATTTTCAGCAGATGGTTTGGTCCAGTCTATTCTTCTCAAAGACTTTGCTTTTGGGAGCGCTGCCCATCATAACCAGAAAGCATGAAATAGATGTCAGCAGTATCATCAGCGTGAGCAAGCCCTCCCCCTCTCCCAGTCGGTACCATGATGCTTGTTCCCACCCTGTTACTCCTCCCTCAGTGTCATCTTGCTGGAGCATTTTTCTTTAGAGTCAGCTGCCCAGGCTGGCTCCCTGTGCAGCTGCACAGACAGTGGCACTGGTGCAAGGGAGCAGTGGTGCACAGGTAAGAATAAGCAGCCTGGCCCCAGGCTGGAAAAGATGGAAGAGAAGGAGAGCAAGGGGTCTTGCTACAATGAGTCAAACCACAGCACACAGAGCCCAAGACAAAGCTAGTCTGCGGAAACTTCACCAGTATTTCCTGGGAAGGCAAAGACACAGAGCATGAGATGGAGGGTTTGAAAGAAGTGATATGCCATCCCATTATGGTCTCTAATGTGAACAGTGCAGCTTTTCCTATCCATCTGCTTTCCTTTGTACCATAATGTATAGTGGAGATAAAGGGGCCTGTGCCACTGATTCATCTTTGAAAGAGAGGCCTATCTATGGACTAGAGTATGTCCATGATGGTTTTTATACATTTCCTGGTGGGCCATACTTAGCAAATTAGCATGGTGTTACTAATCCTACACTGTCTATGTTCACTTTGAAATAGTACTGAAATTGTGTTTCGTAACTGAGTTAGAGTTTAAAATGGTAAAGTAGAGTCGGTGGGAGTTGGGTATGCTAACCTCTAGGCACTATTGAATAACATATTCTATGTTGTGGTGAGAAAATGATGAAGAGGAATGATCAGTTCTTCAAGCCTCAAGCTACACAGTAGCACAGGCAGTTTTTGCTGCTTTGCTACACTATAGTCTGTGACTGTGCCACAAGAGAATGAGTGTTTTGATTTACATTCTGAGAATTTTTTGTTCTCTGAACTCTATAAAGAGATGCAAAAAAATAGAGAGTGAGTGATTTTTCAATATTGATGCTATTTTATATTGATCATTAGGGTGATTACACAGGAAATTTAGGTAACAAGTTATAAAGCTGTTCTTTGTAATTTTACCAGTATTTCTTTGCATGAACTGCTCCACAGGTCAAGCTGATCTGAACTCTCTCGTTTTCCCCCATTCCCATTAGTTCTCAGCTCTCTCCTCCTTACCCTCAAGTACCATACATATTCAGTATAGCCTGTATGCCCAGCTCACACTGAGTAGCTCATTCAGTATCTGCATCTTTTTCCCTGAGTGTACATTCAATAATAACATCAGTCATTCTACAAATAGCACGCCCAACTACTCTGTAACTCCCCTCTTTCATAGCAGGCCCTTGTCTTAGTCTTCTTTCCATCTGGGAGAAGGGAGGGAAAGCACCTCTTTTTTTATTCTTCATAATTTTCACAGCTTGCACAAATAGCTGGTGTTCTTGAAGACTTACTTAGAAATTGGCAAAATAAGCAATAAGAGCTGCTTATTCCTCCTTGAAGTAAGTTCTGGCTAAAGAGGAAAAACTGATGGGACCAAACCCACTTCTTTTATTGACCTCAGCTCATGTATTTTGGATTTCAAGTAATTTTCCCTCTGAGAGAGGCTGGCAAAGAATAGTGAAGGTAAGGCAGTTTTATGTTAACTAAACTGTCTAAGGGGAAAAAAAAGGTAAGGCTGAGAAAGCCAACATACTACTTTAAAGTATTAAGGATTTTTTCTGAAGAATCCTACTTGTATAATAATGATAAGCTATTAATTTACTGAAACTCTTTCCTACTGTCTAGAAAATTTGCCCAGTTTCATCCTTTAAAGAACATATAATCAATAGAAATCACACTAGGATCAGAGATTTGTACCACTGCTCCCAAGTATCACAAGCTAAAATCTTATCTATCTGAATCTTTAATTTTGTGAAGAACTGTACCATACAGCTTGGGAGTGACAATTAAAGACCTGAAGTGGAACAGTGTGGGGTAAGTACACCAAATCACCACACCTGAAAGAGTTGGTAGCAAAATTATTGTTTTGTTTCATTATTTGGTTATCGCAGCAGTGGTTTCTGTTATCCGGTTGTCACTGATGTCAAGAAACTACTGAGTAGTAAGGTTCAATCTAGTGGGCCATAACCTTTGTTGGCCCAACCCTTCTGTGTCTGCAGTAGACCTGTGGCAAAGAACAATAGCTGCAAGTCTATGTGTCTTGAGTAAAAGCTGCATGATTTTGTATGTTATGGATTTAGCATCCTTGTGTGTCTAATTTGGCTGTTAGTTCATAGCCTGAATAGGCAGCATCTGCACAGGCGTGGCCCTATGAAGTTTTTTAAGTCAGTGAGAAACACTCTTCCTGCTCTCTAGAAAAGGGAATAGTCATTTTCTGATGGCTTTTAGAAGTAATGAATGATCACTCCTTATGTTGGTTCAGTTAACTCTGGCTAGTAAAGAAAGTCAAAGTTTTGCCCAGCTATTTGACTGACCACTCACCAGCTGCTTATATGAGGGAAGAGTAGTGCCATCCACTTGCTTGGATGGGCTCTATGACTAGCACTTGCAAACTCTTCAGGATGGTAATGCAACTCAGATTATATTCTTGCCCTATGTATGCAATTATTTTCCCCACAGAGCCTGCAGTAGTATTAGAAGGGCAATTAACCAGGTTGGGGCATTCTTGTAGTAACTGTAGTGAAAAAACTCTCCAATAAATAGCAAAATGCAATTGAACTGTCAAAAAAAGGAGTAGCAAACTGCATAGCTACCTAGCTGACAATGTCCATTTAATCAGTAAAACTCCTAATGTATATTTTAAGAAACCAGCATTAAAGTAGGACAATTTATTTTGGAAGATGCATGATAAACACATTAAAGTTTCAGCACGGTGCCTTTCACAATTCACTCAAATATGGATTTTTTTCTGTGTTAGCTGCATATTTAGTTCTTTAAAGAACATCCAGTTTCAATGTGTTTCTGGTTTTACATTCACTAGGGACCTGTGTGAGGATCTGGAGTACATACATGAAACATTCAGGACCAAATGGACCAAAAAGATTACAACACTAAGGAGGACACCTAAATGAAACATTTATGCTGCAATGATGTAATCTAGTAATTGTCACACACACACACACACAAAGTTGATTTAAAAATGGAAATGACATCTAGTCTCACAGACTCTCTTTAAAAATGAGGGTTGTTGAACAATTTCAGGATAGTTATTAGCTAATAATGTGTGCAGAGGCATCACAAGTATTTTATGCATTTAGACATCTATTTTGATTTCTAATGCAGCTGCTAATGTTGGTAACTATTCATCAGTGTGAATAAACTGTTTTCAACCTGTCTCTTCAAATTTTGCTCATTACAGTCTAAAAGCTAATGCATTCACTCAAAGGGAGCATTTTTTATAAAATTTATAACAAATTAGTGATTTTGCAAACATTACCAGATGCTTGCCTCCAGAGCATATATATGCTGGTTACCTGCAAAATAAACAATAGCTCTCAATTTCAACAGTGTGCAGTTTCAAGACAGTTCACTGTTCAGTATCACTGAAGGACAGATTTAAACATGTACAATACACATACTGAGGCTAGATTTTTAGGAAGACTAATATCTAAAGTCATGAGCTTTTTTGACAGTCAGACTGCCTTGTTTGAGCTTGAAACAGGTACTGGGTCATCTGAAGTTTGAGCTTTGAAAGGGCTTGCTAAGAAGTTTGGAAAAAATGGAGATGAACCCAAGAAGTGTGGTAATGTTGTACTTCCACACCAGGGTAAAAGGAATGGTGGTTGCTGCAGGGTCCTGTGCCTGATTTTAATTTAACATTAATTTTTAAAACATTATGGATGTGACTTTCAATTTGTGTATTAATCTATCAGGCTTCTTTAATTTAAGCCAGTAAAAGCTAGCTAAGCTGACAATCTTTTGACTGGAACCCATCTTTACAGATCTGGTTTTGTTGCATCATGTACTTGAAGGCATCATTCACTTTGACAGAAAACCATGTTTAGTCAAGAGCAGCAGCTTTCAGTGTTCAGTACTATGGGTCCAAATGATCTTAAACCACTTCACAGAGCTACAGTGATGTTTTTTGTCATCTGACAGATGGATCCTAAACTAAAGTAAGTGGAAGATGTAAACCTGACTACATATTTTGCTATCTACAGAGTGTACTAGTATGGAGGTAATCCTTTTATGCAAGGAGGAGAGATTCAGTTCCATTTTTTCCAGAAGACTGTCAGAGTCACTACTGGATTCAGTATCACAGCTTTTATTATGGGGGTTTTCTGCTTTGAATTTGCCAGAAATTTAGCCACTCTGCCAGGTGGTTGAGAAATACCTTTACAAAACAAGATGACATGTATTAGTCATTCAAAACATAATATCTAAGATCAGACCAGAGAGAAGTAAAAAAACTTTCATGTATCTGCTGGAGGTAGAACAGCCTATCTACCCAAGGCCAGAAGAGCCAGAATTTCATTCTGTCGACTGTGGGAAGCATTAAAGTTCATTGCCAACTCTTTTGTTCTTTGTTTCATACTGAGCCTGTGTACTTTAACATATTTCATCCCCACTGGCCAAAAATTGTTTAAGTATAATGTTTTATCATATCACCTTATAGTGCCTGTGGAAAGCGACTTGATTACTAAGTGATGATTCTCATTAGAGCAGTCATTGTTATCAATATCACTCTCTCTTTTCAGAAATAAACCTTTTTAATCTCAGTAGATGACCAGATAAAAAAAGGCATAGAAGGACACTACTCACATGTATTCTTCACCAAAAAAAAAAAAAAAAGAAGAAAAGAATTCTATATATTGCCCATGACAGTCAGATCAAACCATGCAGTTGTTTTGAGTACTGGATCTGTTAGTACAAGCACCGGATCTGTTGGTACAAACACTAACACAGACAGCACTTAATTTATTTTTCTGTGTACGCTAAACCAATACTGTATTTGTACTCTCAAAAAGTAAACAGTACATTAAAAACAGCCTTCATATTTTTCAAATGTTTGTGGATCTTTTAAATGTACACGTGAAAGCAATACTTTGTAAACTCTGTTACAGCAAGAGGAATATGCCAATTAAATCCCCTTTCTCTCATAAAAAAATGTTGAAACAATTCCTTCATGTTCTACCGTTGGGTTAGCAACTTCACACTCATGCAATGTTGTTCAAGCCTTTTCATGCCTCACCTAGCAGTAGTAATTCAATTCAATGACTCTGTTGTACTCCACATTGCAGAATGTCAGAATGTGTTTCATGCAATGTCAGTCATGTGCTAATTTGACAAATTATTTCAGATTCAAATAGTGAGAATCCCTTTGAGGATATTTAAACCCAAAGCACAAAATACACATTTGCTTCCCAAAACTCATGTTTTTTAACCCCAGAACTAGAATGAACAATGTCAATTTTACTACAGATGTCAATCAAGTTATGCGGGGATTCTTGACCTCCATTTCAGGAGGAAAATATACCTACAGCACATATACTATATGCTAAAACATCAGAGGACATTACTGATTTTAGGACACTGACAACTCTAAGCTTTGAAGAAATGTTCTCGCCATACTAAAATGTATGGTGTTTGAAAACACAGTCCCTATCTACCTGTAAAAGTTACATGAACTTAAGATTTTTATTTTTTTTTAATGTGATCCAAAACTCAGTGAAGTTAAATATAGCATTTGTATTTCTGAATAGAATACGAATAATCTGATAACAGGAAAGCAGCTTTTTTCTGTTACTCATTGCTAACTTACTATACTTGATTATGAAGGAAGCAACAAAATTTTGCACACTGCAATGATCTCCAACTTATCTTTCATCAGTTATTGCTAGCAAAGGCCAACATAAATCTTTAAGTAAATTCCAAAAAAAGCCTCAGAATTCCAAAAAATGTTACGTATCTTAAGCCATAGATGTTTTACCAAGGCAATTAAAAGTTCCTACAATAATTTCCTTTCCTGAAGAAATAGATGTATCTGAAATAATAGAGACAGAGTGGATAGAAAATGGAACCTACTTGCCAATGGACAAAACAAAGTTATAAAATTGCTGGATTTGTATTAGTTGCAAGTTAAGAAATTCCTTGAGGAAGCAAGAGAAGGAGAGTATATTCTGATAACATAGTAGCTTTTATTCTTCCACAAGCCACATATTCCCCACAACAGACCCCTTTTTTCTTTACATAGCCTCTGCAGAGGGCCCCCCTCCCCCTTTTTTTTTTTTCTCCACTTCAGATTTTCCACATCTTGGGATGAAGCAGCAGGCTCACATTGGATGCACCCCTTCTACTACTATAGTGTTATAAACCTTCACAGAGAAAAGTCTAGAGCTGAAAGGTCATAACTCTAACTCCTATTTCAAGAATGTAATCATTTATAGGAGCTGCAGAAAGGTAATTTTCATAATAATAAATACCGTTTAACATGCATATAGCACCATGAATCACCTTTCAATCTTCAGCATTATGAGCAACAACTGTACAGCAAATAGCATTACCTCTCTCAGAGCCATTGATTCCATCTACAGCATTTATATCATCCAACAGCCTGACCCTGAAACACGTGTCATGGGATTTATATCAGATGTTAACATGTAGGAAGTTTCACTGCTTAATCAAAAATTGAGACCTGTAAAACTAACCTTAAACACCATTGACAGATCTGTTGTCCATTCAGTTCACTCTCACCTCATGAAGCTAAGTACAATCACACATATTTAAAAGATCTTGTAAAGATGATAAACACCACATAAGTGTTAAAAAGCCCACTAGGGAGCCATCAATTTGAAGAAGGGAACTCAAGAAAAAAGCATGCATGTATATGTATAAAACAATCTCAGCTAGAGGGAGCATATGATATATATCTAGCATAATCTCCCCAGATTTGTAAAAAAAACCCCATACATCAGACTGAAAGGAAGTTGGTTTTCTCTAGAAGATAGCACAGCTGGACATAGAAGTTCTATTATTTGTGGATGGAATATATTCCACAATGGGAAATACTTGCTTTTCCACTAATATTTACATCTGATTAAATGTTAAAAATTACTCTGTGGAGGAAATCCTTGTCCTCTTTTTAATTTTTATTTTCTAAAAATAACTCTTTTCAAGGTTAGTTTCAAAAATAATAATACAAAAAACTTTACTTTGACAGAAGTTTTTGAAATGTCCTTTTCTGCTCATCACTATCCATCATATTTTTTAGGGTCATGTTGTGTCACATCTGACATAACTCAATGTGACATTATAGTTCATAACCCAATACATTCCACTGAGTGTTACTGTCCAATGAGTTTGTGCTAGAACTGTAGAGAGCAGTGCACCAAAAAAAGCAAATTGGGTAATGAACAAAACCTTCAGAAGTCCTCAGATGGTTGCTGCAAGGTTCCCTGTGAGGACTTGGTCTTCATTTCTTGCCTGAAGGAACAGGCAAGGAAAGTAGAAATTTCATACATTTAGAATCACAAAAAGGCCAGATAGCCAACGTTCATTTGGTCAGCAGTAGGGGTAAAACTTTCATAGCAGGACCCAGAGCTTTTCTTACATTTCTTTCTTACTTGTTGAAAACATCAATGTAGTTTGTTCTTTTATGAAAAAATTTGCTACTCTATAGCCATGGATCATCCAAGGCCTACCCCATGACTCTGCTGTCTTCTCTGTGGTCGATTAACTGCAAAGATCCTACAAGACCTTTCCCAAGCCTTTCCACCTCCAGGACTTTCTGTAAAAGATGGTCAGATTTCCACGTGCTTGTAGTTCATAACTGGGCAAAATGTCATTGAACCTACCCCACAGTTGCCTCACATGGTCCCACTTTCTTACCTGGGATTCCAGATTTATACAGCTTGCAGACAGGCAGCAGTGGGAAGTAGTGGGAAGCACGCCATGCTTTTTATGATCCACCAGCCTAGACACAGAGACACTTATCCTTAAAAGAAAAGTTAACATTTGGAACATCTCCAAAAGAAGTAAAAGAACAACAAGCTGACCCATCATTCCAGTTAAACCTCAGGGAACAAGAAAGGTTTATGTAAACATTTCAGTAAGAGGGACTTTTTGGTTGCCCACCTTTATTCTTGAGAGCAATGCCAAGCAAAAAGTCCAGTTCATTAAGGACCAGAGTTACAACCATGCAGTGTTCATAGCTGGGTAAGGTTTTTGAAGTAATGCAGCTGCAGCACCCAGCAGCTCCCACTGCATCACCTAAACCCAAAGGTTATTTCAGTATCTGCTGAGGTAGACATTTCTGCCCAGGTAACCACTAATCTTGTTGTGTAATAAATAACAAGGTATTTCTTAGTTTTCCTTAAGTCATACTAAGCCTGTCCCATTGTAGTACCCTCAGTCATGTATCATCTCTTCTGACCAAAAGCACAGCAGAAAGCATAACATTTTTCTGTGAGTTAACAGTTTTCAGTTCCTCAAAGATGTTGATGTATGTTTTGTTAAAAAAAAACAAAACAAAACAACAAAAAAAACCAAACCACATCAAAATACTGTTTTCATTGCCCAGATATTTCTTTGATTTTACATTCTTCATCTAACTGAGGCATGCACAGTTCTAAGGACTGCAACTTCAGAGTTTGATAAGGGAGGGAAAAGCACATTTGGGGCTTGGATCCTACTTTGGTTCTGCAGATTCCTAGGAATCAAAAGATCCCAGAAAGAAAAGTTGTTAAGCTTGGGTTAGCTTCCCTGGATAAGGTCCCTATAATAAAAACAGTGTTTCTAGATGTAGTTTCAGACCATGACAATGTAAACCAAAATGCATTTACATCAACTTCTACTTTTTAGAATTACTGTTATGAGCAATTTGAACATGATATGAAAAGATATCAGGTCTTCATCAAATATAAACAAATGTGTATATCACTAGTTGTAAACAAATATATTCATTAAAAATAATTTTAAACACACTATGTAAACAGATATTTATGCTGAACAGGTAGAAATGTTTCACTAGTTTCACATAAAAACAATAGATTTGAAGACATTTTTATGCTGAAAAAGTAATTTTTAGGTATGTGCAACAGTGCATAAATGCACTTGGAAAAACATGAATTTATATATCTTTGGGTTTGGAGAAAGAACAAGTATTCACATGGTCTCCTCAAGTACTGGAATTTATCTGTAAGAAGCTTGCCAGAATAATAGTACAAGGAGTTGCTGATTTTTTAATGCCATTGTACAGCATAGCTAGTGAAATATTCAGTGAATCAAACTGCCCATGGATAATTCAAAGCTAACATCTTCTGGATACCAAATCCCTCATCCAAAACATCCCTTCTGTTTTAATGGGTCATTTTTTTATTAATTTGAAAAATAACCAGGGTGACTTTCTTAAAAGTAAATATCTGTAAGTAGGTTCAAAGAAGTGTATTGTAGCACAGACCTTATGGACTTTTTTTCTGAATTCCTCTTCACTGTTAAAGCAGACCCAAACTGCAATAACTGGAAAAACAGTGACAGTAAACAAACCAAGAAAGAAACAGATTCCTTGCAGTCAAACAAAACTGCATAGACAGAAAATGTAAATGTTTGCATAGTATCATACAGCAAGGCTGTATCCTGTCCTACATTTAGGCTTGTTTCTAAGCCTGATGATTGCCAGTTTAAGAAAGGAATAATATCCTTACAATGACTGAAGTTTAGACTAGTAGCGCAAAGGCAACTTAAACACTAGGGGCAGACCTAAACTTAAAGTCTAAATCAAGATCCACATGTCCCAAATGATATTTGCTTTGATCTGATATTATGGCTGTGATGCATTTCTTCCTGCAACCTAGATACTAAATTCCTTTATTTTAGGCAAAGTAAGTGGAAGTGAAGGGGTGTCGTGGTTTAACCCCAGCCAGCAACTAAGCACCACACAGCTGAGCACTCACTTCCACCCCCACCCAGTGGGATGGGGGAGAAAATCGGGAAAAGAAGTAAAACTTGTGAGTTAAGAACGGTTTAAAAGAACAGAACAGAAGAAATGAATAATGATAGTGATAACACTAATAAAATGACAATAGTAATAAGAAAAGGATTGGAATATACAAGTGATGCACAATGCAATTGCTCACCACCCACCGATCAACACCCAGTTAGTCCCTGAGCGGTGAACCACCCCCCCCACTCCCCCCAGTTTATATACTAGATGTGACATCACATGGTATGGAATATCCCTTTGGCCAGTTTGGCCCTGGCTGTGTCTCCTCCAAACTTCTTATGCCCCTCCAGCTTTCTCGCTGGCTGGGCATCAGAAGCTGAAAAATCCTTGACTTTAGACTAAAGATTGCTTAGCAACAACTGAAAACATCACTGTGTTATCAGTACTCTTCTCATACCTAGCTCAAAAACATAGCAGTACCAGCTACTAGGAAGACAATTAACTCTACCCCAGCTGAAACCAGGACAAGGGGTGAAACCTCTTCCTTTAGAAGTACTGTGTTTCCATGTGGCTGAGCTGTTAAATTTTCATATGAAGTGTAAACATCATTCTGCTCCTGTCATAGCCTGTATGGGAAAAAGTAAAATCACTGGATTACTTTGCTAGTATTTGTTCTTTTTGCACTATTGGATTAAAATAAGGAGACAGGTAGGTGTCAGATTTTCCCACATAAAATTCCCCAGACTGGAAGACTTAACAAGAAATACAGTGTAAGGACCTTCTCTTCCTGTCACTGGCTTAGGGATATGTTGGGATGCTCAAAGAAGAAATGGTTTTCATCTGCATGGCCATTTAAGCACACCTCCCACTCTTTGACTGACCTCACTTAAAACAGCTGGTAAAGTCCCATGGGCTCAAGGGTCAGTGTTGCCTGGTGAGATAATCAGAATGTTCCCTATAGCTCCTCATGAACGATTGTAACTTGGCTAAAACCAGAGAGAGAGAAAAACAGGAAACAAACGGTGAGTGTTGAGTTTCTATACCTGTTGTGTTGAAATAAAAGGGAATTCTGCCCCTGGATTCAGTGTCCAAATTTTCACCCAAAACATCTATGAAAATGACAAAATAAAGTGCAATACATAGTACTGCATGTGAGTGAAGAAGGTAAACTTCAATTGCTAGAAGTTTTGCTCCTCATTCACATTGAAGGTAACTGTGCACTTTCCACAAATAACTCTGAAACCTCATGTTACTTGTGGAGAAAGAGGAAGCAACTTCCCTGTTTTTTCATGACCTTCTGAGGTCTCCAGTTTTTATAATTCTTTATTTTATCCAAATATTCACATGAGTAAAGAATTGTAATGAGGCTTCTCACTCTTTCATATTAGGGAGCAAGCCTTTTGAAATCAAAGGTGGCATACCAGTGTAAAGATGTTGCAAAGAAATATAGAATCAGTGATGTATTCTAACAAGGGGTGAAAAATAAGCATACAAAGCATTGCAAGCAATAGGGCCATGAAGAAAGAGCATTCCAAGCAGATGTAGGATCATTAGGTTAAATATCACCACCTACATAACACCACTTTGGCAGCCTAAATCATATAGGAATTTTTGGATTTACATCCATTTTTAAAAATGTAGGAAAAATATCTGTAAAATAATTACAAGTATATACTCCTTTTTTTCTCCTGGATGTCTGCAGTTATATATCACTTCTAACATTGGCCTCGTTTCTAAAGTGTTTGCAGTTCCTATTAACTTCAGCCAAAATTGTCATTACTCAACTTGGTAGTGTTTGTTGATGATCTTCAAACAGATCTCTATGCCAAAGAAGATGCAACTAAAGAGAGTTTTGAATAAAGGAACAAATAAATAGCATATACATGACGAAGGACAAGTGAGAGGTTCTGCACAATACCATGCCTGGCTAACAACACAGTCTGACTGCAACACCATCTCTTTGAAACCAAAATGGTCCTTAGCTGTTTCAGGGACAGTTACAAGCACCTTTGAAAATCTGCCCTGTGAGAAAGCTGCAAATGGCCACCCTGTGAGAATAACACCTGAGGGAGGAACAAGCACAGTGCCAGCCTTTTGTCCTAGCTAATAGACATAAGCTAGCAAGGAGGGTTTCCACAATTAAGTCTTCCATCATAATTGTCTAGCACAGAAGGATAACTGTGATACCCTTCACCACACATTTTTTTACTATGGCCATTGGCAGCAGCAAGAGCTTATTTGTAGTCTGACATGAGAGTAATCTCTCCTCCAGGTAAGAGTCTTAGTGTTGTCTTTCATCTTTGCCTTGGCAAGCTTAATAGTTGCCTCCTCTCCAAGGCCAGTAACCACTTTCTGATATGTTGTCAAACTTTCACCAGAGTAGGGAAAACACTCTGCAAGTCTCCTCAATTCTCAGTAGTCCTGTGCTTTCCTCAAATTAATCTGTTGTATGGACAGTATTTAATATAAACAATTCCTACTCCAGAAAATATTAATCTGCTGAATGGTTGAATTCCTGAAAGGATATCTCCAAAATTTATCTGCTGGTGTCCTAGTTCCTTCCTATTTAAGAAATGTCCTGAAGTCAGAAGACGTGAACAAAAATAAAGTAAAAATATGGACACAGACTTGGATTTAGGTTGCAGTCTCTGGTCAGGCAATTTCTTAGGGTTTTAGGTTTTATAAACCAAAAATATTTCTAGATTCCAGGGCTTGTATGAAGAACAGAATAACAGGCTACAACACCAACTCACAAAAGGAAGATAATTAACCTATAGTGTGGCAGTGCACCTATAATAAGCAGTGCACCTTCCCATTATGGACCATCTGCATAGTAACCTGTCTCTGTATATTTATGCAAGAAGTTTGCTATACTGTGGTAGTTTCCCATCCTGGGGAAGAAGGAGATTGAAATATTTCATGCCTTAGAAAGACAGCTGCTTTCTTGAATCCCATGATTATGCTGGAAATCTCATTTCAACAGACACATTGTCAGTTCCATCCTGCCACTGGAAAACATGTGAAGTAAAATTTCTTTCTAAGGGTAGCTGTTTTGTCCAGACCTTATTAGGTCTTTGTTTTTTTAAGGATAGGAGCAAATTTTTTTCTTATTTAGGAGAAAAAATTAGTAGAAGTTACAATTAGGTAAAAATTGAGTAATCATCATTTAAATAACACATTTGACATCGCTTCTGACCTGTAGTGTTTTTAATCAGGTGGCTATTATTCAGAAATCTGAACAAAAATTAAGCTGATTTCTTTAAGCATCATCCATCGTACCCTGACATCTTTCCCCTGTGCATTGCCACTGAATGAATAGGTATTTACAGTGCCACTTAACAGTGCGATTGATAAAACTCTCACCTCATGTCTCTGCTATTAAGAGTTAAACTTAAATCCAACTTTTGTGTCTGCATATGGAACAATTATTGATGACTCCTTTTAAAAATAAATGGATGTTTTAAATATTAGGGGAAAAAAATCATAAAGATTGCTCATTGAGCTCAGAAATTCAGACATCAGCAAACAGAAACATAATCATGCTCTATCATTTCAGCTCTGCCTGGGAAAGAGAATCAAACATTCTTTTTAACCTAAAAATAGATTTTGAATCATTTTTTAATTAAAGCCATTTCATTAAAATTTTGTTGAACAGCAGAATACCACTGGGCGAAATGTTTTTTTCTGCTTGCTGTGTACAGTTACTAGAAGCCATAAAACTGAGATGTGCAGAAGGTGTAGCGCTGAAGGTTACAATGTAGTAAACCATTAGCATAGAACACATTTCCAAAAACTCTTTTCAGTTCATACAAAAGAGTGACATCTATTTCCACCTTTCATTCAACTGAACTCTTTTTAAGAATGAGAATAATGCTTCAAATGAACTAAATTTTACACTATGGTACCTGCAGAAGCTAAAATTTAGATATATTGCAACTGCAAAGTGAAGATAGTTTTCTAACATTTATTAAGGAAGCAATTTGTGAGTATGAAGCTGAAATTGTGATTACAAAGAATTAATGTTTTCTGTTTGAGTTTACTGGAACAGATCGATGGTGGCAATGTCATCCCCTGTCATTCCCATGTCTCCAGAATGTTGTTTACTGTACCATTGCTTTCCTACTGAGAAGCAAACACTGAAACGTCATGTAAGTTTTACATTGAAAAATCATCAAAGTTGTACACTGACACTGAAAGTTACTCTTCTGAGCTTTGTATGAACAGTAGCCTTTTACAATCATTCATCATCCCCCCTTCACTGCGGACCTATTGATCAGGCAGATGTATAAGAGAATAAAGAGAAGTGTAAGCCATTTCCAGTTACGGGTAAATTGATTCATTAAATCTGTCTAAGAACAAAATATTGAAAGGCATGACAAGGTTCTGCAGTCACTGTTCAGCCCAGACAAGAATGTTATTTATATTATATATTGTACCCCTTCAATTTGCTAAACTGTTTATTTGGCATTAAAATATAATGTAAGGAAGATTAAAAAGGCCAAATTCTGACATCCTCACTCAAAATGAATAAAGATTTTTCTGGAGGCAGTGAGATAATTCACAGCACAGAATTAACAGGCATAGGAAAGCAGTATATTAATGTGGAGCATGATAACAAACTGCAAATATTTTACATTCATAATCACTGCAGAGTGAAAGAAATTATTAACTTTGATAAAATGGTGTGTGTGTGTATTCTATAATCAAAGAGTGTATAATTAGAAATAATGACAATAAATTAGAAAATATCATGAAGAAACTGCTGACAATCATATTAATTATCATATAGGAAATTCTTCAGACTGAGTACTTATTACTTAGCAATTTCAATTTATATTGGATAACAAAAAGATAACAGCACTAAACCTACAATTCTGGTACTGGCAGTGAATTGGAGTCAATAACTGAATGTACAGGTATCTTCTACCACCCTTTCTTTAAAGGACATTTGAGGGACGAATGAGGTATCAAAAGAGTTACCATATTGAATTATCTTTTCATCATGTCTCTCACTGAATAATTTATCATCTAACTGTATTTATGAAGAAAAAACCCCAACAACTTGTAAACTTCTTTTGCTGCTAAAGCAGGCTGAATTCTTTAGCTATGTCTAAAATCATGTGATTTTTGTCAGTATAACTAACAGTGTGAGAAAGACCTACAGGTTATACAGGATGGGAGAATAAAACATGATAGTGGAAGAAATTACTTTTAGTTACTTTTTACTGGTCCTTATAGTGGAAAACAATTGAAAAACAATCTAAGTTATGAATATAGATCATGTTTTTGCTTCATAGGAGGTACAGGATACACTGCAGTAGAATCCTTTACTCAGCCACAAAATTAATGTTATGTGTTGTGAGATCAGACAACCCACATAGGAAATATCTACTTTAAAAAAAATAGAGGGGCAGGGTGGCTTTCTGGCTTTTCAGGCCTAGCCTGAAAGTTCAGTCTAGTAGGTCTCTAAACCAACAATATTTACTATATAAAAAAATTATTCTCAAATTATATGTCCAACAGGGTGGGTAATGCAGAGGATGCAGGGAAATCTGTAGTCAAAATAGTCACTGGATCTTTTGCCCTCAAGCTCCCTCCTGCTGCTAGCAGGGCCACTTCAACTTCCCTGCAGTGCAGTTACTCCTTTCAAGTACTTTGGAAGATGAAGAAAAGCTGCAGGTGGTCATTTTCTTCTCTCTTCTAATACTTCTCTAGCTTTCACAGGAAAATCTAAGAGATATCACACAAAACTTGAAAAGCTTTGAATTCAAATTAATCTAACTTCATCAGCTCAGAGTGTTTTGTGAAAACACAGGCTAAAGCTCCACTGGTTTGGATCCCAAAACACAGGTTTATGGCTCACCAGGACCAAACAGTAGGTGTAGTCATGACTGCAGCTAAAAACTACAGATCCAGTGAAACAGTTGAATTCCTTCTTAGAGCAAATAGATGTTCAAGATGTGCAAACCAGTGAAGTGAAAACTGGTCCTTCTGGGGTTTGGACAGAAGATTTGGGTAAAAGTAGACACACATGTTACATCTGTGCTGCTGACTGTGATTCAGGGTACTGCCAAGCCATCTTCAAATTAGCTAGCTGAGATACCAGAAGCAGGCTTGCTGAGGCAACACGGACTTTAAAACCAGATGCCTAGCCCACATGAGAAGCAGAATAAATTAGCCCACGCAGAGTTCTTTGCTGCTTTGGCAAAACCGTTTCTTGTATCTTTAAGCTATGCTACAGTCTGCAGAGCAGACATGCCCACAGGCAAAACATAACTGACTCAAAATTAAACCTTGAAGGTTAGAGTCAGAAGTACATCTGAGAACATATGGAGGGTGGTATTATGGGTAAACACACTGATGATGTCTAACAGACAATGTGCAGGTGGACATCAGGTGATCCTTTTCGCCAAGCCTTCAGCCTAGGCCAAATACGTTCACATCTGCACTTTATTTTTAAAAGAGGATGATTGCTTACCTATATATCCCATAAACGTTTGAGAAAATTAATGCAAGATTTTTATGTCACACCAAACCTGAAGCAAGTCACCAAGTCTGTAGCAGGTGACTGGTAAGGGATGCACAGGAAAGAGCAGAAGAATAGGACAAGTTCCCAGGGCTTTCTCCCAGTGAACTGCAGACCCAAGGTGGATGCTAAACAATGTTTCTTTCATAAAATTTTATTTCACTTTTTGAACCCATACAAACTTATTGATATATGTCATGTCCTGCAGTGAAGTCAGTGTGAAAAAGTACCTCTTTTTTTTTTTTTTTTTTGATTTACCTTAAACAGCTTTTTAGTGACTTCATTCAATCTCCCTAGTTCTTACAGTGTAGGCCACAAGGAGCTGTCCTTCCCTACACATTTTCTCCATGCCACTTTGATTTTTATACATCTATTAAATTCTCCATTGGTCATTTCTTTTTCATTCTAAAATAGGACATTCAAGCAATCTAAATAGAGCCCAAGTCCGCTCAGTTGTTCCTTCTTATTGTTCCTATTTTCCTTGTTCAGACTTTTTCAATTCTCACACCTACATTTTTGAAATGTGGGATGAAAACGGTGCATAGTATGGAAGATGTGCACATTCTGATCCATGGACTCAGTGAAATTACAATGTTTCCAGTTCTGTTTTTTTTTTCATTTTTGTAATTATTACTGAATTTGCATAATGATCAGTATTTTTCATTGTGCTAATTTTTCACAGAACTGTTATAAATCCAAGATTTAATTCCTGAATTATGACAATTGGTTCTGAGCCTATTATAGTGTACGCAGATTTGAGAATTTTTTCTGCCACTTTACATTTACATTTATTCATCATTTTTATTCCATTTTATGACTCATTCAAAATTGTATGATTCTTCTGCAATTTTTTGATGATAGCTCAAATTATCACCCTGATAACCTGGTATTGCTGACAAACGTTTTTACCTCATTGTTCATTCACTTTTCCAGATGTTGAAGAAGGCACACCCAGCACAGATTCCTGTGGGACTTCATTCTCTCCTCTATGAAAACTGCCCTTTTATTTCTACCCTTCATTTCCTACCTTTTAAACAGCTTTTTTTTTTACTTGTGACTATATTCTCTCAACCCATAGCAGACTACTTTCTTTAAGAGCAAAAGCTCTTAAATATCCTCACTAAAAGGTAAGGGACATGGCCAAAGGTGGGTTTGGGGTTTTTTAAATTAAAGTATATTTATCAACCCAAGGTATATCTGAAACATATTATTAATATTATAACTATGATGATGTAAGCAATCAGATAACAGGAATGTTAATAAGGTAGTCAGTTGGTCCAGTGTAGTATCAAGGAGTGAAAGAAACCATCAATAATGGTAAGGATGTTAGAAGACACAAACACCTTTAGCAATCTTAACCATTGAGGGGAGTGTTAAGACACTTAAACAAAGTCACTTCTTTCAGGCAATAAAAAAGTCATGAATGGCTTTTGACTATGATCATGAAATGAAAGGTTCTTAGAATAAATGAAACCATTTAAAGTTTAGAACATCACTAAGATAACTATCACTAGAGTAACACTTCCATTCCTGAGCTCCACAGAACAGAGTGGAAAGCTCTTGGGGACAACGTACAGATATCCCACACCTGGAGACAGTGTACAGTTCTCAGATAACAGCAAAAATTTATAAACAGTCAGAAGACAATTTCAAAAGTTTATTTACTTATTGAATATTCACAAAAAGAATGCAGATTTAATTACATATTGTTACACACTGTGTAGCTTTATGTTGTTATATGGTTACACATAAACTGACCGCAGACTAGTGATATGTAGCTAGCAAATTAATACACAGGCATTTTATGACTGTCTATCACTCAGTTTCTCTTAGAAGGATATGGCAACTTCTTAATCTTTCATTATTCTCATATAAAAGTTTGCAGGAGACAAACTATTCAGCTCTGATTCCAGATCATTCTCATCCCAGTGTGGTGTTGAGATGTAAGGACTGACTTCTTTATATATAGAACTTGTTCCAATACTGAACAACAAGACAAAAGATATAAATCTTCAATTTTATTTTCTGTGAGTTAGAAAATGTGGATCTCTGCTATATGTTACACATGGGAGGGGAAATATATCTGTACAAATAAATCTGACAGATTTCTTGTGTGCACTTGACCAAAACTCCTGCAGTCTGATTATCAGCCAATACACTCCAATCAAGTTCTTGCAAAATTGGACTTGTGTATACATATACCTTTAGCACTTATCTGACAGGCAGATGCTCTGGCCCTAAACTGAGAAAACTGATTTCACCTTTCTAAATTCTCTATTACATTTGGCTGTATCTGAATTCACTTCATGATGAGTGAATTTCAGTTCACCAAAAGTGATAGCAAAAAGATTATATTCTTGCCTTGCTTTGTCTTGCCTTGCCTTGCCTTCCCTCTCTTACTCATACGCAGTTTTGAAAAGTCCTGTTTCATTACGAAAATTTGGACAGAAATGGATCCTTTGAAAAGAATGTTAAGAATAAATCTTACATTATCAAGGGCAGCTGTCTCTTGTTTGTCTGTGAAAGTAATCTTCCTTCATATCCTGATATCTCAGACATAAGGAAATGATTCACCTTTGACACAAGAGAAAAATGTGTTTAGTTCTAAGGCTGCATTTTTTTTTAATACTGGGATACATGATTGAATTATATGCACTGGTATTCACATAGCCATATGGGTCAAATAATAAAAGTAATTTTGTAGATTAACATAACAAATATTTATATATCTCATTGCTTTTGAAAGTGTAAGTTTCACAAGCATGTATTCTGTTTTTATTTCAAATTCATGAAGTTCTCTTCCCCTCTCTCCCAGGAGCTAAAATAAAAAAACAACCAAATATTCTAATAATAAAACTTGACAGAGAAGTGGATTGATATGTATTTTCTGGAAAATAATACTGTTTAAAGATGAAATCAAAGCAAAGTCCTCTGTCAGTCCAAAGACAGTGTGCTGTCTTTGATACTATCCACTCCCATAATCATAATTCTAAGACAGTAAACTGAATTTGATCTCTAGCAAGTCACTAAGCTTTTGTGTTTGATATAAGAAAACTAAAAATTGATTAAAATATTTTACTAAATTGGTCTGTACAATAGTTCAGTTTTCCAAACTCTTGAAATCAATTAATTTAGAGAGATTTAGATATGAATTTAATGCCACTTCAGGGACCATCCAAGACAGATGTGAAAAAATCCAGTAAACAATGATTTTCAGGAAAATATTGAAAAATACATTTGTGGATTCAATTTCAATAAAGACAGAGAAACTTACCCTAAGCATTTGGAGTAAAAACAGTTGTAAACTGATTGTACATTCCAAACCAATCCCAGAATGCTTGATAATTTAAAAAGAGCAATAAATCTAAATGTTAGAGTTGATTCAATGAATGCTTTCTTTATTCATCTTCCATTCCATGTGAAGAACATCTCAGGACTACAATGTCCACTTCAGCAAAGCAGTCCACCATAAGCTCACATGAAATTTTTAGCTAGAGAAAAAAATTATTTAACTGAATGTTAATGATATTTTACTGGCATTTCGTAAGCATTAGCCATAAGTCACCAACTAGAGCAGAGCAAAATGTAACTAACAAGATGGTCAGAAAAACATTAACGCCAGGGACATTTTCATGAGGAGTGTGTATTCACAGTGTTATATAGCCAGTGATGGTACGGCAAGAAGCTCCTGGCAGCTGAGCATTTGCAGCCTCATTCTGGCTACCATCAAGATGGTAAATTTTTTCTTTCACAAACAGGAGGAAGAGAATAAGCATTTCTCCAGCTTCTAAATATAGGGTGGTTGTGTATTTTTCCTAGCTGATGCTCCTGAACCATTCAGATATAAAGAAGAATATTTCCATTCCACCTTTTTGGCTCTCCATTTCCATTAAAACTCTTAGGACTTCTACATTCAAGGTGTGATTTCATTTGTGTTGCTTTGTATATCTAGAACTAGATTTTGAAAATTATAATGTTGCCTTTTCCAAAAGAATTACTGCTTGGGAAATGGTATTCATTCCCCTTTCTTCAGCTGTGTAAGTGCTAGAGTTGCTTGAACAGAAACTCAATACCTGCGGACTTAATTATTATGGTCCTAATTCACCACACTCCATCAGTGATTACACTGTTACCGGTTGTATTCATGTAGAAACAATTCAGTATTTTACTGCTGCTGGCAATGGTAATGCCAATGCCATGCGAGGCCAGGTAAGGCGAGGAAAAAGGGGAAAGAAGGGAAGGGAAGGGAAGGGAAGGGAAGGGAAGGGAAGGGAAGGGAAGGGAAGGGAAGGGAAGGGAAGGGAAGGGAAGGGAAGGGAAGGGAAGGGAAGGGAAGGGAAGGGAAGGGAAGGGAAGGGAAGGGAAGGGAAGGGAAGGGAAGGGAAGGGAAGGGAAGGGAAGGGAAGGGAAGGGAAGGGAAGGGAAGGGAAGGGAAGGGAAGGGAAGGGAAGGGAAGGGAAGGGAAGAAGGGAAGGACCTCATTACAGAATCATTAGAATTAAAAATACGTTGGGTCCCAAAGCAATGTGAAAACTACTTCCTAATCACTGTTATTTAATTCAGCTGATGGTCTTTTCACTGATCATGAAGTATTTTGTAGAATTCTTGTTTTAAAAGCTTCACATAGGCATGTCATCATTCCTGATGATAATCTAATCATATATCTAAACACATGAAAAACGTTGTCCTTAATCAGAACACTGCCAAATCTTATATTTATTTTCATTAAGTACTTTTAGAATACAAGTCAGCATAGGGACAGGGCAGGGGTCCTTTTGTTTCTTTTTCCTAAAATTATATTTTGTTTTGAGAAAGTCATTAATCTGAAGAAATAATTTAAAAAATAGAAAAAGACTAGCATTTATTGAATGTAGTTGTGATAAAGCTTAGAGAATGGGACTGAAAAGTTTGATTTAGCTTTTTATTGTTGCCATAGAGCAGAGTAGGCTGGAAAAAAAGAATTATTTTCCATGCCAAATAAATCTCTCCATACTAAACTGCTATTTAGGTTTTGGGAGACTTTTTCCCTCTAGTCACACTATTATTTGAATGACTTCACCCTCTCCATAGACGATTAGAGCCTGGAATAAATTAGGATCCAGCTTCATATCATTCCTTGTCAGAATATTCAGCCTCACTGGCCATCTTTTAGGCAGAGAGCTCACCCAGTTCAAAAATATTCAATGATATAAGCATGTGTAAGACACTACATCTTCCCTAGCACGGTACTAACTAATGATTGCACTGTTCCCTTTCGATGTCCATGTGGAGGGTCTTCTGGAGTCATTCAATAAGCAAGACCTCCCAAAAGGCATTCAACTTCAACTGTGCATGCCCTAATTTATTGCAGAATCAAGGCAATTGATATCAAAGTTTCCACTTTCCAAATAATAGCACAAATTTCTTTGTTAATGAATAGTTTCCAACTAAGAGCACTAATTTCTTTGTTATTCTTTATGCCTCCACTTCATAAGATCATGACCTTTAGGAGCACGGGGATGCTACAACTCCTTGCCCCCCAGCCATCAGATCCTCCTCTCTTTCAGGGGAGCCCTCATTTGCCAGCAGCTCACGTGCCAATTCGTATCAGCATGCCCAACTTCACTGTGCATTCCCTGAGCTTTTCAGCATCATCATCAGCCTAGATATGCCCTACCACTAGCAAGGAAAGAGAGAAAAAGAAAGAAAAGGCAGCATACGAATACCATGAGACCAGAATTTTTATAATGAAAGTAAGGGCTGTTCACACAAAGCATAATTAAAGTGAATCTCATTGCCACAGGATTTTATGGACACCAGAAGAAAGAAAAAGATACAAAAGCAATTGTAGAAATCCATGGAGGAATGGCCTATTGAAAGTCTATCTAGTAAATACAAAGGTGTTAGTTCACTAACTCTGTTAGCCAAAGATTGCCAGAACCTACATTGGAAGAAACACTCTACATTTCCATTTCCTCACTGTAGTATCTGCCCTGTTCTTAACCTGTTTGTCCAAGTATCCCCCACCGACCATTGTCAGAGGCAGGATATCATCTAGACAGATATGACAAATTCCTTTTTGTGGCTGCTGAGGCCTCAAATAATGGAAACAAAACCATATTTTTGCTAGCTATTCATTGCAGGACTATTGAATGGAGAACAATCTGTTGTCAGCTTGATTATCTTCATGAGAGCAGTGCAATGGTATTTGGAATATATCGAAGTATAAAAAGCCCCTTAGAATGCATAATATAGGAGACTATGCTATAGCTGTATCATCATTTGATCTGAAGACTGAAGAAAACAGTTTTCTTCTCTTTGCTTCAAATGCCAAAAGAGTTTCAGAATTGTATTTCATTTTGTCAGGCTTGTATGGAAATGTTGAGGAATGTCTCCGCAACCTACAGATGAAAGGATCCTAAAATCTTTTCCAGCTATTAGAATAATCTTTTGGATGTAAGGTAAGGATTTCTCAGCTGCAGCTTTGGATTCCTTATGCATGAAAAATATGGGGATGTTAGAGAAACATTTTCAGGGTTTAGTGTGTCATTAACAAGCTTTTTTATTAGAAATTAAAACCCCCCAAAGTATAATATTGAAGGCACTGAAATGTATGTAGTTATTTTTTCATAGAAGGAAAACATTACAAAAAAGTATTGATGTCATATACTTATGATTTGTCATAAGTACAACTAACTACTGAATTAAGGATATGCAATGTCAAAGGAGAAAGCTATAAGGAATTTCCATTCAATATTACATATTGTCACCCAAATATCTGACTTCATGTTTGGATTTTAGCAAACAAAATTATTTTTATCTGATTCAACCACTTTCTCTGCAAACAAGTGTGACTTTTCAAGAAATCATAAATATTATAGAAGGGTCAAAACTTGTCAAAAAGTTGAATATGGAATGTTTAAGGAATATTGTGTCATGAACGATTTAAGGAGGTATGTGTGTATGTTTCAGCAGCTTAGTGATAGAAATGTTCTCTCAATACCTTAAAACTTGTGACATTTATTATATTCACTGTCTTCACAAATGCAGCAGTGGAATATATATAATAAATACACATACATACATATGTTCCTTGTATAAATAGACTTGATGAGACTGCAGAAACCTACTAAATATTCTGTTGAGGCTAAACTTCTAATTAAGTTATTTTCCTTCTATCTGAAAATAGTTTAACAGATCTTTTCACTACATGTTTATTGTTAGAAACAAAAATGTATTAGATATTTAAACTGACAATACTATGGTTTTAAATTCTGAATTGACTTTACAACAACAGAGTTGTGAAACTGAAGTCAAAGGATGGTCATCCTAAGGCAATGAATTCTGTATAGTTAATAGACCACAATTTGGAGCTTTTATCAGATTTTTTTCTTCCACAAGCATTAACTTGCAAGTTTCACAACAAGAGTCTTGTATTCGGTGGCTCTGTTGACAGCCTGGCTATAGAAGCAAAAGCAGGTGAGAAGGATGTGTGTATTCCTACACACATTGAATTGATCGGGTTCAGGCTTAGTGACCTGAGCACACAGAAAGATATGCCTGCTTGAATTTTGGAGAGAGCTGAGCAGACTGGAGCAGAGACAGGCACACCAGCACTATCTCTTTGGAATCATGCTGCAGATGGCCATGATACTGCTCAATATTTCCACGCCACCTGCCTGGGAATGAACAAGTGCTAGAATGAAGCTATGACCTGGCTTACTGCCTCGGCAGCTACCATTTTATCATTGAACCTGTTGCAACAAATGCTTTTTACCCCAAGTCCAACACCAGAAAGGGTGAGTGTGTTACATAAAGGTGATATGGATATTAACGCAGTCTAAAAGTCTGCTTAGTAATTCTGCTGTATGAATGCTTTATTGACATCTTTATTCAGAAATAGATGAATATTTGAATTGCTGGAGACTGCCTATTCCAACCAAGGTGACCTTTGAGGAACTTGCTGCAAAGGCCAACTTCACCCAAACTCTGTTACACAGTGGTGGTTACAGTCTGAGTGCCACACAGGTGCAGTATGAAACAAACACAGGGCTTTCCATCTCCTCTGTCATGAGCAGATCCCCAGAAAATACCTCTCACAGGTAATTTAGACTGGTTGTGTGGATGTGGTGTTTCCATGGAAGGAGAAACATTGAAGTAGAGCCAAGGTTCATGGGAACAGTTCCTCTGTAGTTTAGAAGCAGTAAGGGTTCACAAGAAGGTAGCAAGGGCAAGGTAAAATACGAACACAACTATTTTGTTTTCTCTACAACACAACTGTTGTACCTGGAGTCAAGTAGTTCTCTGAAAGCAACAAGAGACCACCATTTCACTTTACCTTCACATGCTACAACTCCAAACCAGGATGAGAGCAGCCATTCCAGGCAGCAGAGTTATTTTTTTAATACACAGTTTACTATATAGCAACAGCTTATTATGTTTTGTAAATGAAGGATGTGCTGAGCAGCAATAAGAAAAGCTGACTGATATGTGACCTCGGCTGCTGCACTTTGGTTCAGGTCAGCCATTCTGGGAGGAAGGAAGATTGCTTCTACCTGAGAGCCTGGGAGATGCTAAATTTGAGAATGGGCCAGAAAGATTTGCTAAGCAGGGTGAATGAAAGGACACAGTTTAGAGTTCATTGGTAGTAGACTTGCTTGCAGTAAAGCCGCAGCTAAGCCTCAGTGCAGGAAGAGAGAAGGATACATTCTCAGGCACCCTGAGCAGACTATTTAAGCTTTATACCTTCAGAAAGCCAAAGGTGTCTACTGGAAAGCCAGACTAGAAGTAAAGGGATTCTCTTCCAAGGGTACAATGGACAAGACAAAGGTCTGTTTACAACGGTTCTTATTTTATATATTTGAACCAGAAAGTTTGAGTTTCTTGTTGCTTAAGAGGTTTTTGTATTCTGCTTTCGTATTTTTTATTATTTTAGCTAATAAAATCTAGCTTTAGGAATTAGAAGCCTTTTGAGTCTGTTCATCCTTCCTTGCTTGTAGGAGAAAGCTACAGTGATGCTACTTTCCTGAAGCTGCAGGAAGACATATTGACAAAACAGTGTTAAGACTTAAAGACTGCAGTTTCAGGTCTTCTGCGAGAGGCAGAGTCTGACTTTCGGCATTTCATATTGTGAGAGACTGAAAGAGTTAATATCTCAAACATTGTGGTGGGGCAAGTTCTGCTTAACAACGAACTCTGCCTAGCAAGGAACCAAGGTAAAAAGAAGCTGATCAGCACCCATAGCAACAGGAGGGCAAGGGCGTGCTGGAGGGTGCGCAGCTCCGTGTTCTGATGTGCTGAGCAGGGCAATTCACCATGCTGTTGTGATATGATGTTCTGATATGCTAAGCAGGACAGCTCACCATGAGTGGCAAAAGACCATGTCTGCAGGGAAGGGGAATTTACTCCCCAAAGGACACCCAAGCCCAAAGGCTCACAAACTGATCATTACACCTAATTAGCCTAATGAGTTTGAGTGCCTGCCCAAAGGAGGGGCAAGGATGATAAAAGGGCACCAACTGAAGCCCCAGGTGCGCAAGCCCACTGGGACTGGACCTCTCGGCTGACTGGACCAACACTGGACCCAGGACCAGTGAAATCTTTCTCTCTTCCCTTTTCTCTCTCTGTCTTCTTCTCTCTTTCCTTTTCTGCAGTTCCTACACCTCACCCCTTTAAGACATAAAACTGTTGACCAAGTCTGGGACTAAGGGTGGATCCAGCTGCCCCATGGCTCCTCTCTGAGGAGGAGTCTGGAAAGCAAGGGGGTCTGCTCTGAACCTCATCACTCGACGGGAGGGATCTCCTTATTCCCTGAATTGATGTATATGGTTACTACGGGTTACACAGGTCACTGAGGTAGTTCCACACCAATTCCTATTGTGAGAAACCACACCACTTACTGTTACGCCTCCCAAGTTCAGTTTGCTTCTGTCGTGAATAAAATGTTTAACTGATCGTTTGGTGTCCTTTCACCTTAATTGGGCCCGAGGGAATTCCGAATTCAACACTACTCCCTGGTCTGTCCAGTGCAGGTCGTGACACATATCCACACTTCCTTTCACAGCTCTATGCTGCAAAGACCAGAGTGCCTTCAGCATCCTCCCCCCAGACCTGCCAGCCCAGTCATCATAGTGGCAACCCCACAGGCGATCCTGCAGGTAAGGAATGATAGGTAGGCACACCTGGTGTCAAGGTCACAGATCAAAGCAGACTTGTATAGATGTAGCAGATATGTTTTTCTAGGTGCCTGACTTTTTTTTTTCTTTTTCTTGAATTACTTCATTGGTTTCACATTGCTTATGCCTCAGTCAGCATGCCTCATTAGCACATAACAGGCCATGCGTTTGATATGAAAGGTAAAATAAAAAACAATTAGCTGCACCAGATTTAGTTGCCACCCTAAATGGACTTCAGGATGACATCAGTAAATAAGAAACTTCTTCGGGAACTAGAACACTAATGCCAGAGGCTCTGTTCCCAGACTGACTGTAATGGGTCTGTCTCTAGTGACTGTGCTGTCAAAGTGCTTAGAATGAGCTTTGGTACAAAATTAAATTAACGATTTGTAGAAAACATTTTCTTTTATGAAAGAGACAAAGGGGCCCTACTTTTGACACTTTCTGTCAGACTATTTAAGATCACGCTACTTGACGATAAAATCTTCTGTCCATTTTACAGGAGCATCTTCCCTGGAGCTCACTTCTGTCAGTATACACTGATCAACACGAGGTCAGATGGAAGCGGTCTCTGCCCCTTACCAGAACGGTTAATGCTGTGGTTCACAAGGTTCAGTTAACACTATAGATTCCCAAATCACCCTCAGCTTAGAGCGAAAGACTCTTATATTATTTGCAATGTAAATTATCAGGGAACATGTAACTTGAATGACATAATGGAAATTTTTCACTCTGTGGGTTTGGTGTAGTCTCTTGGGCAACTTAGAGTAATCGGTGCAACATTGTTAGTTTTTGACTCAGTTTCCTTTGCTCAAAAGCCTTCAAAATGAAATATTATCAAGTGTAAGATTTTTTGCCATTGGCTCTTGCTATTGATTATTTCAGTGTATTCTCATTTGCTTACTGGTGAAAAATGGCAAGTGAAAGAAATTGGGTTTAGGTTACATAAAAAATGTCAATCTACTTCTAGTGTGAATATATGGTAGAAAGCTTACTAAGGCATGCACAGGCTACAGTTTTGGCGTGGACAAAGAGCACAAAGATAGGGAAAAAAAATAAATCTTTTTGTCTATGTACAGATGAGCGGCTGCTGTCCAGATTTCAAGATAGAAAGTGGGCTAGTGACTTCTATTCCAAACAAATGCAAATTAAAACTATCTGAAACTATCACAGTGTTCATAAAAATGGAATAATTTGCAGACACTTATGACAAAAGTATAAGCATCTTTTTAATGATCAGTGTTCTCAACTCTGAAGTTTTTATCATTTTTTAATATTTATTTAATATTAACCATTATTTTTTTTAAATAAATTAAAAGACCTGAATTATAAAGTTTTGATTTTGGGAGTCATGTGATGTCATAAGAATCACAGCTCCCAACTAAAAAAAAGAAAAATTTTACAATCAGCTAATTAGATCTAAAGTCTCCAAAATCAACAGAAAAGTAAAAGTAAAGTTTTATATATATATATATATATATATAAAGACAATTTTATGACTTTTATATACTTGGTTTAACCTTTGAATTTTTTGCTTTAGAATTGTGAGACAGTCTAATGATCATTTCCACAGAAATAAGAATAGAGATTTTAACCTTCATTTAAAAAATTAAAAATTTGCAAAATATTAAAGGAATTTGTTACTAAAAATAATTATTAAACTAGTTTTTAAAATTATTAAAGTCATTAATGCATTAAATGTTTGTCACTTTGTTTCAAGAATATATATCAAAATGATTAAGCACAGTGATTCCAGATTATAGCCTTGTCTTTTTTCTTCACTTTTATAATGATATATGAACAATTGATTCACAGAGAACACATGATTGAAGGCCGGATCATATTACTCTTCATCCATTTGAGGTATAAATTTCTTACTATAAATTTGGTAATGATACCTTGCCTATTAGTAGGCTGTCTTAACCTTAAAGAAAAAACTGAAATTAATTTCATGGAAGTTAAGCACTCACAGGTGTGGGTTTTTAAACAGCAGACTTGTGTGTAAGAAAAGGGATATAACACATATGGTATGGGCCTGAAGTGAGCAGTTTTGCATGTAGCAGTACCACAGATAGGGGTCCTGTCATCTTCATAAGCTGTACTATGTTGTTTTATACAAACAATATCTGAATCCAGTCCATAAGACTGATATATTGTAACTGAAGGGAAGCTAGAAAGTGAATCAATGTTTTAGCATGTAAGTAGGTTTTAGTAACACAGATGGTGCTTTTTTGTTGTTGAAAACATGTTAACTTAACTATTTCCATATGTTGACTTACCTAGTTTTATTGCTGCAGATTATAACACAGCCCTTGACAAGAGATGGAGCAGATCTCAAAACTCAGGGGGAAGATGGAAAAGATGGAAAATCATAGCTACTGGTACAAGGCGGGGGGGGGGGGGGGGGGGGAGCACATCTTGAATGTCCTGTGAAGATTGTGTAGGTAGTATTTATAATTTCGTGTCCAAACCATTATAATACACAGCTTATTTCTTGGTATCAACATATCTTCTAACTGGCCTTGTTGCTCATCGTACAAATTCCCATGAAGAATCTTGAATGATGGTCCTTTCATGCTGCTCTGCAGAGCAGGCTTGTGCATCATTACAAGCTCGGGAATCCTCATCTAGAGGATGTTTCTAATTAATGTTGTCTTGAGTATTTTTAAGTAGAAGGACAATGGACAAGGTTCCCAGACACATTCTCCTGCTACTTTGCCTTCATTCTGTTTTGGGGAATTGTCAATGGCTTTGAGCTGCCAAAGCTGTTCTATGGAATATGTAAATTCATGCAAAATCAGAGATGAGTTTATGGCATTAAACCTGGAACATTCAGTAGAGCTAACAAACAGAATTAAGGCAGAAATAACTTCAGATCCCTGTTGAGTTGCATGAGATTTACTATACCCACTATACCAGGTTTGCAAAAAGAATCTGAAATCGAGGGTTTTTTTCTTTTTAAATTCTTGCTTGAAAAATCATGTTTGGGAAACTGCCACTTGGCCCAGTTTCCACATTTTACAATGAAATGGTCTAGTCTGTTTTTGAAGGGCTAGTGTTGGTTAACCAGTATTCAGGAGTGTGAACATAATCCACAATCACTTCTGAAACAGTATTTTACAATATAGAAGGGGTACGCTTATTTCTGGGTCTTTCCTAAGTTTCAGATGACATTAGATGCTACTGGATCTCATTATGAAGTTAAAACCCAAATAAATTCCCCAAAAGATTTTATTTGTTTAAACTATAGAAAGAAAGACCACATATAAATCATTAGGATTTGTCACCTGCATATGATCTCAAAGTAAATCAGCAGTAAGACTTCCATGACTTACGGTAGCAGACATATGTCAAGTTTACTCCAGCAGCAGTGAATTTGAGTATAGGTTTTTATCCTGACGAAGAAAAAAAAAGAAAAGCAATATAGTCTCATCTATACATTATATAGTCTCTTTCATACACATTTTGTTCTCATAAGCCTTAAAAGTTTATTTCAAAATAGCAATTCAATAGCAATTGCATAACAGAATTAAACTAAATATTATGGCAGAAGTTCAAACTTAAAGAGGGAAGGAGGGGACAGTTCTATTATCAAACAAAACTTCATGACAATTTCACCTCAATCTCAATTACACATATCATTACAATATATTATATTATTAATTAGGCATATGGTTGATCCCTGGAAGAATTTAATAGAGACAGAACCTTTTAACATATAAATTGGAGTGGTTGATGTGTCTGAGAGTATTCAAAATTTTGTTAAAAAAAACCAAACATACTCAGACCATCAGATGTGCAATTCCACTAGGTCTTCTGTCATTCTTTTAACATGCAAAGCCTGTGGCATTTTGATCTCATGAGTAATTGGAATAGTAACAGTTCTCCTTGGAGCTAAGCAGAATCTTTTTGATTAGATATGTTTGTCGTAAAGAGATCAATCAATTTAAAAAATTAAGAATTATTTTCCCCAAAACTTTAATCATAAAAGGTTTGTGGGATCCATGATGGAGTCCCTCATCAAAGCCAGGTGCAAGCAAGCTAGTAGTCAGTTACTCCCAGTTTTCATGTGGAATATGGGTACCCCCTGGTGCCACCATCTCCGTCCTCTAACCATAACATAATCTTATGTTCATGGAAAATCAAACAGATGCAAAAGGAGATACTGAAAGAATATTTCAAAATAGCTAAAACCAGAGTTGTTAGAATACATTCCTCCTCTGTTTCCCCTACTGTACACTCCCTCTGCCCTCCAGCATAAAGCCCTATTGTAGATTTTGTGAAGATAAGAATTCAGACTGGCACAACTCCAACAAACAAATCTGTTAAAAACTCTCAGCCACATGGACACAAGTGAAGTGTCATTAATGATAACACATTCAAGGTGCTCAAAGATATTTTCCATGTTAAACCTTCCCTTGTGTCCCTCTTTTCTTCATCCCTTAGCCACATCTACATTCCTACCATATAAAACTTCAAAGTGCAAGCTCAGATTTGTATGCACTCAGTCTGTTCTTCCAAAGAGCTCAGGCTGTGCGGTTGCCATTTCTCTACCAGTATGGTATCTGTATGTATGTGCAATGTTTCAAGTTTCAGTACAATGTACCAATGGAGAGTTTGAACAGAAAAAGCAGGACGTAGGACTTCTTAGCTCTCTAACTTTGATTTTTCCCAGTGGGCAAGTAGCAGAGGTCTTCTCTGCCCAGACTAAATCCTCTAATAAATCAGTCTCTGGGATAGAGAGGAGTTCTGTATCATTCCTGCTGAAGTGTCTGTGTGAACTCAGGAAAGTATGTCCATTCTAAACCACTGGAAAAAAGGGGAAGACAATAGTGCCAAGCAGCACGTGCTAGAAGAATCTATAACAGATAGTGGAAAACAAAACCCATAAGGGATGGAACATTTTATGGCTACCCTACTAGAACCCACTCACTTGCAATACAGCCTAAGATATTTAAAGTCCTTGGTTTAGTTTTATAACAGTTTAATAATGTAGTCAATTTTTTTTTTTACAGGACCTCTTGATTCCAGTGCAAACTGGTAAGATCACATCACATGAGGATGATGTCTCTTTCCTATACAAATTTGCTTTTATACATTTGCCAGAGACAGTATTGTCCCTGATTCACTTATGTATTTACTTTATTTAATAAAACACTTCTGTTTCATGAAGGCCAAGAGAGACAGAGAAGTGAATTGTTCTGACAAGAAATTAAATACAACATGATGAATCCACCAAGCATTAGACTTGCTGTTTGGGTTTTTTTGTTTGTGTAATTCCCAACAAAACTAGGTGTCAGTAGGAAGATAGCTGACTGGAAGAACACAGCGCCAGCACCACCAGCCAGGATAAGATCTAAGAAAAGGAGAGAAAGAGAGAAAGATATTTACAAAGTATGTATGTACTACTCGGCAAGAATAAGCAACGGATTCATGTCACAAGGTGCAAGTAGCTAGCCTGCAGCCATTGACACAGACATATACAATATAAGGACCAAAATCAAAGATAATGAGCTAATTTACATATGACCATTTGTTTAAGGTTATGATCAATACTCCCTCTCCAGAAGGACCACAACATTAGCAATAATTAAAGTACATGTTCAACCATGCAAGGTCAGTGGCAAAGTCAGCAGCTTGAGTCACATCAGTGAATTACGTGAGTGGAAGACTAGGCAATATATATAAGGATTACTGAGGAGCAGGTTAACTCACTATGAGCAGGTGAGGACTTGGAAATATGTGGCAGAAAGCTGCTAAAAGAGATTACTCGTATAAAGTATGAGACTCCTGGTGAAAGGGAAATGACGTTACAGCAGCTTGGCTCACTTGCAAGCTAGGCTTTTGTGCCTAGTGCCTGAGCCGGTTATCAGCAGGGTGGAAGAAATAAATATGAGGAGAGTACAGAAACCTTCATCTTGTGCTGCTTCTCTTGTCCCTTTAACCAGCCACAGCCATAACCTGGCTGTTCAAGTCTGCCATGAGCAAGCAGGTAAAGCAGAAGGAAATGGAGCCTGAGGATTTAGGTGTAATAGAGAGCTGGTATAATAAGACAACTGCAATAGTCATATAAAATGGAGGAACTTGTCCTGCAAAGATGTAGAGGGAAAAAGGAAGGGGTAGGGACATGGTAAAATATATTCTCTCTTAAGGGCATGTTGTCTCTTAAGTGCAGAGAAAATCGTGGGTGATGGCAAAGATGAAAGTACTGTATTGCTATAATGGAACCCACCTACTGTATATCACCAGAGCCAGAAGAAGTGAATGAGGGGGTTTGTGAGCAACAACAGAGGTCATCCAAAACACCGGGCTTACAAATAAATGTGAATTTTAATAACCTATAAGTCTGTGAAAACGAAAATAGCAAAGGCGGTGACTCTCAGTTAACTCATATGTATCAGTAACAACATTTACATATAAGAATTGGAGACATCTACGGAGAGAAAGTGCCTCAAAAGGCAGGAAATGGTTAAAAGCACCTAAATAGAAAATATCTTGGGAAAGAGTGAAATGATGGAGTTCGTGATCCTTAGGAAAAGAAAGAGGAACTATAACAAAACAAAACCAAGGCATTTATAGAAAGTAGGCTTCAGTAAATTCATAGAACTGGTAAACAAGGAGTCCTAAGAGAGAAAAAGAAATTAAAGTGAACTGTCAGTTCCATAAAGAGACAATATTAAGGTCACGAGTGCAAAATATACTATTACAGCGGAAAGATTAAAGGTGCAGTAAGAGATGAGCTTGATGAAATCATGGGCTTTTTGTGAATTTCAAACATAAAAAGAAAGTGGAAACTAGGTCTGGTTACTAAGGTCAAATATAAAAAGTAGAATGAGCGCATAGGGAGTGAGTAAGAAGATACAACACGAAACCAAAAGTCTTTAACTAGGAAACTAAATTATAAAAAGAAATCCTTCTGTAAGAGGAAAGAGTTGGTCAACTACTTACTGTAGTGGAGGGCTACAGACTGATCCAGGAAAAGTGAGGGGTTCAATACTTTTTTGCAAGTTATTATGGAAAATGTCATAGGACTGTTGTAATTAATAGAAGTCACAGAGGGTAAGACCTCCTTCTCTAATAAGGAACAGGTCAAACAATATCTAAATGTTAGATGATCTCAAAACAGTTGAAACAGCTGGTCTTCACTGCAGTGTAATTAAAAAGCTGGCTGACAAAATCACAGTATCATTAGTTGTTATCTCTGAGAAACTAGCAAGAATAGGCACACAGGCAAACATATAGTTTGAAGAAATGTCAATAGGAAAAGGAGAAGCCGGAAAGTAACAGACTAACCAGCTTAACATCAGCTTCTAGAAAAATACTGGAAGAGCTACTCAAATTGTTTTTGAAAACCTAGAAAGAAACAGAAAAATGAGTAACAGCTGGCATGTTATCAACAAGAAATAATGCCAAATCCATTTAATTTCTCTCTCCCACAGGATAGCAAACTACATGGGTAGAGGAGAAACAGCTGATACATAGCTTGACTTCAGTAAGTTTTCAGCACTACTAGTATAATCTTCAAGAGCAAAGCATGGCCTCAATGAAAATATCAGCAGAAAGATACAAAGCTAGTTGTATCACATTCTGAAAGCAGTTATAATGAGCCCTGTGTCAGAACAAAAGCATATAATTAGTGAAATTCTGCTGGGGTCTGTCCCGAGTCAGTGTTCTCATTAGTTATGTAGTACAGGTTTATTAAATGTGTAGCTAGGACATGGGTGGGAAGACTGCCAGTATAGCTGAGGATACACCTAGAACTCAAAACAATCAAGACAAATTAGAGGTGCCATCTGAAAGAAAAGCAAGGTATTTAATAACGACAAGTGCAAGGTATTAATGCAAGTGGGAAACATCAGCTAGGCAGTAACACTAATTAGCTCTTTGCAACTGTTTTTAAACATATGGAAGTTTGCTGTAGGGAGCAGCGGAGTTGACAGTATTCTGTGTTCATTGTAAGTAGAAAAGGAGTTAATGTAAAGGAGATTTAGACAGATATGAACAGTATAGCATTGAAATCTAATTTGTCTGAGAAGTTTGCATCTTCACAACTTCATCAGCAGTGTATTCAATCTCGACAAATGTCTGTCATCACTGACCTATATAATTCTGCCTTGGACAAATCAATGGGCTGAATGACATCTTGGGGTTACTTCCCTACAATTTCACGATTCTGTGTCTACCCAGAAGCTACTGCAGCCACCTTCAGCGGCTAAGAGGCAAATGCATACTGTTTTCCTACGTGAGAATCCAGCCGAGATGCAGGAATGCATGACAGGATCACCATATGCTCTGCTCTCTCACAGTAGTATTGACAACAGTTCCTTCCTGCCAGCTCTAAAGTATACTTCATTCCTTCTGTATAAACCATATGCACAGGGAGAGTGCTGATAAGGAGACACCCTACAGCTAGTGCCAATAGGTTTCAGCAGATGATGCCTGCAGTATTGCTCGTAATTTGGCTTTACATTTGGGATTCCGTAACGTATGTGCAAGCACCAAACACAGCAACCTGGGTAGGTGAGTTCACGTAGGTACAAGAGTCCATGCAGAAATTGAAGACAGAAGAATATAGCAATGAAAGCAAGAGCAAAACTGCAGCAAATGCAGAGCTTTCTCAATCAATCCAGGTATAGATAATGTTCCCATAGGCACAGCACGCATTTTCCTTGGCATATCTATAATCTTCAAAACACCTTTTAAAGCTATTAGAACATCTGTATCTTTAGGCATCTGCAGTAATACGAAAAGACAAAAAAATATGGGAACATGTTTGCATCTCTTTTAAAAAAACAGTTCTGTATGCCAAGTCTAACAGAAAAGACCCACTCTCCTACCATAATTAGGAGAGATATATTCCTCAAGAAGTGTTCAAATCATGAAAAATGTATTTTAAAGACTTTTTTTTGATAGATCTTTTACAGGTTACCATTTAACGTGGGTACACTTCTAAGATCTAGTAATTAACAAGCCCCACTATGTCTTTTTCTTGCATCCCTCTGATATCTGAAAATTAATAACAGCCAGTCTTAATTTCCTGTGTGAAGAAAATAAACCTCTCTTTCCAAAGGTATTCTGATTTTGAGCTTTAATCTATTGAAGAACATCTGAGCTTTTTTAAATGAAAAAAGCTGAACAACAACATTCAGTCTAGATAGAATCTCTATACACATGTGTTGTGATAATGGTAACATATCCAGTGGGAATATAAATTCACTGCCCGTGACTTTGTCACAGATATAAAGATCTTCTGGAGAAGGCAGTACATCAAGCATAAGAATATATGACATTTCTTCACCTCTGCAGGAATCAGTTCATCAGATAATCTGTTTAAGGAAATTCCAGCACTGTAATTTGCCTTTTTGCTTTTAAGCAACAATGCGATAATGCAGAAGCCACATTCAATGATTCAGAATGATTTAGTTTGCAGGAAGCCCATTAATTTAACCATATTTTCCCATACTTTTCAGCACCATGTCCTGTCATCTGGAAATAATAGAAACCATAGTAGTAAATTCTGAAAGCTAAGAAAAAACATGCAAGTACAGTTCACATGGTATTTACTGGTATGCTAATGTTAGCCCAGCCTAACCAAAATTAGAGTTTCTTGGTAAACCTGGATTAGCTTTCTAGTGAAAAGGATACTGAAGTGACAATCAAAAGCAAATGTGTTGTAGTTCTATATTTATTTATATGACAGCATGAATATAAGCCAGATATATAGATCCTGAATCAAAAATATATGGTAAGTGAGCATTTTCTTGTTGCTGTAAAGATGTATAGTATTGACTCTGTGAGTGCAAAATGGGAATAAGAAAGAGCAAGGGGATCATCATATTTCAAGTGTGACTAAGTTTTCTTTACCTCTTACTCTTAAAAAGTGTTGCTCACAATTTTTTTGAAACATATGTAATTACTACACTTTTACTGTGAATTTATCTTTTCTGTATTCTGAAATGAAAATTTTCCATAAAGTATTTGGATCTGTCACTTCACTGTCAGTAAATTTAGTCTCCTCACAACATTCTTCAGTCAGAATATCAGCCTAAAATAAAGACTTTCTAGTAAGACCCATAACAAAGCTCACATGTTGGATTCCGTAGCTCAGTTATAAGCGGTAATTATATTTTTAGTATTTGACAATGGGAATGTGTTTCAGATGGATTTAATGTTCTCTAAAGACAATTCTCTTTCTTCAGATTAGAAAATAGTTAATTAAAGTGAAAAAAAAATCTCTTCACAAAAGAAGGAGGAAAAGAAAAGAAGAGGAAAATCTTTGCAAACTTAGTGTACTTCCACTGTGCTCATTAAGGTTTGTGATTTCTAGGAAATGGTGTGAATTAGATAGTCCCTAAACACTAGGCCAATTCTGATAACTGAAAGTTATCTGGTTCTTTGCATCCTCCAGTATATATCTCTATATAAATATATATGTATACATTTATACACAAATAGAGATAGATTGACAGAAAGACAGACAGACAGATAGATAGACAAACAGACATATTATGTGGATACCAGCGTCAGATGCTCCGATAGCTCCGGCTTGAATAGAAGATGAAACAAAATGGAGGACAAGACATCTCAGAGGTGTCATAAAGGGCTGCAGAGCCTTTCCTACTTACATTATATAAACCTTAACGGCCAATTTGGTCACAGATGCGCATCATTAATATGCACTGGATATTAATTATATTAGATCAGTCACAAAGTAGCTGCATCACAAACTGGATCGTTATTTTGCTTTGAAGACCTTTGGGTTCCTTATCAAATTTCTTACCAAATCTCTGCAAGATCTATAGTTAATAATTATAAAGAAAGAAAAAGACTAACAGAAAAAAACTCCTAGGATTACTTGGCTTTATGAAGTGTACTTAGTTCTTTTACACTTTCCTTTATTGTTTTCCTAACTGCTATATACACCTGTGAATGTGATGTTGGTAGCAGAGTGGTCAGCAGAACTGATGCTAGTGTTGCGGGTCTCATAGTGGAGTGTGCAGCTACTCTGATCAAATCCCAATTCCTGTTGAAGGGATTTTGAAATTAAAGTCTCTCTCCATTTCCATGTCTGGTATCCTTAGATTGTTACAATTGAAGGCTGAAACCTTTTATACTGCTGAATTTTAGGCACATGAATAATCTATTTGAGGAGAGACTACTGACAGGTTTAAAGTGATTTCCTAGATTTAAGTCCTAGCCAAAACAATATGGAAAAATTGATAAAGCTGAGAGGATGAAAAGAGGGATTTTCCCTCAGGACTGTAAGTACAGCATCTTAATCAATAAACACTCAAAAGCTGAAAAGTGAATAAAGCTGAGGAATAAAATATTTTATTTTCTTCTCTATTACTGCTTGAATAATACTCTCCACTGAAGAAGTTTATGGCCCATAAATACATTTATGCTGATCAGAACACCTAGCATGAAGGACAAGTTGACATATATTTTTACATAATTCAAGAAAATTAACTTAAATGAACTGAGATAGGAAAAACAGAACAGACTGGAAGTTTTTCCAAAGATATTATATCTATATAACAGAACTGGAAGACACTATCAAATTAAAAACATGTAGTGATTTATTTTTTTTAAGTTGTATTTGTTTTACTTGCCTAACCTATGAAAATGAGGCATATGAAAACATTATAGGAATATCTGCTATGAGTTAGTTTGGCATTTAGATAAGAATTTGCTCAAATATTAACATTTATCATATTTTTCTAGCAGGAAATAATGATTTCTCATAATTATTAGTGATCACTGCATCCATCTACTTTTCACTTTTTTGCTTTCTTCATGAATAACCAGAAACTGAACTGTTCCCTAAAATCCACAAAATATTTGATACCTAATTCAAAGATGCAAAATGACAATGAAAATGCTCATAACAGATGCAGAATTGCAAACGACTCTATGGTTCCTTTAACACTGTGTTTAGAGACATAGTTTTGTTTTAAAAGGATAGTCTAAAAAGAAGTCTAGAGAATGAAATCTACTGAAACCAGAGACAGCTGATAAAATCAAACTAAAATATATTTAATTATCATCCATTATTTTTAAGAATCTTTATACAAAATGAGAATTTGACTGCAGATATTTCTCTAAGAATAAGAGGGGAAAATACATTTTCCAAACAAATAGCAACTTATGCCATATAAAGAATGTCATATGTTAGTTTGAAAAAATCTGATTTGGAAGGAAAAGAAAAGATTAAGATCCTAGTTTGCATGTGCCAAATATTTAGATTACATGTATATCTTTGTTTCCTGTTCAGCAACAGGAACTTAGTTACAGAATTCCTTTTAATCCTGACAGTCACAGTGTGGCAGCAGAAAGACCCAGTCTCTGAGATACTGGGATCATAGGATTATGTTCAGCTTCAGAACTAATTATCAGGACTTTGAGCTGGAGGTACAGAAGCAGTCTCTATGTTGTACTTGTTGGTTCATGTGCTTACAGGATCAACAGTTTTATTCCTGGGCAGCTCACAGTAGCCTCAATTCCCTGTTTGTTTTTTTTTCTAAAGGACAATCCTAGCAACTCTAAAGAGCCAAAAAATCTGAAAAGACACTTCTGTATGCAGAATGCAAAAATGTAGGCAAGTTCAGTAACTTATAGTAAAAATGGAAAACAAATACTCCCAACAGACTCTGAAGTCAAAACTCCACATGCAAGCCCTTCGTCATATACAGACTAAAATTAAATTTCATCTGGAATTTTTCCTTATATGTGCATTAGTATGCCTGGAAAATATCTCAGTCCTGATGCACAAAAGTGTAGTGTCAGACAACCTTCTGATCAACTTCTGATCAAATCTTAGGAAACAGCAAAGGTTCTGGCAAAAAGTACTGAATCAATGAATAAAGAAATGATGAATTAATTTCATCCATTCTAAACAGTCTCCATCTGCTAGTACATGTGATAATGTTATTGAAGACAATAGATGAAATGGTGACAGCCCAGTGTGTATGATTTCTATCCACAGTCCTGAAGAAATCCTCCTTCAGTACAGTGAGTGTCCTACAGTGAGCACTGTTGTCACGTCTCATTGAAATCAATAGCTTATATGGCTGAGGATAAACAGAATGCAGGAAACCAGGTGTTCCTGGACTTTACTGATACCATGTTCTCAAGAAAGTGAAGACATGAGCATATGATTATCTACATTCCAGATAAAATAGCAATTCCCTGCTGTATACATACTGTAATCTTAAATCCCTGCTCAAACATACTTGTCTGAGTGTAGGTCCTCCTGCAGACCACCTGCTATGAGCCCTTTTTCTGGATTGTCCATGATGAGATCGAACTGCACATGGTAAGGCTTTCCTCCAGCACTGTCGTATTTTTCTTCCATTGGCAGGAAAGGAAGAGAGGACATTCAGACCGGGATCTTTGTATTTGAGAGATTTTATAAGTGACAAGCTGGAGCTAAGGGTTACAGCCAGATGTAAAGTAGGATATTGACTGCTAAAGGTTACAGCCAGATGTAAAGTAGGATACTGACTGCTTTTAGTGATGGAACAAAATCTGTCTGCACATCATGCCCGTGTCTGTACCAACATGCTGGGACTTAACCCAAAGGTCCATAGCTCTTCAAGCTTCTTTCTGCCCAGCTCAAGCTCTGTCTGTAGAATGGGTCAAGTCATCTGTTTCTCAAAGCAAAGAAGCTCCAATACACGGGTAGTAGCTTACAGTGTAGATCTGTCCCTAAAGGCAAGAAGCTTGAGTGTGCCTTGAGTACAGCAAACACAGTAGAGACAGCCAAACTATTCCTTCCAATCAATCACTGAATAGCTGCTTGGAAATGATGCTTTGGCTTGGAAGCAATAAAACCCTATGAGGAAATGCAAGACCAAAGATTGAGAGTTGGTTGCTCATCTCAGGTTGTTTTGGAAGAGAGAGTTTTCTGCACTGAGATTGGAGTGGTGGTGGGATATATTTGTGTGTCTAGGAGTTAGAGAAAAATTGTTTAGAAAGTAAATAATCTATCTGTGGCTGGTGGCTGGCCATATAATAATGACATTAATAAGAAAATCTCAATTTATTTTTTTTGACAAAAGAGCATATTACAGTGTACTTAACATTATCTGATCATTACACTTTCCTAAGGGAAACATCAGCAATGGATTCAGGAATACCTTATATCACTGGGCAGTGATTTTCAATGATCTTTCATCTGTGAACCCAAAAACATTTCCTAGGGAAGACGGAGGCCATTATTAGAAAGATAAGATTTATGGCATATAATTATGGGAAATATTCTCTGCAGTTAGGATTTCTTGTGGCTTTTAGTAGATGGAGTGTAGAAATTTGATCTATCACCAATCATACACATTCCCAGTGAATGAAAAATGGTGCATAAAATATCCTTGTAACAATGCATATTTGCTTTGCATCTGTTAGTAAGACTGTGAGGAAACCAAGCTGAAATAACTGGATTCCAAATACTGTTTTATTAATAAGATGGAGATATAAGGGCTAACTCTTGATGTAGCTAGCAGCCCCACTAGTGTTTAGATGACTATAGTATTCTCAGGGGCGCCTACATTGTCATTTGCAAACTGATGAATCTACAAATCTCCAGTATTGTTCTCAAGTGGCAGTAGTTACATTTTGCAGAGAGTTGTATATTTTCTCTATCCCCTAATTTTTTACAGTTTTGCTCTCAAAATGTATACATTATGAAACCATGTCTGACATTCAGCTATACAGTCAGTGAGTGTTTTCCACCGTAAGCTGTCTGGTAAAAGTATAATGTTTGTCCTGCAGAGGCTTTGTTGACACTGTTGCAGCTCTCATATATTTAGTCAAAAGTCATTTTCTCATGCTTGTTTTAGGGTCACATCAGTCTCAATCACCAACAGCTATACTTTAATTGATATATTTAAAACAGATTTTACTATTTTTGCCTGCACAATGCTTAAACTATCATGGACTTGACTTCATTACTTTCTGCAATCAAATCCTATAAAGTAATAGCTTCATTTTTCTCTCTACTATCTGTAAAAATGACAAAGTTCTGCAGGCATTAGTAGCTTGGGACAGGTTGTATAGCAGGATTCCTACAATCTCAGAAGGTATTCTGCTTTCTTGGTTAACTGAGTCATTAAGGTGTGCAGCTGATTATAGGTTTTAGTCCCTAACAGAATCTGCCTGCTTTTTATATCATCAGTAATTTAATTAGCTATTATTGTTCAAACCTCTCATTATAAATGGCCAAGTCTTTCACTCACATGTCAATAATCCAGTGTTCCCCCAGCAAAGACATTTAAAGCTTTTCACTGAGTACTCAAGTGTTACATGACACAGTTTTATAAATTCTAGCCCTACACTTCTGCGTCTATTTCTTTCTTTGCTATCTTCCTAGGATAGATCCTCACCTTCTCTATCTGCGATGTATACAACACTTAAAATGTAAGGAAACCACATGAACACATTTGAATTTCAAATTACCATGCTTATTAATTATAAACAAAGATATAGATCTATATGACATAAATAATATCTGCTCTGCGTGATTTAAGGTTACAAATATAGTCATTTGGAGTAGAAGCTTTAGTAGGAGCAAAGACAAAATCCATCCAGATGGCCTAGGAATTCAGAAAAAATATTTTCAGCAATATATATAGAATAATTTGGGGAAAAGGAAGCTTCATTTTCTATTCCTGCAATTGCACAGTTAATGCCATCTTCATAGCTGAATAAGACTCTTCATACTGTGTTTCATTTGTTTACTTATTTATTACTATCTCTGAACAGCAGAAATGTTGACTTAGGGTTACAAATACCAAAGATACACAGGGAAAAGTACAGAGCATTTGATTTATATGTGTTTTCCAGGTGAAATTTTTAAAATAGCCTTTGTATTTGTAATGCCAGACTGAAAATAAAATCAACTATGGGCCTTCTTATTGGCTAAGAATTTCTACATTGGCTATTAGGAAAAGACAACTTTCTGAAGTCCTGAATCCAGGACCCTCCTACTGTCACTGAATATAGCCAATATTGTCATTCGGAAGCCAATCAACTTCCTTTTTAATACTCACAAGATATTTTGTTTTCAGTTGGTGCTAGAACTGCTTAAATTTCTGACATACACCTATTTGCGGACTTTCTTCTCACCTTCTTTAAATAAGGGTGTAACGAGATCATTTTTTCCACTTATAGGAAACCATGATGACTATGATTTTTCATGAATGAATTCTATATATAGACTTTCACAGATAAACATAATCTTGGTTAGTCTACTTTGTTACAGTAAACACAAACATATTACATCCCAAATGGGTCAGGGTTCAGTTAAACAAAATAATTTAATATTTTACACTTTTTTTTAATATTTTTCTCCAATGACCCTTTTTTGACACTAAAAAAAAAAATGTGAGCTCTTTATCTTCTTTTCCTACCCAGGTAACATAACTGCTTGTGTCCTGTTATCGTGGACAAATAAGTAGTGCAAAGTACTCAGGAAAACTACTAATGCATTGCACTGTAGGATTTTAAAACATTTTTTTCCACAATGACTCTGTGATCTATTGACTTGCCTTTGTGTTCTATCTGCAAACATTTTACAGAAAGCTAGCTTTGAAAAGATTTCCAAATTTTTACAGGCACTGGATGTATGTAAAGTTGTCAGAGCACCAGCAATGCTCTTTCATTTATATTTTTTGTGAAACTGTATTTTTTATATGCTACAGTCTTCCTTCAGACCAAATTTTATTTTGAATGTGGTTTTTGTTGGTTTTATTGTTTACTCTCATACTAGTTTTAATATCACATAGAAACCATATAAATTGACATGAAAATATTCTTTTTCTTTCCCCACTTTACCTTTTCCCAAAACATCCTTGAATTAAAAGAAAGTGCCATTGCCCCTCCCTAGCTTCATTTGCAGTTTTCCATTCTAAAGAATTGGAGTGTTCTGCTGAAGCAGAGCTCTGTAGCTGTATAGTAGTAAGAGAACTGCTACCATGGAAAACTAGACTTTTGTCCCTCACAGGTTCACAGAACAAAATAGAACAGATTTTGTAGCTTGCTGGCAAAAGAATTTCTTACAGCATTTGGTAACATTTACCAAACCAACTGGCCTTCTTGAAACTCCATCAAATAAGATTACTTCTACATGGGCCCAGATAACAGGTTGATATGAAATAAACGAAGAAGCTTCCTTGACACACAGACACCAATTCATTAATCTACAGGAAGCTTCAGGATATTAAAAAAATCTTTGTAAGTAAAAAGGATATCACTTGTCTGTCTTGTGTATTTAAATTGTCAGCTCTTTAAATCAGTGTACAAACCAGCAAGAAGTTAATCTGTTTGCAGGGACCTCTGCCTAAGATATACGCAACCTATTGTAATTGATAATTATCACTGCTGTAATTGATAATTATTACAGAATATCATTGAAATAACATCAATTTGTTTCATACGAGGTTTATCTCTTAAAAGTGATACATGTATAAAATTATAAAAAATGGTTTCTTTTCATTCTTGTGATCACAATGAAGCAAATGGCTTTTAAAAGGGGATACCAGCCAGAAAACATATGACACTGCATATTATATTTTAAATTAATCAGCTTGGCTAATATGATAATGCCTTCACTCAGTGTGTCAAACTATCAAGGACAGGATTGTTTTCTGCTTACAATCAATCTAGTTTTCCCAGAGTCAAGAATGGTCACAATTCATGTGCAGGGAACTCAGCCCATCACTCTTTCAAGCGTCTTTTCTGAACTGTGATCGAGCTTTTATCTGGCAGCCACAAAGAGGAATCATTACAGGGATAATCACAAGAAAAAATGCACAATCAGTCTGGTGAGAATACTGGCAAGTACACATGAATCTGAAACGCACAGAATACTTTCCTGCCATATTTTTGTCAAGACGTACAGAAATCTAAAATATAAGGGAAGATTGAAGATCTAACATGGTTAGCTCTAAGGGAATAGCATTGGCAGAAAATGAGGTAAGAACTGACAATAAAATGAATATTTGATGCAGAAAATTTAATGAACACACTACAAAGGCTTCATAAGTGCCATGGCCTTGCAAATATAATTCCATTATTTTTAATGTGTAGCAATAAAGATTTTGACAGCTAGACGGAGTCATTGCAAAATATGCTTTCAACCCTGAGGTAATTCATATTATTAAAGCATTGCCTCTGATAGACATTTAAGAGGTACAATAGTAGTCACACTTTGCATGATAATATATTGCGTCATTGCTAGGATGTAATTGTAGAAAAACAACTTGAAGATTAAGAGCTTCAAATAGAGGAAGCTTTAAAGTGACTGTGTTTACACATATGTGTTATTAGCATATTCAAAAAATGTCGTAATTGCTCTTTACCATTGCCATATGTCCCATTTCCCTATCTGTATACCAAAAACTGTTGATGTGTCTAGTAAAACACTTAAAAACCTATTATTACAGACAGCTGTTAATCTGCTTTCTGCTTTCAATTTAACTTCAAATTTAGGGGAAAAAAGGCACAGATTGTAGACTTCCTAAGGAAAGATGTGTTACCATTTTAATTAATGGAAGTAGCATAAATACATAAAATAGTATACTTAATTCATCTATAATATCAGCATAGACTTTAAGAAGAGCATGGGTCTGCTTTGGTTTTTCTTCTACTTATTCTGGGACCTAACAGAAAGGGGTCACGTGATTGGGGATCATTTAGTAGAAGGAATATGAAAGGCTCGCTGAAGTTCAGTGAAATGAGAAAACTCAAGGTTCGGTGAAAAAGAGGAGAGGCACGTAGTGGAGTAGGGCCTCAGGGGAGTAGAGGGTAAGAGCAGAAGTCTCAGGTCCTAATGAATGGCTGCTCTTCTGCTTCCAGCTTGGAACAGAGAGAGTGTCTGGATTCCCTGGGGTTTTGCCTGCACCAGATAAAGCTGGCAAAAAGGTCCTAACACTGTGACTGGGGGATGAAGAGATGCCCCAAAAGATAGGATTTTTTTTTTTAAGTTGCTTTTTTTTTGCTGATTTTGGAAAAGGAAAGTTTGCTTTGGCTAGCAAATTAAAATAAACTAGCCAGGTTAATTATCCCACCACCCCAACAGGACTGTGGACCACTGCAGGAACCCAGACATCTTCATCTTCTTTTCAGCTTTTTCTCTGTGTTCAGCAACAATAGGTTCTGCAATATGTCACACAAAATAACTGTTGAATTCAGTCTTCTCCCAGTCAGAGAAGCAAATCCTCCTCAAAGCCTCTGTTTGCACAGCTATGCCTGGAGATAAGCAGTGTATCATGGTGCAGCATGTGCCCTCCCCAGAGACCTAGAAGGGTACCAACTTTCTTAACAAATTCAGCTGCTGAGAGGTACAGATATTTAATGTCAACTGGCAGATTGTAACTTTAATATCCTTTTATAGCAGGGAGATGTCTTGCTACTGCAACAAGCTGTATATACAAAAAAAATACAGGCGTTATCACATGGAGCTATTCCCCTCACACCCACCCACCAGTAACATCATAAACAGTTAAAATAGTAAATATAGCATAATTACCATGTTTCTTCAGAAAACCTACTCACAACCCTCCTATGGGAAGAGAGTCTGGCGTGCATCTTAGAATAATTTTGCTCCATTTCAGGAACAAGACTTAACATGAAACCTTACAATATTCAAATTCAAAGAGATCAGAATATACAAACCATCAAAGACTGCTCTATCACTAATATTTCATAAATATATTTAATTATTCCTTAGATCTTTAACAGGCGATCGTTCAAATTTATAATCCCAGATTTTCATATAACAGTGTCTGAATTTATTTCATATTTGAGGTAGTATGCCAAAGTGCCCAGATGTAAACGGGTTTTTTTTTATTATGCAATGACATAGCCTCTCTGAAAAATACCCTTGAAAATCCTACACTGATATTTGGAACTAAAACTTCATACATCAGTCTTTCAACCTGAGTGGAGAAAAAGTAAATCCTGGGGTTTGTCTCTGAACTGGCTGTATTTAGAAGAGTCAGCAATTGCTATACGAATAGAGGTTTGTTGCCACTGGGAACAATTCTTGTCTACTTGTATAGATGTCATTAACTATTTCAAGACTACAGTGCCTTAATGGGCCCTAAGAATGCAAACCATGTAAGAAAGGTGCAAAAATGAGATCTACAGAGTGATACTCAGTACTCTTAAAAATATGCAGCTTAGTAGAATCAAAACTACATGCTCCTGACAAAGTCCTCTTGATAGGACGATGGAATAGTCATCAATGTGTGAAAACAATTCAAAAAATGTCTCTAGTTTCAAAATTAACTTTGATCACGCGCTGAAAGAAAATGAGGGAAGAATTCTAGTCATCACATCATAATGGTGTAGTTCTTCAGGTTGGCATCTAGGAGATTGTCCACCAGGTTTCCTTTAAAAAATAAAACACTTCCAACAATTATGATGAAGAAAAAACAGAAATTTATCATGGTATCAGTAAACTCAGACAGAGTACCAGACTGTTACTTTGGAGTAACAGCTTTTGGGCATAAAATACTTATTCATTTATTTATTCATTCATTCATTTTAATTTCTATGTGGTACTGATTCTGAGCATGGTGATAGAATGGTCATTATTTGCAATACTTAGGAATTGGGTGTTGGCCTTTCAGAGCAATTTCTACAGTTATTCTTACTATTGTATATCTGGTGTTATAAAAGAGTCTCCTTTTGTGGAGGATTGACTCTGTGTAGCACAGATTAAAAATCACTGTGTTGGTACAGTGAGGACTACAAACAAGTACCTATCAGTCATTTCTCTGTTGTTTCCAATCAAAAAGTGTTCATATCAAATACCAGACTGCAAACAAATTGACCAAAAATATCCTGCAAATATGGACTTGTGGTGGGTTGACCCTGGCTGGATGCCAGGTGCCCACCAAAGCCGTTCTATCACTCCCTCTCCTCAGCTGGACAGGGGAGAGAAAATATAACAAAGGGCTCGTGGGTCGAGATAAGGACAGGAGGGATCACTCACCAATTACCGTCACGGGCAAAACAGACTCATCTTGGGGAGAATTAACTCACTGTGTTACAAATCAACCAGAGTAGGGTAATGAGAAATAAAACCAAATCTCAGAACACCTTCCCTTCACCCCTCCCTTCTTCCCGGGCACAACTTCACTCCCGGATTCTCTACCAACCCCCCCCAGTGGCACAGGGGGACAGGAATGGGGTTTACAATCAGTTCACCACATGTTATTTTCTGCCGCTTCATCCTCCTCAGGGGGAGGACTCCTCACACGCTTCCCCTGCTCCAGCGTGGGGTCCCTCCCATGGGAGACAGTCCTCCACCAACTTCTCCAACGTGGGTCCTTCCCACGGGCTGCAGTTCTTCACGAACTGTTCCAGCATGGGTCCTTTCCACAGGGTGCAGTCCTTCAAGCACAGACTGCTCCAGCGCGGGTCCCCCACGGGGTCACAAGTCCTGCCAGAAAACCTGCTCCGTGGGCTCCTCTCTCCGCAGATCCGCAGGTCCTGCCAGGAGCCTGCTCCAGCGCAGGGTCACAGCCTCCTTTGGGCACACGCCTGCTCTAGCGTGGGGTCCTCCATGGGCTGCAGGTGGAGATCTGCTCCACCGTGGACCTCCGTGTGCTGCAGGGGGACAGCCTGCCTCTCCAAGGTCTTCACCACGGTCTTCCCCACGGGCTGCAGGGGAATCTCTGCTCCGGCGCCTGGAGCATCTCCTCCCGCTCCTGCTTCACTGACCTTGGTGTCCGCAGGGTTATTTCTCTTACATGTTCTCACTCGTCTCTCCGGCGGCTGTTTCTCTCTGTCCCAACTTTTTTTCCTTCTTAAAAATGTTATCCCAGAGGCGTTACCACTATCGCTGATTGGCTCGGCCTTGGCTGGCGGCGGGTCCATCTCAGAGCCGGCTGGTATGGGCTCTCTCGAACACAGGGGAAGCTTCCGGCAGCTTCTTACAGAAGCCACCCCTGTAACCCCCCCGCTACCAAAACCTTGCCACACAAAGCCTATACAGGACTCCATCTGCCTTTAAGGTCTAATGATGAGTAATATGGTACATCTACTAATAATAAGCTGTTTGCCCGTGGCAGGCAGCTAGAAATGCTCTTACTCGGTTGGAAGATACATGAGTGCACGTGAAGTTGGCCAAAAATTATATAGCAACACCTATTCCTGAGCCTTTTCAGTAAAAGGAGTGCAATTCTGGTTTGGTTCAATTCACACTTAATTTTCCTCCGTACTTGTGGAGGTTGTTTATGAGTTAAAATTACATATAAAAGGATGCAAGAGACCAATTTAATGGGCTGGCCTTGAAAATTTCTTCTGGTGGTGTACATTTGCTGCTTGAAATATCTTATTAATACTCTTTGCATTTAGTTACAGGTGGAGTCTGATTTTTTTAAACATTAACAATAAAAAGCTGTGAGAATATAGTTTTATTATTAAAATAAGTGGTCCCATACTGGTGACTAGATTAATCTGTCTCAGGCTTACAAAACTGTCATAAAGCACATATAATACAAAAGATATTGATCACAACAAAGGAAAAAATGATATGCTTTTTACTCAGAGTATGGGACTGAATTTTACGGTAAATAACACAATGCCTCCTACCGGCTGCTTGGCCTATAGCAGAGGAACGCTTTTACCGTGGGTAAAAATCCAGCATGTTTAGACTTCTTTGCAATTTGCTTCTCCTTCTTTCCAAAAATATGTGTTCTGTCTTCCCAAATATATGCTCCTTCTCCACACAACAGCAGATATTTCTTTCCAACGTATAATAGATGTAGTATTGTCCCTGACCCTTGGGTGTTCCAGCTGGATGCACTTGACAAGCTCCAGGAGCAGAATCTATTTGCATGACCTTAGAACTTGATATGTCGAGTGTCTTAACTCCCCCATGATGCTGACAATCACGTTTTGATGGATAGGACTAATGAAACATAATTCTGTAGTTATGAAGCCCCCTTGTGTTAATAGTTGGGTTAAATGTCTTTGAAGCTGGTAGGCATAATAGCTGCTGCTTAGAATAAATGTAAAGAGATATTGAACTCTTTAATGGAAACAAATAGCTGAAACAGTATGAGCCATGACCAAAATATAGCTAGGAGGGAAGACTGCTGTGGAAGATAAACCATCTGTTAAATGGCCAATATATGGGAGAAAGGGTTTGGTGGAAAGAAATATAAATTTGCCCAAGGACACTATCACAGAAGCATCCTTGAAGATATTGTGATTCTCAAGAAAAAAACTATGGCAGCTTTGTAAGTTATGCCCTAACTTTGAAGAAAAACTTAAATGCTAAAAAACAGAGCATGGAATGGTGACCACGTAAAAGTGTCCTGCTTTTTGGTTCCTGAAAAAAAAAATATACACAAACATGATAATCAAATTGATCTAATTCTAATAGTTTAGCTCAAATAGAAGAAATGACTAAACAAAGATAAAATTTGAAAAATGAAGAAGCTAATGTAAGTGGAAGATAAATGACATGATAGTATTTTATACTTTTCACCTATAAATTTTCTCTACTGATAGCTAAAAATAACCCCCAAAATCATTTTTGCAATACTGTCAGAATGAAATGAAAAATAACATTACAGATTTTCAGATATAAATAACACCAAATTAACTGATCTACTATGCCAGCTAAGCTTAAAAGCTTGCTTCCAGAAAAAAAAAAGAGATCAGAACAGCTAGTAAAGACAGCTATTTTACTTTGAATTCTCCCCTTAGTTATTTTTCAGTAACTTTCCAAGAGTTCTCCTTTTAAACAAGCACTAAGTATAAAAAGATTCACTTTAATATAGAGTTACTTCACTAACAATTTGCTAAGGCTTTTTTATTCTAATTTACTTAAACTGTTGACCTTTAATTATTGAGTTACTATTCTGAATAAAAATTATAGAGGTTTTTTCCTCTACAATTGTTTTCAAAATTCTTAAAAGATGAAACTAGTAAAGTCCATATTCTTCTCTTTGTCACACAAGAATAGCTTAGCCAGAATAAGGCACCACCTACCTCAAGGTCAGATTATGTTTGGGGATTTTTTTCTACAAGGGTGTGGAGGTAGATGTCTGCCACAAATAAATGAAGAAAAAAATATTTTTGAACATTTCACTTACAGGGAGTGTCAGTGACTGGCTACAGTTCTGCATTTTAAGGTTCTTTTCTCTTTGCTGGTAGAATATCCACCTGCAAAATATTCACCCTGTAATATTGCTGCTTTAACCTTTAGAGATCTGATTTTAAATTCAAAAATGCAGGATTTTTTTATTTCTATTTTTATCGTTATTCATTCCAAGTACTGAATAAAATGGAAGCATAAACTGAGGACTAGGCAGTCAGCTCTGCTGAGGGAACTCAGACATGTTTCATTAAAAGCAGAGTCTTTAATATGTCCCTAGCTTTGCCTGTAGTGATAAAACAAAAATGCCACAATTCATTTACTTCAGTTTTGCACTGAATTTGTCCACAATATTTTATTGTTGTGTGTCTTTTCCTTGAGATGCTTGACTGAGAGGTGGAAGCTCTGATTCATAATGAATCATAATAATTTTTTCAGTCTTGATTTTTGCAATGGAGTGAACATGTCCAAACACAGAAATGGAGTTAACAATCTGACCCAACACTGATTCAAATACATGCATCGATTCCCTAGGCTTTGAAGCATACCCAGGATAATGAGACACTGTGAAAGATAGATTTTATTTATTTTACTGATTTTAACAGAAGTTTAATCTAAATTAAAAACTAAAAAAAAAAGGATATTGGGATTAGTATATGTGACCTTATTGCTGTTTCTATTGAACTAAGAGCTCATTTAGGACAGGGGTATATTGTAGATGCACATGTGCTTCTTGATACACTAAGCCCTGATCTAGCCTAGACAGAATGGCCAGGAGGAGGTGGGTGCATGTCATCATCCTGTCTGATAGAAAGCTGAGATGTATCTAGCTATAACAAGCTGAAAAGAGCTTCTACGTCCCGCACTTTAGATGCAAACTTAGATTAATGACAGACAAACCGATATAAAATGGAAGGGTCCATCACAGTTAAAAAATACAAGTGAGGAGTATTCGCTCTATGGCAACATGAACAATTCTTAAGTTCCTTTACCATAGTCATGTAAAAGTTGAACAGGTCTGATCAGACAGTGAATAAAAGAAACAAAAGACATTTTTTCTTCTGCAAGAGAAGCTGAGGCACTGTGTTGAAATGGAGCAAAGGGAACAAATTTGAACTATCCAATTGTACAACACTTCTGAGCTGCAGTTTGTGAAGCCTACAGTAATTTAACACATGTAATGGAGCACTTAGAAATGTAATAAAAATCCTGTTTATTACCAGTGCAGCTCTGGGCCAAAGCATTCATGTGAGACTCAGCTGATCCTTATAGTTGATGACCTTAGAATTTATCTCCATCAGGAAGAACAAGAAGATTTATTGTTCTAGGGATTTTTATACCCTGCAATACTTTCACAGGCAGATTTTATACAAATATGATTGTTTACTAAAGCTTAGATTCCTCTATGTGTCTCAAAATAGCCCTCTGCAGGTCTAATACTCTTTTAGAAAAATAAGATTCCACTGCAAGCACAATTTCCCCCTCCTTTTTCCAGATGGTTACTCTCCTCCTGAGGAGCAGAGACAAAGAATGGATAGGGATGGGTGCCTTCACTCATAGATTTCAGCACAGAAAATTCAACTGTCAGGTAGCACAGCTCTCCCGTTTTGTTCCGAATTTTCTCTTAATTTGTCTTCCCAAGAGGAAGATACCTAGCCAGTATAACATGACTGAACACAAATGAAAAATTAGATTAATAGAATGGCTGGGACCTTACCATGAAGGAGTTGTAGGTAAACCTACAATGCAGAATTTGTCGTCTCTCCAAACTCCTTCCACTATAAGAGTTCCTACAGGAATTTAACTACATGAAGCTTCTCTTCTTCAGTATTCCAGCTTCCCTTACAATATACCAGAACAAATACCCCATCAGTGCAAAAACTGTTACAAGAGGAACTTGGGGAAATTTTCTCACAAATACTTTTACACTTTTTCCAAAGTGTTCTCTCAGCAAATTTGTGTTTGTTAGAACTTGCCCTTTAGGTAGGGATGTAAAGCACTGGACTCAGGATAATGACAGGTAGTCCTTCTGATGCACCTGACACCACATAGTCCTTAAAACAGCTTTTCAGTCCGGATCACACCACTTAGCTGATTAATGCAGCTTAAGACTGAAGCTAAGGTGAGGTGGAATGCATGTTCTCTGGCCCTTAACCTCTCACTCTTTACAGACATTAATATCTATGAAAAACAATTTATTGATGCAGAAGGCAAAAATTATACCTGAAACACATCTTTGAGCTTCCCATCCATTGCAGCACTCCAATGATATGAGCTGTCTCTCCACATAATTCAACAATGTCACAGTTCTGTCACTGTGGTGTTCTAGTTCCTCATGCTTGCTTCCCATGCTGCATGTGTTTCTGTACATACACTTGCAGTATTTCAGACAGCTACATCTTCTTGTTGAGTGTAAAACCAAATATAACCTAGTGTAGCACTAAGGGCTGTATCTCACCATCTCTGAAATAGCATCTTTCCTTAAAAATGCTCCTTTTTTTTCTTCTTTGGTATGTCTTTCCTTTTCATACCAGTTCTGTTCAGAGTGTACTAGAAACATTACTGGTTTTGTGAGCGGTACTTGATTCCCCCCCCCCCACTTTAGCTGGAGCCCCAAGTGACGAAGCTTATTGAAATCAATTGGTGTTATGGCTATTCAGGGGAAAAAAATAACCCAGACAAATCTACAACTAAATGATTTATTGACCTTGAAATGCTCCCTAGTAGTGGGCTTGATGACTTTTAAAATCAGAAAACTTCTTTATTTCTTGTCTCCTTGTCTGCCCAGCTTTAATATACGACAAGAATCTGAAAGCTTCTCCTCATGGCTCTTCACAGAAGTTGTAGTAAGAGCAAACTTAGAGCATGCCACTTCTGAATCCTGCCATACTGCGTGCAGGGGAAGTTTCTGGAGCCTCTAAGACACCTGTTGCAGTCCCTTGTGTCCCCTCTATTTTGCTTGCCAGCGCAGTTTCCCAAGAGAGACGTGGGGATGGTGGAAGCAAGGGAAGACGCAGCCCCAGAGGCTGCACTCCTCATACTGACTTCACAGCTCCATGAGCATGCCCTCAGGTGTCTTTGGATATTTTCCTCAGCTGCTATTAGGGGAGCTCTTCATCAGCTGGATGTTGTTCAGTCATGATCAGAAACCTGGTCTACCATGTTAGCTGATACGAAAGAGCCTGAACATGATGGGGTTTTGAACAAGGCTGCTAGACAATAATATTCCTGTATCTTCCAGGGAATGGGCAAGAGTGGGCCCTGTGCAGCACAGAAGTGTGTTTTGGCTGGACCAACTGATGAGCGCACAGTTAAACTTGAGACACTCTCCAGAAAGCCTTGTGGTCTATGAAGGATCAAAGAAGGAAGGCAGACTTGGGACAGGAGGGAAGAATGGCAGAATATTTCAATCTTTATGATCAAAATGGATATAGAATAATCAGTCTTTAAAGTCACTTGAAAGAGGAGCTAGTACCATCAGCTTTTATTGACAAATCTAAGCCAGTTTTCTGGCAGCAGTGTAGTACAATCTCAAGTGAGAGAAACCCATCTTTAATATCAGAAAGGAATTCACAGAATTTCACCTTTAAAGATTATTATAATGGTCTACATTTTCTAATACAGACTACTACATTCCTACATTGAACACTGACAAAAATGAGATGAGGTGGGATTCCACAAAGGTCCAGATAATACAATGCACAAACTTTCATTGTTCTAATAAAAATTTACAACTACAAATACCAAAAGTTTTGAAAAGCAACAGGTAAGGCATTCAGCAGTCTCATATAATTTTTAATAATTCATCTTTGTTTCTGCACTCACTCAATCTTAGGTTTATAAACATAAACAAAAGTTCAAAACAACAGCTAGAAGATAAATTTCTAGAAAAAGGAAATGCAGTCACTGGTATACTGATGAATGTAGCGCTTGCAATGATGAGGAGATAAAACAATGCTTGGATTATTACAAAAAAATATTTGATCACCTCAGGCACCATATTTGAGGTGTTTGTGCATGTACACTTTGACCTGTATCACTCAGTCTCTCCTTGTACTTGCCAGCTGCAGCCTTTTTTTTTAAACATGCCTCACTGGCAGACAGAAAAAACTGTAAAAGTCTTTTGAGTGAGGCAGAGGAGACTGTTCTTCTGTAAGTTCATCACACACATGTATTTCTACGCTGGTGCTGCAGAGTTAAAGGAAAACTTTTTTGAAACACGCGAAGAGCTGCACACTTCCTTAAAACAGACTATTTTAGGAAAACAACAACTTTCTTAAGAGATACCTACACACCTCTTTAACCTATACTTGTTTGTTAACCTACATTTTTATGTTTTTTTTCCAAGAAAGATCAAGATTTGGCTCTCTCTCAGAATTCTAGTTACATTCTATATCTAGAGAGAAAAAAGCACCCCTTCCTACACCTTCGCCATTCAAATGCTGAGGGTTTTTTTCAAACTGTATGTTTAACACTTCTATATGAGGTCACTCCCCTTCCTAAACCTGTATTTTTCAAACGTTAAGTATAGTACTTCTGCAAATGTCTATTTAACCCTTCAAGTTAATTGGTTTCTGTTGGGCTTTGCCTATTGTTTTCAGGAAAGCAGCTTAGTTTGGAATTTTGGAGTGTTTTTCTAAAGCTAACATTCAGTTCCTAATCTCTCTTGATTGTTAAATATTAATTTATTGATAGACCACACTCAGTGTGTCATAATATATCTGATATTTCCTGTGCCCAGAAGACCAACAAAAACTCACTTCTAGGAACCAATGCATGCTGAGCCCTGCAGCAATTCTCTCTTTTTTTTTTTTTTTATATGTGTTTATATAACTGTTGTGCCTAGCCAGGTCAGGACCCAATTACATTAAGTGCTGTATAAATATTAGCATCCACTTCATTCTTCACAAGGTTCTTGACCACAACGAAAGGTGTGAAAGATCATAAAAAGGGGTAGATTAATTGAGGACCTTGAAGTGATGTCATCATAGTGGTATGCCTAATTTACTGAGTAAAGGCATTACAGTATAAATGGTCTAAGATCTATTCTAAGGCTTCCTTGATTCTTTTTTTACTTCCTTTTTTTTTTTTTTAACCATTGTCCCTCATATTAAGACTTACATCCACATCATGTGCTATAGCATCTTGCCAGATCATTTATTTCTTCTTTATGCTGTAAATATTTTAGTAGCTTTTACCATGAATTTGATTCACTTATTGCAATAAATTGTTTTTCCCACCATCCAATTAAAACCAGCTCTAGTCCGAAAATAACAGTGTTCTTGCCGGGCAAGCATATCTAAGCCATTGCTAAGTCTTCCAGCTTTACAGAAATTCATAAAGCTTAATTAAACTTGAGACACAAACGTCAGTGAAAAAAAAAAATCTTGGAGGAAAACTGAAAAGCCACAATCACTTTTTAGTCTGAAAATTAAGGTAAATGCAAAAAAATGTTTCGTATGTGAATAAAATACTTCAGTGCACTGTTTATTCTTATTATCTCACATTCCAGCTGTCCTCTTATATGTTAATTGAAAGGTCATGTAGTTTCACTGCAGCTTTGAAAGTATGGCTGCACTCTGTTGAAACTTCCTATAACAATCCTCCTCAGTGAATGACAGTATTTTTCTCACCTGCAGTAACCCAGGGAGACTACTGCTTTTTCTTCAGATAGCGGAACAACATTTTCACAAACAGCTTACTGAAGAGCAAAGCTACACCTCACTGGCAATTGCTGTAATTAATTATTCCTTGCACAGTGCTTTGAAAACCTCAGACTGTGCGAAGTTATCCAGAACAGGTAGGTCTCTTTAGTGAGCTTTAGCAGAAAAAGTCATTCTTAGGAGCCTGAACTTTATTTTTATTAGCATGGTGCTGGCCTTGTAGCTCTCTTTTTTTGGTAGCTTTTCTTTCTTTTTTTTCTTTTTTTTTTTAATTTCAGAATGAAAAAGGTTCTACTCCAAGGTTTATTAGTCTCTTGCATTGAAAATGATCAAATACATCAGTACATCTAAAATGTAGTATTTGAAGAAAGTAAAATAGATTTTATTCAGTGTCCAAAAGATTTCAGCCTGAGAAAACAAAGGTTGGAAAGTATAAATGTACAAATTCAAACATCTTGTGAACTGTTCTAACCCTTAATCTTGAGTGCAATGCTCCCTCAGTGAAGTGTTGTCAAATGTTCCCAGTATAAAACCATCAATTTACTTGACCAGAGGGACTTTGCAGAATTTTTGCTAAATTGATATATTCACTTGGTATTCATTGGATATAATAATGGGGTTTCAGGTGAGGATGACTTTATTGGATGCTTTAAATGAGCTGTCTCCTACCTTAAATCAGACAGTATTTGAATTTTTAATGATGGATTTCCTTGAAAACTTTTAAAACAGATAGTCATTTTTGTTATTCTCCCAATCTGCAAATGCAAGTCAGATAATAAGGCATACAAACCTTGCCCAAGAGGAGTGACATTCATTTACTTTCAGTCAACAGTAGAAATGAACTACATGACTCTTCTTATAAATTTTAAGTCACAGTTTGGATAAAAATACAAAACAGAGCAATATTTATTCTGTTGAAGTAGGTAGTTGATTTCGTTCCAAATCCTGGAAATGTCTACCTGTCTTCTTCAGTATCATTAATCATCTTAGGAATTACAAAAAGAAGTGATGATATCTAGTGAAAAAATAATCAGAATTATATTTTAACCATTCTATAAGCATATGTAAATCATCATTCTTGTTTTACTTAACTTTTCATCCTGAATTTATAACATTCTTTACTACTCTTCAGCTTTTTAAAGACCTGTGCTCTTAAAACACTTGCTTAAGGAAGAGTTATACTGGAAGAATAGTAACAAATTAGCAGATTTATCTTTACCTGCTTTTCTTCCAAAAACATTCTTAAGAATTTTGTATTACTTTGACACATCAACATGCCCTTACAAGGCAGGAAAATCTGAAACTCACCAGTACTTCTTACACTGCCTCTGATGGAAAGTGTGAAACTAAAGCGATGTCTTCTCCAGGTGGGACAGGTAAGCTTCAACAGACTGTGGGAAAGGTATGGAAAGGTCTGCTGGTGCCAAGCCTTGCAAAGAACCTTGATAATCCCTTCCTAGTGCTCCTATTTCTGCTAGGCTGCTGCAATACCAACTGGAAGCTACCAAAGAAGAGGAGCCCTGCTAGGCTACACTTTTCCAGTCATACGGCCTTTTCAAAAGCTCTTTGCTACTACAAGCTGTCCTCTTCCTAGCACAGAAAGAATTACTCCTATGGCATTAGGTTCCAAACTACATAGAACACCACTGAAAGAATTTTTCAACTGTATCTGCATGTAGACCATAGGGAAGTGCTGGTAGGGTTATTGAGATGACTGCCCTTCTTGATAATACACCTCATTCACGAGACATAATATTTATAAGCCTAGCAATGGAGACTGGGAATGGTTGCTATGAAGCACTCTTCACTAGATCATGTATGGAGCAGAGTTGGTGTTTCTTTCTGAGGGAGCTACTTATTCTGCTTGCTTGACTGGTTGCTATGGTTCAGAGAAAACAGCAGCTGCTCAAGGAAAAGGAGGGGGAACCTCTAACAAAAGGACATAAAAACCATTAGTCTAAAAAATTGATTAACTGTTAAGGTAGTGATATCCTGGGTATATTTCTCTGGCAAAGTTGAGAGAGGAAACAGAAAAGATAGGGGAAAATAAAGGACAGAAACATTATTTCATTCCATTCTGATACTAAAACTTACATTACTGATATTATATCTCTCTGAAGCTTAAATGAATAATCAAAATATGACAGTGGAGCAGTTTATCTTTCTATGTCCATATTGCTGATACTTAGTAAACAAAGGTATTTGAGACAAAATGGCCATTTCCTGTTCTAGCACTGAGAAAGATGTGTGGTATTTTAGATGCTGCTGTATGGTCACTGTAGGGAAATGCCATTTCTTTCACAGGAAAAAACATTATCTGTGGAATAAATGCACAGTGCTTGTACTGAAATGAACATTAAAGATTTAATGGTACTTGCTACAGTTCTACTCACAGAACTGAAATAACAAACATTTTAAGAGCAATTTATGAATTAATGGAACAAAAGTTTCACTGAGTGTTTAGTTGTGTCATGAATGTCAAGAAATATTGGGGGTGTACTAATAAGGTTGTAAAGCCATAAAAATTGACATATAAAGTGAAGCTGAGAATCACCAAAGCAAATCATGTCATATATATTATTTTTTCTTTGATTCTATCCCCAGAGTTTTTAAATGCTTAAAGTTTGTTTTCACTTGATAGTTCTTTAATAACATGAAGGTAACAACAATTCTTTTCATTAACTTGCAGCCATTTTTAAAAAGGAGTTTAGATTTCTTTGTAACCAGCGTCCACTGTTGCACCTGTCTCAGTGCAGTTATGAACACTTGTGTGATTTTAAAGAATATTTCCTTTCCTTTATCCCTGGTTTTGATTGTTATTGTCTGCTAACCTGTTCCTATAGAGTTTGTCCATTCTTGGGAGTTTTCCAGCTGGTTAAGTATCCTAGGATCTGGACCTACCCTTTCTTCACTTCTCCTGCAAGTAATCAGGGATTGACTTACTGGATCACCAAACCATGCAGTGGCTTTTAGACATTCAGTGATTGGAGATTTCTCCCTTCCCTTCCCTTGCCCTCCCCTCTCCTTTCCATCTGTATTAAAGGTATAGGGACATGAAGATTCTTTATAGACCATTCATATTTTTATAATTAAAAAAGTTTTGGTTTTTTTTTCTAAATAACACCTCTAATTTACCTGAATTTTATTCAAACTAAATGAAGTCCAATTTGTCTTAGACAAACCATTACTGAGATATTGGAAATATAAACAATAACTGTGAGTTTCAATATTTGTAAATATTATATTGTTTAGTATATAGTATTTTGCCTCTCCATTTTCCAAAATAATTATTCACCTTTGATGCTCAACTTAAGTCATCTTCAGTCACCTTGATTTTCAGAAATGTTTGAATATTCATATGCTACTTACTTTAAAAGTAACTGGAGTATATTAGAAGTCAGATGTCTAAATGTCTTCATCTTGGGAAGAAAAAACAACAAACCAAAAAATTACAGTTCTGAAAGTGTTAAGAAAAGCTAAGTTGGAATTTTTTCTTAATAATTTTTCTTAACAACTATTTTAAGAGATTATCTAGTTTTCAAAGAGAAGCACACAGTTGTTACTGTCCAGCATAATGCTCAATATTTTATACGTATTTTTTACAAATAAGTCTGTCATTCTGTGTATCATATTAATTCTGCCAAATAACTCCATGTAACAGAAGTCTAAGATGATTTGAAAGCTAGCATACTTGCAACAAAATTAATCGGTAGTTTAATAACAGCATTGTCTTCTGCAGAAAAGAAAAGCAACACAGAAAATTAAGACCTATAGTTGTGTTTCTTCTCCTTTTGTTTACACACTCCTTTGGTTTTTTATGTTTTCTCTACTTTATACTTACTCTTGCTGCATTATCTAGTCAGTGGTTGTGTATTCTTGCACACTTATATCAGCTGGTATAAGAAGTCTGAGCACATTTGAGGAAGACATTTTTCCTAAAGTGTCTGTCAGAAAGCAGGGGGGGCGGGGGGGCTTGTTCCCTTCCGCATATAGATCTGAACAAATGGGTCCAGCTGCAGCCGTAACATTTGCAAAGTATCATGAAAATTAGCAAATCTTTTGTCATTTTTCCAGGGACCCTCTCTGTGCTGTTCTTGTTTCAGTGAAGATCAGCTTTCAGTAATAATTTTTCAGCATATATCACTGTACTAGCCAATTAAGCTATTTTATTAGATTATCATGACCTCATCCATTCATGTAAAACCTAAGACTATTTAAAATTAAAATCTTTCTTTTTTAAATGTTTTACTTTTGTTTAAGACCTCCATATTATGTGGAAAAAAAGATGGGATTCACATAACTTAGTAGAGGAAGAAAAATATTTACCTGTCTTTGCCCAAAAATTTCCAATAAGCCTTAGGATTGGCTTGGATTTTTTGGTTTATGTTCATCAGGTAAGCTAAAATCTTTTTTTTTTTTTAGTTCTCAATGGGGATCTTGTTCCCCTTGGGGTTGACAGTAATGATACCATTGATTTTAATGATAATAAAATTAGTTCTTAAAAATTCTTATGTCCTGGAAATGAGAAACAAGATTTTAAGGAGTCTGACCACACTGTCATGAAATCTTAGTTTTCATTGTTATTGCTCAGTTATCTCTTTTCACTCTTTTGAAGACAGTTATCTAAAATGTCAAATCAATTGTAGGGAAGCTTTTGGTAATGGAAATTAGCATGCAGAAGGTGACATGGCTGAATGGGAAAGATGCAGAAGAGAAACATTTGTTTTACCTTCTAAATGAAATAATTTCTCAGGAAATGCTTTTCTGAGCCATGTAATGCTTCAAATGGTTTTTACATTAACCCAAAGCATCTACTTTGAGGAGAAGACAGTATTAAAATATTTAGAGATACTAGAAATGTTATACTAAGATAAGTATCTTGAATCCTGCTCTCTCTCTGCACAGTGCATTGTTACTGAGATATGCAAGCTACCGTGGCTACCATGAAACTATGGAAAAGAGTTTCGGAGAAACAGACCCTGGGAGGAAAAGAACCCAAAGGATAAGGCTAAAACTTGGGTGGTTTAGCAAAAGTTGGGAACTCACAAGTTTGGAAATGCTAAAGTTACTCCTCAGCTACAACACAATAAAAACCCTGGAAGGACCAGCAGTATAGTCAGAAATATTGGTGACAGCAGAAGAGCAAATCTGAGCCTCTTAGAAAGAGACATATTCAAATGACTCTCAAAACCAGAACCATAAATCTAACTTTGAAGAGTGACCTATTTTTAGTCAAAGACAAGTTACTGAATACTTCTATTTTTCCTTCGATTTCTTTATACCAGATGTAGTGAAAAGTGAGACTACAGCATGACTGTTTACAATTATCCCTGGTTAAGAGATGAGAACCTTCTTTTTAACACCAGTAAAGACTGCCAAAATGACTTAGGAAATATAAAAGGAATCAAAGATTTCTAAAGTCAAGTGGAGTCTCTGACTTCAGTGCACTTGTAATTAGGGCCTGGTTTTGAAGTCTGCAGAAACTCTGTGTTTATAGAATTTAAGTGTTACAGAATGCTTGTGTTTGTTTAGTGACTCCGCATCCTTCAACTGTGCAAGTAGTTTCTGCAAATCTTGCTGGGAGTTTGCATGGAACAAAGAAAGGACTAACAGTTTCTGTAACTACACAATGATCATATTATTAACAGGTAGTGTTAAAAAAAGTTAATTTTTTTTTATTCATAAAAACATGTTTGATTCAGATAGCCACTATTCTTAGAATACAGAAAGTGGTGGAATGAGAGGTTAGAGTTGATGAAATGTGAAAAAATACTCAAAATACCATTTAATAGTTAAGGAAGACCACCCCTATATTCTCTCATGCATTAGCATTAGGAAATTACCACTGTCAAAGGAAACTTTGAGAGGCAACAAAATTGGTTATTAACTGCTACTTTATTCAAACCCTACTGCAGCCACAGAAGTTCCTTAATCTCTTTAGAGTTTCTCCTGTACTTTTTTTCACTCTTCAGCAAAAGTATTCAACAAAGACAAATTCATCATCATAGATAGTGATTTATCTTTACACTTAACTCAAACTGAAACTGCTATCTCATATACAGTAAAAGTAGAGATTTTGAACCACTATTAAATGAATACACATTTTAAAATATTTTGTACAAATGCCAAATCAGTTCTTAATCATCTTTGTATCTGCTTACCATATTTAATACCGTAGCTGCCAAAAGATGTGCCAAAAAACATATAAAGCCTTAGAGAGTTCAGCACACTTGAGAGGCACATAAGTTTAAATAATCTTCTTACATCCCAAAATAAGTGGAAGTGGTATTCAGACCAGTCAAGTGCAACTTCACAGAACAAAGAAATTGGAGTTAACTGTGAGGGAGTCCCAGGGCAAGAAGGATTATTTTGATTAATCTTGCCTAGAAAATTTTAAAATTCTGCAAAGACATTTTATTAAATTACTAATAGTCTGGGAAAGGAAGAGGAAGGAATTTTTCTTGCCAGTACATGTTTATGACATTTTTTAGTCTTCTAACAAATTAAAATAGGCAAGTTTAAACTTTGTGGCCTGAATCTAATCTGCATTTAATTAAACTGAAACAAATATTTTTAAAGTGTTAGAAAGCCTAAACAACTATGGTTTTAATTTTTCTCTCCTGCCAAAGGAATCCATGTAGACTTCCAGTGCTAAATAAACAGTCACCGGCTAAGGTGTTTAAGAATGAAAAACAAAAATAATAACAATAACAAAAAGTCTTGCCAAGTTAATTGCAGACATCTGTAGTCTGTTTTGTATTTCAACTCAATAAACTTTGACAAGAAAAAATACCCAAAGAACTAACACTTTGGGGCACCCATTTATTGCTGAAATTTGCATTTCTGAAACAGTCAAAACAATTTCAAATATGATTTTCAGATTTTTAGCAAAGCAAAATATAGAGAAAAATGCAGTAATCTCAAATCAATTCTTTTCAGGGTGTTAAATAAAAATTTCTGAAGAGGCATGGGGATTCAGACATTAGAGATTTCATATTTTGTAAATACAAAATAGAGTAAAAACAAAGCAATGGGCAGCAGATACCACTCATTGAAACAGACTCCAATGCAGCTGTCTTTCCATCCAGTTGAGCACTCTAGCGATTATGCTATGCAATGTCATTCTTATTCTTTTCCCAAATTAATATTTAGTTACATGAAGTAGAGCCTCTTCAAAAGGAGACTGATATTTACTCATTCCAGAGTATCCTACAAGCCAAGAGTTATCACGCCCTCTTGAGATGTGGAAGAGCCAAGCTCAAGTCTTTGCTCTAAATCAAGTATAAAGAGAATTTTGGTCCCAGCACTTCACTACAGCAGATAAGTGCTCTAGCAACTTTACAGGCTGTGGATGGAAGTAGCCACTGCTGCCTCCAACTTTTTTTGTGAATGGTATTGAAATCTGCTGGTGAATCCAGCTGTCTCTTTCTATATCTCTCAATATAAAATTGCTCATGGTGTACTATATTCCACTTCATTCTGCTAAGATCTTTATTCACTGGGAAAAAAATTGGTGTTTGCCATAAAAAAAATTTAAAACATATTGCCCCTGCTTATTGCTGAATAAAATAATTACACAGAACCATGAATAAGTATCAACACTTTCAAGGAATTACATGGCTTTACAGACGAGTGGTGCATGTGTGAGGGGTGGCTATTCCTGAATAAGACTGTAACTCAAGATCACCATCACAAGGTTAGTAAGTATAATACATCATTAAATAAGGTGACTTTCTAACTATAATCAAGCCAAGTTTTAGAGAACTTCAGTTAGCCTACCTTTTCTTTTGAATGAATTAACCATACTAAGTCCATACACTGCTGTCTGCAGACTAAATGTGCTTTAGGTGACGGGAACCATAATGAAGTTTACTTTTCTGTGTGAGCAGCATGAGGGGAAAAAAGCCTCTTAAAAAGACTAGACAGGGCCTAACCTGGACAGGCACAGGAATTACAAGAGCCCTAGACACAAAACTGAAGAAAAAAATAAGAATTTATAGATAGATTGAACAATGTCTCAAAACTGCTAGCACAACTGGCTGAACCTATGGGAGGAACTTGCAGCAGACAGGTCAAAGCCTAAACAAAGACCTGTAACTATCATTTTGAGATGCCAGTTAGGTGCTCCCATGGGCAAGTGTCAAAAAGCTTTGTTGTTGCCTCTCTTCTGCCTGCTTCTATTGGTGTTGGTCCAACATCTTTCAGGAGTACTTATAAAGTAACAGGCATAAAGTAAATTTTTTTCATTAATCAAGTTCTTCTTTCTCTTCTGTCTTCTCTATGGGTGCTATTTTATAGGTGCAGAACTGTCCATGACAGACTTCTATATAAATTTGCTTATAAACACAGTAAACACTTTACGAATTAGTTTCTTCTATAATTCTCTGGGATAATAAACAAGCCATCCTAGCAAAGAAACATGCTTTTGCTCTCTTTTGACTGCTGTTCAGAATTGTTTGAGAGCATGAGAACTGTTCAGTCTTTCACTTATAAAGATTGTGTTTCTTTTTACTGCTAAGAGATCATAAATAACTATATGGAAAAAAAAAACTTCCCACTGAAGAAGGAAGGTTAGATGAGGCTTTAAAATAAAAAAAAAAGCATTTAACAATGTTAACACAGATTATATAGTTTGAGATGTTGACTTTCTTGGTAACGGTTGCTATGTAAGGTAATCTGATTTGATGCCATCAACTATAATGACTGAATATTTCAGGATTATTGCACTACATTAACAAAAGAATAATGCAGAGACTCTAAACAAATAAGTACAATGAATTTCAACAGTGAAATGAAAAGAAATACAATGGTGAGGTAAAATTACGAAAAGAGAAGAAAAGGAAAAGAAAGACGGGTGAAAAAGCAAGGATGTTAGGCGCTGATTGCACTTTGGTATTTATTTCAGCAAATTCCATTAACAAGAAAAAATGATTTGGTGGAAATTCACTTATCCTTTACTCACAGATTTCTTCAACAACATTTCATTGCTCATTAGCCTGTGGATATTAGACTAACATTTTCTGCATGCAAGTTCATTAATAGCCTTTCAGTTCTCCAGCAGCTCTTTATGAATGTTCAGCAGATACTGCCTTGATTTTTATAGCTTGCATTCATTCACACTTACTGCTCTATCATTTGTATACAGAACTGAGATTTAGCTACATTTGATAAGGATGCCATGATTCAACTGTGTTTTTTGTAAACAACTTTCATTAAGGTCAATTTTAAAAAAAATTGTATATGTAGGTTGGACATGACCTAAAAGATTCTCAGAACTGGTTTTGAACCTTATTCAAACCCGGTATTACAAAACTATAGATGAGAAATCTCTCATGAGTAAGCTTTCTTACAAGATGTGTGTGTCCTTCCTTTGGCTGTAATACAAAAAAGATACTCTCCTTAAGACTGTAATTTGATTCTAGAACTGGTGATCTGGTATCCTGGTCATACAAAGATGTGAAACTAAAATATTGACTAAACAAAACAAAACAAAAAGATAAGCAAAAGCACTCAAATTTTTTAGGCTTGGTTTAAAGTGTTGCTGATACTTCTTGTCAGCTTTCTTTTTAAACCATGTCATTCACCTCTGTACATTTTCAAATTATAATCTTTTAAGCATTTTACAAATTCTCAATACTTCAAATATTTAGTTTTCTGCAGTAACCTTTCAGGGTATCTTAAGTCTAATTTTTCATCACCATTGATCATTCACCTACCAATAACTTATCTACATGGCTCCTTTCTTTGAAGTAAACAAATAAAGCTGTGAGTCTTTCTGGCTGTTCAAGCAATACATATTACAGTGACTCTCAAATTAGCCCCTTTCATGAACACTTCATGGTTTTCTTATTTTTAACAGTCAGAGTAATGGAGATCCTTTATTATGGGCATTGTAGTGCTTATACTTCCTGATTTAGATTGTCACTCAGACCTACAAAGTCTTCAAAAGTTTCCTGTAATTATTTTCTTGGCATTTCTATCTTTCACTTCAGTCCAAATGGTTTATGCTGGCAGGAAATTTGCAAATGTCATTCCTTTCCTCTGATATTCCCCTTTACATATATTATACCACATGTTTCAGCCCTTCTGAATCACCCTTTTTAATGGGCTTTATATCTTTACATTTTAGGTCTCTTTTCAGAGAAAGCCAAAAGTCATTTTTATGTAATTCATCATGGTTTGCTTAAAAAAGAGGAGAAAAAATGTTCACTTTATACCTACAGTTCAGCTACTGTGTTCTCATTATCCCTTCTTGTATCTGAAAAGAAACAATATTTCAAAATGCTTTGGCTCCTTTTCTTTAGCAAACCACCATGTTTTTCTTTCTACTTGTTACTTTTTCCCTCATTACACAGTTCTGCTTTAACAACACTTACCTGCCATCACTTTCCTTCTGTCTCTTACTTTCTCATTCAGATGCAGCTCCTGTTCAATAGCTCTCAGCTTCTACCTATGACTGGCAGGAAAGCTTAAAGTACAGCTCTGCACCTTCTTCCCCACAGTCTCAAGAGGAGATGTCTGAACCACATTTTCAAAAGCTCGAATCTCCACTCTTTGTCATTTATACCCACATATACATTAGCTGCCTTCCCTTGCCATCTAAATTATCTTATCACTGAGCTGTCTAGGACTCTCTTTAGTGTAACAATTTCATTTCACAGCAAGTACTGCACTTTCCCTGTCAGCTCTTTAATTACGACGTCAGGAAAATTGGTGGAGGTTGAGGAGGAAACGACTATTTCTCTTCTGCTTTGAGGGTGGAGGTTGTGTGTGTTGGGAGGGGGGAGAGGAAGATAAAGGCAGTGAAGAAAAAAAAAAACAAAACACCTGCCTAAAAAAGAGGAGAAAACATTTCTTTTTCCTAACAGGACAATCTCAGAAAGAACTATTTGTGCTCTTTCCTGGATCTTGAGACTCTCAGACCCTGGAAAGAGTCCACATATCTCTAAAACCATCTATAGTATCAATGATTATCCAGGTACAGCCTATAATTTTGTTGGCACTTTTTAACTTGTCCTTGGAAATAGGTTGTATAAACTTTCCTCTGAATACTTTCATCCAGATAAAAACATCTCTTTATTCATCTAAGTAAACACATTACAGATTGCATATTTCTCTTCTGTGAAGGGCATTACTCTTGTTTCTACCTGTACAGTCTCTGCTTATTGAAGTGATTCTAAAATTTATTAAATGCATAAGAAGACACTGCTATTGTCCAGATCCATGATGAGTTTTAAGTATTGTAGCTCCCATCTTCAGTGTAAGTGATGGAGGGATGCCAGTTTGCATTGTTGAGGTCTAAAGCAGCAGAGCTACAAACCCGGAAAGATCTGATGGCTTAGTTTTCTGTGTCACTAAGCACTGAATAAGATAATTTGAGAGCCAGATCTTTTGACCTTTCCTGGTACTTTTCTGATAATAATTCACAGAACATGATGCTGTGCAAGACCCTAATTGCAGATAACAGATTTTGTCATTTACATTTGAAAGGGGGGTTTGTGCATATGAACCCTGTAGAAGTCACTGGAGAAGTGATGGTGGAAGGATAGATCTGTGATTACAACCTGAACATTTTGCTATTATTGTTCCCTTGATAGACAAATAAACAAACAAGCAAACAAATGCATGCTTTACCTTGTCCTCTGTAAAATATTGCTTCCTTTTTTTTCCCCATGAACACCAGAAATTCTCTTTATTTCCTGTCTGTTGATTGTGTTCATCTCTCTTCTCCTTTTTGTGGTGATTCAGTGAACCATACATATTCTGAAGTAGGACAATATTCTACCAATATATTAGAAGTTTAATATAATTAGAAGTTTATATGTGTGGTGTGTATGTGAGCATATAGATTTCAAACTATTAATTGTTTACTTACCTTCAGACCAGCAACAGTCCTGTGCACACCGTGGTGGGTTGACCCTGGCTGGATGCCAGGTGCCCACCAAAGCCACTCTATCACTCTCCCTCCTCAGCTGGACAGGGGCAGAAAAATATAACAAAAGGTTCGTGGGTTGAGATAAGGACAGAAAGATCACTCAGCAATTATGGTCACAGGTAAAACAGAGTCTACTTGGGGAAATTAATTTACTTTATTACCAATCAAATCAGAGTAGGATAATGAGAAATAAAACCAAATCTTAAAACGCCTTCCCCCCACACCTCCCTTCCTCCCAGGCACAGCTTCCCTCCAGATTTTCTCTACCTCTTCCTGCCCTGAGCAGCGCAGGGGGATGGGGAATGGGCGTTGTGGTCAGTTTGTCACACCTTGTCCCTGCTGTTCCTTCCTCCTCACTCTCTTCCCCTGCTCCAGCATGTGGTCCCTCCCATGAGAAACAGTCGTCCACAAACTTCTCCAACGTGAGTTCTTCCCACGGGCTGCAGTTCTTCACGAACTGCTCCAGCATGGGTCCCTTCCACAGGGTGCAGTCCTTCAGGCACAGACTGCTCCAGTGTGGGTCCCCTGCGCATTCACAAGTCCTGCCAGAAAACCTGCTCCAGCGTGGGCTCCTCTCTCCATGGGTCTGCAGGTCCTGCCAGGAGCCTGCTCCAGCACAGGCTTCCCACAGGGTCACAGCCTCCTTTGGGCATCCATCTGCTCCACCGTGGACCTCCCTGGGCTGCAGGGGGACAGCCTGCCTCACCAGGGTCTTCCCCACGGGCTGCAGGGGAATCTCCGCTCCAGCGCCTGGAGCATCTCCTCCCCCTCCTTCTTCACTGACCTGGGGGTCTGCAGGGTTGTTTCTCTCACATATTCTCACTCCTCTCTCTTAGAGCTGCTGTTGCACAGCAGGTTTTTCCCCTTCTTAAATGTTATCCCAGAGGCGCTACCACCATTGCTGCTGATGGGCTTGGCCTTGGCCAGTGGCAGGTCTGTCTTGGACCCACTGGCACTGGCTCTATCAGATGTGGGGGCAGCTTCTGGCATCTTCTCACAGAAGCCACCCCTGTAGCCCTCCCACTACCAAAATCTTGCCACACAAACTCAATACACACACAGAGCTCATGGCCAAGATTCTCAGAACCTGCGTCAGTATATTCACGCAGATGTGAGCAAGCAAGTAGCATAGTTTCTATTACAGGTATATAGGAAGCAGTTGATGTAAGGGCCAGGATTAGTTGTCACTATACTGTAATGCATTCCTTCACTTTAACTAGGTGAAATGGACAATAGCAGGCACCTTCAAAATGCTAAGTGTTTAAAATAAATAAAAAATTATACCACCACCACCCACCAAAAGAAAATTACCTTATACTAAGGCAAACATAGAATAGCTGGTATATGATTTATGATATGTAAAGCATATCAATACAGCAGTGCATCCCAGTTATCACAGATCACTGAAAAATAGAAACTTAAAATACTGGTTCTGAAGTCCATGTTAGAACTTTGAGAGGCATTTAGATTCCAAAGATCTGTTGTCACAAATAGTTTAAAATGATAATTTTCCTATCTAAGCATCTCTTCAAGTTACAATGATGTGGAGATCATCCAAAAATGAGAAATTCAAAAGCCCAATATCAGCCCAGCATTTTATTGCTTGCTTTAAAACCTTGCAGATCTCTGTGACATGTGAATTTTGAACATTTATTACTGAAATGAAACAGTTGCATGTTTTAGTATCTTCAAAGGTATCGAGATTTGAAAGACAAATTCTTTTAACTTCCTTTATTAATTATTTAAAATCTTTTCTGGTTATACTCTTCATTGATTCCTTGATTCTGATTTCTAGCTATTCTATAATTTTACTTTAGATACAATTTGCAGTTTTATTTTTTAAGGTAATATGTAAATTTAAAAAAAAAGTGAGACATCTTTAAGGTTACAACAGTACCACAACAATAAATTTAATATATTTTAAGGAGAAATTGGATAGGCTAAGAAGATGAACTAATAAAACAACATTTAAAGCAAATCATATATGACCTTTTAAAATATATTTAATAACTTATATGTATAATCTGAAATATACAAGCTCAGAATCAGAGCTGATATGGTTTATTCATGTAATGAACATTCTGACAGATTTAGAAGCACATGCCAGTTAGTGTGTATGGATGCCTTACTCAGTGTATATTAATCCATAAATTTTTGATGATTGGAGGAAGTTGGATTAAGTGTTAGGACAACATGAGGGAATTTGGAGGGCTGAATTCCTTTCCATGTCCAAATAAAGGTTGAACTTGAGCAAACTGTTTAATACCAGGTCTTCATAGGTGAACATTTACTGGTTCTCAGTAAATTAGAAGTTATCATTTCTCTCTAGAAGTCCAAAACTTACCCTTTTGCTTATTTACTTATTGCTTATTTGCTTATTGCCTTTTGTTTATTGTCCTTTTTTTCTTTCACTTTGAGCTACCTAGATGTTTATAATTCTACCTTTGCACTGGGAAAGTTTAAATCAGAAGCTGAGTATTTTAAAAACTAGATATTTCTTGGGGATGGATCCAGCATGACAATATGTATGTACTTGGCTATAGACTATTCTGAGGAACTTCATGGTACCTGTCGAAACTTGCCATGTTATAAAAGAGAAGCCAAGGATCCCTGGTCAGAGGAAGTGTTAGTCTAGCCTAGTGGTGAGAGTACTTTGGGTAGCACAGGAAGAGGAAAGAAAAATTTTGGTTCTGATTCATACTGTAAGAATTGCTTCTGCAATTTTTCCAGTGACTACATGAAATTCATACACAGACCTTGAATCTGGATCCCACTGATTTCCTTTTTTATAGACTAGAAATTGTTCATCCATCCATTATCCAGCTAACCTTTCACTAAATTTTTTATACTTTTTTTTTTTACTGCACTAAGAAAAACAGTTGAATATTCTTCTACAGGCAAAATAAACTCAAGTCTGGTGATAAGACAATTTCCAAATTTGTAGGATATATGGTTTCAAAACCCTCAAAAATTGAAATAGGATTGCCAGATGTCAAAACCTGTGTCTGTCATGAAAAGAATTGAACACGTGCTTTTCCCTGTGCTTTCAAAGCTACAAGGCACTTTTCCAGATGCCTAATGTCTTAGGATGGTTAGTTTCCAGAAAATATTACTCATATAGATAAATTTTCCATATAAAAAGTGACCATGTCACAAATGCACTGGCACTTCAGTTGTGCTAGAGTTTAGCTGCCCAGAACTGCAACAAATTACAAATTTTAAAGCTAGCAAACTTTAATTAAATTATACTCATTGATTAAAAATATGTACTTGCATGTCTTGAAAAAGAGACTGACTTGTGTAAGAGAGATTTTAAGAGACTATCTAGAGAGGGACCAGACTTTCAGGCATAAATAGACAAGAAAATCTTCACTATACTCTAGTTTAAAGATTTTAAATGTATTTCAAGTGTTTATAGTTTGTTAGGTCGAGACCTAAGAAGGCTGCATTGGTTTGTGAACCATTTCCTTTCAATGAGCTGACTGGTTTGGGTATCTTTTGAAGCACAAATCTCTTCTAAGAAGGCTTCTCAAAAGCATCAGTCCTATTATATTCTATTATTTCCCTTTTCTATTTCTATAGTGTGTAGGGTACACTAAATTCTACTCCTTCATGCACAGGTACTGTTGCAAAGATAGGCGTCACAATCAAAGTTAAAGGGACACCAGTCTATAAAAATTTCCTCATACTCCATGACTGTGGCCCTCAATGTGTGATGATACAGGGATCAGTGACTGCCTTCTCAGAGATGTGTGACTACTCTCAGCTGATCTGAATGAATCAGCCTCCTTGGAGTGTATAGCTCTGATTCTTCCATGTATGAGTCAAACTATGCTATCGATAAATTAATGCATTTATTTCTATTTATTTCTATGCAGGCTTTTACTACCTCGTGGCCAACACTTTCAGAAGGGTTAAGCCAAGACTAAAAATATCTTCCAATTCTGTTTAACATTAAATAATCTGATGGATCTTTATTAATGTCATCTTTGCCTTTTTCACTCTGTTATTGTCAGGTTGGTAGGTAGGCTAATTCGTCTAAAAAACCTTCTTCATTCTGGAACTTTCCAGTAACTGGTGAGAGGTTTTGAAATGTGGCAACTTGGTGACAAATTCCTATTCTTGTCCCATTGTGTTGCTGTTAAACACGGCATTCAGGTCAGTTGCACTTTTGAAAACTAAGCCTAGAAGGCCAGAGTGCTGCATCAAAGACATAAGTGAATGGAAACTGTTTTTCTGTTTTGATTAGGTGTCTGAGATTGACTTTGCTGTTTACCATTCATAAGAATAAGATGGAAATATTTTGGTACTGTGTAATTACGGAGCTGCAATAACTATTGATTTTGGTCACTATGGTAAAATTTTAATTAAATTATGCAAAAGTGAAAGTGAATATTTTCTTGATTTGTATCTTAAAGTAGAATTTTTAAAGCTCCTTATTATTTTCCTAATTTGATAGTATTTAAAAAACAGTGTTAAACAAAAAAATCAAAACAAAACAAAACAACTTTTGGCTAATGTTAATAGCTATTGAAAATCATTGGTCATGGTTTTCCTTCTATCATACCTTTGGTAAAATATTTCTAGATATCAGTACTTCATTAATGTTTATGCCTAGAGATACTTTTAATCTTTCCTGGTTTGCTTTCTTCAGACTATAGAAGGGACATAATATAGACTATTTTGAAAGCCTAAGGCAAGTAGCAAAGCAGTCTGTAACTCCTTTGGTTTTTTAAGAAAATGAAGCATACATTTTTTTTAATCCATGTTTCTTCCAAAGATTTGTATAAACAAAGAACAACAGTTTGATTTAGTAACAGCCTAATATCAGATTGTGCCTGGGGATCTGTGGTAAATGCCTATTAAATCTGTAGATCTTGATCCCAAGCCAATGGAAAGACTCCTGCAGACCTGAAAGCAATTAAGACTGGTTCTGTTTTCCTTAAAATTAGGGAGCAGGGAAATTTTTCTTTCGGGGTGTCCTTAAATCCATATCCTACTCAAAGGCACAAAGTAGGAAAACAGCACAAGCCCAAATAGCAGCTTTGTGCTTCAAGAGCAAGGGGTGGGAAATAAGCCGGGCCATTCAGATGCTCTGCACTCTTACGGAACGAAAGCGTTGTGTTACACCACCCAGTTATTGACAAAGTGGTTTTTTGTACACCTAGTTATGTATTGGCTAAGTATATTAAGTATAGAGTCTATTGGTATACGTTGATGTGGTATCCGGAGGTTTAACCAGCTGAAAGTCAGCAGTTTTCCTTGGCAGTGAAGACGGCCAGCACCATACTGGCCTGTATTGGCAAGAGTGCAGCCAGCACACAGAGGGGAGTAATCCCTCCTCTCCATTTGGCATTTCTGAGAGAGCCCCTGGAGTCCTGGGCTCCCCAGTACCAGCTGAACCATGCCATACTGCAGTCAGGGCAGACGAGGGCCCCCAAGAGGGTGAAGGCACTGGCACACCATGTACGAGGAGAGGCTGGGAGAACTTCAGCCTCCTAGCAGGGGGGTAGGGAAAGCAGAGCCAGTGTCTCCTCAGAGATGCACAGTGATAGGACATGAGGCAGCAGTCACAAGTTGCAAGATGGGAATCCTGGTTAAATATAAGCACATATTTTTGCACTGTGAGGGTAATCAAACTTTGGGAAAGGCTGTCCCACAGAGGTTGTGGAAACTGGAGATATTCAAAGCTCGACTGGGCTTGGCCTTGTTCAGGCCCTAAGCAACCTGATCTATGCAGGTCCTGCTCTGCGTACGAGGCTGGACTACATGCCCTCTAGAGGATACTTTTAGTTATTCTATGACTATGATGAAATCAGCAGAGTAAGGGCTGAATCTGAGAAAAGGAAGAGGTATCTCCTGATCTCACTGAGCCCTTTGCTTCAGAAGGGAAAATGGAACATTGATCTTGTTCAAACTTTTATCCATTGTCACAATAGCATGCTAGGAAGTAAGACCGTCAGCTGTGTCTCTTTGTCCATAAAAGATCTAATATTTCCTTATTTTACAGACCAGTGTTCCATTCTACTGGGCATAGATCCTCTAGATATACCAGTGACTTACTAATGCTAGTAAGTACATAAGGAAAATATATTCTTGACAGTTTGAGAAATTTTTTTGAGCTCTACATCAATTAGTCAAATCTGTTTAAGCATTATATTAAATAGTTATTGACTCTCCTAAATGTATCTTAAAGTTCTGATTTAGAGCATGCACAACTCTGAAGTCCACAGCAAACGGTAATAAATTGTGAATTTTTTTCAGTAGGACAGTTCAACAACATGCTCCTTGGGACTTGCTGTAATATTGTGTCTAAACTATGAGTGGCACTGGACAGTATTTTAACTTTCTTCCTCCCCTGCAGTCTTTAATCATTTTTCGGGAAAATAAAATATTGTGACACCTCCAGTCTGATGCCTCAAGACTTTTCTGTTAGAGAGCTAGAGGGTCTTACACTTTCTAGTTGTAAGAAGTTCCTGCTTTTATCTATGTGTGATTTTAAATACCATACTGAGTTATGCCCTTCATACCGTTTTCTCTAGTGTAGCATAAGTAAGGGAATATTGGTACTGAGTTTCATTTTATAAAGAAATTCTGTCAACTATGCACGCTATTTAAAAACCTGAAAACTATCCTGCTGGTGGTAGACCAAGATCGAATTGCATAGAAAAAGTTTTCTTTGGTCAAACTCAGTACAATGGTTGGGGAAGAGGGAAAGAAATATTAATAGGCCAGTTACTGATTTCATTACAATTCATATTATTGATTCCAGTAGCTTTTTTTAGCATAATAACAAGCAATACAATCTAAATGAAGAAAATCTTTGAAAACAAAAGGCATAGCTAATGCATATGTAAGTAAATACCTACCACATTAATATTTTTCTTCCTATCCATGCTCATTATATTCATAACATCTAGTTGAATTATGGACCTAATGGACTTTATGGGAACTTTTCTCACTTTCCTCAGTTTTGGGAATCTCTGCTTGGAATATGACTATAACTGATAAGAATAGGCAAACTGTGTGCACCCATGTACTGAATGCTAACATTTATATATAATGGAATATATGTTGTGCAAGTATGTGTGGATGTATAACTAAAAACTTAAAACAATGTCAGTGCATGCATGAATACCTGATGGGTGGTAAGTTTTGGTCAATAAAGGTTATTAAGAACCGAAAATAAGCTAAACACAAATGCCAAAATTATACCAGAAATAATATTACATAGGAACAACCCATTTTGTATTCCATATCGATCATGTACATTCTAGAAAGATGACATCCTAGAATGTTTTATAGGGTTTTTAAAATGCTAAAAGAAAGACAAGAATAACAGTCCTGCCTGTAAATCCTAATATTATGATCATTAACATGAATCCAAATTGTACAGGGCACAAAGAGCACATAAAACTTCTTTAAATGATCTAAAGTAGCTACTTTCTTCCTCGGCTTAAATTCAAAATCTAAAAACCTGATCAGACAGGAACCTAGTTTCTGGAATCTTCTCTGTCTCACTGAATTAAGTTTCATTTTCAAACCCAGCACGGGCAACTGGTATGGGACTTTAAAATGATACAGCCATAATGTCCAGAAAAGCTCCCACTAGCCCAGATCTGTACCTAATGGGGCACCAAGGAGATGTGAGGCTCTGTGGCAGACATTATTTTTTAAAAGAAAACTGCTTGAAGCTGTTGGGGACTTAGACAGTTAGAAAACATGTTCTGGTAAGGAAATTGATATTCACAGAGCAGATGAAGCAGAGAAAGTCCATATAGATGAATAGTACAGTAATGCAGTAAGTTGAGCTGTATAGACATTCTCTCCACCTCTGAATTAGAAGACACCTATTAATCTAATAAATATGTACAATATTTGCAGGCAGTATGAACATGACAAGCTTATTAATACTTAAATGCCACAGAGCATGAAAAAAATGCTTATAATCCTCCCTCTTTGACTCAGTAAGGAGTACAGTTTAATTTGGCTCCTTTATCAGTAAAATCAGCCACTGTGGCCATTCACTGGACAGGCTTGGAAACTGAAGGAGTTAAATGATTCACCTTGGAATCTGCTTTCCAACACTACATTACCGCTGTCAGATTTTCACATTTGCTTTCTCTTTGGCCTTTTCTTGACTTATTTTTCTGTGCTACTGAAGTTATTATGCTTATGAACGTAGTATGAGAACATTTTCCAGCAGCACAAATTAAAACATGATATTTACCTGTCAAATGCCACTCTTTCTTTTCCTTCTATCTCTACAGAGAAGAAATCAGACGTGAAAATATATTGTCCCAAGGTATGGGGAGTGGGAGGATGGAAGGTCAAAGCAGCACTCCCGTTAGAGTGGCAACATATGAAACATATGGTAGTTTGAGATCTTGCAGAAATTATTTACATAGTGATAGGACAAGAGGTAATGGCTTTAAAGTGAAAGGAGGTAGATTGAGATTAGATGTAAGGAAGAAGTTCTTCACTGTGAGGGTGGTGAGGCACTGGAACAGGTTGCCCAGAGAGGCTGTGGATGCCCCATCCCTGGAAGTGTTCAAGGCCAGGTTGGATGGGGCTTTGAGCAACCTGCTCTGGTGGAAGGTGTCCCTGCCCATGGCAGGGGGATTGGAACTGGATGGTCTTTAAGGTCCCTTCCAACCCAAGCCATTCTATGATTCTATGATTCTATTTCCATCATCCTTTGTGGGATCTCAACAAATTATCTGTGGGTGATGGACAATCTTATTGTGACAAGGGACTTGAGTTGGCATCCACCATTCTTCCACTGCATGTCTTCGGCTCTTCCTGTGTTATTTTACATGGTCTTACAATCTCTGGAGCCAGACCATAAAACAAGCCTCAAGATTATGAATAAGATACTGTAACAGCCAGTACAAGAAGTAGAGAATAAAGCGGTTGTTTTCATGGCAATCAGTATTAATGAGGATCATAACATTCTACCATGGTTTTAAATTGCTATCAGATGAATGTCAGTAATGTGGAATGGACAAATACTTCTCATCAGGTTATACGATCAAGCGGAAGACTCTGAAATTCAGCTATTTTTGTAAAAATGAAATACATGACATACTGGCCTCAAGTGTTTGTAAAATCAGCAGTTTCTGTGTAACATGTTCTTCTTTAAAAAAAAAAATAATAAGAGGTTTCAAAGTCTTAGCAAAATAAATTTGCAATATTTTTCATATATACTAAACCCAGAAGGAACTATTTTGATTACAGTCCAAATTCTTGTTCAATACAAATATCCAATTCCTGCTCAGAAAAATCTTACAGGCCTTATCTTCTATTGTGATATATAACATGTTTTCAAAACAATCTCCTGTCCTGGACAGAAGACATGAGGTGATGGAGAATCCAGTGCTCCTCATCTAAATTTAGTCCAAAGGGTAATATCCTTAACTGTTAATAAATAAATAAATAAATAAAAAGAAAGAAAGAAAAAGAAGAGATAGGGAAAAAACCCCACACCTAAAGAACTTAGTCACAGTTTGCTTTTCTTCAATTTCTGTCTCAAACTAGGCAGAAATTTTCCAGTGGAATGCTTTTTTTTTTTTAATTGGAAATGACATTTTGTCAAAGCCAGAACATTGATTAGAGGCCATCAAATCTTTGCTTCATAAAGGGTCTGTAAATAAATGACCCTTTAACTGAACAGGAAGCTGTACAATGAATGCCAAGCAACTCTTCCGTTATTTCATGGATATTCAGTCCCAGCTTGACTGAGGATGAGGAAAACACTAGTTTAGAGTCAACTTTCTTCCCTCCATCATTCAACCTGCCCCAAAGACAGCATTTCATGTGCCAGGAAAATGTACACTATACAGACAGAGGATGTGACAGACGGACAATGGGAACAGGTTGCCTTAAGGCTTCGCTTGTCCCATCCCCCAAAGTGAATGACTGGGGTTTAGACAGTTGTGCTAACAAATAGCGAACTTCCACCTGTAATAGTTAGTCAATATCACCCTGAAGAATGCACTATATTGCTGAGAGTGGTATCTGTGAGTAAACTTGCTGTGGGAATTACTGCTACCTGTGAGATAGCTGAGCTGTGAGCTGCAAAGAGACCTGCTGTACTCTGTAGTACCATCCAGATAAAAAATCCGCTCTCTGCGAATACGTCATTGTCTTCACTTAGTGCTGAATTGGTTTTGTCTCTCATGGACTGAAATGAGAAGATGGCACGACATGCTTCTCTGACATATATGTATGCATCACTAACTTCCCGAAATAACAAGTACACTGCATGTCTGCACAAGGGCAATGGATGGTTCTTAAAATGCACATACATATTTTATAGCCTCATTACAGCAGACTGGCTTTATATTTCTCTTTTAAAGTCTCATATTTTTAGTAAGGTATTTTCCCATTGTGACAGTCAATCTAACACAATTATGATAATTGGATTTATCAACATATCATTTGTTGCCCTCTGGGTGAAATTCACATGCTCTCTAATGAACTGATAAGATTTGAATGAATCACATATTTCTTACATGTGAGAGAATCAGATATTTTCCAGCTGCATAAGTATATACAGTTATAATTATTATACTTGATTTTATCTGAAATGTGGGAAGAGTTTAAGTAGAGAAAGAAAATAACTTCACTTACCGCTGCATTTTAAAATGTGCAATTGCAGGTATAAGAAAATCAAACTTATTATGTTCTAGCAACCTGAAGAATGGTGTTTATGAATCCAAGCACATGGTTGAAAAGGTTTTCCTAGAAAATTTGTATCTGAATGCACTGTCATAAGATTAGCACTGCCTTGGGTCCCTTAAATCATGTACTAAAGGTAGAGCTCACAAGAATTAGCTTGCTGTTGGGAAATTTAACTTCTAAATCACATTTTCCCAAATGCAGCATAGCAGCAATGCCTCTCCTTGGAGTAGGACCCAATTCACCAGGCACAGTGAGTCACTATATTTGCAGACTTGCTATCCGTTTTATTTCAAAGGTGAGATACTATACCAAGAAAGAAGTAGTAGCTCTGCACTGTACCTGCCTGTGATGGAATTAAAACATCAGGTCAGCCAAAGCAGAGAGCTTCATCCACAATCTGAGAGCTAGCAGTTTTGCTAAACAAAGTGAAAAGTGAGTGAAAACAAGCCTGTTATGATGGAAGCCTATCACAATATTGGCTCACTAACCAATGTAGCAAATATTTTTATACTGACAGCACAAAATTGAAAACTGTGAGCCAGGCTTCAAAAATCATTGCATCTACAGATCACAAAATTTAATAATCAAGATTATTATGAATTGGTCTGTTTTTCTAATTTCTCAGGGGTCTTCCTCTTCATATTTTCTAATACAACACATATATATGAATCACACCAGTTCTTGCTCATATATCTCTTGTACATTGTATAGAGTACATCGCATCTCTCTGCTTCAGGGTTTCTTCTTGGATGATCAAACTAATATAGCTGACTCACTAGGTTTTCTACTGTTAATAAACTTACACAGATACATTACACCAATACCTTTAGAGTAATAAGAAATTATAAAGCACCAGTATTTCAGTTTGAGTTTGTTGCCCTAATACCAGCAAAAAGACTATATTTGCTTATATGTCTATATGTTGTACCCTTAAGAGCAGGACTAGTGAAGCCTGATTTCCAATATATCTCTGCCTTTTTTCCCCTAAAATATATCTCTTTGCCTATTGCAGTAGGTACATCTTGCCACCCTATCACCTATGAAACTTTCAAAGAGCAAGGAACAGCACTATTGGTCTGGAACAACGTGCATGTTAACTGGCTGCCCCCTATAAAGGTGCAGGCTAATTTGGGCATGTTTCCTTTACCCAGATGAGGACAAATATCCCATAGAATGGTTGAGTAACCACATCATCTGGTATGCTTCCTAAGTAAAACATGTGGCATGTGGCAAAGCAACTGAAATATTGTTCTGCTATATTAGTGGACTGACTTCTCTTTTTTAACTCCGATAACTACATCCAAGCTGTATGTGTCATAACTGATGAACAATGATGAGAGAAGAGGGAAAAAAAATGATGTCTAGGTTGGTGATTTACAGCACCTTTTCTAATTCATAAGACAGTGAAAATGATGTAGACCTCTAATAGGCTTTCTAAGTATAGATTTTCCAAGTATAACTTCAGACTTTTATCACACGACAAGCCAGAAGAAGATATCAGGGAAACAGAAGCAAGAGAAATGCTGATATGAAAAACAGCATGGAAGTGGTAAACCCTTTGTCCATGTCAGATCTTCTTTTATCACAAGGAACTAACTGAGACTAACTGCACCCAGTTTTAACCATGAAGTAAGTAATGAAACTGGTACAACTCTCCAATATATTTGTAGTGGTGTAGTTTCATTTTAATGACAAAAGGATAAAACAATGTTTCTGTCTTGAAACTCTGTTTCTCTGGCACTGATAGCCTTTGCTTGCAGATGTTCCCATCTGCAGGTATCATGAAATGCTTCATTTGTTAGGACTCTGAAGCTTGTCTTTTCTTAGTGGGCTGACCATCTGAATTTTATGGGACATTAGGACTTAGATATTTTAGATTTTAAGGTTTCTTTCTCCATGTTAAGTTCATAGTTACTGTACTGCATGTATTCTTTAAACATTATTTGTATTTTATTGATCCTTGTTTAAGCTAACCAATTTTGAATAGATTGGTTTCTTTGCGCAGGTTCTTTAAACTTCCCTTGTCCACCCCAGAGTCAATAGAATCAGATTTCCTTCTCACAATTCTCCAAAATTCTGTCAGGGCTTCATTTTTGTACTTCAGGCATCTGACCGTAATGGTCAAAAATGCCCTCCATGGAAAAGTTGATAGCAGGTCTGATTACTAGAGGCAAGATAGCTGTGTAGCTGCAGATAGCCACGTAGGGACTTAAGGACATCTGAAATGATAAATCGCTGCTATTGCCCCAAAGTTGCCATTCTAACTGCATTACAAGAGCAGAGAAGTACCTACTGCCTGCTAGAGCTGAGCTGACATAAGGCAGGTCTTACAACATGCCCCCTGTAAAAGACTACAGTACCTAACATTCCCTCACACTTTTAGAAAGAATAACCCAGAGCCCTTCCTCAGAAGCTACTTCCCATTGCTGTTCTAACATTGCAAAGCTCAAAAAGGGGCCCTCAGTGTAGCTGCCTGGCACAAATTCTGCCCCTGGATATGTGTATCTGATTCAGACTGAGGTCAGCATTTTTTGAGTCTTAAAAGTAGATGGTGAAGGAATGTCTTATGTACCCTGAATTGAATCATCTCATAAAAAATAAATGAACAAAATCATCATCCAGGAACATTAAAATCTGCTCTTGAGGAGTATTGGAGCAAGCAGAAGTCCAGCTTGCCAGCAAGTAATTGATCGGGAGGGAAAGCTTTGTTGTGGGTTGGTTTTTTTTTTTTATTTGGTAGCAGCATATAACTATCAGATGAACATTTTCCAAATGAAAGTGCCAATTCATAGTACTAAAAAACATTGCATAAAATATATTATTTTGCATTTTAATAAATAGGTGGGACACACAGTGCAGTGCTGCTCAGTCTTAAATACTCCAAGCATTAAAAATTAGTCTAAAATCTGAAAAACTTATTCACTCCTCAGGAAAAAAAAAAAAAAAAAATCCTGCTCCTGTAAAAACTTGGTCTTTAACTGCTTCACAGGAAGAATAATGGGATTTTTTTCCTAGCAAATCCATATAGGGCAGACAGAACTTTGGCTTTAAAACCATATTTGTGGTAATAAAAAAAGATTTTTCTTAAAAGCAAATAGGCAACACAAGTCATTAGGCACTTTTCTTATGCCTAAGTCTCACACGCAGATAAAGCTGTATGTGCACGGGTTAATAAATTCTAATGTTTTGAACTTTTAACTTAGTGCTCTGTATAAGTCAAGGGATGTATACAGGAAGCAGGTATTCTTATCTCTCTGGTTCTTCACATATTGCAAGGTGTTTCTCATATATCCAAATGAAAGCCTTTTATTAAATGAAGTATTCCTTTTTTTTTTTTTTATAAATGTAGCAAGTGTTTTCATACCTAGGTAAGTTTATTTGTTTAAATAGCTCCTATATAGAGATGAATGATTTGAAAGGAAATGGGAATGCTTGCATGATGGGATATGGTTGCTGAGTGATGTCTGTGGGGACTGCTTAGTGTTGATAAATAACTAAGGAATTTGTCTATCAACATTTTGCATAAATGTCAGTCATAGCACTTGTGGTTGGGTTGAGGCAGCCCTGAATGACAATGTACTTCTCATTTATGTACAAGCTTTGAATGGGAAGAATAGGGAGACAGAGAACTTATCTCAGAGCTGCATATGTTTTTTGAATGTGGGTGTCCTCCAGCAGTCTTCTCCAATTGCTTCCTGTGAGACTTTGCAGAATCCAAACAAAACCCAGACCAACTCATGCCTTTGGCAGGTTAGCAAACTAATATGAATGTGTTTCATGCCTAAAATATTACATTTCAAAGAGTCCTTTACATTAAGTCTGATACCAGATTTATCAAGTTTATAGACTCTTAAAAATCAGACTGTCATTTCAGATGTGAGAGGAAGCTAGACAGAAAATGCACTGATAGCCTTTTTTAAGTTTTACACTTATTCAGACAATTAACAAATTATATGTAAGAATCTGAAATTCCCAGATAGCTCCACAGAGCTAGAACAGTAACAAAAAATAAATACCATAGGGATGGAACAGATATTTTGACAAACTGTGTTTCTACTTGTATTTATATAAGGCTTTCTTCAGGGGTCGGTATTGGGACTGGTGCTGTTTAACATCTTTGTTGGTGACATGGACAGTGGGATTGAGTGCACCCTCAGCAAGTTTGCTGACAGCACCAAGCTGTGTGGTGCAGTTGACTCGCTGGAGGGAAGGGATGCCATCCAGAGGGATCTTGACAGGCTTGAGAGGTGGTCCTGTGCGAACCTCATGAAGTTCAACAAGGCCAAGTGCAAGGTCCTGCACATGGGTCAGGGCAATCCCAAGCACAAATACAGGCTGGGCTGAGAATGGATTGAGAGCAGCCCTGAGGAGAAGGACTTGGGGGCGCTGGTTGACGAGAAGCTCAACATGACATGGCAATGTGCATTTGCAGCCCAAAAAGCCAACGTGGGCTCCATCAAAAGAAGCATGACCAGCAGGTCGAGGGAGGTGATTGTCCCCTTCTACTCTGCTCTTGTGACACCCCACCTGGAGTACTGCATTCAGCTCTGGGCCCCCCAACGTAAGAAGGACATGGACCTGTTGGAGTGAGTCCAGAGGAAGGCCACGAAGATGATCAGAGAGCTGGAGCACCTCTCCTATGAAGACAGGCTGAGAGAGTTGGGGTTGTTCAGCCTGGAGAAGAGAAGGCTCCAGGAAGACCTTATAGCAGCCTTCCACTACCTAAAGGGGGCCTGCAAGAAAGCCAGAGAGGGACTTTTTACAAGGGCATGTAGTGATAGGACAAGGGGTAATGGCTTTAAACTGAAAGAGGGTAGATTTAGACTAGATGTAAGGAAGAAGTTCCTCACTGTGAGGGTGGTGAGGCACTGGAACAGGTTGCCCAGAGAGGCTGTGGATGCCCCATCCCTGGCAGTGTTCAAGGCCAGGTTGGATGGGGCTTTGAGCAACCTGGTCTAGTGGAAGGTGTCCCTGTCCATGGCAAGGGGATTGGAACTAGGTGATGTTTAAGGTCCTTTCCAACCCAAACCATTCTATGGTTTGATATGAAAATAGATCTTTTCATATTAGAGGAATCTGAATCAGCTCACCCAATAAGCACATAGTGTAGCTCTGTTATCCTCCCAGTATGCTGAGCCCACTCTGGCTTAGCTTTACCTCCACAGCAGCTAGGAGCATGCATATAATGTTCACAGACAGGCCCTAGTGAGTTGATAAAGCACAGCCTGACATTACTTCAGATTAGGAGGGCCTAGAGAATTTCTTTAGTATTCAACTTTTCCCTAGTCAACTTAAAATAGCCTGAGATTGGTATGCATAATAGCTATCACAACATCTTCATAGCACCAAACAATCTCTTTGCTTTTAAGATCCCTGGCAAGTGATATATATGGGCTTATCTCTTCTCTCTTTGAAAATGCTGTAAAGCAGGGATAACTTGAGGTCACTCCTGGTTTACACAAATACAAATGAGAACAGAGCCAGGACCAAAGGTCTTACAAGTATTGTCTACCAGACTGCAAAGCTACAAAATGCAACATCACAGAAACTGGCCACTGCTGGACCTGAGAAGTTTCAGGAAGCTAGGCTAGAATTCCTTCTTTCATAATTTCCCATTACAAAAAGGATTTTAAACTCTGAATGCCCCTAGACTCGTCTTTCCTAGGTGAGTCCCAGCATTTGTAAACCCACAGAAAATCAGCTATCTGTGACAGTTTGAATCTAATACTCTTGCTATTATATAAAACTCCACAAACTGCAAAAATAGATGATGATAACTTTTTTTAGCTTAGATGTTACTTCGGTTGCATTTATATATCCTAAAATCCCAGCACAAATAGAGTACGTAAAAGCTATCTTGTGTGTTAAACAGGGATGGAGCATAATAGCAGAGAGGGTGACTACAGGAAAACTACATAATGCAAGAAATAGTAGTGACCTTCTATCACAGGGCATCTTCCCTGTTGAGACAACTACTGCTTAGTGCCCTACTTGTTGTGGAGTAGGCTGTGCTTTGCTTTATTGACTTCAGTAGAACTTCAGGGAACTCTGACACTGAAGAAGTTAGGATATTTATGAGGAAAGATTCCTGAAAAATCACAATGAAAGAATTTCATATATTAATTTATTGCAGACATTTTAAAAATTACTCTCTTCACGCAAAACTTCAGACTGAAGCCTTCAGAACCATATTTTTTATTAAATGTAGAGCTACAGTGGGATTGATGGAGACAATAGTACTCATGATACAGACTCAGATACACTAACTCAATACAGAGAACAAATGATGCTTGGTTGCTTTTCCCTGAACTTCTATGAGTGTTCTATTTTAATTTTTTATCCCAACTTCAGTAATTCTCAGCATCTCTAAACCATTGTTGCTTCATTGATTGTGATGGAACTATTGAATTTAATAGAATGATGATATGTACTGAAAGCTTTTACTTTCATATGCATTAACTGAAGAAAGACCTCGGATAAGATAAACAGCGTTCAGTAATAGTAATGACTCCTTGTGCTCTTATCAATACTTACCCCAAAGTCAAACACCTAAAAAAGGTCAGCATGTGCACAAACATGTACACTTAGGTTTGGTGTGCACATTTTAGTATGGGGAAATAGTTTGCAGAGTAATCTGAAGCTTTAGGGAACAAAGCAAAAATATAGAATTAGTCAATTACAGTGGCAAGGAGAATAGTTCCTGAGGGTCAGATGAAAAAAAATGTTTCATCTGGCTTCAATACCCTGGAAAATAAGACAATAGCTTTAGGAAGTGTGCATAGTACTAAGCATTTACTGAGACTGAGGAGTTTACTGATGTACCTTTTAAGAATAAGTGACAATGCTCTTCTTGCTAGAGATTTTAATATCTCTAGTAATTTTAGTTGATTCAGATAAGCCCTGAGCCTGAAAATACTGAGAACACTTCACTTTATTCTCTACTCAACACTGTTAACATACTCAGTACTTTCCTATATTCCTGTCTCTCCTGAAGCTCAAACAAACATGAAAGATGAAACAGGAAACCTGTGGAAAAGAGACTTACACCTCTTTTGAATAAAGTTTATTTTCAGGTTTGCTACTTTTTAAAATACTGGATCCTTCAGCTGCAGCCAAAAAAACCTCCCACGGAAATGACAGATCACATCTCTATGGAATATAATTTCTGACACTAGAATAGTTCAATTTAAAAGCAACTCCTTGATATCTGCGGCAGAGTAATTATATATGTATATTTTATACTATTTTTTGTCATATACACTTCCTCTCTTTCCCATTCTCTATGTATATATCACTATAAGTTTGATTCTAGATGCATTCTCTACTCTTATCTGATTAATTCACATCATCTCAGTGGAAAATTGGTGAGGGAAGGAATTATAATTTTCTTAAAACATTCCAACAATGATTAAGCATGCCAGCTAAGATAATTAATTATAAATATATTACTATTTTAATTTTATTTGCTTACCTTCAATTATTTAAAAAAACAAAAATCAGTTATTTTCTTTTTTTTTAAATATTCCTCCCTAGACACTGTGCATTGTACAAATTTGTATTACTTCTAGTTTGTATCCATTTTAGGGGTTTGGAAAAAAAGAAATTCTAAACTAAGAAAAATATTATGTTCTGATCTGAAACTACAAAATGATATTCCAGTTGGCATATTCAATATTAAGAATCAAAAAGCCAATGGAATGTAACTTGTAACAGCTAGTTAACAAATATAACTCTGCTGAATTATTCCATTTAGAGAGCTCTTCTTTAGTACTTTACCTTACAATGTACTAGAAAATGAATGTAGTTATTCTAAACTGGTTAAACTGGAAAATATGTTTTATATGGATGTGTCTAATGTAGTTTTCTGACAGAGGAATCGGGTAAAAATCTTAACAATTATACAAATGCAGTTTTAAATTAGAATAGTGCTTTTAAATCTATTCTTTCTTTCTGCCTTTTGTTTTTCATTTTTAGCTTATACTTATCATCCTTTATTCATAATTTTAAAAGCTTTTATTTAAATGTTTCCTTTTTTCTCTCCAAAGCCTTATCTTATTGTAGTATTAAAAAAGAATTTTATTCAGAATTGGAGAATTTTTTTTAATTTTCTCTGTACTGATTCATTCTGAACACTTTTTTTTCCATAAAGCCCTGAGTATTAGCCAAGGATATTGTCCTTTTCCCATTGAAATCAGCCAGAAAATGCCTTTGATTTCCACATGACAATACGCAGCACTCGAGCTGTGTCTACCTGCTCCCTCAGAAGTTGTCCCTGTGAAGAGTCCCGGGCTGAACTACCTCAGCTGCATCCCCACTTCAAAACCTTGGAGCACCACCGGAGCCCTTTGGTTGCATTTGTCGTTCAGCAGAAATGAGGTTTCTTTGTGAAGACAGCTAGCCCATAAATTTCACATAATTTTTCACCTCATATGGCCTTTAAGACTGGCACCATGTGGGGCTTGTCCGCACCACACACTACTCGTGACCCTGCGTAAGGACCCGTGAGGGGAGAACTTTCCGTAAGGTGCAGCTGGGCTCCCCCGCAGGCCTGTGCAGCACCCTTACAGCAGCAGTAATTATTAATATTACAATACTGAGTAACAATATGTGGACAGTCACTTAAATTACTCTTACTTAAAAATTTCCATTAAGATAGTTTATCATCCTCAAACGTTCCTTTACCTGATCCTTTACCTCCGTCAATGGAGCGGTGCGTTCCCCATCTGCAGGTACTCTCTCGTGCGGTGTCCTCCTCCACGGCAGACTGATGGGGTGTCTGTGGCGAGGTGTGGGCAGCGGGTGGGCTCCAGGGGTGGCCTCTGTGAAGAGACCAGGGGCTGCCCCCTACCCGATACAGCCAGTTCCAGCCAGCTCTGCAATGGCCCCACTACAGGCAAAATATTGAAGAAAGGGCAAAAAAACACCAGATGGAGAGAGGAGGAGGGAGAAAAGAGTGAGAAACAGCAGCATGAATCCTCAAGATGAGAGGAGGGAAGGCGGCACTCCAGGCACTGGAGCAGATATTTCCCTGCAGCCCATGGAGAGGACCCCTCTGGAGTAGATATCCACACCGTGGCCCATGGAGGACCCCCCACCAGAGCAGGTGGATGTTTCCTGAAGGAACTGCAGCCCGTGGAAAGCCCACACTGGAGCAGGTTAAAAGTGTGAGGAAGAAGGAGCTGCAGAGAGGAACTGATATATAGTGACCATAGCCCCCACCCTCACTGCACCACTTGGGGCTGGGTAGAGAAACCTGGAGTGAAGCTGAGTCTGGGAGAGAGAGGAGGAAAGGTTTTGTTTTAATGTGTCTTCATTTCTTACTACCCAATCCTACTTTAAGTGGCAATGAATTGAATTAATTTTCCCAAAGTCGAGAGTCTTTTGCCCCCAATAGTAACTGGTAAGCAATCTCTCTGTCTTTATCTCAAGCCATGAGATTTCTCACCCTGTTTTCTGCCCCTTCCAGCTTAAAAGGAAGAGTGAGTGGCTGGGTGGGAATCTGGCTGTTTGCAAAGGCTAACCCACCACACAGTTCCAAGTTTAATAGCTGTCCAGACTACTTGGGAACCTGGAATAGGGACAATCCGCATTTGTGGGGGTTTTTTGTTTGAATTTTTCATTTGTTTTGGCTTGGTTTTTTGATTAGACTTTTGACAACTTTCTGAGAAGGATCTTAATAATGCCAGCAGATGAGGCTTGTTGACAATCTTCATTCAACCCAGACCCAGGATGTCTATGAGGGCAATGCTAGAGACTGCAAGTGAGTATAGGAGTTTGACCAAGATTCAGGATTCTTCTAGGTGTAATCTGTAAGCATCAGCAGAGACAGACTGCCAGAGCTGGCCTTGGAGGTGGATCAAAGCAGACATGGAGAGATGTTAACTCCAAGAAAGGAGTCTGGGGATTGTAGACACCAAAAGCAAAGCAGCTCCCACAGTATTGTCTGACGTTTTCTGAAAGCTGGCTGAAGCAATGTTTTCCTCATTTCATTTTAGGTGCCAAGAACAAACTCATGATTTTTTTGGCTCTCCTCTATTAAGGACTATCTGACCATGATGACTGGACAAATGTGGCAAGGTAAAGGACTTTCAGGAGAGATAACTGCTGGCTTGTACTCAGCAATATTCAACACACATTTTTGCCAATAGCTTAAATTGTTCAGGACAAGATGGATGGGAGAAAGAACTAAGAGTGAGAAGACCTCAGCTGCGGACAGATTAAACCTGGAACTAACCTCAGCAAGCTCCTGAGGAATAAGCCAGTACTTTATGTAATGTAATTTCTGAGGGATTTTTTGACCCATTTGGCTTGGAGATGTGTTACTGAGACAATGTGCTAATTTGAAAACTGTCTAAGCTGAAACATGACCTAGCTCACCATAAGAGTGACACAGCGACAAATACATTTGTGAAACTTCTGCTAGAGATGCTTTTCCTTCTATCTGGCTAATCTCTGAAGGTATGACAGAGAGAGCCTGTGACAGAGCTAAACTTCTGGGTAGGCTTACCAGCTGCTTGGAGATATTATTAATAAACCAATCCAGAGGTAAAAAGAGTTTTTTTTCATTATCTTCATTAGACACACTTCTGACAGAGATATCAAATGTTGTCATGCAACAGTGACTATGAGCAGAAAGAGGTATTCTCAATGTAAAGACAGTACCAAACTTATCAAACTGTAGTTTGGCTGTCTTCCCAGAAGATTTCCAACAGCTCAGACTGAGTCCCTGAAAAATCTACTTTCTCAGAATCAGGAATGGAATATGAATGGACCTACAAAAATGGCTGAAATCGGGCTGGACCTGTAGAGAAACCAGGAACGAGAGAGAGATGTGACTCAGTCAGAAGCTTGTTGAGCCAGAAAGATATTAAGGTCCTAGGCAACCTGCTCTAGGTGACTCTGCTTGAGCAAGGGGTGTGAATAAGATGACCTCCAGAGGTGCTTTCCAACATCAGCCAGTCTGTGATTTAATGATTCTGTGAGATTGTAAGTGTTTTATCTAACCTGGAAAAATGACCTTACCAAGTTAGTACGACTGAGATTGCTTTGAACGATGTTTCTAATCTAAGCCATAGACCAGGCCCATTGGTAACTGGGAAACTCTCTAAATTGCATGGGAATATGAACACTATCTTGCTTCTTTCCAGGCCACCCTGTTTCAAACTGGATGAAAAAGTTTGAAGAATTAAAGCATGTTAAAGCTTGGTGGGACAGACTGAATTGGTGAGGTAGCAGAGGGACCAATTAAATCAATGTAATTTTTTTTTTTGTCTTCTCCCTTATCAATGTTCCTCTCTGGTTTTGCATGCTGGATAAAATAAAGGCAGTACCTTTTTCAAAGTGAAGCCAGTGACTGGGCTCATCCATGTCAATAAGTGGGAGAGGGGAACAAGCTGGGGTGGGTTACAACTATTGTCATTTATGGAAGAGGCTAGGGTCAAAGACAATAAAAGCTGGTAGTAATATTGGACAGAAAGATTGTGATTGACCAGTACCGTATTAGGTTCACATGCAAGTAGTTGCTAAGTATATTTTGGTCACCTGACAACTCTGCTGGAGCTTTTTGTGATTTTGGAGCAGGGCCCCCAACAGCTGAGCATGCTGTCAGACATGGGCTAAGAGGAGGGCAGATGCTGTGGCTGCGTTTATCCTTCAAGGTGATTCTCCACTTCTCATTGCAGTGGTAAACTGGGACCTGGCTACTCTCAGGGCTGTACCCCCTTGACTGTGTAGCACAGGCCATTCCTCTGAGCTATGGTGGTAAGGCATGCCCACCTGGGGGGCTGCCAGCCAAGAATTAGTGCATTGATGGTATTACAGAGTTTCTGAAGAGGTTCCCTGGGTATGAAGATAAGCTGGGGGCAAGGTATAGAGGTGCAGGCTGTGCTGGGAGCCTCTGAAATACGTGGTGGCAGATTCCAGGCACATCAAACAAGGCATTGCGAAACGGAGTGTTTGTGTCACTCACTTGTGCCACTGAGGGCTTGTTAAGAATTGCGTGCATTCGGGGTTTCTTCCTTTCCCGACTAAAATCAGCCAGGGCTCTTTCCTGATACCCTGGAAGCATGATACTATGGTACATCACCCCATTGATGATGTGGATGGGGCAACAATGGAAAAGAGGTGCCAAGAGTGGTCTTACAGCACTTCCCTTGCAGTCCAGGCCAGATTCTCCTGAAATCAAATGGAGCACATCCACATATTTCAGATGTAAAGCATCAAGCGCTAATTTAGCTTTTGTTCCTCAAGACAGCTAGGAAGTATTAAATCAGAACAGTTCAAATATACATTATGCTGTCTTGACAGTTTAGATGTTGCTGACAGAGGACTACCTATAAGTAAACATGGGGATTTGGGGATCCTGTTTCTTGAAAAGGAACGAGTAATAGCCCCAATGGTTACATTTAAATTACTTCAAGAGTGGGAGTGTTCGTTAGCTCAGCCATAGACCTGATATTTGTCTACCTACAGACTGCTGCCAAATTACATGTTTTATGAACATGAAGTGGAAAGGACTTTATGACTTTCTTTTTCTATTTACTCTCCTGGCACCTTGGAATCCCACCTACCCTAGTCCTGTCCTGCAGACTGTTTTCCCATACATCTATTACATTAATATCTTTAAATATTTTAAATACTTTTATATTTCCATTTTGAAAGACAGATTGAATTTTCTGATGTGTTTCTGTTGATGTTGCCTAGAATATTCAGCCCTTGAATTCATACTGAACTCATATCAATACCCAAGACTCTCAGAACGATAACGAATGCACTTTTAACTTTTTTGCATTATCTTTTAGCTATATCAATTGTCTTTTTGTGTATTTTCAGTACTTTTCAGGTGCTATAGCATCAGTCCATGTATTTCCGTATGAGGAATGTTCTATACTGGCTGATAACAGTGTGCCCTCAGGATATATTAGGATATCAAAGTCAATACCAGAGGCATACTCACTTGCTTTTGGTGAGCACTAATTTTTTAAATATTCTGATATTATTTAATCACACTAATAGATGAGAGTGTCCTATGATCAATACGTGGACGATTTGATCTTAATCATTGATCCATTTTTCATAAATATGCAGATTTTTCAGCTGTCTAGTAGCAATGATAATGGGAAAGTGCATGGGGTTTTTTCTATGGCAAAAGGGGAATAAAATAATTTCACATGTCTTAAAAGCATGATAAAACTGGCAGAGGGGTTATAGTTACATCACAAAAATGTATTAATGCATTCTTGAAAAAGTAACATATGGTTATAGCTACTATTGGCTGTGAAGATATCTTATAGTGCCCAAAATCCTATAGTAATAAATTAATTAGGAATTTGTTTGTTTCCATAACTAAGAAACCACATCAAAGGCTCTGATGACACTATAAAGGAGATGAACTCCATTACAGGTAATACAGTTACAGTGAAATATTTAGGCTCAACTGAATGTTTTAGATTGAAGGAATCAGCCTACGGGTACAAAACAAGCAACTGAAGTTAGAAAACAAATTTCTCTAAGGCCTGATGTTGGAGATGACTGGAGGAGATGTTTATTAGCAGATGCATATACTTGGATTGAATTGCCTGCAGTGAGGGGACAGGAGGACAGTCTTGGTGGTAAAATGTCAGAGGAAATAACAAGGAACAGGCCTTGGGTTTTACAGACAGATGTTGTAGGCTATGAAGTTAACAGAAAGGTTTACTCCAATGCTGATTAATACCTGAAGTTAAATACGCTCATACAGCTTTAAAATGGGATGTATAACAGGCATCCAGGCAGAAGAAATTTTTGCTGAAGGAAAACTGAGGCAGTATCAAATTCTGAAAACAGATCAAGGGTGAAACTGCAATAGTGTGATTGTGAAACTTTCAGGCACGGAAACTACCAGCTCTTGCTTAACAACTGTGGCCACTAGCTTGACATCCAGCCTCCATACAGAGAAAAGCAGGAGCCAGGAAGCACCTGTAATCTCTTAATCTTATTGGTAGAATCCAGCTCTTGGATTTTTTTCCCAAACCACTTGACATTTTTTCCTAATCTCTGTTTTCACTGATGACTAGCCCTCTTACCATCAGCAACCTTCTTCTCCCTCTTCTTGTCTCAGTTTCTTATGCCTTTCCCAACCCCCAGCTCATTTTCTTAATCCTTCCCCCCTCACTTCAATTCTGATCACTTCTTTAACATTCATCTTTTCCCTCCCTGAAAACCATAATCAAAAGACTCAATTTCTAGAAAGAGTTTCACACTGTCGGTGCCATTGGTTTGACATAATTCCAGCCATTTTTCTGTTTTTATCCATTTGTTTTGTTGTTTTTCTCTCTTGTTCTATTCTCATTCTTTCCATATATTTTCTTTTTTTCCCCAATATAATGCTTTCTTTTTTTTTTCTTTTTTAGGAATTTGTATAATGTTTCACCTGAAAATAACACTTGAACAATAGTGAATATGATGTGAAAATATAACTTCCAGACTATTTAGATCAAAAAAATAATAGTAAATTTAAATATTTTCTAAATTTTATAATTTGGAAAGAGAGGAGTAGAGGAGAGTTTGTACAAAGGAAAACTAGGGTTCACACTTTGTCACAGATTCCAAGGCTTGATATAAACTTTGTTATCATCCAGTCTGACATCATCTTTGATTTCTTGACAAAAGCTGAAAGTTGGGTTTTTTAATTAAGTGATGTTTTAACTGTATGCTTTTTAGAAGGAAAGGCTTCAATCTGTTTTTTAAAATGTGTGGCAGAGATGCACATACATAAACTGTTCCAATTCTTAATTACTCTCAGTGCTATAAAAAATACGGTGGTTTTTCTAGTCTAAACTTATCTATTTTAAACTGTTAGGCACAGGAATTTTTTATGCCTTTATCTGATAAAGAACACTCTAATCAAGTTCTCTTCCCTGTTAAATATTTTTACATCATTATCAACCCACCTTATAAGCTTCTCTTAGATAAACTTCAGCTCCTTTACTATTCTTTTGTAAAGAAAGGGTACTCCAGTCTCCTTTCCTCCTAATTTTTGACTTGCAAACCTCCTCATTTTTCCCTTAGGACTTTAGCTACTCATATTAATATTTAAGCTCTTAAATAAATTACTTGATTTTTCAATATATTTCAGAGGTCAACAGAAGGTATGGAGACTTGGCTCCATTCCAGATCAGGCAAGGGATTGTCACTAAACTTGGGCTTATGAATTTGACCAGATTCACCGATTTTGGAGAGAGATGTTCTAGCTATGTATTACACCTGCAGAGAGCCCTGTTTGCTTGTGATTTCACCTGATTTGCATGGAGGTAATTAAGATTATATTTAAAAAAAAGCAAACTCTTACTATTGATCTAATCTCATTATAATGTTAATATTTAATCCACACAGATTCTTATCTCCTCTGTTTCACTGGTCTTGCTGCATTACTTTCAGTATTTCTAATGAGGAAATAACAGATCCTAAATTACTTCTGCAAAGTAGAAGGGAAATGCATAGTAAATGTTTTTTTCCCCAAAGTTGTTATTCCACATCTAACTCGCACAAAATGCAACATTCCAGTCCTAAGCCTAGTGGTGTTCTCTGGGTCTGCTTTGTTGATTCTGTTACTTCATTTACCAAAGATAAATACATAACTCTCAAGCACTGAATGCACAGGATTAGGCTAAGTTTTTTTTCTTTTGGTGTCATTTTATATTTAGAAGCCAATCCTTGTGTCATCAGGTTAATCTTGAAAAACAAACAAAATAAAACCACCAAAAATTTCATAGCTAGCCTGGACAGCTCCTAAACTGTATAATGAATATGATAAATTTTAATTCTTTGTATTCAGATCTATAATGGTAGATATTATCTAATCTATCTATTATCCATACAGTCCTTAAAATCTTACACTAAGTATTGATAAGCAAAATTGTTGGTATAAGTAAAGCTAGAGAGAGAGAGAAAAAAAATGAGATACAGACATAGCAACAAAATCAAGAACTAATTAGAGCACAATTGCTCACAACAGCTCACTAATAGGTTATGGAGGAATGAATGTTAATGATTTCTTATACATCATTACAATTGTTGTTACAGAGTACTTCTCATTACATAGGTTATTAATGTATTCAGGGCAAATGGTCCAAATATAATTTCTCTCTACATATAAATATCCAAAGGAGGAATGGCTGGATATAAAATAATGTGGTTGCATTGCTTTGTTACATTGACCCAAGATGACAAAATAGCGCCTCAGAGACTATTAAAAGTTGACATAACTTAAAGTAGTTTCCAGGCTGCTCTGGTTTACACTGGGGAGATTAAATGGCAAAAGTAATTTACAGCCATTTCTACCCCGATCCTCCAGTTCTGCATCTGGGAGACACTGATGTGACTCAGGGATGGTAACCTTGACCTGAAGGCTCCAAGCTCATGGGATGGCTATTCATATCTGCACACAGCTACAGATCTCAGACACTGAATGCTGCGTAGGAGAACCACCAGTTCAGAAATACCTTTGTAACTTTTATTCCTTGTGTGAGTTCTCCTCTCACACTGATATTCATAGATATCTTCCTTTCTTTTAATGATCTCAGTTATAAAATCCTTTTAAAAAAATGCCTTCATCATAAAAAGAGAGAGAAAAACATTCTGGAATACAAATCATCTTCACTCACTTATTCACACCTCATGTAGCTTTTGTTGTTGTTTTTAAGGACACTAGCTCAGTTCTACTGTTAGCATTCTTTTATCAAATACTTAGAAGAATAACCTGTAGATAGATACAAAGTTTCTCTGACACATAGTGCTAACATAAGGCCACTTTAGTAATGAACAGCATAAGCAATTTCTGATTATTTTGGGGGTTGATGTGTGGCAAAAATTTCATTCTTCTGTATATTGTACATCACTAATGACTGATGTTTCTTTATGTATATTTCTGTGAAAGTTTCTAGAAATAAGAGAGCTGATGAGAAATATGCACTCATATTTTCTAGTCTTTCCAAATTTTATTAGTCCAATTTAATCACAGGAAAGGATCCCTGTTATCTTTGAACTGACTCTTTAAATCTTAAGCAAATTAAGTCATTAATGAACAGCATTTCTACTAAATTATTCAAATTATGATTTTACAATAACTGGTCAAAAAAACCCAGAAAATTGGAATGAGTATAGGGGGCAAAATATGCTTAACCATTTCCATTTATCCCAAAGTTTTTAAATACCAACTCTCTGTTCCTAAACCAAAACAAGCTGCAAGAGATGACATATCATTTAAGTGCAACATACCATAAATGTGAAAACTAAGATAAAGCTAGACAACTTTTGCCATGTCCAACATTGTCCAGAGGAGACTACTTAATTCCACACAGCAAATTCATACTATACATCCTACATATATCTGAAACCAGAATATACTTGATCTCAAGAATGAAGAATGGATTCTTGGAGAAGTACTCTGTCTCTGAGGAAGGTGTTCCTACAAGCTGGCCATGGTAATATAAGACATGTTGAGATAATTCTAATTCAGAAGGGTGATGTGACGGGTTGACTCTGGCTGGACGCCAGGTGCCCACCAAAGCCGTTCTATCACTCCCCCATCCTCAGCTGGACAGGGGAGAGAGAAATATAACAAAAACTTGCGGGTCGAGATAAGGACAGGAGAGATCATTCACTAATTACCGTCACGGGCAAAACAGACTCAGCTTAGGGAAAATTAGCTCAATTTATTACAAATCAGCCAGAGTAAGGTAATGAGAAAATAAAACGAAATCTCAGAACACCTTCCCACCACCCCTCCCTTCTTCCCGGGCACAACTTCACTCCCGGATTTCTCCACCAAGCCCCCCCAGCGGCACAAGGGGGACAGGGATGGGGTTTACGGTCATCACACGTTATTTTCTGCCGCTTCACCTCCTCAGGGTGAGGGCTGATCACACTCTTCCCCCGCTCCAGCGTGGGGTCCCACCCACGGGGTCAGTCCTCCACGAACTTCTCCAACGTGGGCCATTCCCATGGGCTGCAGTTCTTCACGAACTGCTCCAGCATGGGTCCTTTCCAGGGGTGCAGTCCTTCAGGTGAGCTGCTCCAGCGCGGGTCCCCCACGGGGTCACAAGTCCTGCCAGAAAACCTGCTCCACGGGCTCCTCTCTCCGCAGATCCGCAGGTCCTGCCAGGAACCTGCTCCAGCGCGGGGTTCCCACGGGGTCACAGCCCCCTTCGGGAACCCACCTGCTCCAGCGTGGGGTCCTCCACGGGCTGCAGGTGGATATCTGCTCCACCGTGGACCTCCCTGGACTGCAGGGGGACAGCCTGCCTCACCAGGGTCTTCACCACGGGCTGCAGGAGAATCTTCGCTCCGGCGCCTGGAGCATCTCCTCCCCCTCCTTCTTCACTGACCTTGGTGTCCGCAGGCTTGTTTCTCTTACATGTTCTCACTCCTCTCTCCAGCGGCTGTTTCTCACTCTCCCAACTTTTTTCCTTCTTAAAAATGTTATCACAGAGGCGTTACCACTATCACTGATTGGCTCGGCCTTGGCCGGCGGCGGGTCCGTCTCAGAGCCGACTGGTATGGGCTCGCTCTCTCTCGAACACAGGGGAAGCTTCCAGCAGCTTCTTACAGAAGCCACCCCTGTAACCCCCCCTGCTACCAAAACCTTGCCACATAAAACCAATACAGGTGATTAAGACCAAAAATTTGATAAGGATAAGAAATTAAATGAAGATTCCTAAATTCGTCCTCCCATTCATGTATCTTATATGAAACGCTATAGAAAATGGAAATAATTCTTCCTGTTTCAACAAATGCTAGACTGCTTTCAGGGTAGGCCTACTTCCTATCATATGAATGTTGCCATATCATAACTTTCTGACACAGTTCACTGAGTCTACCATCTCTCGTGTTAGGCTTAAGCTGGTCAGTGAAGGGACTGTCTAGATGATACAATTATTTTGTTCCTTGTACCATGGAACCATATCTGTGGCATACTCTCTATACAAATAAGTATTGATAAATTATAAATCAGAAGAGTATTTCATGGATTGTCTCCAAAGTGAGGCAAATATCATGAGAATATCTGACAAAACTCTTAGTGTATGAGATTATTTTTTATTGCTCTCTTACTAAAATTTCTTTAAGTTTTTTCTTTGTATTCAAACACAGTTGAATCAGTTTGTTTTCTAACAATGTACATATAACATGAGAACTCGTTTTTCTGCACTTTCTTTAAATATTCATCCAGTATCTTTCTGATTAATTTAACATGGACTTGCCATTTTCTTTGCTTTATCCATGCTGTTAAAATTGTAAGCAAATTCCTGAGAGAAAGTAGGTACGATAAAGGAAATGACATCTCTTGAAATAAACAAATGTATTACACCAGACTAATCACAGATGCATTATTCTTTCCTAAGCTTTATTTTCAAATACAATAATGCATTTAAATAATAGTGAAGGACAGATTAAATTCCCTTTTTATTCTTTCTATTTTTTACTTTCTTCTTTCTTTAAGAGTAAAATTGTCAAAATTCTTCTTTTAACAGATCAGAATGTCATTACAATAGATTGCTGAGATAATGGCACCTATCAAGAACATATTTCAGGTGCACGAAGGTCATTGGTCTTATAATACAAGTGAAATTTATTGTTATATCGTGTATGCCATACCGTCCATAGACCAAAAAGACTTTGAGAAACCAATTCTATAATTCAGGATTGTGAAGGAATTACTATTAGAAGTGGTTGTGATGATTGCATTGGCAATCTGGCCAGCACTGACCACATTCTGCATGTTCTGCAGCCTTCTCCCTGTGTGCCAGAGTTCCAAATTTCCCTTTTACTAAATACTCAGCTCTTTTGCCTACTCCTGCTAGAAGCTTGTTTCCCTCTATTTCCTTCTGCCAGTTTCCATCTGTCACGTTCTCCCTCACATCACTGTTCCATCAATGCATCACACAAATGTCTGTGCCATTATGCTTTACTTATCCACATATATCTTATACATATCCACATCTTACAGTTACCCACATCTGGATTCCCTAGACTCCTCCCTTTTTACCTATATCTCTATTCAGTGCTTTCCTTTGACATGTTCCTCTTACTCTTTTCTCCTGTAAATAAATAATTCAGGGACTGAAGATCTCTAAAGTGTTTGGGATAATGAATTGCAATAGCAGGTACAATGCTGTTAAGCAACTGGACATTTACAATTAACAATTGATTAGCTGACAATTATGCAGGTAAGTGAAACAGATGGTTGTGCTAATCATGTACAAAAGCTGCATACATTCCTCTTTTCTTTTCCATTTCTGTTTACACCAAAATTGACTAGATTTCCCCCCCACTGTCTAGAACATCCCCTGCAGCTTTAAAATTGATTAGATATTTTACAAAATGCACCACCATGCTACTTCAAGACAAAAAAGAGAAATAATACCGAGCTAAGCCTCACCTCACTTTGCTCTATCAGACAGTACAGGTAATAAAACTAAGGGTGAAAGGCCATATGTAAATGTTTTGGCAACATTCTGCCCTACAACTTGAAGAGTTAGGCAGCTGCTTCATCTCAAATCAATGAGCATTGCATGTGTCCTTATTAAAGATTAAATTAAAGTATGTAGCTACCCTAGCATCTGTCCCTGCTTCTGCTGAAGTCAGTGAAGAAATTTCTGCCAAGTTCTGGGGAAACAGGCTCAAGCTCTTAATATTATCCATTATAGTAATTGTTATTCATGGTTCTGTATTGATTAACTTGTCTCTAAAAAAAGGAAGGGGAGAACACAGCACAGAAAGAATTGTTTTAAATGGAAAGTTGCTGATCCTAGATTCTGAAATGTGCGTACACTGTTGACCAAATCCTGCCAATAGCTTATTCTAAGTAGTTGCAGTGGAGTAAAAATTACAGCCTGAATATTTATTTTAAAGAACACATAGTTAATTTAATTACATCTAAACCTTACAGGCACAGCACGTGAAAAAAATAGCTATCTGACCACTGTTGCTATCTTAGCATTGTTCAAATAGTTGTTAATCTAAGAAAGTGGTTTAATAACATCTGCTTTTGTAACAATGTTGCTGTGCTGGCTGGCTAAGTCTTTCAAAGAAAGCTTTTCCCACTGAGCCAAGCCAGGGGGTAGGTGATGAAAAAATTATTTTGAAGAATAATAGAAAAAGGAAATAAATATGTTAGATTACTCAATTCCAGGTCTTCTTCTTTCTTTTTTTTTTTTTCCAAATAATTTCTTATAACAAAGGGTCCTAGTCCTGACTGTGATACAGCAGCATGCAACATCCACTTTTCTTTTTAAATCAGCTTTTAGAGAAAAAAAATGCAATAAAGCATAAGTTCCTTATGTCTGTTTAATGACCTATAACTCAAAAACCTGTTGAAATTATTATGTTGTAGACTTTTTTCAGGAAGACTTCCTTCCAGACTTGCAAAACTACATTTTAGATCTCAATTTCCTCAGTACCTTAAAAACCTCAGTCTTGAATGGAAGTGATTACACAACTCTGTCTTTTCCGCTGAATGTAATAGGGAGATGTCTCTCTGGAATGAAGAAAACAACAACAGCACAGAAACTACTTCAATAATGCCCTAACATTTAAATTTTATGATTTATAAGAAACATTCCATCCAGATACTAGTCAAAAGTTAAAACCTTTTTTTTCTGCAATAAATATTATTTTTTTGTGAGCTGCTTAAAATTGCTCTATAATGTTTATATCTATGATTTCTGTGCTTTATAGAGGAAAACCTTGGGTCAAAAAACTAGGTACCTTATCTAGAAAGCATGTATTCTAATATTCTCTTGCTCAGACTATATCCTCAGGTAAGTGACCTGCACCTCCACACATGTCCTCTTCAAATAAATATAAACTTTCTTCCCGAATTCCATTTGCTGACAGATCTGATATTGGTAGGCCAGTTGAAATTCATGGATCTATGCAAGTTTATGCTCACTGAGCAACTGATCCTAATCCCCCATTCCTCAGTTTATCTGAAAGTAAAAGACTTCTTTTCACACACCAGTTAAGTCTGCTAAGTGGCAACAGTGTATTTATCCAGCACGTCATTTACAAAACCCAAGTGCTTAAAATTGAGGAAATGAAATGTTAAGGATGTCATAAATCTTAGTGTTCACATGGAGTCTGAACCAACTCTTACTGAAGCCCACATGAGTCTTTCCACTTATTTTAGTCAGAGCTGGAGTGGGTCCATAATAAACAAGTATTTTGTCATATGTGTGGCCAGATATGCCACTAAGGGATGCTGATGTCTGCATATGAATGGCCTAATACGGCAGTAGCAAGAGGATGTTGTGTTCTAGACATTTGGTGCAAATATAAACTCTGTGGAAAGCTCACGAAAAATTGGTGTAGTCAAAAAAGCACCATTTCCCAAGTGTGGTTATCAACTGTCTTTTTTTCTCTGATTTATAGTTTTGCATCACTTACTCAGATCAAAGAATCTGAAACACAAGGGGAAAAGGCTGGCACTTGTTTCTTCTCACTCACCTAGAGTCCTTATTATCAAAGGTAAGAATGGTCTGTATTTTCACTACCTGTACAATCTATGTACTGCATACCCCTTAAAGGAAATAAGGCTTTTTCAAACATTTGAATAAATGCACAACTACATAGTAAAAAGTTGTAGCATAGTAGGTACAAAAGCAGTTAATCTTTCTCATTTATTGAGTACTCAATTCACGTATTAAACCCATGGAACCATAGCATTCTTGTAATAGATTATGTGAGGCATTCTTAGTCAAAAGTAGCAATAATGAAGCACATGTACTCTCCACACAGCTTGCTAGCACACACTAACTTTGAGCATCTTACAGTAACTAACCTTAATATTTTAAATGTTGTCAGAAGCCTTTCATCCTTATTCATTCTATTGCATGGCAAACTCCCATTAACAACATGATTAAGGAAAAAGGATTTGAAAGACTCTGAACTTATCATCTCCTCTGAGGGAGAATAATTACTTCACATTTATTTTTTCTTAAGGATTGTTTTTTAAGATGTCATTGACCTTTCTAAATTCAAATAATAAAGATGTGATTAAAACAGAGTACAAATATGCAAGCAGGACTAAATTTCATAGTTACAAGTTTGCTCTGGACATGTAGACTGGATTGCTAGTAGCACAAAGCTCTTGAATGAAAAGAAGCAATGGGAGAAGCACCCATAGAAACATCGTTAAAATGCAGCTGGTCCAAACCTGCAAACCTGTCAAAAAGAAGATCAAAGAAACTTTTATCACACATTGACAAAATTAGTCCAGCATAACTCAAATTAAACAGACCTAAAGGCTCTATTTCTCTACTGTAATCTTGCAAAATATGACGTTCTGTATCAAACTCATGTTGCTAAAATATGTTTTTTTCTTCTTCTTCTTCTGGGTAAACTGCTAAGTGGTTCAGTAGACTTTCAGTTTTCATGATTTCTCTTGGAGGAAAAGCTAACACTTAGGAAGGAAAATTATGGAATAAGATAGCCTCCAGAACTGTTTGCATAATAGTATCATCAAATGATAATAGAACTGATATTTTACAGTAGCACTTCAACTGGTTATACTTATCCAGTCAAGAGAGGTGGCTTAAGGCTGTGATCTTCAACACTGAAACAGGTATATCCAGGAGAATAAGAGATACTATCACAATATGCTGAAGAATTCTTATTTTTCTCATGCAAATTATAAAGATGTTAGATACATCTTGTAATAGGAAATCCAGTCATTTCCTTAAGAAATAAGATAAATTCAGTCACTGGAACTATTTATAATCTGATTATAGCTTTGATACAACTAGTGAGACAAGAAGAGAAGGTGATGCAACATACATGTTCATTATATTCCCAATTTACTTACCTCCCACCCAGCTCCTGGTTTTATATATTCACCATATTAGCTCTGGCTCAGTACTAGACCTGTCAGACTACAGCTGGATCCTTAAATATGTACACAAAGTATATTATATTGTATATTAAGCCTGATTCAGAGCATACTATGTTTTTACCTGTTTGAACCCAAGCAATAATTTTGAAGCACTCATTGGACATAGAGCCAGACCTTGGTGCATTGGGTTGGCTTGTTTTTATCATGAATTTTAATGATGAGAAAATTGCATCTGTTCCTAACTGCCTTTCAGCTGTTAGTTGCTACTTCATAGCTGATACCAGAAGCAGATGGGGAAGAGGAGAGTTCCTCTTTTTGTAATCAGGTATTGAACTCAGCTGGGACACCAGTTTGTGGAATTAATGGCAATGCTTCAGTATGCTTGACCTCAGTCCTAAACTCAACATCCAGTGAAGAGTATCTGAGATGGCTCTGGTTGTTTGCACAGTGCTGTACTTGAGCTAATAAACTTCAGTGGAGATGGCACGGTTCTGCATAGAGTCAGTCCTTTTGTAGCAATTTCTGTACATATGGAGCACTTAATCTGCAATCCAGATAAACTATCCATACTGACTTGTGCATGTACTTATGTACCTGTGAGGGTCTAGATACGCTCATTTGCATGAGTAGCTATGTACAATAGGCAAGATTCTTAGCATTATTTATATTTAGGTTTTCTGAATTTTTACCAGATCTGATTTGATTTTTCAGATATTGTGATGGATGATAATCATTCTGCTTGTAAAGTCTGTCATGTTTGAGGAGAGCACCTGAGAAGCAAAGTTGTCTGTTGAATTTTTTGGATTTTGTACTCTATAACACTCTGGAGGATAGAACCTCCTGAAAGGAAGAAAGGGATTAGTCCTTTGCTGAGAGCTAATGAGCATAGAAAATTACTTTGGGTAAAGAAATTTCCAAAGCTTGGTGTCATGCAAGCTGGCAAAATAAAAGATTGCGGATTGTATATTCACAACCTGAATATAAAAACTTTTTCTAGGAGCCTAGAGAAGACCCTGGAATTTGTCATAGCTTAGAAACCAATGAAAGGGTTTCTGGAATGACAGTATATCTTCTGGAAAGGTCACAGTAAGTAAAAGAGAGACTTGGGTATGAATCCTTTTGTTTCTATTTTGCCTTACTCAAAATTCTTTCTATTCTAAGTTCATTGTGCAAGCTATGCTCATATTAAGTCTAGCTTTACAGGTTTTTTTATATTTTTTATAAAAGAAAGGTTTAGGTATCCTCTTCTGAAAGCACTGCTTGATATGAATCCCTGCGCAGCTGTGTCAGACAGGGAGAATGCGTACTTGTAAGAAGCCCTAAGCCTGAGATCAGAACCAAGTTTTACTACAGGCAAGTAAATTTCCACTACTCTGAAAACTAGGGCTGAGACAAAAATGAAAGATCTCACCAGAAAAGAACTTAAAACTTCTTAAATAAATAAAATAGATTGAAGTCTTCCAGTCAAACAGTTACAGGATGGGAAGCACTAGGTTGTCATTTCAAAGTAACCTCTGAAAGATCTCTCTAGGGGAAAGCTTTTGCTGTAAGTGTTAAATTAAGTGATGTCTCAAAACACCAAATGACAGCTTTAAGAAAAGATTAGTTTCAAGTATAGTTTTTTTTGGTAAGCCTTTCCCATTTTCAAGTCAAAAATTTAGCTCCATTGCTTTTCTGGTACTGTATTACCCTCAAAAGAAAAGTTTTTCCTAATATTTGATCTGAATTTCCAAGGTTCAATAAGTGAGTTTTGCCCATTGTTGTATCAAAGCTTTGATGTACATTAATATAAAGAGCTTGGCTCCCTCATGTTAGTAACAGCCCTTTAAGTAGTTCTAGGCAGCCACTAGGTCACCCTTACTCCTCTTGTAAGCAAGCCCAGCTTCCACAACCTTTCCTTTTAGCCCATGTGGTCTAACACCCTGTCTTTGTAGGCATCTGCTGGACTCTCTCCAGTTTCCAGAAACCCTATGGAGCAGGGGACTGGGGGGAAACTAGGCACATTTTTCCACGTGGAACTTCACCAGTGCCAAATCAATATGACCAGAACTTTCCTCAATCTGCTGGCCACGTGCCTCCTAACATAGCCCAGTATGTGATTTGCCTCACTTGCAATGAGAGCACATCTTTGCCTTACTATACTCAACCTGGAGGCCACGTTATCCTCCAGGCCCTTTTCAGCAACCTCCTTTTCAGCCAGTCACTTCTCAAACATGCACAGATGCATGAGATTTGTTCTGTGCTAGATGCAGGACCTTGAAAATTTTGTTAAACTTCAGGTTTCCATAGGTGCAGACCTCAGATTTCTCAGGGTAACTGTGGACTGAGGCTCTCATAATTGTCATGTCAACTGCTGCCTTAAATTAAAATAATTCATGGGATGCACTCTGTGTGATCATCCAGGTAATTGATGAAAATGTTGGAAAAAAATGGGGCCCAGTATCAATACTAAAGTACCCTGCTGAGAGTCCATCTGTGTTCATATTATTTTACTTGACATAGGCATTCCATTTGATAACATTATTAGTGGTTTGCCTTTGAGGATTTCAATTACATTTTTGTAGGCACGTGATTATTAGTTTGTGGATTTTGGTTTTGGTTTTAGTTTGTTGATTTTTTTGGGGGTGGGGGGAGTGTTTTGTTGTTTGGGGTTTTTTTAATTAGCTTATTTCTTATCTAGCCAAAGACATTTTATTGCCAAGGATATTTTATTGTCTTCTCTTTCAGCTGGAAAGTCATTTCCTCCACCATCACAACCTCACCTTTGTACAAGCTTTCCTCATTGCCTGACTTGAGCAATGTCTTTAATTGTCTCTGTGGTCTTTAGGGCTCAGAGAGCTTTGGGAAGAACAGCTTCAGTTTCTGTTACTTACTGTTACTCTGTCCTGTCTAAACTTAAACTACGTCTTTGAGAAGAATGGTTAGGCATTTGGTCTGAAGGTCCCTTTCACAGGAGGACTTAAAGGTATATCATGAACTTAAAAATGGTATTGCACAGTTTAATATTTATTTGAGCCTGCTGCTTCCTTGTAACATATTTAAATTTTCATGAAAAACAAGAAATTCCCCTAATTGGTACCTCAGGGCAAATCAAGGCAGACTGGAAAAGTCAGACTGGATTCTTTGCTTTTCATCCATCACTATTACCTGTGAAGGCTTTGACACTTAGACAAGACCTCCTTCAGCACGGATGCTCATTTGTAACTCAATGGGCTTAACAATTACAATATTAAGCTATTTATCCATTTCCTAGTAGTATTGGCTCTGCTGCCCTATAAAGTGCTTAAACTAAATTTTGAACAATGTATGCACATATTGGGAATTATAAACTGATTTCTTAAAATCTCTTTTAAAAGTACAATAACATTTCAATGTATGTCTGAATTTGCCCTGTGACCTATGCCTAAAAGTAAAAATTTGGATTAATGTCAAGCTTCTCTCCTTCAAACAGTGTGCTGTATTGGCCTTTGTTCGAAGAGTTTGTATTTGAGTGGTATGTTATGTAAGTGATTATAAAGTACTTTGGGAATTTTTAGAGGGGAATTACTGTTTACTAGCTCTACTTTTGGATAATTGGTCATGTTATCCATTACTGGCCTTTGCTATAAGTTCACAATATAATATGTTCTGGTACGTTTGCCTGATTGTTTTATACAAACTTTTTAAAGATTTAACAGTTTGCCTAGACGTTGAATAGATTTTGGTGGCTTCAACTGTATCACATTTATATATGCATTATTTATACATACTATGAAAGCAGTGCAATTCCCTCAGATTGCCAACTCTTATGCTGGTTCTTTCCATGTAGCAGGGTTCACATTTGGTTTAGGTAAACTACCACCACCTAGACCATAAGCAATTTTCCCCATTTTGTGCAGTGATTTATCCATAAATTTTGTATAAGATGAGGAAAGGAGTATTTAATCTACAGTATGGCTCTTAGTTGTAGTGAAATATAAAATATTTTTCTGTGGGATTGTGAGTAAGCCCCTTGACCTCAGGAAAATTCTTTTTTAAATTATTTTCATTTGATGTCTTACTACTTTATATTTTTGATTCTGAGCTAATTTTTTATTTCAAGTCTTAAGGAGTTTGCAGGAGCCCTTACCGGGGAAATTTTCCCTTTGTGACAGAATTATTATGTTCTTTGGATAGTACACTATCTGCTTGCCTAACCCCATTTCCCTTTCTTTTACCTTGCACCTGTTTACAGTGTGGCAAATTCTTTCTTTAGTAATAAGTTCAAATTTGCAATGAAGCCCCCCAGAGCCAAAACTGTATAAAAGCACATGAGACTGTATACAGTCCAAACTATACTTTTTTTAAAGACTGTCGTGGGCATGCAGTTATACTGCAGAAACACAATGAAATGTTCTACTTCTGTGTTTGTTTCTCTGTCTGGTGATCACAAGAATATCTCCTGTTGTTTCACAAAGATCTTCCAATTCTGTCTATTGCCCTGAATAATATTAATCACCAAGGAGCAATTTCAACCATAAGGTATGACAATGGATTAATACTGATTCTTGTTTTGTGTGTCCCCGTAGTAGAAACTTTTGTTTTGATATGCAGTGTGATGTGAGATTAGCAGACAGAAAGAGGCTTGAGGTTCCCCTATTTGAGTTAAGGTTTGAAAATAAGAATTCCTGAAAAATTAATATGGCTGCCTTCTATTTGCACTACAGAGGAAAATTTATTTTCAATAAATCTGATAGAATATGGCATTGACTTTTGAAGGATTGTTTACATCTGGGGGACATGACTTCTTTCTCGAGTGTACAACAGGACTGATTGATTACAATGTAGATATGTGATTTTATGTTTAATTGAAAAGCAATTCTTGTGAAGATACTTCCAGCATTTTTAAATCCTTTAACTCCTATGTCTGTGAGAAAGTAAAAGAAGAAAAAAACAGCACAAAACAAAACCTTTACATGCTATACCTGAGTGAGACTATGTGCTTTAGGCTTTTAGAATACAAAAGAAAGAGGACTGTGGATTAAACAATAGCTGACTATCAATGCATTGCAATGCATTGTAATTTCAAGGTCCTCCAAGGCACGGTAGTCCACCTTTAGGAGGATGTCAGAAGAGAATGGTAAATAGTGTTAAAATAAAGCTCCGCTCAATACAGTGTTTATGTGCTGTGCTTGGATACACATGGCTTCTGATTACATATTTTAAAAAAGGAATTTTAAATAGTTTGGACATTATCTAGGCTTTTCCCTTACTATTCACATTTTTATGGCTGGGGAGGGGCAAAAAATATGCAACAGTGATAGAATTGCAGAGCTGTTTAAAATTATAACGTGTTTTGGGAAGAGAAGCCACTTGTTACTAAGAACCTAATTTACATTTTTGGTTCCACATACGCAATCTCCCACTCATTTGCTTCAGTCTTCAAATCATTAAATGAATATAGTCTTACAGCAGTGGTGTTAGAGCAGCACACAGCTTTGACAGAGCTGAGAATCAATTGCACGGATAAAAGAAGTTGTGCCTATTTCTTCCAGCGTTGAGTTCTAGCCTATAAGCTTATGTGGGAGGATGCTGGTGGCTGGTTATTGTTAATTAGCCTGGCTTTTGATTGACTGGATCTTCTCTGGGACTCCTGCCCCACCTGCAGATCTGTCAGTACAGAAAAGCTCAGTGTCCTGGCAGTGGGGGGGTTCCTGGAGCTCTGTCCCACAAAGCCTCGGAGCCAGCTGCGCCTGAGCCACACCAAAGTGCCGGAAGGAAGCGGTGGGGGATTGCGGTGGGAGACTCACTGCTGCCGGGGATGGAGGTCCCTGTCTGCTGACTTGACCCATCATCTAGGGACCGGCTGCTTGCTGGTGGCTCGTATCTGGGATGTGGTGGACAGGCTGTCAAGGCTGGTCTGGCCCCCTATTACCCCCTGCAGTTCTTCCACTTGGGCACCATCAATACTGCTAGGAGAGACCTGCAGCATATCAAGTGTGACTGCACGGCTCTGGGAGTGAGGGCCGAGGAGAAGAGGGCCCAGGTGATCTTCACCTCCTTCCTGCCAGTGAAGGAGAATGGCTTGAGGACGAGTGGATGGATCTTGTGGGTCAATAACTGGTCACTGCTGTGCAATTCATGTCAACAGCAGGGATTTAGTTTTCACATCTCTGAGGAGCAAGGACCGCTAGGAAGAGACAGGATCTATCTGACCAAGTGAGGTGAAAGCATCTTTGCCAATAGGCTGGCCTAGCTGGTGAGGAGAGCTTTAAATTAGGAATGGAGGGAAAGAGGGACGTTGATGTTCAGTAAGGAAGTGGTGGACAGAGTTGGCAATCAAAGGGTGCAAGGGTGGACAAGAGAGACCTCGCAATCAAGAAACAGCACATAATCAAGAAAACAATCAAGAAAAGCGGGTCATCCCAGGTGTTGCACACAAATAAGGAAATGCAGACAGGACAGCATGGTGGGGAACGTGCTTGCCCTTTTCCCAGGAAATCAGCATGAGTGGAGCCCATCTGAAGTGCCTGTACACTAATGTACACAGCATGGGCAATGAGCAGGAGGAATCAGAGGCCTGTGTGCAGTTGCAGGGCTATGGTCTCATGGGGATGGCAGAGACGTGATGGGATGGTTCACATGTGCTGCCATAGCTGGATATAGGCTCTTTAGGAAGGGCAGGCCAGGGTGGCATGAAGGAGGACTCACCCTTAGCGTGAGCAAGCAGCAGGGGTAGATCGAGCTCTGACTGTGGAAGGGTGATCAGGATTAGCAAGCAGAACAGTGTGAGTGGAGGGTGTCTGCTACCAACTGCTTGATCAGGAAGCAGGAGGTGAGGCTGCCTTCAGACAACTCGAAGAAGCCTCACTTTCACAGGCCCTGGTCCTCATGGGAGCCTTTAACCACCCTGAGATCTGCTGGAGCAGCAACACCACAGAGCACAAGCAATGAGGATTTCTGCACCAGTACATACTGGGGACCAACTGGCCAAAACCAGCTTTGCAGAAAAGGATCTGGGGGTTCTGGAGAACAAGTTGATCATGAGCCAGCAATGTGTCTTTATGCCAAAGAAGGCTAACAGCATCCTGGGCTCCACGAGGAAGAGAGTTGCCAGCAGGCTAAGGGAGATGATCCTTCCCCTCTACTCACACGTGGAGTGCTGTGCCTAGTGCTGGGCTCCCCATGATGGGAGAGACATGGACATACTAGAGTGAGTCCAGAGAAGAGCCACAGATATGATGAAGGGCTTGGAGCATCCGTCATACGAGAGGAGGCTGAGAGGGCTGGGACCATACAGCCTGGAGAAGAACAAGCTCAGAGGAATCTTATCAGTGTGTATAAATACCTCATGGGGTGAAAAAAGAATATGGAGCCAGATGCTTCTCAGTGGTGGCCAGTGAATGGACAAGAGGCAATGGGCACAATCTGAAGCACAAGAAATTCCATTCAAATGGAAGAAAATGCTTTTTTTTTTTTTTTTTCCTCACTGTAAGGATGATCAAACACTGGAGCAGGTTGCCCAGAGAGGCTGTGGAGTTTCCATCCTTGGAGATATTCAAAACCTGACTGGGCACGTTCCCAGGCTAACTGCTCTAGATTACCCTGCTTGAGCAGAGGGAGTAGACAATGTCCAGAGGCATCTCTCACCATCCGCCATTTGGTGACTTCGTGCAACTGATCATTTGCAGGAAATGGGAAAATATGTCTTGACATTCAGTTCATTTTGCAAGCCCATGATCTCAGAAAAAAATTCTAAAAATTATATTTGGTTTCCCAGAAAAAAAACCTACTTGAAATGAAAAGAATTAAATGGAATATAAAATATTTATGGAAAAAGTTGTGAAACCATAAACTAAAATACAATGTGTCAATTCCAGCTATACAGTAAATATCAGCAGGCTTTAGTGTATTTTCACCAAAGCATTATGCAGGTTACCATGAATGACTTGAGGCTGTGTCTCAAGATATAAATAAAGCAAGGATCTAGTTTTGTTTCAGAACCAAAACATTTCTCATTCCTAGGAGACTGTATGCAGAGATTAAGCACCTGCATAATTTAAAGGAGGAGAAGTAGTTCTATTGGCTCGTATTGGTCTACTTAATTAAAGTCACTTCTAGGCATGTTTATAAACTAAAACTTCTTCAAAATCACAAATATATCATCTTCAACTTTATGTCTTGCTGTATACAATTGCTATTTCTTTTTTTCCTATCAAAATGATATCTTGTTGCTAATAATTCAAAAATTCAATTCTAGATTTTTTAATAAATCATTCCAAACAGCTTTTCTTCAAATATACATGCCAATTTTAAATACAATAATTCTGATTTCAAAAAGTTAGGCTTTTAATAAAAATTCTGTCTCAATTATTTAAGATTTTGTTGTTGCAGCTGATTATTTCCCTCGCCTCCTTGTTCTCCATATGTAATGTGCTCTAAAATAAAATACTGTGTAGAGCTTCCAGCTCTATAGAATAGTAGAGCTCAAAATTACAGTATGGAGTGTCATTCTTTATGTGTAAAAGCAAATCACAGACTAATGGTGCAAACTTACACAACTTTAATATGCTCCACTGACAACAAAATATTTTTGCCCTGTAAGCTAATTTAAATTTCTACAAGCACCATATATAGTTTTAGATCCCTTTTTTAGTCCAGTCTAGCAGCTAATTAAGCCTAGCAGCTAATTTTAACTTAAGTAAGTAGTATATTGTAATCTATTAATAACACCATAAATGGTATAACTAAACCATAAAAAGTATAGAAAAATAAGAATAAATTCTAGATAGTCTAAGCCACCTTGAGCTGGATAAATAAAAACTAGAGGCACTAAAATGAATGGAAAATATTTTTGGTGACAAATTTCTGTACTGACTTTTGTCACTAAACCAGTTGACTGTCAGCTACCTATATTTGTATATATTTATATATGTGTATGTATCTGCTTTAAATTAGTCAAAACAACTTTGTCTGAAGAAAGGATGGGAGAAAAGTTCCCCTTTCTATGTTTCTTTTGCACTGAAGTCACATTTATGCAGAATTTCTCTCCTGAAAACTACCCGAGACCAGCTTTGAAACTAAATCTCTGACCTGAACTAAATAACACTACATTTCTTCTCAAGTAAACTGGCCACCTGTTGGTAGCCTTCAGGGTAAAATTTAGCCATTCTGAATGCATATACTTAGATAATAAGTGGACATAGATCTCATATCATTGCCATGTATGAACCTTGTCATATTTGTGTTTCACTCTTCTTTAGTTCAAACCTTTAAAAAATGTATATTAAGTGAGTAAAGTTTGTTTTATTTATTTCTGGTTTTCTTTGGAGCCAGCAGTTGTGAAAACCTGCTTTGCTCTTTACGGTGACCCTTGCCAAAATGTTAGTCTGCAATAGTGTCAGGAAAGTGAGCTTTCAGAGTGGATGAACTGAAAATCTGTTTTTCTGTTAAAAGAGAAATAATCATAAATGCTGAATTCTGAGGTTTTAAGACTGATATCATGAGATCATTACAAGGATCAAAGCAGCACTGGTTTTGTAAACATCATTAAGTGCATTTCACAGGAAATATTCATAAATAAAATATTTTTCGACAAAAAAAATATGGCTGAAACACTCATTTTAAGTCACCTAGCTCTTTTCTTCCAACTCCTGGTGCAGGAGGCCATTGGGATAAAAAGAAGGAAATGGGGTTCCCAACCATTTAAGCCCACTGCCCAACAAAGATTCTTGGGTAACAACAGGTTGCCCAACAGGAAAGGTATAAGGATAGTTTGCTTTGCACCAGCTAAGTGTTGAACCAACAAACATTGAACCCCATGTGCTTCTAGCATCCTTACTGAGCTAGACGAGATTCCTAGAAACCTTATGTCTAGCAGTAGGTATTACCATATGGCTCAGAGTGAGGTGCAAGAATTCAGTAACGCAGTGATGGAATAATCTGCTCGTATGAGAAGCTTCCTCCGAGCATTTACAAGAGGATTTTCTTGGTACCAGTCCCTATGAATTATGTTAAATAATTTATTTTAGTGACATCACCTGCGAAAGGCTTCACAAATTACGTGAAGTGGAAAAAAATATAAGAACAAAAATCCTTCACAGAAGGGTATTACAGCAGTAAATGACTGTACCTAGAAACAAATGAGGCTTCCTGAAGGGACAAATGATGCTTTTATGTGTAACAGAGGAAATGAAAAGAGAGGTGTTGTGTAAAAGCAATAAACAACAAAGTAAGGAAGTATTCTTCTGTCTGTTGTAGGTCTGAAAGAGGAAGAATTCTTAGAGAAACATAGTATAGTGACCATGTCATTATTCTACGTGTGACTTAAAACATTTCTGTAACCTAGAATTAGATATGAGCATATTTTTAAAGAAAGAAATGCATTTTGACTTGGAGCATCTGAATAAACTAAAGAGTTAGTCTGTTCTAATAAACATTCATGTAGGAAGACTGCAAAAGATCTCAAGAAGACAATTACTTGATGGTTTAACTCACTGCTCTCTTAAATGCCTCTTACTTGACTTGTCAGTTCTGATACAGTTCTCTGAATTTTATCAGACCTGTTATCTTTAAAATTCTGGATATTAAAGATGAAAACATTTTTGAGTAATTAAATTTTCTGCATGGAATTTTAAAATAACCTTTCACAAGAAACCCTTTTAATTCAACTGTGCTCCACCTCTTCAATTAGCAAATTACCATAACCATGAAGACAATAGAAAAAAAATAATCTAATTTTCTGCATCAACAGGAGAATTTGGAAATGGGTTGCTTCACTATTGCACCCTGAGATATTGCTACATTGTTTGTGATTTTTAGCTACCCAAACCCAATTCCACTGGAAAATAGTAGGATTAATTTGTTACAGTTACAAGCTACCTTGGAAAATTTACACCAATGGGGAAAATTAAACAGGAGAAATTAATTCTGTCATATGCTTTTGTTCTCTTTGTGAGCAAAAACTCAGAAAAGATCACAATGTGGAAGATATTGTAACCTGGAGGAGAAAAAGGTACTCCAGCAATGTACTCGGGTTGCTGTCAAATGTCACATAAACCTTAATTAATCTCACATAACCTAAGCATTTAAATGAAATACCTGAGGTAAGAGATGATTCCAGCGTAGGAGTACTCCTACACTTTCTCTGTAGTCAATGAAGAGAGAAGGGCACTGCTGAAGAATGACTCAGGTTTCAGATAGGATGACTCACTCTGAAGAGATGTCTTTCACTTTTTATTAACTATTTAGAAACACCGGGCTTGTAAATAGGCTGTCTAAATTTAGAAGAAAGAAATTCCTTACTTAAGTGTCTAGTCAGTCAGTGAAAAGAGCTGAGCATCTCCACAGGGTGATTCCTTCTATCCTAAGAGATCACTAAGACACGTTCTAGAGATGCTTATCTCTCTGCAGTAGTGCAATGAAAACCAAGATGACTAGCTCAGGCTCTAGTAATACTATACTTCAAATAGCTAAAGTTAGGTGAGACTAATCTTTGCCTTAGACTAATTCCTTACCTAAGTATTTCATTGAGAAAGCTAAAGCTAAGGAGGATGAACCTCAAATACAAGCATTAGAGTGCAATTATTTTGTTGGAATAGGTTTGCCTCAGTCCAAAAGACAGTCGTCTACAACAACTGTTGAGTTTCTGAGGGTTGTGTACATTCTTGCATTTTTCTGAATATTCAAAATGTCCATAATACTCACTAGAAAACTGAAAGGCTAAAAGGTAGACTATTTAAAGTGTTTATGCCTCTAAAAATGTAGATACTTTTAGAAGACAGCCTTAGTCACCTCTCTGCTGCCTTAAAAGCTTCAATACCTTTTAAAATCTGGTTCCACATGGCCAGTTAATGCCCTTATACTTTTTCCTCTACTAACTTCTTTAACTTTATTACCTTTAAATCAAAATAGAGCTATAGCTGAGTTACACTGACATGAATAAATCAGATGGTTGAGAAAGAAAATCACCCAAATTATAAAATATCTTTTAAATGTTTCTTCATTGAAGGCAATCTTTTCTCCTCTCCCCTTCTCAGCAAAACAGCGTACATATCCTCCTAACACAGCATTGTGACAGGTGTAGGGCTTCAATGTTGTCAGTTATAATCCTTTATATGTCACACCTTCAATCATGCAATGGGCCATGCATTTTAAATAGAAGTCTGTTTTCTAGTCTGTGGCAACAGAGTGCCAGGACATACACTGTACAACCATATGGGTGTCTCTTTGCAGGACATATGTTGTACATCCTTAGGCACTAAAGCAATTAACAAGCAACTGTAAAATAAATGTGATCTCCTCTGAAAAGCTCCAGAGCAGCTTTCAGTTTTTAAAATTATATTGCTAATTTATGCCATGAAGAGATTCAGAACGTTGGAGGCAGGTACAGTGATCCTAAATAAAAGCAACATTAAGAGGTAAATACAGGTTTCTTTTCAGAAACAATTATAGTATTTTTCATGTTAGTAGAGTGTTATGAACCTAAAGATGTTATAAAAAGTAGTAACATCCAAAGGATAATTCAGCATAGGAATATGAAGATACAGTAGCCAAAAAAGAGGGTAAAAGCAGAATGCAATCATTATGACCAACAGCATGTTTTACTTGTTGGTCAGTATTTATACAGAACACCATGGGAGAAAACTATTTTTATTTTGGATTTTCTACTGCCTTTGTGAAATCCACTGTCGAACCTGCTAGCGGTCACTAAGTCCCACAGCTCAGCAGAGGCAAGGCTGCCACCGCTCCGTGTGCCCACCTCCAGTCAGCAGTGGGCTGCTTCGCAGTCGCCTCACAAGCACACAGATGCAAACGAACCTTCCTGGTAGCCTAGGACCTCACCGGCAGCTGACCCCAAGCCAGTCTCTCCAGTACGTGGCTTGGACCTCCTACTTCCTCCAGCAGTCAACTCTCAAACCCTCTTGTCTTTCCAGTACCCAGCTCAGACTTGTGGCCATTCCAATACCAGGCTCCCAAGCCTCTTATCCTATCCGCTGCTGAGTCTGGCTTGGTATTCACTAGCAATCACACACTGACATACACACTCAGGCAAGGCACCTGCACTCCAGCCTCTCCAGTTGTGCAGGGACACTGTAATCCGTGGTCCCCAGTCCAGGTGCTGGCACTTAGACCTACACAGACACACACACGCATACAGGATAAGCAGGTCCTTGCCCAGAAAAAAAGAGTTTAACAAGAAGACAGGACGGCCTGCAGTGATCAGGCACAGGGCACGGCCACACAAGCGTACTGACCAGCAACCTGATTGCGCGTGTCTTTTACCCCCTTTTCCCTCTCTTTTTCCATGCTTTTTCCTCCCCAGACCACCACCATCCCTCCCTTTTCCCACCTTTGATCCTTCCCCTAAACATCCCATTGTACCCATTCCCCTAAACACCCCATTGTACATTGTCTGTACATTCCTAAATGCCCCCCCTGCATCCCATAATGAGTCCAATAGGCAGTAACCCCCCGTCTCAGTCCAAAATTACTCTGGAGACCCTTCCCACTGATTGATCTGAATGGGTGCCCCCCCCCCCCCCCCAGGGGCTGACAGTCTCCTGGGACAGCCCTGGCAGGGCAGGGGCTGGTGCTTGCTTCTCTGGGCAGGTTTTTGGGGTTTCCCCCAGTCCTGCTGTAGTGCCTCTGTGCTCCTTCAGCTTTCTGTCACATAACTTAACATACTGGCACCATATCTACTGACAACTGGTGGCACAAAAAGAAAAAGCCATGCTGGATTAGAACAGCAGAGAGTTTAGACCACTGTTTTGTCTTCGTCACTGCCCCGTTTTATTTACTGACAAAGATGTTCAGCAAAATTCTGCTGAAGGCAAGTGTAGGCAAATCTTCCTTATGAAATAGATGGGATCTATAGTTAGAGATATTAAGCCAGTAATTTGAAATGTCTTCCAAAATTATAATGTTAAATTTCATTCTGGACAATCTTGGAATATATATGTAAATATGTAAAGAGTTTTCCATCTTGCATGTCCTTGGAACTTTCTGTGACTAACAGTGCTGGTGAATAATTATGTACTATACAAAAATACTTCTCATTGATTTTAATCTGACAACTTTAACTTCAGTTGAATATGCTACTTTCTTGTACTAGAAAAGAAGGTCCCAGTATGCCTTTCTTCATACTACTCATTATTTTTTCACTTTATTATAGGCTTTTTATGCACTATTTTCTATGTAGGCAACTTTTCAACCATTTGTCATGTACATTTTTTCATACTCTTAATCACTACTGTTAGCTTTCCCTGAACCTTTTCTGGCATACAGTTGGGAAACTTGTGACCAAACATTCTTATCACATAAACCAACATAGCACCCCACATGCAACTGAGCAGAGAAAACATATAAAATAAGAAGTGCATTATTTTGCCTCTAGGAAAAGCACGGTATAGAAATCAGTTCATTTGAAAGAAGAAAAATAAGATTCAGCAATTTATATTACTGCTTGGTGATAAAATTGATATTATTAATTGATTTGCTGTATTTATTGCATGCATAGAAAATGCCAGTTTTCGGGGCTGTGAGAAGACAGAGAGATATACATACCCAAGATATGCAGAGTACAAAAGGTTCATGACAGGAAGGATGTGTGAAAAAAGTGCTGTTCTTTATGTGTTTGAAGCTCAAAAGATGAGAAGACACTATTACTCACTAGCTTTTCTTGTTCTGATGCTGAATTTAATTTCTGGAAACTAACTTTTGTTTTTAGGACTTCTAATTTTTTCTCCTCAACCACAGAGTATACACAAAGTGCTGAAAGCCAATCCTAATGTTTGCTACAGCTGCAGCGGGACAACATAGATTAGGAACAGCTTATAACTTTCAACTAAAATAATTGTTCTTCTAAAGATACTTTTGTAGTTTGAAAGAGACCTTTATCATGCTCTGAGGCTTTGCTCCCAGTGACATCCCTGATGACACAGAACACTGAAAAGTCTCCATATTTTATTGTCTGTGAGTTTGTAATCATGGAATCTGAAAGTCCACAGCCAGTAGGTTCACAGCTCCAGGTGCCCAAACATGCAATGATCAGATGAATGCTACTTGGAAAACTAAACCCCCTACATTAAGAGATTTCCAAGGCCTCACTTTATAAGCTTCACTTTCTGAAATGTTTATTTTTCTAAACTTTTCACATGTAGCATAGAAATAACTTTGATTTTAGCTATGTATAATTCATTTTTAATTGCACAACAAAAATGCTTAACTTCCTCCCTATTTTGGGCTGTCTCTTACTATTTAAAGAAAACGCTTCTGTGTATGAGGAAAAAATATTTACTCCAAAATTAAAAACATGTTTCCACATGGGTGTTCCAGGGTTCTTGTGGGCTGCCAGTTTTAGAAATATTTTGGCTGAAAATTATGTTGTGGCCTTCATGAGGTTTTGAAATTATTAAAATGTTTTAGCATTTTTCCATGTTTTAGTATTTATTTTTTACGCATAATTTTTCATTTAATTTTATTTTACTTTATGGCATAAATGTAGTTTCTTATAAAGTTTCCATTTAAAATAAAGATTGAGAGTGTGAAAAATTTACTACTACAGAATTGTTTTATAGGAGATTTCTATACTAGTGAAATGTCTCAAATGCACATGAATGTAAACAACAGCTACAAATTAAGCTGAGTACTTTGATGAAATCCTATTCCCATAAAAGACAACAAAAGTTTTACCACTGGCTTCAGTAAGGCCAGGAATTGACTCTATCATGAGTTCACATCCTTCTATGTTACAAGCCTGAAACACTCGCGTTAAGCCAAGCAGATAAGAACTACAGTTAAGTATGAGAAATAGAAGTATGTTGCATAATATTTATTCCATGTTGTGTAATCTTTATTAAATGAAGCATAAAAATGAACTTAAGCACTTGCTTACATGGTTTGCTGACTTTGGTTTGTTTGAAATGGGCAGTATGAAGTGTAACTGGAACAGGCCAAACGAGAGCTAATGGATGAGGGCAGTCTATTCAGCGCACCTCCTACGGCCACGTAACACTTGGCTCAGCTCTCTTCTTCCCTCATGCTAGTCAGCTCCTCAGCTGAGCAATCAGTTCCTACGCTTTTTTCCTGCTGGAAAGCCTGATTTAAAAAAAAATTGCCCTTCTCCTCTTCCAGCTACCTCTTCGGTCTCTCTTCCTTATCTTTTTCCAGTATTTAGTTCTTCTTTTTGTTCTTCTAATGTCACTCCTTGCTTATCAGTCACGACAGCTGAGGACTTGATGTCATTGTTTTTGAAGCTATGGGGAAAATGGATAATTTATATTTATAAGCAAAAGCAATGACCTCTCTTACACTATATATCCTCTTTCACGTGAAGTCTAATTACTTACTTCTGTTCAGCAATTTGATGCCCTTTTGCCCTCTCAGCTGCATCCACAGTCCTCTGCCAGGACAGCTTGTAAAAGGAAAACAGGAGTGGATGAAGAAAGAATGAGGTAGGTCACTTCTCCACAGGAATGAGATTTAGATGGGTACCATGATTAGCTGAGGAATAGCCTGTTGAAGTTTCTGGAAAAGAAAAAGAGCTGCCTTTATAAGGAGAAGTGAACACTGACTCTATTTTTTATATTACAGGCAGGGCTAGTGGTATCATCCATCATTACAACATCTTCTTTAAACTGCCTTATAAACTTTGCCAGGCTCCAGCTACCAAACAGAAACTCTATGGGACTATTTCAGACTTTATTTTTAGGAGCAGTTTCAAAGTGGTTCAGGAATTTAGGCTGTGGCTTTTTTCCTTTCCTTTTTTTTCTCTTTTTCCCCCCCCTATTTTTTGGGGGTGGGTGTTGGTGGTGGGTTTTTTTGTTGGGTTTTTTTGTTGTGTTTTTTTGAGGGGGTGGGCAGTAAGGCTTGATCTCTTCTGAAAAACTTTGTCATCCATGATTTGAAGAGTCATCTTGAATTTCAGTCTTGGTGGGAGTAGTCCTTGTCAGAGGCAGGCCAAGAATATATATCTTCTTCTGTCTGAATCTGGATGGGAATCAGACATGACAAATCATTGAAAAATTGCTTTTTTATCTGTCAGACAGCACTGGATTGCTGCAAACCTTTTCCACTGAGATTCCGAACCTCTAAATGGAAAGAGGGGCTGATGTCTTGTGTGGGGCTGCAATAAGTACAGACAATATGGAGCAGAAGTTGCGTAATACTAATGACTAAAGCTTCAGGTCATAGGCGTCTCAAGTTGGGCACCTAAGATTTAGTGAAAATTTCAGACCTTAATTTCTTTGTGCATATAGAATGGTGATTAAATAACAGCTTCTCGTATAGTTGTAAATATTTATGAAGTGCATCAGATGCTAGAGTGACAAGCAACATGCAAAAACTCAGGACGAAATTCACCATTTTGTTTTCAGCATAGGCTATGATTTGTGTACATACAAAACCAACACGGGGGCTGAGAAATACCACTGACCACACAACGAACAATATGGGAAAAGCAAAATACTGTTTATCAACTAAATACCACTTATTCTGTGTACTGAAAGAAGTGGAGCCTTGTGGAGAATGTCTTTGCTTTTATTATCACAATACATATACCCCAAGGACTGAAGTAACAGAAGCACTGGAGACTTGCGTATGCTATGAACAACAAAAAAAACCCCAACGTGATGATTCAGATACTACTGACTGTAAGTGTGTATTTTTTTTCCACCTGTTAACCTCTGTACTGGTGATCTATAATTCATCGGTCCCACTGAGCTTTTCTGGGCTAGATACGAGTATCAGCATATTGCATTCAAATTGACTACAAAGTGTCGAATATTTTGTTCTGCCTTCTGCTGGCTACTGACAGTGAATTTGTGTGTTCAGTATGGCTTCTCTTTAAATCAGCACTCCTGTACAATAATATTGCCCCAACGAGAGACTTTAATAATACAAGAAACCAGCACGTTTAAATACATAAAACCCACAGTAGGATAGAGAAACCACAACAACCCAGCAGGCCCCTGCAAGAACAGCAGTTACCGTACTGAGAGGAGGATCAAGGTGAACACTGCCATATAAATTCAGCATTTATTAGCTTGAAGAAATTATTCTGTATGGCTGAGGTTGCGAAATGAGAGTGAGAGAGGTGGTAAAATGGAGTTTCCAGGCTGAAATAATCCAGTACTCTTAGCAGTTTGAAAATAATTTAAGTCTGTCTTACTCTTGTTCTAAGCTCAGTCTTGATCAAAGGAATTATTTGTTTTGTAGATGTTGAAAGACTGGTTCTGGGGAAGTCAGCATTCACAGAAATGGTTAAAAATGGTATTAGGGGAGCAAATACTTTGCAGTGTTTAATTTGATGTTTATACACAGTAAAAAGTGTCTAGTATTTCATACAACTTTCTTCCTGTTTCAAATGCAGATGTGAAGTTCCTTTCATTCCTCATCACTGTGTTAATAGAGAGCTAAACATTTCTCTGATGTGGCAAAGAAGTATGCTACACTGATGCCATGGACACCGTGAATTTCTTTGCAAACAAACTGTATGGTTAAGCTGTACTTCCTTTCGATTGTACAATCTTTACACACTTACCAAGAGAAACCTGAAGTATTTCTTTCCAAGTTGTTAAACTCCTCTTTTGTACTTCACATGAAGTTATTTTTCAGAAAGACAATTGCAGAATATTTATGATTCTGTGGATGTTAGCAGGAGAGCCAGAAAAGGAGCCTCTTACTCAGAATTGAATTAATATTCTGCTTTAGTATCAGGCCCACTGAGCTGGTGGAATTGATATATTTCAGATGAGACATATTGTTTTGCATAACTGAATTCCGGTGGATAGTACCCATGTTATCAGGACACTGGAGTATTTCAAATGATGATTGAAATTATTCCATGATCTCTAATCCTACACAAGAGGAATCAGATTTGTCTATATTTTCAGCAAAAAAGGTAGAATCTCTGTAGATTTCAACAGAAGTATTCCTATGTTTAGAGTTATACAAGTATCTTAGTCTTTGAAACATTGAATAAAGTCTGTTTAAACCCTCCATTCTCACCTAGAAAACATAAATAAAAAGTTGCAATTTCAAGTGGATGAAATAATCTTCATTTTCTTATCCCAAATTGCCAAAACTACTTGTAATCCACTTCGGCAAAAATTAAGTAAGCCTTAGGTACACCTGCAAATTATCCTTAGAAGTAAGTTAACATACAGAAATAGTCTGATAATCTTGTTCAGCCAAGAAGCATAAGAATTTTTTCAAATGACCTTTTCCAATGTATCTTTGAATCTTACCAGTTTTTTTCTTCAGAGTGAATCGTGGTTCCATAATCATTCTGGTTCTTTTTCTTACATCCTAAATTCTTATGTGTACCTAAATGTCTAGTTTTACTAGACATACTGTGTTAACCTTTTCTCTATGATTAAGCTTGTAGAAGCATAGACAATGTGGTTTTTTTTAAAGTATATCTAGAATATGTTCAGTTTCACCTCACTCCCAGTGGAACCCACTCCTTTCTCTGTTCTCTATTTTTATTGACATAAACATTTTGCTCTTAGTTGAGAATTATAAAACATATTAAAATCTGACATCTCTGCTTTAATCTAATGTTTTTTCAGGTGCTTATTAATAAGTTTGGATCTGAAACCACTGTCCTCTCTCATTCATACATCCTTGGAATACAGATCAAAATTAAGCTGTTCATTTAGCAATTTCAAGCCTTCTCTTTAAGAAATCAGAGTTCTCAGATCAACCAGGTTCATAAACTAGTTTCCTGAATATATGAAATGATCTTATGCAGTTGTTTTTGTTTCTCTTCATTTATGTTTAAAAGAATTGATCATTCAATCTCGTGTTATATTCTATGACCATTTTTTCCAGAAATATTTCATAAAATAGCAAACAAATCCAAACCAGTAGAAGCACCCGTTGGTGGTTCAGGAATTGTTTGATGATGAAATCTGCTGCCTATTGCATTCAGGAATATCTGGTTCTTCCCAATACTAGTGGAAAACTGTACTAGAATCACGCAATTCTCAGCAGTAATCTTTCTCGTAATGCTGAAGGTTATTATCCATTTCTTACTTCCACCTTAGGTGACTGTAAAAAGCTCCCGCCACTAACATAGTAAAAACTTCCTTCTTTACATACTTATCCCTGGTATTATCCAAAGGTTCTGCTTATAGTTGTCTCAGGAAACTACACACTGGATTTATGTGACTAATTAATTTTAAGTTCAGTGACTATACCAAAACTGGAGAAGATATTTCACATGAAAATTTCGGTCAGTGTAAGGATTTTGCTTTTTTATTCTGTTTTGTAAAAATAATAATAATAATTAAAAAAACCCAAACAACCAAAAACCAAACCCAAACAAACAAAAAAACAGGCAGCCAATCATCATTTCAAATGAAAAATCACAATATTTAGGTTTGAGCAAGTCAACATAAAATTTTCAACTAAAATAAAGTATCACTTGTTATTTCAGTCAACACTGCTTATAAAATCATCTTGAATTTCCAAATATGATTTGTTGATCAGAAACTGCATTTTTCAGTGAGAGAACTGTTAATCTGAAAAAATTTCCTTGTCTCTTTTCATCTTCACACTACTCTGTTTTCTTGGAATTAACTTCATGATTCTTGATATAGCTGTGGAAAAATGATGATATGCAATATGGACAGACTAGTATCTTTCATTATGTATTATTCTAAAGGTCTGTAGTGAAACTTGAACCTCATAACCCTTAACACATGCTGTCAGTAATGGAGATTTGGGTAGTGAAAAATTTTACAACTCAGAAATATAAATCACAACTTCTACCCTTTCCATTGGGAAATGAAGGTGTATATTTCTGCCTTTCTTCTCCCCTGTAGTCTTTGTTTTCCAGTGTCTTCACGTCTATTCAGCAGGTATAATAGAGGGGCAACAGCAGAAAAAAAAAGACCTTGATCCTTTCTCTTATACTCACACAGTTTTTTCAGAAGCGCTGAATGCCAGACTGGCTGTTACTCTTCTTGAGCATCTTACTATCCTTTGCAGGACATTTGAGTCTGCTTCATTCCTCTCGAATACAAGCTGGTCAATAAGCCAAGAAGTGTTAAAGGGCATACATCCTTAACGTTACTTATTCTAAGATAAGTATTTGCAGGTCACCTTCTTGCTCTGTTTAGAGAATCTTCTCCTTTCCAGAACCCTTTCCTAGTGGAGCTGCCTCTACAATAAAGTCTTCCCTGTTGCTTGTGCGTTGTGTTTTCAGACAAGAGAGCAAAGTGCCAGGTACACAAAAACAATGGGAGGGTGAGAGGCACAAATATTTTGGTGAAAACACTGAGTCACCAACAGGACTAGGAGGAATATATTTCATGTTCTTATTAAACCATTGTTCTTCAAAGGTTGTGGCTAATGAGTCAAAATTTGTTTATGAATAGAATATACCCAGCTGAAAATACGTACCAGCTTTTATAGCTAAATATTGTTTCCCTAGAAAATGTCTTTTAAGTTATCTACAGAGAGAAACCACTTCCTTTCAGGAAAAAATATGCTCTCACATACTCATTTTTAAGCAGTAAGTGGAAAACAAAGATTCAGCAATGTTCTCCCTAGGACTGATACAGTTTCAATCCTGATCAGATACAATTGAAATACATCCTATGTGGTGATAAAGAAACAAAAATAAAGAACATATACATAATAACAATACTATGTGCTAGAAAGTTTTTGTATGCTTAGAAAAAGCAGGTTATAACAACTTCTTCTTCCATGAAAACTGCCAGAAAAGTTTGAGAGATCTCAGCATTCAAAGTATCCTTATCAACTCTGACATTTTACAAGCAGCCTCTCCTCCCATTCTCCAAAAAAAACCCCTCCCAAATCCAACCTTCTTCTCTCCTCTCACAAGATATATACTCTACAAACCCCAAACAAATGCAGAAATGTCCGGTGCGTGTTAGGTTATGGCAAGAACAGTGGGTAGAGTTATTTCAACCAAAGTGTACTGGAAGATTTCAAACCAGATTTTTTTTAATTTTTTTTTATTTTTTTTTTTTTTTTAGAATAGAGTCTTTAGAGAGAGAACAGAAAGCACTGCAGCTCTGGTTTCCTTGGTATGGGCAACAGAAGAGTCAACAGTGAACTGACTCCATTTTCCCTCACAAAGAGGCAAATGGGAATGACACAAAAAAGAACCAGCCATCTCAATTTAAAATTGCAGAAAAAGTACCCTTTGTACTATCATCCAATTCATCCACTTGATATGCACCCTGAAAAGGAGGGAAAAACTATGTAAAATCTAAACCCTACTGTTTTCTACTTCTTCAGCAATATTAGCAACCATGAGGTGAACCTGGAGAAATCCTTTCCAATTACATTAGGACAGATATATTTCTACAAAAGTCTGAAGAGAAGCTGAGAAAGACTTGGAAAGGTCATTATGAAAAGATTAAAAAAATCACTTGTGGCTTATTCCTTTGTGCCAGGAATAAGTGTTCTACCTCTGCTGCTAGATGACAGTGAAAGCAACTTGCGAGTTGCATTGACGGAATAGGTAACAGTTCATCTCGAAGTAACGCCATTTTATCCTCAGATTCAGTTACAACAGAGGAAGCCTGACAAAATGAAAGTTGAGAGAAAGGATATGTTCTCTGTTTATAACTACATCAGGGTGGCAATCCCCAGGGAAGGAAAATAACAATTTAACTTAAAGGCCAGACATTAACACTGAAACAAATGAGTACAACATAGCATGACTACACTCACGGTGAAAATTAGGTTTCTGCTTGCAAATAGCCAAAACGAAGCCAAAATCAAATTGTTTAAAGATTGAGTTTTCCTGGTTACTTTTGATGGTAAGAGACTAGATCCTCCACCGTACAAGGATATGATTAGCTTAGCACAAATTATCAGCCTTCATGCAGAAATATCAGCCTCAGTCATCTGTCTCATGCAAAATGTCAGACTCAATAATTTGAATAATCCCTTTTACACTAAACTGTAATGAATTCCTAAGAATTCGCACACACTAAATTGGGAGATAGGATTCTTAAATACAAATTCCTCATAAATTACAGAAGTGTTTTTTTTTAGTTGAAATGATAAAGTTCTTAAACTGCATGAGGTGGATGAGGTCCCTCGTGCCATCCCATGCAAGACAAGCAATATAGTGTGTTCGTTAATCTATGTCATAGGAGTATTGAACATACAACAGCTATCAGGTTTTCTACATTTGATAGCACCTGAGAGGTCACTGGTAAGGGTTAAAGACTTTGTTAGCACAAATTATGAGACTTTTACCAGTAGGTGAAGATACAGTATAATAAATACTGACTATACACCACTTAAATCTGGATTTCAGGTAAATAAGGAAATTAATTGACTCAGTTTTTGCATAAGAAAAGTTCGGTAATGTTAGACCAGTTTATCTTGTGTTGGTTTTCTATGCTGAAGCACTTCTTGCATTTTCCCTTTAAGTTTCAGTTTCCCAATTGTTTATTCTTTGGAAATTCATCTTCTTAATGCAGATTAGGTAGATTTATCAATGTATGTAGTGTCACATGACTATTGCTGCTTTCATATAGCTCTTCAATTTACTAGGAAGCATAAACAAAATTTAGCCTAGCTGTCTAGAAATAATCCCATGTTGCCATGTGAAATCTAAGCATAAGTGAAGCAAATAGAACCCAAATAAAGTAGTGTGCATAGTCTGTGTCATGCAATATGACTGTGTTCACCAAGCTCCAACACTTCCATTTCCTCCCTCCCCAGATTTTTCTAGACCTAGCCATGAGGTATTGGAAATATTTTTCATAAAGGAGTAAATTATAATGAGAATCTTGCTATACGACAGATCTGCACAGAGTACTTAAAGTTCTACTTATTTGAGAAACTGGAATAAATCCACTCTAGTCCATTAGAATGATAATGGAGTGATTCAAGGTTTTCATTTTCAGCTCCTAAAACCCAGGAAATTTTTCAAATAAATTTCCAATCATGCTTTATGGTGAAGCATTGTCAGAATCTAGATAGCTCAATGGGAGCCTAAAGGTTTTACATGTGTGAAATCCGTGACCTTAAAAATTTGATAGCGTCCCTTTGATATTGGATAAACCTCAGGTCACTCAGCTTTAGATTAAGGATACATTTCTGAAATATTTACTACCAGTTTTAATGTTTATTATGGGTGCCGTTTCATGGAAGTCAAGAAGTTTGATCCTTAGCTCCCTTGGAGAAGTTGTACAAACACAGACATGGTCCTATACCCCCTTCCTGCCAGCTAGAGTTTGCTTTAATCTTGTATTTAAACTGAAGGCATTTCAGACCTGTTCTAAACCTGCCTAGGTAACAACTAGAGAAGATAGCTAGCAACTAAATAAAATCTTCTTTGAGCTAAAATATTGTTTGGATACACTTATGATTTCCAAGTTGCTCTTTAGGCCATAGTCCATTGTGAAATACCAAAACAGTTAAAGCTCAGAAAATACGGGCTCGGATTCGTCCAAGCAGTCAATGTTCGGAAGGATTAAAAGCAGAACACTATTTAAATGATATTTGACCATAGTTTCCAGTGGAATGCACCTATCCCTTTGTGTCTCTGTTGTAATAGATTCTTACAGAAAAGTTTTTTTTTCACGCTTATTCAGCAATGCGATACGTGGTTTCCCCATTCTTTCGTTGCAATTTCATGCTTTTTGTTCTCACTGTGTGTCTCTGTTTTTTCTGCAGCATTCCATATTACTATTTTTTTATTTCTCCCTCACTCTTTTACCGTGTCTGTGATGCTAGCTTGTTGCTCAGGTTCTCCTCATGACTTCTTTTGCACGGATCATGGCACAATCTTCCTCCTCTGTTCTGATCTGAATGCTAGCATTGTCTCTGCATTGCTTGGTCCACAAGATCTACGCTTGCTTACAGGTAAATAGACAATGAACTTCACATTAGCTTGATAGACAAAAGGACTTAGTTGCCAGTTTTTAAAAAATTGTATTACTTTACCTTTCACACATCACGTGGAGGTTGTGATCATATTTTTGTCGTATTACTCCACTTCCAAGCACAATCCTGACTGGAAGTGCTAGATGATCCTGAATTATAAACATGTGATAATAAATAATGAGCAACTAATACACACAGCTAGATGTCCTCTTTGACAATGAATATTACTGCTAGAAGGCTACTTATTTTATGCCCATGGGAAATCACAGCTAAATAAAACCTGAAAAGCCAGTTGGCTAATGTCCCTACTTACACACTGTGTGTGGTACATCTGGATAATTCCTATCTCGTATGTGTTCAGTCTGTTTTAAAATTTCCAGTAAAGATTTGGCTTGAAGGGGATGAAGCAAAGACCAGTATCATCTTTTGGGTTTCACAGCCTTCTTTACTACCAGCTTTTCTGATTCATAAACCTTCCTCCCTGAAAATGAAGACCTTTACTGGTTTTGAATATCAACTGACCACTGTGCTGTTTACAAACACGTTTTAATTTTGGGAAGTATTATTATGTCTTTCCTTTTTCTGGGTCATTTTTGGGGGATGCTTTTGTTTGTTTGTTTGTTTATTTTTAAACCAGGTAAATGCACTTTTTTCACACTTTTTTCATAGTTCATGTTTGTTAAAACTTACATTCTTAGTTTTGTCCCCTGGAGCCTCTCTGTTTTATTTACAGCATATTTTAGGAATGGTGCCCAAAATGGAACACTTTATCCTACCCATAAAAGCTGACAAAAGCTTTTATGAAGCTTTAGGAATTGATAAGCATTTAAGAATGCTTACCTCCCTTATGTAATATATACCTCATCAGAATGATGTTTGCCTTTTTGTAATGGAATCTCCTTTACCATAAATTTAAGATGACATGTTTTCATCTCTGTATCCTTCTCTGGAGTGCTGCTGCCCAGCTAGTCATTTTGCATTTATGCATTTGAATTTCTTTTCTGAATGCAATGTTATGCTCATGTCTTCCTTAAGATTTACTAATTCCATGTGTTTTCTCCAGTTTATCAAAATAATTTTGAATTATTGTTCTGCCTTGCAAAATCCCTACATCCCTTTCCATCCTGGTATCATCTGTTAATAGTTATACTTAATTTTCAATCACTAGTGGAATCATTCAGTGACATAATTGTCTTAACAGCTTTTTAAGAGAGTCTACTTTCCATGCACTCCCAGACCGACCATCAACCATCCTCTGAATACAGGATTTGGGTTTTTTTTACTCAGTTAAGTGTCCACGTTCCAGCACTTGGATTTTGACTATATTGAAGTAGATTGCTTAGAAAAATGTTAATGTGCGTGGTGGCAAGCGACCTGCTAATATCACCATCTCTCACACTTTCCCCTTACCCATAAGCTAGTTACCTTGTCAAAAAAGGAAACTAGATCAGTTTGTACTGTTTTTTCTTGATATAACTCTGTTGGCCATTTTTCTGTCACCTTATTGACCTTCAATTATGTACAAACTGATGAGTCATTTGGTTCAGTATCTTTCAGGCACACTGCCCTTACAAAGCTATAGTGATGCTCATACAGCAGATGATGTCCACTGAGCTCCCTCAGATGTATCTACACAGCACACAGCTTTGTGCTCAGCCATAGTCACTGCTACCAACCTCAGCCGTGAGTTACCTATCGTTATTGACTTTGATCTCCTTATGCTAATAGTTCTGATCTTCTTAGTTTTTTGAGTAACCCTTTAGATCACCCTCCAAAGGGTGGAATGTTGTACAATGAAATCTGGAGAACAGAAAAGTGCTTTTAGCTGCTGTCAGTATTTTCTGAAATGGCTGTAAGAAAAATTTTCGCTCTTCCACTGATGAATGTTTCTAATTGCTTTTCTTTTAACATACCTTGCTGCTACAGTTTTTCCCCAGCTTCTTCCTCAATGGGAATATTTTCCCTCATAACTTTGGAAGTGGCTTAGAATTAATTCCGCAGGCAACTGAGGCAGCCACAGGGCACTCTGCAGGGCAACGTTCATACTCCAGCGATGATCCTACGCCGTGTCTGACAGAAGGCCTCGCTCTCAGACAATTTCAGACATTGGGAGCTCTCCCATTGAAGAGTTTAGATCACAAAGAGAGAGTTTCAATGTGCTGGCAGGCGAGACACTCAGGAAAATCAATCTGAGTGAATGAAAGGTATGCTTCAAAGGTGGGCATGTTAAAAATCAATGAACCCCCGAATAGGAATAAAAATTGATCTTGCTTGTACTTAGTATACTGCTCTTTGAAAGCAAAGCATATTAAATTAAGACCAGTTTAGATTTTGAATCAGCTCTGCATGGAGTAGTTTAGCAACATTTAACACTTCAAGAATTGATTCAGATTTTCTGAGAATTCCTGTAAATTAAAAAGATTTATTATTTCTTCTCTTTGTGTCTTCTGCAGCACTAGGCACTTTGCTGGTAGTTGAAACAAATAATGAAAAAATACTGAATGGTTAACATTGTATTTTCTGTTTTTTGTCTGCCTGGAGTCATAAGATAAAGGATTTTAGTAGAGGCATGAAAGCAGTATGTCAGGTTAAGTTCTTTTTTTTTTTTTTTCTTTTCTGTTGCTTGCTAGAAACTTGCAAAATCCTTTCTAAATGCTTTGTAAAGACCTAAAACAATCAAATGGGAGAAAAGAGCGAAAAGCATTTATACATGGAAGCTGATGTATTGCCCTTACAGTCACTGAATTCTCCTTCCTGCACCAACCTAAAAAACTGGAGTATCTCTGTGTCTCTGTAAGACCTAAGGTGCCATTATCAGCATTTGAAAACAGTGCAACAACCATATTTACTGGTCGTTGTCTAAACAAATGGATCAAAAAAGTTTTTATTAGGAATGTACATTTTTAGCAATTTTCATTTTGGCTCACATGCTACAGTAAGGGAAGTGAGGAGTAACTTCGCTGGCTTCCACTTCAGCAGATTAACTCGGATCTAGACCAGCGTTTCTGGGAACAGAATTTGTCCTCCTGGTAATGGGCGAAAAGAGACAGTAAGCCTCTTGCGGGGATTGTGCAGCAGAGACCCCAGGGATGAAGAGACTCAGCTGGACCCAGCCATATGGAAGAAACTATGGGCTCCCTTGAGCATTTCCAAACTACACCTTGCTGAAGGCTTAGTCATCCCCGCTGGGGGTTGCCATCTATGAAAGACAAATCATTTTCACCTATTACTGGGGTCTCAAGAGCTGTTATAAATCAGATGGAACTGAATTCACAAGCAAGGAAAACCAAACCCAGTTAAAATTCAGTTTAGAGCCTGATGCACTCACTATTTTCCTGAGAATGCTGAAGACGCGCTGACAATAAACAGCACTTCAGGAAAATTTATCAGGAACGTTGTGTGTATTCAGAACACAATTTTTTGAAACGGGAAGTGTTTTCTGAAGGAGCAGAGCGGCATTAATGCTGCTACTCGACACATTTTAACCTACGGAATAACGCTTGCCCATGTCATTTTATTTTCGAAAATAATTTATGAGCCATTCTGGTGTGTTTCGCACTAAAACTGCACCCGTAGAAAACGCCAAGAAACCCCTCTTTCTCCTCCGTAGCGACTGCTGCCCAGGGCAGACAGACAGGACGACCCTCGCCGAGATATTTACCAGCGCTGCCGGCGACGCTTCAGCCCCCCTCCCTCGCCAGGCAAAACGCACCCGAGCACCGCGGCCGACCCCGGCCCCGCTCCCTCCCCTCCCTCCTCTCCCTTCTCCCTCGCGGGGCGCTGGACACCCGCAGGCCGCGGCTGCCTCAGAAACTCCGCGCAACAACTCCGCGCGCCGGGGCGGCGAGGAGGGGGGGGGCGAGGGGAGCTCCGCCGCTCTCCCGGGGCGGGGGGCGGACCTGCCCGCCCCCCCCCCGCCGCCGCGCGCTCCCCCAACTTTCATTCATTGTTGGCGTCGCCGCGCAGCTCCCCCCCCCCCCCGCTCGCCCCCCGCGCTCGCCGAGCCGGGGCCGGGCCGGGCCGGCCGGGGCGGGCGGCGGCGCAGCCAGTGAGCGCGGCGCGGGGCGCTGCGGGCGGGGCCGGGGAGGCGCGGCCCCGCCGCCCCTATATAGGGCGGCGCGTGGGGCTCTCCCGGCTCCGTGGGAGCGGGGCGAGGGGCGCCGCGCCGGGCCGGGCGGGCGGCGGGCGCCGTGCGGCCGCGTGGGGAGCTCTCGGCGAGGCGCCGGCGGAGGTCGCGGCCGCTCTCGGGGAGCACTTTCCGCGGGCGGCGGCAGGCACCTTGCAGCGGGGAGGAGAGCCGGCCGGCCTGCGTGCGGCGGTGCCATCCTATTGTTCAAGCGGAGAGAGTCGGGGTGCGAGGGAAGGAGCCGGCGTGTCGCCTCCCGTCTCCCGCTGCCGGCCCCCCCCCCCCCCCGGCACCCACCCACCCCCCCTCGCCTCCGCCGTTTCCCTCTGCGCCGGAGGAGCGCCGCCGCCAGGGAGCCGAGGGCCGGGCCGGGCTGTTCGGCGCCAGCACCGACAGCTCAGGTGCAGCGGCGGGATCGGGGGAAGGGGCGCGAGCCCTTCCCGAGGCGCTGCGCCTCGGCGGGCTCCGGGAGAGGAGGAAAGTTGCTCCCTTTCCAGCAGCGACCCCGGGAGCCGCTGAACTGGCCTCACCTGGAAGGACTGAGCAGTTCCTACCTTTCCCATCAGGTGCCTTTGCCGCAGCAAAGCCCCGGTATCCGGGAGACCACGGGGAGTAGCGTAACGCGCCCACCCCCCCGCCCCTCCCGCCCTCGCCGCGCACCGCTCGTGTGATCTGGTCTGTCTCGCCGTGCTCCCGGGATCACAGGAGGATCTATAGCTGTGATCTGTCACCGAGGAGGAGGAGGTCGTGGATGAACTCCCTTCCAGCAGGGCAACGAATCACTTCTCGACTGCTTATTATTATCGTGCTCTAGGACCAGCCCTTTCCTGCTAAACTTGGCTTGGGAGCTTACAGCAGGAGGGGGCGCGGGGGGTGGAAAGCCAAGCCCAACATCATCTTGTGTGTTTGACTTTTTTTTTTTTTTTTTTTTCTTCCTCCCCTCCCGCCTCCTTCCGTGAGACAGTTTGATGAATGCCTGCGAGAGGGGTATGATTTGCTGAGGCGCCTCTGGCAGGGCGGTGTGTGCGCGGTGTCAGCCCCGCCGCCGCCCCCCGTGGGGCTGTGAGCGGCCCGCGGCGGGGGACGCGCGTGGGAGCGGCTGCTGCGCTGCGCGGGCCGCCGCGGAGGAAGCGCGCCGCTCGGGCGGACGGGGCTCCGCGGCCTCTCGCCGGGGGCTCGGAGGGGAGCGACGGCTCGGAGGAAGATAAGGAGCTCGCCCAACTCCGCCGTACCCTGAGCCCGCGGGTTTGCTTCGCCTCGCCTTCGCGGGGAGCGTGTGAAGACGAGACCCGAGTGCCGCCTCTCCCCGGCACCCGACGGGCTAGCGAGGGAGGGCCCGGGCCCGGCCCCCCTCCCAGCGAAGTTGCCTTCGGCCGCGGATCGCTGCCCACCCGCCTCACTTTGCCGCCGGGGTCGTTTTGTCGCCTGAGCTTCGGATAGAAAGGACTTCGCTCGCTCCGCACCCTGAAAGTTGCCCGAGCGCTCCCCGCGGCGAGGAGGAGGGCGGCGCGCCCCGCGCCTCCCCGGGGCCGAGGCCGGCGGGCCCCGGCCGGGCGGCAGCGGGCGGGGATGATGTGCGGCTGGGGGAAGCTCACCCTGTCCCTGGGGCTGCTGCTGGCGATGGCGGGCGAGGTGGCGCCGCAGCCGTGCCCGGCGCAGTGCTCCTGCTCGGGGAGCACCGTGGACTGTCACGGGCTGGCGCTGCGCGGCGTCCCGAGGAACATCCCCCGCAACACCGAGAGGCTGTAAGTAACCCGGCCGGGGCGGCGGCGAGCGCCCCGGGGCCCCCGGCTCCCGTCCGCGCTCCCGGGGCAGGGCTGGCCCCGCGGAGCCGGCCCGCTTTGGGGTCCCGACGCCCTGGGGGGGGGGGGGGCGTGGGGCGCGTGTGGGGGGTGGGTTGCGTTCCCTTCCCCTGCTGCCGGCGGTGCCCGTTTCACGGCGATGCGCGGGAGAGGTGGACGCTGCTCCCAGCCGCTGCCTTTCATCCCGGGAAGCCGCGGCGAGGAGCGCCGTTCCCGCTGCCGCGGGGAGCGGGGGCGGCGGGGCGGGCACCACCGCGGCCCGGGGGGCGCCCCGAGGCGGCGGCGGAGCGGCCTCTCCGCCCCCCCCACCTTCTTCCCCCGCCGGCGCCCATTTCCCGGCAAACTTGGCTATTGCGGCTTGCTTTCCCCGAGGCGGTGGGGAAGAGCCGGGCGCGGGCAGGCCGCGGGGCGGGCGGCGGAGCTCCGCGGGCGCGCAGCGCTCGCTCCCGCCCCGCCGGCCGCGGCGGCTGGGCGCGGGGAGGCGGGCGGGGGCGCGCTGCCGCCCGCTGCCCTGGCGCGGAGCGGGAGCCCGGCGGCGCTCTGCCCCGGCGCAAGCCCCGCATCTGTCCGCCTGTGGGCGAGGGCACGCCGGGGTGTTTCAGCCTCTTCCCCGCTCCCAGGGCGCGAAGTTGTGCCTCAACTGCGATCCCTCCCCCCATCCGCTTGTTGGGAGCGTTCGCGTACCCTCCGGCTGGGGTGTTTTCTGGTCTAGAGAGAGCGAGCGAGCATGTGGTGGGTTATTTATCGTACCGGGCTGCCTTTCGGAAGGGTCTGAGGAGTGGGAGAGGTGAGCACGTTAAATGACTTGCTAGAGAGCGAGAAGTAAATGCTGGGGTACAAACACGCATCTCGAGTGACGAATTTCACTGAGGAAGAGTACCAGGGACACGTTTCTGCTGAGACTTGTGCGGTTTCTGAACAGTGGTGTTTTGGCCACATGTGGTATAAACAGCCAAAAGAAAAAAAAAAATTTTTTTTTTTTTTTTCCTAACTACGATGGGGATGAACTGTAATTGTTAGGGTAGTTCCCATATAACACCGCTTCCTAATGGCTTACCTCAGGAATTGCGAAGTCTGGTTTTATTTGTAGTGATTGGAATTGAGGGAAGTTTATATCTTGACTCCAAAATGTTACGAAAAAAAGGGCATATAACTCCAGAAGAGAAAGCAGTGCTGAAGTCTCAACAAAAATGCTAGGGCCTAAATAGAGTTTTCCATTGCTTCTGAGCAGGCTTTGCTTTCTGCAGTCAGTATAGCTTTTCCTGTGCAGCAAGTGAAGAGTTTAGTTTTCATAAAATCGTGTTTCTCATCACTTACTTACCCTCCAACAGTCTCATGCTTGTTTGAAAGCTAACGTTTGCTATAGGAAGTTATGCCCTATTCTGCCTTTGTAGCAGTACTATGAAAGCTGAAAGTTGCTTAAAAATGGTGAAAATTGTCTTGATTTCAGCCACTTACTCAGTTTTTGTTAACAGTCAAACAAATACTGTAGCATATATATATAGTAGCTTTAGTGGTTTTCTGAATGCAGTTCTAACCACCACCAGACAGGTTTTGACTCTTCTATATCGTTAAGGATAAATATGAGCTTTATAATGGCAGGCAGAACTGAGTTTGTAAGGGTCTCATTACAAAGTTTGAAACTACTACTTTCAAGATAAACCTTCGTTCAGTCACTTGGAAATTAGGAACTCACACAGTTGTAGGAATGGTTTGTTGGGTTCATTTACATCTCCTAATTTCTGAAAATGCTGTGCCCATGAAAACAAACAAAACAATTTAAAAGTAACTTTTGAATGTTTTAATTTTGCTGCTTATAAATTATTCTTCTTAGGGATCTTAATGGAAATAACATCACAAGAATCACCAAGACCGACTTTGCTGGTCTAAGGCACCTTCGAGTTCTGTAAGTTTTCACTTTCTGTCACTGGTACCTTTTAGGACTGATGCTACAGTTTGTTATAAAAACCACTGAACTAGTTATCTTTCAGTTTATAAGCTGGATGGGTTATCACTCTTTAACTGCTGTGCTACTGCATCTGAATTTACAGCCCCTCCCCCATGTGTTATAAACTCATATGAATAAGTTAGCAATTGCCTTAAATGTAATCTAATTTTTTTTAATCTCTCCTTAAGGCTATGAGATAACTTGAGGATTTAATTCAGCATGTCGCTTATGAGTTGCTAGAATTGGTTGAATAACTGTTAGAGTGACTTCAGTTTAAGTTAGGAAATTTATAGTTCATACTCGAAATGGGTACTCTCAACCTGAAGGGATTTTTTTTTAGAAAAAAAGTTATTCCTTTACTGAATTTAAAAGCAAGTCCCAGGTGATGATGATTGCTTTTCTACAGTTTCTGGGCAAAAAGGAAACACTTTAGTGGTGAATTTGAGGAAGTAATGATTTGGTTTGGAGGTTTTTTTTTGTAAATGCTTTTGTTCCAAGCTTTATGAAGCTTTCAGAATTCTGTGGGGTTTTGGTTTTTCTGGGGGGAAAAAACCCCCTAACTAATACCAAGTTTAAAATACTGCAGAATTTACTTAGCTTATTTGTTAAGGCTATTTAATTTGAGCAAGTAGTCGTATAAAATCCTTTTCTGTTTCCCTCTGAAACAGAATATCACATTGTAGAGTAATTTTTAACATTTTTACAAAACAAAACTACTGTTACAGTTACAGCCACTGTGCAATCTTTCAGTAATGTTTTTTTCCCAACACCACAGTTCAGTGTTTTTGTTTTGTTATTCTCGTGTGAGACTAATATTGCCTTCGTATTGTTCAACTGGAGTCTTATAACTTGCCAAAAAGGAATGATGTATGTGTGTGTGTGCACACAGCATGTATGCATATGTGTAATTTTTTAACTTGGGACTCTTAAAGTAAATGAGGAAATGTAGTATCTATTCCTCTTTCTTTTACCAAGGATTATTGTTCCCCTTTTGGGTATATGAGCCTGTGTAAAGTGTTGGTGACGGGTCCGGAAGGTTAAAGTGGATGTCATTCTAGAATAACTGTTGTACTGTTTCAGTGAATATGTGGTTGCCTTTAAGTGACTACTGTTAATGCAACAAGTTATCTTGGAGCTATTAATACTTATATGTAAAAATTTCTATATTTCAGTCAGCTCATGGAGAACAAGATTAGTACTATCGAGAGAGGAGCATTCCAGGATTTAAAAGAACTGGAGCGGCTGTAAGTATATTTAGAATTAAAAATACAATATTTTTTTTTATCAAATCAGTTGTGTGTTAGGGTACTAAGGCCTCTTTTTTTTTTTTCTTCCCTATTTTCTTAAACTTGGGACATCTATTCTTATTGAGACACAAGAGAAGTAAAATTCTCAAGCAGTATGTGTGGGACCCAGGCAGGGGGGAGCTTTCATGAGCAGTCCAGATTTGGAGTGTAAACTGCAATTGTCTTGTAGGAAATAGCTTGAATACTATCAAATATTTTCCCTTGAATACACAGGGACTTTTTCAAACATGAATATGCCTAAAAAAGCTTGTTCTCTGGGGTACAGTGTTAGATGTTAGTCTTGGAGATGTTGGATGTTTTGTACAATGTCTTATTGGAAGTAACTGCTGGTTATAAAGTGTTGTCTTGTTACAGAGTATGAAAGCAGTAATTGAATTCTACTCTAGTTTTTACATGACAAACTTTTACAAAGGCTTAGAAAAAATGTGAACTGTTAACTTTCAAAAATTAATTGGATTTGGACTTTAAAAAAAAAATTGAGTACTGTGGGGAGAGAGGATGGAGTGGGGATGAGAGGATCTTGTCTGGTGAATTGCAAACACCTGCTTGGTTGCAGTAGGACATAGAAAATGCGGGATTCCCAAACTGCTTTAGCTTTTTATAACAGTTGTTTATTTTTCAGTATGTGCCACCTTATTTTGTTGCATTTCCTCAAATGAAAGTATTTTCTTAAAATGTAGTGTACAACTTGGGACATCCGACTTATTAAAGGCAAGATCCTGATTGTTGGATGCAGTTTCAGTTTGGAGCTAGGAGAGTCTAAGAATGCCACTGTATTAATGTATATTCATGTAGAACTTCAGAGTAGTGTCTTCATTATTACGCATCTTAGTTGCTGCATTTTCATTATATCTCTTTTTCTTTAAGCATGCCTCTGAGGTCTTGTTTAGTTTTTCATTTGCTGCTGCTTTAGCTTCATAAAAGCATTTCTACTTTACTCCATTGAAGAGCAGCATTGGCCTAAACATTCTGTTTGTTTTATTATGGTTGTGCTCTGTATCCACAGCTGCTGTGTGTTTAAAACAAAAAAACCCCACAAACCATTATGGTTTGGTTGGTCGTATAGACTAAGCTATTCAAGAGACTTAGTAACCACCAGTGCAATTATGATATTTCTGTAGTAGTTGAAATATCATGGACTTGGGTTAATTACCTCATTTTTTCAAATAAAACAAAGTAACTTTTTGACCTAAGAATTGAAACTGTTGTTATATAGTGCAAGCTTTTTTGAATAAATTTTAATGAGATTGATTGCTCTTAGAAATGCGTAGTCAGATTTTTTCAAAGTTGTATTAAAAGACTTAATGCAATGCTTTTTTACAATGTGTTTTAAACTTTGTACAAAGTATAGGGATTTAGTACAGCTTCTCCTGCTGAGGGATATATTGGAATAATGTATACGCATTCCTAAATTTGGTTTATAGGGTCTAGCTAAAAAATTAAACAGCAGTGTAGTTCATATTGCAAAAGTAAGTACGCATAGATGAAACATGAATAAACATTAAAAGATCCATGCTTTCACTGTGAATGTGGTTTGATGCTGAGATACCAAATACTTTCTAAGTTTTAAAACAGCATATAGTCAACTTTGTTTCTTGATTATAGTGAAGCAAGACCCTGCTATGTGATTTATTAACAATATTTCAGAAATTATTTTAACTTGTGTCATAATTTTGAGGCATTTAATGGTAAGATTTCTGAAGTATAGAATTGCAATACTAGAAAAAAAACACTTTAGGGGTTAACTAACTTGTCTGACGTGTTCGCATTTTGCCATTACATTTTCTGGTTTTTTTTTTTTTTCCTTTGGTCGTCTCTTGATAAATTTGTAAAATCTTTGGAAAACAATAGCTATTTTCCAGTCACATAAGATACTAGTTTTGAGGAGAAATTGATAATTGTGGCTACTTTTCTAGGTCATTTTGTTCACCCTTCAGCAGGCAAACTATGACATTTGAAAGTTTATTCATTTAGACCTGCAAAGTTAGATTCTGTTTTGTCTTCAGAGTTATTTTGCATCTGCTGCAGTAGTTGTCAGAGTTTCTTTAATTTGCTGGAATTCGGTCAGTGTTAGGTGTGTGGGTGACTTGTAATTTGAATATATATGCAGGATGTCTTTAAACCGCCCCAGCTGTTGGCTAAGAGCAAATATTTCATATTTGTGAGGAAAAGCTGAGAAAATTCCTCTTGTTTACAACTGCCAAGTCCATCTGATGAAGGCGCATTGTTATCTGACAGCCAATTCATCTCCTTGAGATTCCGAAATTCAAAACGATTTCTCAGGAAACTTGTGGATCCTTCCTTCAAGTATTTTCTTTTATGCATTAAATAGCAAGCCCTTTAAAGCTTTTTAGTTTTTTTCAATGTGTAAGTGTAGGATGTCACATTTCCACTGTAAGTGTAGTGTGCCAAGCTACTGTCAAAGAATACCTGATGCAGTGCTTTTAGCATGCCAATGGAAGGTAATGAACTCAATTTGGTTTATAAGATTGTTTACATGTAATATTTCTTCTGTTTTAATATCTTGTGCTAGTGTATACAGGCTGAATTTTAAAATGTGTTTCCTGTAGTTCAGTACTCTCTTTAATGTGAAGAACAGACTTTCACAGTAGTTTCCCTTTGGGAAGAAAAATAAATCCATCTCTCTAGGTTAAGCGGTGCTTTTGGGTTTTTTGTTTTTGAACTGGAATTTCAGTTAGAAAATAATTTCTTCTTAGACCAGTTACTCTGATTTCCAAAGAACTGTTTGGTTGATCAGTAAGTTACTTGTCACGAATACTCATTTAGATCTGATCATGCAAAATGCTGAATATCCTCAACTCCCTCTAAGGGAAGACCTGAAGCACTTTGCAAAATTAATCTCTGAAGGAAGAAACTCTCAGCAGTCTCTTCAGAAGAGAGCTACTTAAGATATGATTTGATTAAATCTATGTATACCTCTCTCAGGTGGATAGAAATGTTTCTCCTATAGTTTAGTAAAACAACAACAAATCTCTAGTACACTAGATATATGTAGTAGTATGTACACAAAGCTATTTAGACCTAATGTGCTCCATAACAGGAATTTGTGTCACACTAGTGTAATTGTAGAATTGCAATGGAAACCAAAACCACAATGAATACTGCCGTAGCTAGTGATTGTTACCACAGCAGCCCACCTGTAACTTTAAATTAAAAATGTTCAGTTAACAATAAGTGATCGTGTAGTAGTGCCTACCACATAAGAACTGGGAGGGAAAACAAGGTGGAAACTAGCAACTTAATCAGGTAAGTTTTAGGTTTGTGGAAACTTTAGTTGCTGGAGAGACCCTGGTAAAGCTGAAGGTGATTTTGCTATAAGCCTTTTAGTTGGATACTTCTCTGAAAAGTCTTCAGTCGAATGTTCACTTTAGTTATAATCCCTGGCAGTCTTGTCTGAAGGCTCAGCTCTTAATGGGGTACTAACTCCAGTCCAAACCAATTTGGTACAACACTGCCTGAGCTAGTAAGTCTGCCGTGAATATGGCTTTCTTCACAGCCTGTATCTTGAGTGGCTGAATCAACATGGTCTGTTGTGTTGTGTAGATGCTCTGTCTGCTGAAACAAGCCCCTTTGAACTTCAATACATACAGCCCGTTTTTCAATCACTGGGACAGCTCGTACCTTTGTGTACATCCTGAAGCAGTGTCAAAAACTCTTGGCTTGATTATGATCTTCTTTGTCCTGTATTTAACATCTGCAAGACTTTTTATATTAACTAGTAACCTGTATGATGAGCCCATGTTTCTATGAGTAGAGCCTTTAAAGAGTATATGGCCATTCAGTACATGGCAAGTCCCCAAAAGAAAGGATTGGGATTGTGACCCGTTACGTTGTCTGAACCTTTCTCATGTAGACCACAGTTGTGTATCAGTGGTGGGTTTCAGTGTGTTTCATGGCAGGAAGGCACAAAGGGTCAAGGTATGGAGAATTTCCACAACATTTAAGAATTTCCAGAGACCACTGCTTATTATGGGAGACAAAACCTTTTGAAATGATTCCTTATGAGTATGTGAAATTAAACACTTGTTTCTTATTTCTTTATAAAGCTGTCAACTTGGGTGTGATGCTTATAATAGTTTGAAATAGCCTCTTAAGAAAACAAGTTGAAGATAAAGTGAAAAGCTCCACTTTCTGAAAAATAACACTATTATTACACTCAGCTTTAAAAATGACTTTTAAAAAGTGTGGTCAATTGTTATCCCCAAGGCCGCCACCTTCTCTGGTGTTGCAGCTACTGTTCAAAGTATCCCAGTGTTTTTACAAGCCATTGTCATCTGAAGGGAAGTATAAAATTTGAAGACAGCTGCTATAGACTGTTGAACCAGTTCTATTATAAGCTACTTAAGTCTAAAATTTCCTTACAGTTCTCTGTACTCCAGAAATACCATGTAGTCAGGTTTTGAGGGCTAAATATACTCTTCACTTATTTACATAGCAGAGCAGTTACCTTTTCATTTAGGAAAACATGTTTTTTGGCTGATAGGAACACTGTTTTTAATCATAAATTTTGCTAATAATTTTTTGATGTCTAGTAGTTGGGATGCCAGCTATGAACTTTCTAAGATTATGCTAAACATCCAAAAGATGTCAGCATAGGAAGAGTTTACAGCAATCATTTGAAAACTACCCACATTTTTCTTCCTGTATTTGTGAATAATCCATTGAGGCAGCAGCATGCCCCTAAAATGCTAATTTGGAGTCTGATTCTGCAGACATTTACCACGTGAATAACTTGGTTTGCATGAGTAGTCCCACTGATTACTCTTGTGAGAAAGGTTACTTGTGTGGCCTAAAAAGTTTCCAGGCCAAGCCCCTACACTTTTGATACTTGAATTAATAGAATTTATTTCTAAAATGTCTGTTTAATATCTTAATAGTTCTAAAGAGCTCTCTGTGTAGACTTAAAAAACCAAACTAACAAAAAACCCCCAGAAACAAAAAACCCCAAATCCCACAAAACCTATTTCTGCTGAAAACTACTGTGGAAGTAAAAATCTTACTCTCTCAGGCCCTAGAACAACTGCAACTTCTGAGTCAGTATCTGAGCTAAATATTTATGCTCCCCGTACCTCCTCAAAAACCAGCCCCTCTGAGCTACATGGTGCAAATAAGATGAAATCCTGTGTTCGAGCAAAGAATGCTGTAAGGGTTGAATATCAAGTTGGTACTTGAAATGGCTTTTAAACTGAAAGCTATCTATGTTGTATTTTCATGTTTCTTACAATGTATTACTGAGTGATGGAGAAAGAAATATTTCAAGAATTAAATGTTTTGTTACAGTTCATGCATTTTTCTAAATTTTTACAACACAATTCTAAAATAACAAACTGAGGAATTGTCTGTGCTTGCTATTTATTGGGACTTCATCTCCACAAGTACATTAAATGAGTTATTAAAACTTAAGATGAAGAGAGCATTTACTTAGGAGTGTTTGACTGAGTAGTAGTGAAAATTATTAAAGTTTTGTTCATGCTGCGGATGAACAATTTGAAACTTAAAGATGTGCCACAGCACAGAAGGGAAAGTATATTTCAGCTACATAGTTTCAAGGAAAAGTTTTTTTTTTTTTTTTCTGCTTAGCAAACACACTGAAATACTACTTGAATTTCTTTTTCTGGATATAAATCTATGTGTGAAACTGCTATGTTTGCAGCTTCTGCAGCAAGGGCTTAATTATAACCTCAATATATAGGAGTCAATCTTGTCAAGATATTAAACGGGATTCAGTATAATAAAGATTTTTAGCTGTATTTCGCATATTACATGGTTAGAGTTAATCTGTTTGGGCTCTAACCTAGTCTGATAAATGCAGTATGCAGTAAACTATTAAGCTGTATTAGCAGGTTTTGAAATTACAAACCCAAAACTTACTTATGAGTTACCGGGATCTCTGAATGTATGGTGTTTTACAGAGCATCTCATCTTACAAAGGCACGCATAGCAGGATGGACTAAGAAATAAAATGTTCCATCTAGGATAAAACAAATACAGCTTGTCTTGGGCAGTACTGCCCACCAGGCCTGGGCAATTATCGAGGGAATTAGCAGCTGTTTCAAAATAGACTAGATAAACTAGTACTGCTCTTTTTGTCTAGTCTAGGAAAGGGCTACACTATATTATGTGTATGTTCTTTCTTAGGGTCCAGACTTGCTGTATCACTGATGGGATAAAACATGCTTTCCAGAGATTAAAATAAACCGATGTGCTAACTTTTTAGTATGTATTGATGTGTGGCATGAGATTTTAGTTTTATTCATTTATTTGATGAGCTCTATCCGTAAAATGTAAATTCCAAGTAGGAAAATAGTAACTTTTAAAAGAGGAGTAGCAGGATTTTCTATGATTCTTTAAATGTGAACTGTGTCAATAAATTAATCCCAGATTAATTAGGTTTGGTCTGAACTTTTTCTTTCTGGGTTTTGAATCTCTGATAGAATATAGCTCTTTCAGTTGCAGAAAAGAAGTGTTAAAACCCCCAGACTTCACTTCCACAGAGCTACATGATCAAAGTTCAGGAGCAGGGACTTCTGGAAAAAATGCCAAATGTTGTCTATTCTTATGATGCAGTTTTGCAGTTCTAGCTGAAGCAAAATCTGTTGGGTTTTTTCCAATTTACAGAGGCTTAGAATTGAAGTTTAAAGGCTAATATGGAATTTTAGGACCTGTGGTGAAAAATGCTATGTTAGCAGTGGAGTCACCGGTACTGTTCCAGGAATCATTTGTATCACTATCATAGCTAAAAGAACAGCAAATAACTGAATGATACTTCGTTTTGTTGTGCTTGACTATACGTAGTCTCAGTGAAAGCAGCTTTTTTGGTGGTAAGACCTTGTATTGCATAGTATGGAAGTTGTACTGAGCTCTTGGAATGAGTTCTTAGCTTTTTAGCTAGAAGTTAGTTTCCAGTTTCTTTTCTCACTGGATCCTGGTCTTCATTTTGGTATGCAAATTCATTACTGAAGCCTGAGAATTAATTTTTCAGTTGGGGTACATTCTGAACAGTTTCTGACTGCTGCAGCCAGGAAGGTCTAGGTTGGACTGCCTACAACCTGAGGTGCTGATGCATGTGCTTGTTTTTTCAGGCTGCTTGATGTTTTGATTTTCTGCCCCTTAAAGCATTTATATTTAATCACCTGTCTGGCTTCAGTCAGCATATATGAGTGTTTGAAGGGTTAATACCTTCACGCATGTGTGATAGGTAGCAGAAGCATAATGAGTTCAGGTATAGAATATGTTTTTGAACAGCCCTGAAGGGGGTGAACAGTTATTCCTTGTTAATCACGGATGTGAAAAACCCTTCTCTTAGCTAATCCTACATAGTTTAAGGGCAATGTATAGCGCATTCCTCATCTTAGAACAAGGAGGAGACCATGAAGCCTGCGGTGCTAATCACTTACCAAAGGAATGTGAGACCATCTTACACAAATTGTACTGGGGCACCTGTATTTATAGTTTAAAAATAATAAAAAAATACTACAGTAATTATTCTGTATTAGCAGACTTTTGTCAAAGCAACTTCAAATACCTTCTCTAAAAATGTCTGTTAAATCAGAAAGAGACAAAGGCTGTCTTTGAATACAGTATTTGAAAAGATGTAGTGTTCTAATGGAATTTTAAAAATCAGATTATAGCTACATTTTGATTGCAGAATACTACAAAATGTTGATAAAACCTTAAGTCCAAGAGTGATGTTCTTCTTTTAAAAGTCTTGTAAATGTTTGCTATTATTTTTAGTATATTTTATTCATCTGAGTGTCTTTTCTCATGGGACTCCTTTTATAGGTCTAGAAGTCAAATTGCAGTGAGAAGTCCTGTTTGCTCTTTGCAGATCTTTTTACAAATTCCAGGGCAGGAAGGCTGTTTATTTTTCCCACATCTGTTTTGTGCTCATCCTTTGTGACATTGTTTGCTGGATGCTCTTTTTTCTTGCTTCCTCTGAAATGGGTAATTTGCACTGTTGCAAAATGTTGAAACCAGATCTGGTTCTACAGAACTGTTGTGTCAATGTTTTTGTTTCAAATAGTGTTTTGTGTTCGGAAGCTATTTTAAATTGATGCTGTAGAGCAGTGATATTAAACTTAAAGCTATACATTTTAGTTTTACTCTATAAAAATAATCTCTGTTGCAGAGCCAGTTCAATATTCTAAAAAAAACCAACCAGATTTAATGTGAGATGGCCACAGGTGAAAATTGAGTTGTCATTACATTGTAATATAGCATATTTGAAAGATGCTCCTTATTTTAACTGCAGAAGCCACAGTTCTATCTGGAATTTTACAGTTAAACTCCAAAATGTATGAGGGATCTGGCTGCATGGCTGCCACTTCAGTGACTCATGCTGTTACATTACCTCATTTATTCTGAAGAATCTGGTTGAAACTTCATCAGAAGAAATGTTTTTTCCTTCATAGTATGTAGTGCATTGTGCTAGCTTGTCTTTAATAATAGTCTAGACCGATAATCAAATACAATGTGGCAAAGTCTCCCTTAATTTTTTTTAAGACACACCAGCCTTTCTGAATTTAGTTTGGCAAGATGCCTGTACAGGTGCTACAGAAAAATACTGGAGTGAAGACTTAGTGTGGTAACTCAGTGCCAGAAAGACAGTTACAAACCTATCTGGACTTTCTGCAGGCCCTTCTTGCCTTTCTAAACAATCTGTCCAAACTCTCGCTAAATTCCATCCAATAGATCAACTTCCTCTCCCCTCTTTCTTTGCCTTTTTGTTGTTTTTTTTTTTCTTGGAAGTAATTCCAAGTGTTGTCAAAGATCTTCCTTGCTTCATCTGATACTTGATTCCATATTATTTTATGGAGGTTTTATAACTTCTTTTTCCTTCTTTGTGGTATACTTTATAGAATAAAATCCAATGAATTAGCCTCATAGGATTGTAGACGTTTGAAGGAGACTCTGTAGATTGTTTAGTCCCACGCCACTGATTAATGCAAGGTCGATCAGAGCAGGTGGCTGAGGGCTGTTTCCAGTTGGGTTTTGAATGTCTGCAACAGTGGAGAATCTACAGCCATTTGGGGCAACCTGTTCCAGTGTTTGACCACCCTCACAGTCAAAGGTTTTTCTTATGTTTAAATGTAATTTCCTGTATTTTGATTTGTGCCCGTTGCTTCTTGTCCTTTCACTGCGCATCTCTGAGAAGAGTCTGGCTCAGTCTTCCTTACTTGGGAAGTAAGTGCATCACTTATTGATACACATGATATATTTATATACATTGAGATCCATCTGAGCCTTCTCCTCCCCAGGCTGAACAGTCCCAGCTCTCAACTCCTCCTGCTCTGACAGGTGCTTCAATCTGTCTGCTTAATCATCTTCATGGCCCTTCTCTGGACTTGCTCCAGTATGTCCATGTCTCTCTTCTAGTGGGGAGTCCAGCACTGGGCACAGTTCTCCAGATGTGTCACCAGTGCTGAGTAGAGTGGAAGGATCACCCGCCTTGACCTGCCGGCAACACTCTTCCTAGTACAGCTCAGGATGCTGTTGGCCTTTGCTGCAAGGGCACATTGCTGGCACCAGTTTAATTTCTTGTTTACCAGGACCCCAGGCCTTTCTCTGTAAAGCTGATTTCCAACTGGTTGTTCTCCAGTGTGTGCTGGTGCATGGGGTTTTTCCTCCCTGGGTGCAGGACTTTGCATTTCCCTTCTGTTGAGCTTCATGAGGTTCCTTTTTGACTATTTCTCCAGCCTGTCCAGGTTCCTCTGACTGGCAGTGCGCACACCTGGTGCATCAGTCATTCCTTCCAGTTTTGTATCATCTGCAAACATGCTGAGGGTGCACTCTCTCCCATCTTCCAGGTTGTGGATGATGGTGTTGAACAGTACTGGCTCCAGTACTGACCCCTGGGGTACACCACTAGTGACTGTTCTCCAGCTGGAGATCTGTGCCACTGATCACAGCTCTTTGAACTGGTCACTTCAGACAATTTTCAGTCCACCTCACCATCTGCTATTGTAGCCTGTACTTTATCAGTTTGTCTATGAAGACACTGTTACGAGGACAGTGTCAGAAGCTTTACTGAAGTCAAGATAAGCAACATCCACTGCCTTTCCCTCATCTGCCCAGGTCCTTATTCATTGTAAGTTATCAGGCTGGTCAGACATGATTTTCCCAGCTGTAAATCCAGTTGCTGACTACTCCCAGTCATCATCTTGTCCTTACTGTGTCTAGAAATAGCTTCTGGTTTGCTCTATCACCTTCCCAGGCATTGAGGTGAGGCTGCCCAGCCTGTAGTTTCCTGGCTTTTGCTTTGTTTTTCATGTTCTTTTTGATGCCATAGGCAGAATTAATAGGAGTAATGACTAGCTATTTATAGAAATATCCTTTCTGTTGAAAAAGTAAGGAATACAAAAGCTTCCAGATAACAACAGTCTTAGTTTGTCTCTTTTCTTTTTAGCAAAAAAAAAACCAAACAAAACAAACCCTAAACACAACTAAACAAAGAGCTTGTCCTAGCTCTGCTTATATTGGAAAACCTCTTAAAAGAAGCAAAGTGAGTATAGACTCCTGATTCTCTGTGCAAAATAGTGTTCTGCATAATGTATGGAGAATTGATTGGGGTAGGGGAGAAATGTGATGATTTTGGACTTGACATCAGCCCCGTGTGAGAAGAAAATGAAGGACAAAAAATACGTTAGGGTTCAAGTAGTGTACACTAGTACAATGTAGTACTATAGTTTGCAAAGTAACTTTCACCACTTCCTACGCAAGTAAGAAACTGAGTTTGCAGTAGTGTCTATGTCCTGCTTCCTTTCAGAAATTTTTTTTACTAAAACAAATGTCTAATTGGTATTTGATATATTAAATTGAGACTAACTTAGATGTCTGTCTTAGCTAGTCACTGTTTAGCCTGGAAAATGGAGCCCTGATTAAGTGGTTCTTGACCTGGGGAAGATTTTGACTTAGGCATCCAAATGCTGTAGGATCAGCCCTGAACTTCTCAGATTCCAATTTTTATTCATGTGGTCAGTAAACTTGATATTGCTAGGTTTAATGAGATTATGAGTAGTTTGACTAGAGATGCGAAGAACTTTGCAGAGAATTCTTAATGGAAAAACTGGCACAATCTTTTGCTTAGCTCTTAGTTCTTGGGCCTTCTTCTCACTTGATGACATGTTCATGCAAGTCACATTTACAGACAGCAGTTGCCAGATGTGTTGAAGTTCAGTAGATTGTGGCTTTGGACATGGATGCACAGATGTTCTCTGCCTCTGGCAGATATAGCAACACATTTTTTGTAGAAAAGTAATGAGGCTTGGCTTCCTTGCAGATGTAAGCCTAAGTCAAGCTCTATATGAAGTTCTCTGGTGAGGAAGTAGGCATCATTATTCTGATGTCTATTATTCTGACCCTTTTGTGGTATAACCCCAACTGGCAATGAAGAACTATGTAGCTGCTCACTCCCCCCCCCCGCGCTGCCCTGCCCCGGGATGGGGAGGAGAATTGGGAAAAAAGGTAAAACTTGTGGATTGAGATAAGAACAGTTTAATAATGATGATAAAATATAATAACAATAGTAATTGTAATGACAAGGTAACAAAAAGAGAGAAATAAAACCCAGTAGAGACAAGGGGTGCACAAAGCACTTGCCCACCACCTGCTGACTGGTGCCCAGCCAGTCCATGAGTGGGGATTGGCCCCCCCCCCCGGCTGTTTTGGGTTTGTGTGGCCGGTTCTGGTAGCAGGGGAGGGGCCGCAGGGGTGGCTCCTGTGAGAAGCTGGAGCAGTCTGTGCCTGAAGATCAGCCCGCAGAAAGGACTCATACCAAGGAAGTTCATGAAGGACTCCTGTTGGAGAAGTTCATGGAGGGCTGTCTCCTGTGGGAGGGACCCCACGCTGGAGCAGGGGAAGAGTGTGAGGAGTCCTGGCCCTGAGGAGGAAGGAGCGGTGGAGACAACGTGTGTGATGAACTGACCCCAAGCCCCATTCCCCTGCGCTGCTGGAGGGGAGGAGGTAGAGAAAATTGGGAGTGGAGTTGAGCCAGGAAGGAGGGAAGGGTGGGGGGGAAGGTGTTTTAAGATTTGGTTTTACTTCTTATTATCCTTGTTTTGATTTGATTGGTAGTAAATTAAATTGATTTTGGCTTTTTTTTTCACCCAAGTTGCATCTGTTGTTTTTGCCTGTGACCATAATTGGTGAGTGATCCCTCCCAGTCCTTGTCTCGACCCATGAGCGTTTCTTTGTATTTTCTCCTCCCCATCCCACCAGGGTGGGGAGGAGTGAGTGAGTGTCCTCATGGTGCTTTGTTGCTGGCTGGGCTTAAACCACGACACCAGCCAGCTTCCCCCAGTTTATATACCGAGTCCTATGGTATGGAATATCCCTTTGGCTAGTTCAGGTCAGCTGTCCTGGCCATGCTCCCTCCCAGCTTCTTGTACCTGCTCACTTGCAGAGCATGGGAAGCTGAAAAATCTTTGACTTAGGATAAGCATTATAAGGATAAGGATTAGCAACAACTAGAACATTAGCGTGTTGTCAAAATTATTCTCATACTAAATCCAAAATACAGCACTGTACCAGCTACTAGGAAGAAAATTAACTCTGTCCCAGCCAAAACCAGGACTCCCTATATATCTAGGGTCAGGTTTTTAGGACTTAATGGTTAAATCAGTCCATGGAGATGATTTGGGTGCTGTGCACAAGCTTTCAGCTTTAAGATACTTGGATAATTTTGTAGGTTGATTCAGTTTTTCCTGAGCTCATAAAGCCCGAACTGGTATTAGACCTTCCCAGCAGATGTGTATCCCTGTAACCTGTTGGAATTGTTTGAGGAGCCTGGTGGGCTGTCATTGTGAGTAGAAAGTGCCGTTGCATGAACACTCAGGGGTTTGTTTACTGATACGTCCTTTCATTTAAAATTGAAACTTAATGAAAAAATGTTTGTGTGCTTTTAAAGTATTTGCAAAATATGCAGAAGAGCTTCAGTGAAAAGATGTTACATAGTATTTTTAAATGGCTGTGATAGTAATGTCCTCTGCTGACAAACAGTAGGTGTGGATGTGCTCCTTTGAAGAGTACAATTTCTAAGCTATACAGTACTGTGTGTTACTATATGCAATAGTGTATTTACTTCTCTCAGCTAACTTTGAAGGAGGAATGAAAAATAATGGCTTCTGCTATCATTAACTTCGTGTGACTTGGGAGCCTTCTATCCTTCTTCCTGAAGCAATGGTAGTAGAATAAAATGCATCTGTGCCTTGTATTTAGAGTTTCAGAAGGCTCTCAGTCTCTGTGCACCCAATGGGATAGGCTGTTTCTAATTAAAGAGTACAGCTGATTCATAATTTACTTGGAGGGGCTCTCTACTTCGATCAGTGCTCAAGTTATTTTTGAAAGCTTTTGTTATTTTAGGGGGCCTATGGCTAGAATTGTGTCTGCTTGAACTAAAACCCACTGGAAGATGACTTGTGGGGGATAAAATAGCAGCCTTCCAGCACCTGTGAGGTGCTTATCAAAAAGCTCAAGCCAGGCTCATTGCTGTGATGAGACAACAAGCATAAATTGAAATGAGAGGTTATGACTGGGTATAAGGGCAAAACTTCTTCACCATAAGGACAGTCAAGCACTGGAACAACTCTGTTGCTCAGAGAGGCTGTGCAGTCTCATACAGCTTCACTGGCTGTATGTAGTTGATTACAATGGGATCAGAAGCAAGTTACAGTGAAGGCTGTGACAAGTCTGGGAAACAAATACAGAGCTGCTTGTGAATTATACCAATTGCAGGTGATTACATTGCAGACAGTGTAATATTTTTTTTTTCTCTCCTTTCCTCCCCCATTCATGATTGATACTGGGTCACAGTTATTGTGACATGAAAACTTGAGAGAGACATCAGAATGGATTGGTGGCATGGCCAGACTTCAGTGGGTTGGGATACGTGCCATGGGGAGTGTAATGTGCTCTCCCTGCAGTTTACTCTACATTTAACTCTGTCATCCTCTGCATAATCTTCTGGCTGCATGCAGAAGACAAGTAAAACCCAGATAAGCATCCATTTCTGCAAAGCTAGCCTGTTCTCTAGAACCAGTAACTCAAACTAATTTTTTTGCTTACCTTACTGTTGTCTGTTTCACAGTGTAACCTATTGCTTGTCTGTACCTACTTTTTATCTGCCTATTGGTATTGAGCTTCCCTTAAAGAGTATTTTCACCTGTCCATTTGTCAAAGATTTTCTTTCTTTGTCCTTAAATTGATCCTTCTGTATACTTCTTCCATCAGTTTGCTTTGAAGATGCTTTTCTAGTCTTTACTGTGTTTAAAAAAGACTGAGCTCTGGGAGCTTTAAACTGAAGTATTTAAAATACTTTGCGTACTTCAGGTAGTGTGTGGACCTGGCTTGAATTCATCATGAAGAGCTCAAAAATCTACCTGTGCCAGTCTGTCAGTTTGCCTAATCTCTTCCTAAAGATGCATTCAGTAACAGAAGAAAAAGCAGTTCTATATATTTTAATTGCAACTGTGCCTCTGTTTTCTTAAATTGAAAGAATTGTGTGATGTTGGACCCTCATGTGTTTATTTCTTGCCACTACGAAGGGAGTTTACAGTTGAATGTTAGAAGAGATTCTCCAGGACGTTTTCTGTTGCTTATACCACTAACACTTCATCTCTTCTGAGCTCTCTGCCTTTGCTTAAGAAATGCAACTTTTTCTAGCTTGGTTGGGAAACTGAATGGTAGCAGTATGGAATATCTCATCACTGTTTCTTCAGTGCTTCACGTTGAACTTCATGCAAGTTCTGGGAGAGCAGTTCAGTTGATGCAACTGAAATTCCTCTTCTCACGTTGTCCCAGGGGAAACGCTGCCTGCTAGCTAGCTGCAGTGAGGTCTCTGAGGTCTCTGCCAACACACATTGAAAGAAAAGGTGATGGGTTTTTTTCTGGTGGTTTTTACTCTGCAGTAGCTGTAGTTTTTTGCAATCTATAGTCATGGATTCTGTGATCCATCTGTGCTTACCTCAGGTTTCAGCTCCAGGGAGAAAGCAGATCATGCCTGTCTAACTCTTGTTCCATTATGTCTGTGTGTTCTGGATACGTGTTGCTTTTCAGACAAAATTAAGCATGACGTCACCTGAAAAAGTAGAAATGTTGGAGAACCATGTATATTAGTGAACCGTTTTAAAATAGGAATCAGTTTTCTAGACTCCTCGTGTGGCTCTGTCTCAAAAAGTGAGTCTTCATAGTGACTGTTGAACTGGAAGCTGTTGTGTACTGTGATACTAGTCTGTGTATTCCAGATTTGCTCTGCATCCTTCTTCACATTCACTTACGTGTACATTTGTAGCATTTTTTCAAACAGAACTATCTATTATAGTTTTGAAAAATTCATTTCAGTGAAGTCCAGTTCAGAAAATCTCCTTGTAGGAAACTTAAGAACAGCAAATTGACCCCTTTGAAAGCATCTGTTGTAATTTGTTAAAGAATAGCTAAAGCCTCTTTGGGAAGTATGGTAAAGGACATATTTCCCAATGTTGCCTTCATGAAAATTAGAAATGTTTGATATTCTTAGGCACAGGCAATAAGGAATGGTCGGATTTTTGGTAGAGACAGCTTAATTCTGAAAGAAACTCCAGTGAGTGGGTTGAAATTATTTGAAGTAGAAGCTACAAAATACAGGATTCCTTAAAGATCAGTAGTTTATTTAACTTGTGTATTCCCTCAACTCACTTAGTGCTCAAAGAACAAACATTTTAATTTTGTGAAAGACAAAGCAAAAATGTAGGTTGAAACACTAAGTGCCGAGCTCATTTTGTTGGAAATTGTTGAGTTGTGAGGGTAGTGCTATTTATTGTTGGGTTCATTCATGAACTAGATTTATTGTCTGTAACTTAGATTTAAAAGCGTGTACAGCAGCACATGCATCAGTATGTTAACAGTATAGTCACTTGTGTGGGCTGTGTGAACTACATGTAATAACAGAAGCTACTGATCTAAGGTATTAACTGCTTGTGTAGAAAGTTATGTACTAGTACAAGTATTTCACCTGTGAAGTGTCCTTCTAAAGCAATGCTAAGTGTGTCCTTGTAAGACTGTTGCATTTAGTGAAAGGCAGCCTGCCTGAAGAACTTCATCATCAGTTAGTGTTACATCATTGTACTGCAGTGCCTCCTTTTGTTTTATATGGCACTTCTACAAAAACACAGATACTAAATGATTTCATTGCCTCTTCAGTTACAGCTTGCCATTATTGTCTAGCATCTGAACCTAATAGAGTCCTTAAAAAATATTAACAGAAATTTTTGTCCTGAATAGCTTCTGATTAGAGACTAACTTCCCAAAGTCCTTACCCTGCATGTTTTCCCATGTACTTCTTGATCTGTAGTCAGGGACTTAGAGGTTTAAGTCTGAACTATCTATTTAGCAATGAGAAGGGATGAATGAATTTTATTTCTCTCTTTATTCAACTATTTGTTTAGGTTCAGTATCTAAGAATTCCATTTTCACATTATTCTTTTTTGATCACAAATGTAACTGTTACTTTGAAACAGTTTTCCTCCTCCTACTTCAGTTTTGTGGTCTTAGTATATATTTTATAAATAAATTTACTAAAGGTAGGAAAATATCTATTTTTAAATGACCTTATTTTGAAAATGCAGTAGATCCACAAACACTAAAATACATCACTTTTTTTAATGTAGGTAAGGCCTTCTTTTTAAGCAGTGTTCAGACCAGAAGTCTTCCACTACTCATAAACTTCTTTATTGCTTCATCTTTCCTTTATATTGAAAACTTTTCTTCTACTGATTTGGAAATACAACTTGCAAGGTCAAAATTCAGTTTTTTTTGCTGCTGCTGGATTAAGCATTTTTTCCTATTTCTTACTAAACTGCATCTTCCCTCATTTCACTTATCCTGCTACTGTAGTCCTTCCTTTTCAGGATCTCTTTCATTCACTCTAAATTATTTTTTAATCTTCTAAATGTGTGATTTAAATTTCTTCTGCTTAAAGAAATTAGGATTTCTGGTGCTTGACTAACAAAAAGGAACCTGACATTAAAACTGGAGAACTATGTATATCTAGATCTCAAAAAGCTCACTGCTTGCTTATGGTTTGAAATGTGGGAGTGAACCTGTGGGTACGTACGAATATTTTTCAGATTATTTTGCTCTCATCAGTAGCCACATTGAACTTTAAGGGAGCAATAACAAAGTGAACTAAACCATGGAGCTATGTAAAACTGGATATCGAGTGTGTGTGTGTATCTATATGGGAATTTATAGAAAAACCTTTAAATTGGAAAGACCTTTAGATGGAACAATGTTTATGAAAAATGAGCCCTTAGAGGCTAAACAGGCTTAACTGTTTGAATTCTGCCCCAGGACTAACAAACAAGAAATTCTGAAGCTTTATGAAATTCTAAAACTTAATTTTGCAAAACTACTCTCCAATATCTTTATTTACCTTGTGGAATGTCTTGGTAGCAGTATGTTGACATATGTAATGTAACCACTGTACGGATAAAATAAATATCAGATACTACCATGCAGTCTGGTGTCCAGGAATGCCTTGAATTATTCTACTGAGAAGCACTGTGCATTGCAAGCTGAGCCTTGTGATGAGGTTGATGGGACAAAACAGTTTTTTCAGTATGTTGCTTTGCTTGAATAGCAAGTGACATGTGTGGTGCATTGCTTAAAAACAACCAAAAACCTGTTTTGAGCCTGAATTCTTGACTGGTGTGAGTGTATGTTTCATGGCTGTCACTTAAACGCATTAGAATAATCTGCATTGTATGTTTAAAAAAAAGATGATGAAGATGGAATATATTTGTCATGGCTAATGGTTGTTCTGTTGCCTATGGCTATAATACAGTGGGTTTTGAACTTGTCACTTCAAACTAAGTAGTTTTGACCCTAGTCAGCATGTTCATTGAGAAACTTCATAGACAAATGGGTATCTTCCTAAGTCCAGTTGTAGTTTTTCTTTTGTTCTGTCTTATGTACAACTGATTATGGTGGGGTTTTTTTGATTTAACTTCCTTTGGTGTATCTTTACAGCTGGAGGAAAAAAAACCCCTGTATGCAAAAAAAACTCTGTAATGCCAAATACAAGTTGGGACTTCTTGATTTTTCTGACTTTTGCTTGATCAGGGTTTCTGTAACAGCTTCCTTTGCTTTTTTTATTTAAATTAGTTATATGGATCTTTAGATACATTGTCTGATTACATAACTAAGTGTATGCATTTGATACATGTTCCCTTGAATGTTTTCATGGTCACAAAGTGTCTATCTGCTTCATTATACTAAGGGAAACACAGAGTTGGTGGGGAATTGGAAGTTACACTGCTGATTTTGTATTTTTAGTTTTCTGGTTGTTTATGCAGGACAGAGTCCCGACTTAGTGATTGATTCACACTACAGAGCTTCAAAATCTTTCGTAAAATAGGTAATATGGTCTGTTGGGGAAACCAGAAAATGTAATTAGTCCATGGTAAATTACTGCTGGACCATGTCTCCGCTAATGGACCAGCATTTCATAGCCTTTCTGGTCTTTAAAATCAGCTTGTTACAGCACCGAGGTGCCTGCTCAAAGTGGTTGCATTGCATTGCTGTAGCACTTGTAATTTAACACAACTTTTTCTTTTTCTTTCTAAAGGCGCCTAAACAGAAATAACCTCCAGTTGCTTTCTGAACTGCTCTTTCTGGGGACGCCGAAGTTATACAGGCTGTAAGTAGGCATGACCCAATAATTTATTCTGGAAAATGTGGAATCGGTCTGTTATTGTGTCTTGCATTAGGTTTTTTGTCTTTTGCCTCAAACAGGGCTAAAACGCATCTAGGAACATTGATGTTTTGTTTAAGCTGAGTACTTTCTTTGACTGCTTTGCAAAATTTTTTTTTAAAATCTATGTTATTTACTGATAGTTGTACGAGACAAAATATTGTTTCATCCATTCCCACTTTGGCAATGAAGTTTTGCTGAAGGAATACTTTGGCTTTACTTTTCTCCTGTTTGTTTTTTGGTTTCTGTGTTAAAAGAAATAAAAAATGCCTGTGGAGATTCTGACCCAGAGATATAGCACTGTATAAGCACTGCGATTTGTGATGTTCTGTTTTTGTGGCTGTGCACACTTGACCAGAAAAATCACAGCATTGGCAAATAGTAGGTCTGTGGAGAAGTCTCTCCTGTGTCCCCTCACAAAGAAAACAAAGGTAGTAACTTAAGCTCTGGGAATAAGAACTATGAAATGTTTTACCTTAAATAAAAACTATCAAATTGGGTAATGAGTTTTTGTTTTGATTGTATTCTTTGGTTTGATAATGTTTTACTCTTGGCAATATTTTTAAATGAATGTTTTGAACCATTGGCCCTCCTAAGAATGCACTTCTATTGCAGTAAAAACATGGAATGAAGCTCAGATACTGATTTCTGTATTTACATGATCAGTTATTGTGAAAAAATAAATTTTAAGGTACCTTTCAGTTATAGTATGTGATATGGAAGGGATACAACATGACATGCTTAAGTAGGCTTTGAAAAGGTTGTACAAATTCAGCCCTGTTTTAATTAGATATGTATTTGACACATTTCTTTAGACTTCAGGTGAGATTTCTGCTGTTGAAATTGCTGATTTTACAGAGCTTCACCCCTTGTGTGCTTGGAGAAAAAAGACTGAAGGTAGAGGAAGGTGGGGTTCCTCTGATTTGTTTCCACTTTAGTATATAGAAATATTCTTGAGAACAAATGGTATAATGAAGCTTTTGTTTTTTAGGAGTTGATTTCTGTTTTAATGTTGTGAAATAATAGTTCTTTTTTCCCCTCTTATAGTAATATAAAATGGCAAACTGAAAATGTCTCTATTATTAGTGTAAACATTTAGTTCTGTGTATTTTTGTTTCTTTCCTTAGCTTTGGATGTATGCTTTGTTTCTAGAACTTCCCTGTAGATGCAATGAGTTGTTAAATTACTAGGCCAGAAAGCTCCTGAAGGCTTTTGTTCTGACAAACAAAAGTATTTTACTCTGCTATAATATGATAATATATTCGTATGTGGTTTTATATATTAACAATCGAGTCTTTTATAATTTCCATCAGCCATGATAAAGATATTACCTCCATAAGGAAGGAAAATGAAAGGGATTTATGATCATTTTATTATTCCACCTATAGTGCAATGGTTGTTATCTAAATTCATATAAAATAGAAATGAGCCGTAATTTGCAGGCAAAAAATGGATGCACACTTCAGGCAAAATCATACTTGAATATATTTAATTCAGAATGGTGTATTTGATAGATGCTAGTCTTAAATCTATAATGTTCTTTGACACAAAACACACAACTGCTCATAGCGTATATGGTGGAAAGTAAGAGATCACTGGGTTCACAGTATTAAATTTCCTCTGCCTAAGGGTTATTGTTGATCAGACCATGAAAGTGAATGTCTGGTTGTAATGCATTCATGTTTAAAAGCAAATATGAGCGATACTGAAAATCTACAGTCGCTTAACACTAAATTTGTAATTAAAAAAATGTCAGGCCAATGAAGGGATTGATGCTGGTTAAATGTTGTTCATCAGTTTTCAGATTATATGTAGCTTGATCACTATGAAGAGTATAAAATGATTTGGTTTTTTTACATGTATCACTGTATATGCTTACATGTATTGACATCCAAATAAATATGTTTCTAAGGAGAATTAAAGTTCTCTAAACATGATCAATAAAATGTATAATATGCTTTGGTTTTAGTATTTATTTTTGGCATTTAACAGCTAATCAGTGTGTGTACTGTGAGTTTTCAACATACTATTGAGCTTCTGTGAATAATAATTACCATTTGACCCTTGGCTGTAAATGAGATGCCAGGTGAAGAAGCACATATGCTTGTTGTGTAGCCTAAATGCAATATAAAAGAAAGAGGGTACACTGTATATGAATTATGATTAGACACAGTTGGTTGCCGCCAGCGGCCGGCTATGCTTTCCCTTTGCTGTCTGCTCCAATTTCTCTTTGGACGGGTTGAGAGAGCACTGCGTGTTCAGGTCAAGATGTTTGCCTAGAAATAGTAGTACAGTTGCAGCTGTGTTTGCTGGAGCAGGAGACTAGTTTAAATAGCATTACCATTTATCCAGTCCATTAACAGAACTCTGTAAAATAATACCAACTCTGCATAAACTACAGGACAGTGTAATAAAATTACAAGCACTTGTTGACAGATGGGAAGTGTAAGTAAAGGAAAGCGATAGGTTGAGAGTTTAAAAGAGACAGTGCATTATTTTCTGTGTCTAAAGACACTTGATTTTCAAAGGTAATCAAACGAATTATTTTTTCAGGTTACTTTCTTCCACATTTAGCACCCTTCCACGAAATCTCCTGGAACTAGTAAAAATGGATAATTTTAGTCAAAGCAGAAACTGATTTTCTCATTGCTAGTTATCTGCAAAGGTGGTTTGACAAAAATATTTCAGTAGGACGTAGTTAATGCTAAAAATAGGATGAATAATGCTGTAGGGTGTATTAATCTTACCTTGCAAGGTATCTCTCAAAGCACACAATGTACATGAACCTCTGTTTTGATCCAGTAAAGGTGCTGTTGTAAATCCCCTGAGGTAATATTAGTCCATGTTCAACAAGTACTTTTCCTGCAAGAAGGGGATGCATTGTTTTCAGTGACCCGTATGCCTACTCACACTAACTTGTCTAGCATCGGCGATGGTACGTTAGTGCAGAGCACTCCTACAGCCTAGTGAGTGCTTATCTGAGACAAATAGATTTTGACTGCTTACTTTGGCTGGTTAGATCACAGTTCATTGATTGCCGTTTGCTGCAGGATACCAAGTGCTGGACCCAAAGCTGCTTGAAAATTCAGTTTTAAAAGATACCTTTATTAATCAGGAGCATGTAAAGGTTATTGAATTCCACGTACAAAGCTTGTCCCTTTTGATTTACATTTCTTGAGCTTGGAATGAGGTTAGGTTTCCTTACTGACCAATATTTGCTGTAAAAGTTGAGCAGTACTGGCTTTGAAAAAACGATCTTTCTAGTGGTTGTGCTCCGATACTAGATATGTTTTCCTTCTAATACGTCCTTGAGAAGATACATACTGTGAATAAGATGTTTCTCCTCTAGAGGAAAAAAAACCTTAATACAGTCTGATTAATAAACACACTCAGTTTTGAGATGTCTGTTAGTCACTTTAAAAAAATTCCTAACAGCTAATAATTAAAGAAAAAACATACTAAACATCAAGAAAACCTTTTAAAAAAAATATATCTTAGGGCAGAACAACAACAACAGCAGCAGCAACAACAACAAAACATGCTGCATGGGGGGCCCTTGCAAAAATTCCTCCTGAATTAATTTCTGCCAGCTATGATTAAAGTGTGTGGTACTAGATGTGTCAGACACCATAGTTCTCTGCTTCATTTTACTCTTGGCCTCTTTGGCCCCTGCCACAATAAATCCCACAATGGTTAGGCAGGAATTGCAGGTTACAGTTGCCAGGGTTACGGTTGTCCGGTCGGACCGACATCATTACTCATCCAGCCCGCTAGCCCCAGCGCCGCTGCCCGCTCCCGGTGCGGGGAGGAAGGCAGGCAGGCTGCGGGCGGCTGGCGCACAGCGGACGCAAGTTCTCCCATCGCGGCTGCTTTTCGAGCTGGGGCGGGAGAACCTGTGATTTGCATGATTTGCTGACCGTTGTTTTGTTTTTACCTTTGCCAAGAGAAAAAAAAAAAAAAACAACAAACCAAAACATCAGATAGGAACAAAAAAAAAGATAAAAAGGCGGCGTATGCAAGATGCTAAACCAACGACTTTTAAAATATTTTTAAAGTGCTGGTCTCCTTATTGTTAAGGTGGCTGCGTTCGAGGCTTAATTTATGGTTTCGTCATATCTCTTTTAACAGTAATCATGGCAAGTGAGACTATAGTCATAATTTTATAGAGAAGATATTTATCTTCAGTCTGAATCTGTTTTAACAACTCGATAGAGAAATCGCTCATTAAAAAAATGCTTGTTATCCCAAAGCCTCTGAAATCTTATTCCAACTGCAGACAGGTGGCTCTGGATGTTAAATTCAATGAGGAGCAAGAATGAGCTTCCCCTTTTCAGAAGGCTGTATCGATGAATCTCTCTCCTTTTGCCAGTAGATTGTGAAAGGAACTGCTGGTGGATAAGCGTAATGGGTAGATTTCCACTGTTGTATGGGCTGCAGTAACATTACAGTGTGCTCCACCTTTCTGCAGAAGGGTGCTGGATGTGCAGCAATTAAACAAAGATTTATTGGAACATGAATTATGAAGGCTCCTTGTTGCTATATCCTTCCCAGGAAATTGTGTTTAGTTTTTTTAGTCATTTATTTCGGTTTTTATGATTTATTACGGGGCATTTTAGCAACCTGTGTACAAGGCAACTTGTTGGTTTGTTTTTTTGTTGTGGTTTTTTTTTTTAATGATAGATTTGAATCTTATCCTTTTAGGGGTAAATAGAAGCAAGTAAATCTTTCATACATTGTGTCCATCCTGCTAGTGTGTTAACTTCTTGTGTTTTTTCTACCACAGTTGTTTAGTTCAAATACAAGAGTGTTTAAACTGTTTTATCTAAACAATTACTAGGTTAACGAACAGTAAAGTTGGTAAGAACATATCAATCATAATACTAGTTGGTTTTTAATAACTGGCATTATTTTATTAGCATCACTTTTGAACAGGGACTGTAGTTCTTACAAAATAACTATCTTTCAAAATTATTATTTAATGAAGAGATACTGCATATAGTGTATGTATAAAATGAGTATGCAGCTTTGGCTTTGTGGTATTGTAAGCCAGTAATTAAAAAGAAATCTCCGATTTAATATATGAGTAATTACTACTTTTTCTTGCAGTATGGAAGCACCATTATCATAGCTTTGCTATGTCGGTGCATTGTTACTAATAGCAGGTCTTATTGCCCAGTCTAGAATGTTTTCAGAGTGAATTTGGTCCCATATGCTGCAAGTCTACTGCCAGTAACAGCTCTGAGAGTCTTGTCTTTGCTATAATTGCAATCCATAGATAGACAGGACTATCTAAAAATAATAGAATTAATAGGTATTAAAAATATGCTTGGTAAGGTTCATCACCTGTAGGAAGAAACTAAAGTAAATAAAACCATGTTGCCTCTGTCCTAGGTTTGTAGTACCTCTTCTCTGGCATTCATTTCTGGTGTGGAGGATCTAAGAGAGAACCTTTTGTAAGACATTATAAAGACTGATTGTTGCTTCTGTCACCTGCTCATTTTTAATCTAGGGAGAAAAGTGAATTAGGAGCTTGAATACTTTATGCAACTTAGCTTCTATGTGCATCTTTTCTCTTGTCCTACCATCACTGGCTTCTACCTTCAGTTCTCTGTTCTCTACTATAATGTTTCAAAATTGAAGACTAGGTCATCCTTTACAACGTAATGAGCAAAACAAATAACACTGTAGCTTTGCTTCAGCCATAAGCCCTACTTATGTAGGGCTAGAGATGGCAAGATGACTTTTTAGAGGTTTTGGAAGTGCTGCAAAAACTTGTATGCTTCATCAGGTGATTTATTTTTTGAGCACAGAAACAAGAATTATATATATGCATTTGGTGTACGACTTGCAGTAGTTATATCCTAGCAACAGCAAACATTCAGTCTTAGGTTTAGCTGAGTGGAAGTGTTGCTGAAACCAGAATGAACTTTTGAAATGTAGTCAGAAAAAAAAAAGTAAAATGTACTATCGCTCTGTGCAATTATTTGACTTCACACTTCACTACATTACTCTTCCTGCCCTTTCTTTTAGAATTTTTTGATCTGTAGGTTTTTCCTGAGCTATGCTTTCTTTTGTATTTTCACAGTACCTGCCATGAGGCTGTGCAGGAAAAAAAATGGTATACCAAATATACAGCAATCAGGTTAAATGTTGTTACTTGAAGTAACAGTATGGGATTTTTAAAATTGGAAACAAACTTTTTTCTTGTGAAATGGCTCTCTCAAGATGGATGTTTCTATTTTTAATTTGGAGATAATTAGGAGGTGTCTGTAAATTGCAGTTAAATTTGCCTTTATTTCTTTAATTATAAACCCATAATTTCATGTATTTTTTACAAGCAATATTTCCTTTGCTATGGAGTAAAATGGCAAATTGGATGGACTTCTGGGGCTGTAAGCTAATTCTGCTACTGGGCAGATTACTAAATCTTTATGTAATCTGCATTACCAAGTGATGTTGTTGACTAATTTCAGCGAAAGACGCTTGTAGGGATACTTATAACTATTGATTTTTCATTAGAACAGACACTCTAAGACTGTTTATTGTTTCTTTTAACCTTAATTGGAAAACCATGTTAAACACCAAGCAAACAAAAATATGGCTTAAGGTGATTCTTCTGGACGAACATAAATAACTGTGATATTCAAAAATTTGTATGCTATTAGCTGTTGATATTTAAATATGTCTAATGTGAAAGCATGAATTGTATTAATAATTACTCAAGCCATAGCTCTTTTAAAATAATGTGGTGGTATTCAGAATAATCAAGAGATCTACTTTAGCTATTATGGCTTTGTTATCTTGACCTGTTCAGCCCCAAGCATAAATAATGATCTTCCATATTTTTGTTGACATGATAGCGGTAAAAGCAGAGAACTAAGATAATTGCCTTTTAATACGAAAATTAAAGTAGCTGTTTTTGGGTCACCTGTAACCGTATTCATGTCTAGTCTGAATCAGTCCCTGGGTTGTTCCTGGAGGGTTAACCTTGAAAGCTTTGGTAAATTGTGATATAGGAAACCTTTCAGGCAGGAGTTAAGTAGGAAACTGAATCTCAGTGAAGGAAGCAATGAAAAGTAAAAAGGCATGTCGGAGGAAATGCCATTATTATGTGGTACAGAAACATGGTGTGAAATGTTATAAAGAGGACATCTGTGAGTCTCGCCTTGCACAGAGTGGACATTTAAGTGCAGCCGTGTCATCTTGATTAAAAAAAAAACAGAAAAGAGGAATAAATCAGGCCAAGGGAAAATGTGAAAGTATAGAGGCTTGTCCCTATGATGGTAGGTTTCTTCTGCGAGTGGAAGATTAAAGCCTAAAGTAACTGAATAGCTGAGAAAAGTCCAAAGAAAGGTTGATTGCTTCCCCTCCAACAGTTCCAATTGATTGAAAAAAGCCTAATTTAAAGTTCTGTTTGTTCTGTGTCTTAAACCATCAGAATTTTCTTTTAGAACTGGGGGAATGCTCTGGAAGAGAAAGAATCCAAGGATAAAAAGTCATTGCAGGCCAACAATTGTTCCTAATCCTCACAAAATGCTGGAGAAATTAAATTTATTCTTTATTGCTCAAAGTGTTACCTAGGTCACTGGGCGATGGGAAAATTGAACTGGAAGTCGAGTAGGCACAATCTTTGTTTTGTGTCTAGATGCTTAACCTTAGACACGACAAGGCATCTTAGTGTGTTGTGGGAACTTGGTTCAGAGTATTAACACCAGGACGTTTATTACCCTGGATTTATAATAGGCTGTGCTGTCAGTAGATGAAAATGTTGTGTTTACATTTCAGTGTTAAATGATCATTTAATTAACACCTAAGGAAAAAAAAAGCTTGTGAAATTCTTAGCAGCTTTTATTGTTCGTTTCCTTGGAGGTTTTAATATCCAAGTTACGCTGCAGTTGCTTCTATAAGTACAGCTAGAAAAGACATTTATGAATGTAGTCAAGAAGGACAGACAGTTTAACCCCTGTTGACCCTTCATCCTGAATGTTGATTTATATAGCATTTTGAATGCATTGAATTTGTTTTAAAGCTTCTCTAAAGTTACGCACACAGCATTCAAACAACACATGTATTTTTCCTTTTAAAAATATTTCGCAAAGTCTACTTCCTTACAAAGACCATAGTTTTTTCCTAGAAAATTACTAATATATGGAGAAGGTATCAACAAAAATTTGACTGTAGGAAAAAAAATAATTAAAGATTGTTGTTTTGCCAGATTTGTCTATCTGTTTTTGGTAAGAATATACAAGCCTTTATAAGCAAAAAAGGAGGTTTGAAAAAGACAACATATCGTGCACTGGTTGTAGTAGCTCCTGTCTGAATTCTTCAAAAGGAATAGGAAATTGGCAAGGGAAACAACATTACTACAAAAATGCATATCCACTTTAGCCAGCATGGATCTACTTTCATATGTTCCATTGTATCAAAGAAAGTCAAGGCTATCTAAAAGCTTTAATTTACCCTTGGTCCTTCATAATGCTTTTTGTTGTAACGTTGATCTACAAATGCTTTTTGCAATAATGTTGCCCTACAAAGCATGTTTGAATAGTTTTTTGCATCCTAGAGCTAAAGCTAGATGAAATGCTCTTTGTTAAAGAGCAGCTGCTCTTCAACTGATGTGTTTTTATAAACACGCTGTAGTGAAAACTGAAATTACAGCTAGGTTTAGAGATTGGGGTTTTTGGTTTGTTGTTGTTTTTCTTTTTTTAGGGGTTCGTTTTTAATCAGTCTCTGCTTAGGGGATAAAAACCCCAACTTTAAAGCATGTTAAAAGATTAATAATAAAAAACCCCAGCACAGCTTAACTCAATTATTGATGACCCACAAATTTTTTGGTATACTTTTTGTTTTTACTGATGATCATATCCTTTACACATGTCAATAACTGAGCTGGAAAACTTAGGAATCTGCTGATACAGTAAATGTTCCTTTTCTCCACACGAATGACATAAACCATCCAACACTTGATGAAATATTACAGCTGCAGTGAGAGTACTATCTGCCAGTGGGATCTCAATGTTTTTCAAACTTCTCTGAATATATTTATTAAGTTGAAATTTAATATTCAGAGGGAGACTTGTCAGAGGTACTCGCATTTGCTTTTGTCTGAAATATTTGACCATTTATGGTTAAAGCAGTGTGTCACAATTTGAGTACATTTGTCAGTGTTTTTAATTGAAAAAAATTTCTGCAATATCCATTTCTTGAATTGACATGTCAGATGGAGTACTTAGGATATGCTTAGGATAGATAAGAGAGGCTTACCCTGTACCACGCTTAGATTACTCTCTTCACTTCGCAGTCCTGGTAGAGATTTTAGGTTTGCTGAACTGGCGAGTGATTAAGACGAGCATTGCGTGCAGGAAGACATAGGCTAAACTTTCCACACGCAGACTGATAGACTTCAGCTGAAACTATGTTGAACGGTGTGGGACTCGGAGTCCTGGTAGGCAGGTCCCATCCATTATCTAAGTACCAATTAAAGGGGCTCTCATTACGGTGAGGAAAAGTGCCAATATATAAAGTGCAATACTGGGTCTCAGAGGAGAGCTGAAGCGAGGGCCGCAGCGATGAACAGCCCAGAGTGTTGTCCTGATCCTTGTAGCTGTTGTAAGGATGCTGGAGCCGGGGCTGGCGGTTTTATTTGGGAAAGGCCGGTTATGAATACTGAGCGGAGTTTATTCTCTCCCTCAGACACTCGAGGGGCCTGCTCTGCTAATGGCTGTTCAGACCCACCTCGTAGGGAATAAAGCTGGGACTTGCTGAACTCTTTTCATCTTTACAGCCAAGCCCAGGTGCAGGCCCTCCCTGGCTCAAGGGTGTTTAAAGGACCATGCTCCGAAGGCTCCTTTCCATGGCCCTTAATCTTGAGGGGGAAGAAAAAAGGGACTGAAATGGGGGGGGGTGGGTGGGTAAATCTTTTGGTTAAGTACTCCTTGAGGATTTGCAGGGTAATGCGTACAAGAGACAAAATCCTTGCCTCTTTCTTTTCATTTCCCCTTCTGTCCAGACAGTTCAATGACATTTTTATTTTTACTGTGAATGTGTATTCCATACAGTTGTAAGGAAGGGCTGCTCATACTTTATCAGGTATCATGTATAAGGGGATGTTTGATGGTGGCTGTTCAGTGCTTTTAGTGCTTTTACTACAGGGGAGATAGAAGAAACATCCACCTTTTTTTCCCCTTCTGTGGATTTTCGTAGGAGTGGTGGATAGCTGGAAGGGATTTAGATAGTTGATTGGCCTCGAAACTGAAAAGGTTGCATCTCAAGTTTGATAAGGCCCACAGGGAAGGGTTGCAAAGATAGGATAACAGCTAATGTAATGAAGGGGTATTTGTAGTAGCTGCTTCTCAGAGTATAAAGATATGGAAGGCTAAATGGAGAGAAAGAGTGTAAATGTGCATCTTAAAGTGTGAGGAAGAAAAAAATCTGAAAAGCTTAGCGAACTAAAGAAAGTTATTTACGTGAACTAAAAAAAAGAGACACTCAAACACATACATACACTGCAAGAAAGCAGTGATCATTTCTGAGACTGGAGAAAATTCCTGTCTGGTCCTTACTACTTCTGCATTAGCGTTAAATCTAGTCCATGATTAAATGGTTCTGTCATACTCTGTTTTTTTTATGAGTTGTGCATTCTTTGTAAAAGGCAAGAGACTGACTTCCCTCCTTGATTTTAGTAATGTGTCTGTAAATTCAATAGAGCAAATACTTTTGTGTAACTCTCCTAATGGTACTTCCTTCATCATTTTTGCCCCTACAACACAAGAACAAAATAAAAGCGCCACTCAAAAAAAAAAAATCTCATTTTTTAGGTCAGAGTGATTTTTTTAAAAAGTGAAAAACCAGAATTCCTACGAAGTGGAGAGCATACCACACCTAAAGAGGACTGCTTTGCCGCTTGATCTCCAGTACAGCGTTCACCCAGAGGTGCAGAAGCCAAAACTTCTAATTTGACACAGGGTGCAGAGATGTTGTCTTGGGGCTAAATTTTAGTTTTATATGTAGGTTTGGCAGATGTCAATTTAAATTTCATCTAGAAAAAAGAATCATAACCGTAGTCTTGCTCTTCCTTTGGCTTACCAGTGAGGGTAGCCAGACATGTTCAGATTTGAGAGTCTAACTGCCAAAGCAAGTCATTTTCACTGTTCTGGCTGATAACAATGGCTTTATCAGTGCAAAAGAAGAGAATCTTTCACCGTGTTATAAGACTTCTCGGGCTAGGAAATAATTAGAAAATTCTACAACTGTTTTAGAATCTAAAACTAGGAAGAAAATTAACTCTATCCCAGCTGAAACAGGACAATCACTGTTAGCAAAGCTTGTTCAGCTAGCATGCCATATTAAGATGAAAGAATTTTACAATATCCAGTGTACAGCCACCTTTACTTTGAAACCTCACATACAAATTTAGGTTCAAAGCTGCTGGGGTATAGCCCGTTGTGCCACATACTGTTAAAGTTTTAGATAAGGCACTGGGGTGAAGTATTTATTATTGGTCCATTGTTTTGTAGCCTGTTGATTACTGATCTAAACTGTGTAAACAGCACACCAGTAAATTTTGTTAGAGGAAATAATACTAAGGGATTTAAATAAAAAATAGAGTATGCCAGAATTGTTTTTCCTGTGGATATGGACTGGAGAACGTGGGAAATGCAAAATACTTATGGCAAATTCAAGATTGTGATCACTGGGGAGAAAACTATTGTAAGGGACTTAATAGCCATAAATGTACAGTGCAGCATGGAACAATAAGATCATGCAATTTTGTGCGTATGTATCAAAGACACTGCAGGAAATGGAAAAGAAAATATTTTTAACTACACTGCAGTTTTGCAAAACCACTGGCAAGGTGGGTTGCTTTTCTAGCTAATGTTGTGGGATGTTTACTTCAAATGCAATTTTCCCATTTTGTTGCAACATTAAAAACATTTTACTAGGATTTTGGCTAAACTGAGTTTTTTTGTCTGTTCTTGTAATCAGGTTGCAAAATGTATTGTGGTTTTTTTTTTCCTCAGTCAAATGACAGAAAACTGAACTGGATTTGAGTTACAGGGAAGGCTTTAAAATGAGGATGTGCTGTTAGCTTAGTTGTGTAAGAGTGAAATTGCAAAAGAATGGCAGTATTGTGGGTGTGCATATACGGGGGGGAACAAAGAGCAAAACTGGGAGAAATGTAATTGAATTAAGAGGTTGATTGGTCAAGAAAAGATTCTTGCAGCAAGTTGCATGTCTTTGAGATGGGTGACCTAAGAATGATCATTTGGCATCTATTCAGTACTCTAGTTAAATTACTAATAATGCTTCCAGATATATGAATTCCTATTAAAAGAATGGAACTTGACAGTCTGCTGGAATTATAAATTCACAAGATATAATATTTAGGAGTTACAGTGGATGTTGGATTTTCACTGTAGTAGCAGAAAATCAAAGCCTTTTCTGCCATTAATTTTATTCACTGCTGGTCTCCTAACCACTCCGTTACAAGCTGTCTTCATAGTGATTTTATCTACAAAGATGCCAAATGGGGGAGAACAGCCTAATTCTGTTTTGCCGTATGACAGCTTGCACTATTGTGTTACATGTAATTTCTTTGACTAGGATGGTGAAATGGAGGCAAATGAAGCAAGCATTGCTGACAAGCAATAGTTCTCATACCTAGATAGTCCCCAGACAGTAAGTTGGTAATAGGGAGAAAATTCTGAAATATGAAAAAGCTAATATTTACCTGGAAGTGGTAAATAGTGTATTAGGAATCTGCTGATTGCTGATTTGTCTTTTCCTCTAGGGAAGACTTATTTATCTTACAAGAGCTCCAGATCACCATGATCTTTTGTAATGTAGGATTCAGTCTAGAGAGCCTTTCAGCGCTGGCAGAAAAGTGTTGAAGTGTTATCAGTGTATTATTTCACAGGCTAACTCTAAAGAAATTTAGATTAAGGTGCACAAGAATTTTTGCACATTTTAATAAACAAAAGTAGAAAGGATTTTGTATTGAAAAAAAAAATCATACGGTTATGTTACTGTTTCTGTAAAAGACTTCAAAGTTTGTTTCCTGAAGGAAAGCACTGTTAGCATAACTACTCAGTTTTGTGTATTCCCTGGAATAGGAATTTGAGTCTTCCTAACTCTGCCTTTCAGGCATACAGCAAGGCCTTAGTGTGTGATGTGTGGGTATGCAAACGCATTAGCACTGGTAATTCTTTGGGCCTTCATTATTGATGTTTAAGATGTTAACATATTAAAACAAACAAAAAAATGAGCAAAAAACCTAACCCCCCCAAACCAAAAAGAAATCCCAGTCTTTGAGAAGTAGTCAAAGGGAAAATGCAATAAAGCTGGCAATACCTGTCTTGAAAACTTTTCTTTGAGTTTGTCCAAAAGAAAGTAGTTAGAAAAATATTATCTGTATCCATGAAATGTTGCATTATTATTTGATGAATTAGCGGTATGCATTTGGAACTTAATATCTTCATATAGAGAGTAAGAATGTGATGCTATAGTTCCAGTTTATGGTTCCATAGAAATGTAAAGCAATTTGACTACGTACTTTGTTGAAAATGGAACTTAAACTAGATTCCTGTAACAGTATTCAGTGCCTCCTTTTTTGCATGATCTAGCTGTGGGTGGGATTGTTTGTAAGAAAGTCTGCTGTTACTAATCTGTCTTTTTTGTTCATTTTACTTGTTTTTTTTTAGTTTTGGTTGTATGACTGTATTTGTCCATTGTGTTTTATTTTGGCTTCTGAACTCAGGATGACTTTCTAAATTCGGTTGCTAAATGTGAATGTTGCACAAAACTCTTTTTAATGGTGTAACATCTCGTTCTGCACAATAATAGTGCAGATCCCATGTGAATTTGGCAAGTATTTAAACAAAAAGGGAGAGTAGTTTTGGTATGCCCAAAGGAAGATACGGACAGAAGATAATCAATGTTATCTATACTGCTACAGTGTTTGCTCATCATCATTTTGGTACGCCATGGTTAATGAATTTACCTGGATCTGCTAGGAATCTCTTTCCTTCTAAATCATGATATGGAAAACCCTGGGTCTATTTTTTGTGAAGATAGATAGGAGAAGAAACAGCATACACAGAAAGCTATGATCAGCAATTTAAAAAAAAAAAAAAAAAGGAAAAAAATTGGAAAATATTTCAGTATAAGTTGGGTGGTCCAGAAGAAGATTGAAAGGATGTTCTGAATTTGGTTTCAGTTCCTTACCAGAGGAAAACATTGTATAACCAGAAATCACATTCTAATTGATGCTTTGTTTTGCTTTATCCTTAATTACAATATCCTGCTGGGTGTAGTTTTATCAGTACTGCTTTTGAGATTGTGTAATGTTTAGAGAGGATTACACTATGTAAAACTTTCCAAATATGAGACTTCTTTAAAAAAACGAAATGTGGTGTGAATTAACTGTAGTTTTGAAAAGGAACACAGTAAGCTTTTGGGGGGGATTAAGTCATGTATGATAAATATGTTTTTTGGTCCATTTTATGCTTTTTTGTTTTGTTCTTGGATGTTGGGTTGGAGATGTGAATCTGTAGAAACTGCTCCAGAAGGTATGAACTGTAAAGGGAAAGTAAGGAAATATCTATTTGTGCTGAAGTTTTATATAGGATTGATACTCTGAAATAAGCCTAGGTAGTGTTTGAACACATGAGAATTTCTTAAAATAAACACAGCCATGAAGGGAAAATGTGATAATGACTTGATGATGATGAGTGTCTGCTGTTACGGGTCCAGTGAGATGCAAGTGCCAACACCCCAGCCTCTACACCATGATCCAAATTGTAACGAAGGAATTTGGCAGCTCTGATGCCTTTATGTGAATGTATTACCATGGCTATGAAGATAAATAGTTCCAAAGTGGAAATACTAACAAATATTTAGTCATTTCCAAGCAGATTAGAAGTGAAAATAGGCATACTATAGGAACCAAGATAAATAGGAGATATATCTTCTGAGTATGTGTGTTCCATTCCTTTTTCCCTGGGCTGGTTCTTCCTTTTAAAAAATCAGTGTATTTAGACAGATTGTATGTATTCCCTTTGTAAAGGTCACATCCCAGTTTCTTAATTTCTTTCAACTTCCTTCCTGCTCTTCCTTTCCTGTGACTCTCCTCTTATGCAAACATCAGCCCTGATTAAAGCCTAAAGCTTGCTGAAAATTTTCTGTACTGAATTCTAAACTGGTGGGCTGTCCGATAACCATAAACTGTCTAATGAAGTGCAAGAGTTCAGATTTATTCTCAAGGGCAGGCTCCCCCTTGTGGGTGCTGAGCCTGTTACTTCCCAGCTTTCCATGAGCTTCCTAGCACTGCGCTAACTTCACCTATAATTCCACACTTTTTTTTTTTAGTTAATAACTGTAGATAATTCCAAAGTAATTTTTTGTATCCTCAAGTAGTTTTCAAGCCAGACTAGCCTGAAAACTCTTAACTCAGAAAGCAGATTTGTAGAGTGGAAAAAATATCGCCAGAACACAAAGGTCTTAACTATTTTGCTGTTCCTGTTTTTGATGCAATCCCATCTGCTGCTTTTGGATATAAACAATTCCCATATAAACTTGATACATTAGCTTTTTCTAAATGTACTGCTTAGTTTCTCTGCTAAATAAGTTCATGTCCTGTAGTAGATGTCTACCATATGGTACAGATACCTGTAGTGAGTATCAGCACTGGTGGCTGGCAGATTATTTTCCATCAGGTTCCCCAGGTTCCTCTGCCAAAGATTAGGGAGAGCTGTATTACTTGGGTGGAATGAGGGGTCTTTTGTTTTGAATAATGATGCAGGATTTTGCAATGGAATCTGGGCCCTGGCAGATTTTAGAATTTCAGAACTTAAAATTCACAATTTCAAGGTTAGAATTTCAAACTGTGGTAAAGACAATTGTTTTCTACTCTCTTCAGTTGGCTGACTGTTTCTTGCAAGGTGTTTAATGCAGCTCACTGAGTTGACTTATTTACACAGCCTTAAGAGGCTTTTCTCCTTGCTCGCTAGCCCAAGCTGAATGACTCATCTGAGATCAAGCTGTTGACAGAGGAGATGCTTTTGGAGCTGCAGATGGCACTGCCAGCATCTTAATGAAATCTGGTGCCAAGGGAAGCATATGAAAAATGTAGGAAACAATACTGTAAATTGCATGTGAATCTTGAAAAATAGCGATGTGTCTGTAGATGAAAGATGTTGTGCATTTTTCATAATGATGAGGAAATCAATCTTCCCCACTTTTCCACTTCCATCAGTGCCAGCTCTAGCCCTGAAGATTTCTTTATGGCCTACAATTAATTGGTCTGATAAATCGATCAGTGCGATGTCCTAGTATTTGGACATTGTCTCTGAATTGAATGACAGTCTGGTGGTAATATGCTTACCTTTTGAAATTTAGAATCCTTCTGGTCCATCCAGATTCCTTTTTTCCTATCACGGTACTAGCCAGAACTGTTACAATGTACATATATGGGATCCTAGCTGAGGGAGCTAATTGTTCTTTGTCCTCAGATTGTTCTCATTACCTAAGTTGTTGCTTGCTGTTTTCATGCATTTTTCAGTGTGAAATGGGTAAGATGACTCTTTAAGAAGGAAGCAGCAGACTATACCACCAAACAGTGTAGCCTGCATCATGAACCAGGACCAAGAAATTTGGCGAATTATGTAACTTGCTTTGTAGATGGTCACTTGAAAATGCAGATTATGTAACTTGCTTTGTTGTAGATGGTCACTTGAAAATGCAGATTATAATTGCCAGGAATGTTGTTTAGATATAAAATATTTGTAAAACATTCCAGAGATAAAGAATTCACCTTGCATGTCTGAATTATGATGGGTCTTACTTACAAAGTCATCATTGGATTTATATTTGGACAAAGATGCTATGATGTCTCCTGTTTTCATGGACAGATATTTTGTTTGGCCAGTTGTTAGAGTTGCAGGGGTTTTTGTTTCTTCAGGAAATGCAAGCTTGCCAAACCTAAGCCCAGAGTCACAGGACAGGGAATATTCCAGTACAGAAATTTGTATTTCCTCACCAATACAAACTCTAACTGCATATTGCAATCAAACCCATAATTTGACAGTGTTCCAGGTGAAGTTTCCTAGGTAGTCAAGAGGAACTTTATGCTAGTCAAATCCACTTTTTAGTCGTCATGGATCAATGAAAGAAAAAATTGTGTGCAAAGAAATAGAGGATCATTTAATGGATAAGATAGCAGCAATAATTTCTGATGACACTTGTTCTTCTGGCATAACTTGTCAGAGCTCAGGGGATATCATGTTTAGTCATGCTTCTTCCATTCTTCAGTTATCAACTTCATCAAATTCTTGGGCACAGTGAAAGCTTTTTGTCTTCTCACATGATTCAGCATAATATTTCTCATCGCTGTCCTGAACTTTGGTGTGACCTTACTTGTTGGTGACTTTCACTGTGAGCTCAGCTGATAGACATTGTGATGTCTAGATTTCTGTCTTTTCTGGAGAAGATGACTTTATCTCCTGAACAATTCTCTCTGTATTCTTAATGGAAAATCTGGTTAGTCCAGCTTTCTTTACCATAAATGACTCGAAGATGCTTTGTGTAGAAGAAAGTATTATTTTTTTCCTAAGGGAAGCATGCAGTGGTGGAGAAAAACAAAAATTACCTGCTGACTTTGAAGACACACACACACATACGCTTATTAATACAACTTTTTTTTTAAATAAATGGAAATAATACCTGAAAAATAAACATGTATTTTAAATAACTATAGGAGATTTTTACATGTAACTTTCCTAGTTGCACAAAGGTAACCATGACATTACTTTTTGTTTCTTGTGCATGTTAGTGGCTTTAATTTAGTAGATTGGCTAAACGTGTCTATCATTGTGTTAAAAATTTTAATTACTGAGGTTTGTGAAACCGCTCCCAAATACAAGGGCTATTTGTAGAAAGCTGGATAGACTGACAAGTGATTGACAGGGTAAACAGTCCCACTGTGTTCTGATATCCCATGCTGTGGCGCAATGCTACAGATGCCACATAAGCCTCAGGAAGTAGCTGCAATCCAGTTTTTATTAAACTCTTACTGCCAATGTATCATGACGTTGTTGTTAATTAGGAAACTAAATATACCACTGTTGTCTTTTTATTCCTTTCTTTAGAAAGCTTCACTGTTATGTTGCTTTCCTATAAGGCCTTAGTATGATATAACCTAATTAGTGATATATTTGTTTGTATTGATAAAAGCAGTGTTGGCAAGAGGAAGTTCAGACATTGCACTTTCCCATATTTGTGTCTGATAACTTCATTCTCCTATTCTTGTAATGTGAAAAATTGTTAAATGACAAAAGCCTTGTTTAGTTTAATAACTGTAGAGTAACACCTATTGTCCTAATCTACCTCCAAAACAAGACCCACCTAGAAAATAGCTATCAAGTCCATGTAGCTCTTAACGTTCCCTAACCAGAGCCAGGCACAGTTTAACCTTCCTCTCACCCTCTCCTTCTCCCTGCCTCTCCTCTTTGCCATACACAAACTAAAAAACAAACCACAAAAACCCTCTGGAAAGATAGATAGCTTCATTGGTTCAACCTTGAAGATCTTTGCTTTGTATCCTGAAGACGACATTGGTAAATTCCAGGATCCAAGGATCATGATGACAAATACTTTGTTTTGCAGCTGAAGATGATTATTGACGCTTGAGTAAAGAAAGATAACTCGCGTATTTTGAAGGCTTTGCAGCTTTAACTTAATATTGATATTTCTTCTAGGAGCCAAAAGGCAGCTAGTGTAAATTTTGGGGCAGTGCTGCAACTTAATCTTGAGGTGTCACATGTGGATCACATAGTCGCACATCTGTCACATCGTTGACTTCTCAGGTTAAGGGGGCTGGTGATGTTATCTTGCTAACTGGATCTTTTTCTTTGAACCAGGTTCATTATCTGTTCTTAAACAGGCTCTCATTTCAAACAAGTAGCCCTCTTTTCCATGATGCCTGGGGATTTCTTCCAGTTTGACAACTTACTTTCCTTTTCCAAATGAATCTGAACTGAATGGGCGATGGCCAACTGAGTTAAACTATGCTAAGACTATGATAAGAGGTATTGTAGTCGGGGTGGAAACTTCTCTTCACCTTTTTTTTAGTGCAGAGAAGTCCAAAATGTCAAGTGACTAGAACCTTCTCAGGGTGCTACTGTTTTTTTAAAAAAGCAATATCTTTAGGTTTTTACCCTTAAGCATCTGTCTGTTAAATATAACGAGTATTTTCACTTTGCTTCTTCATAAAATGTCAGTGTCCTGCTGTAACCTTGCCATACAACTTATGGTATTTCCACCTGCATAGTGGACTTTGCCCTAAAAGTATAGCTTTTGTGACTGTGTTAAATGAACCAGCATAGACTGGGGAACTCTGAGTATAGTGCAGAACTTATAGCTACAAAACTTGTTATGGCTGAGTTACAGGGAAAACGGATTCTGAGAATGAAATAAAAACTTTCTTTACACAGTATACACTACTATCTTCCATTGGAGCTGTCCGTTACCTTCCTGGTGTGCTTTGTCAAGTAGCAGCAATGCCTATAGATCTGGTCAGGCTCATTCTGCTGCCTTTTAGGAAACTGCTGAGCAGCAACGGAGGTGTCTGGAGCTCTCTGGAGGATAGGGGACCCAAGTAGATGGTGAAAGAGGACCACAGTAGCATTCAGGCCCTTTCCACTCCTGAAGAACCAAGAATGCTTCTGGCAGGGGGGGTGAGGAAGGCAAACTCTCCTCTATTCAATTACTTCTCTGCTGCAAATAGTTTACTAGCTCTTACAGAGTTTTTAGAGAAGACCTTTCTAGAGACAGTTGAGGAGAAATACTAGCTCTCTTCCTGAAGGCCACTGTAAGGGAAAACTACCTTTTCCATTTGTATTGCCTTTTGGACATGTTGGGCCTTGTCTTCGAATGTTTCTGATCCACTGTTCCTACTTCCTCAGGTACAAGGTTGTAGTAGTTGTAAACACCAAGAAGAGGGTGACTGAATAAATGAATTGATAATAGATAGGGTAAGGGACTTTTCACAAGAGAGATAAAATAGAAGAGACCAATAAAACTGCGACTAGGAATTACTAAATTGAGAATTGACTAACTTACGTGTGGCAGTTAAGCTCTGGGTGCGTTTTTTTATGCTTTGGCAAGAGTCTTAGCATCTTGAGTACTTTTTAATTTGGCAGTAGATAGTAGGAGAATTTTTATTCAAGCATTGTTTTTTTGAATCTTTCATAACAGAACCCAAGTATTTTAATGACAGAAGTACGGTGCTTCCTCTAATAACCTGACTTGCAAAGGTAAATGTTCCTTTTCCAGAATCTAAAAATCCCTCATTAAGAAAATTCCAAGCTAAGAGGAAACTCCAGAAGCATTTTTTTGTAACTTTTTCCACCTTTATGTATGTTAGTGCCTCTGCCATCCAAACATATAACTTAATATGAAAATAACTGAATTTTCAAAAGGTTTTAGGCCAAGTACTCAGTTATCTGTAACTTGCAATAAAGAAACTTAGAATCTAGCAACATTTTAAAAACTGTATGTGAATGCAGAAGATAGAATTAGTATGGGTAATTTCTTGCACTTCAGAACAATGCTGAAAATACTACTAATTCTTGACAGCAGTTGATTCTGATTGCATTGGTTAAGTTGAGCATCTAATTGGTAAATGAATTCAGAATTCAGAAACTGGATAAAATTTAAAAATGCTTTCAGAAACTGTTCTATTTGAGTTAGTAGAGTCATGTTGCCTGATACGTTGTCACCACAAGCTCTTTTCTGAGTGAAATAATTTATTTCTTTTAGATTACAGAATGTTTTAGCTCTAAAATTTGTAAGCTAAAAATTGTTCTTGTAGTCTGTATTTTTGCCTGTGGAAAAGGTCTAATAGGTAGTAACTGGTGTTCTGTTCTAAAATAATTAAATTGTCCTGCTGTATCACCAGTCCTGTTAATTGCATACATTAATGTAAAATTATATTGTCTCTTAATGTTCAGGTAAATACCTTCCTGATTTCTAATGAATGTATTTTTGTTGTGCAATAGTTATCTTAGGTGTTTTGTGGGAATGTAGCTGTAATTACAGTAGTATTTAATCTTCCGATAACTTTGTGCTGTAAAAATACTTTTAATAAAACATGACTTTAAAACTGCATTATTTTTTTTTCCAGTGGAGCATTCTAAAAGTCATATGCAGGTCACAGGTTTAGGGAAAAAGGTCCTGAATTCTAAAGAGAGGTGGATAATAAAGCAGATTATTGTAATTGCCACTGAAGGAATAGCTTGGGTCGAAGGGAAAAAAAAAAAGGTAAAAAAAACCCCAACTCATTGCATCTGCTTCTGCCTTCAGGGTTCCCCATTTCCTCTTGCCTATTCCAGAGGCTAATATACCTGCCACCTTTCTGGAAGTCTAGGGGTTTCCTGGCAGCAAAATATCTCTTTGCAGGCCTCACTCGAAATTTAGTTTCCCTCACCCCTGTCTCCTGATCCACTACTGGTATCTTCTGCCAGTCTGTGCTTTGAGTTAGCTAACTAACTTAAACTACTTTCTATATGTATCTGTGAAATCTGGTCCTCTCTGGGAGCAATCTGTTCTCAGAGATCCAGATGAAAAGGGCAAGGCTGGAAGGGTCATGTCATAAAAGCTTCTTTCTGACTCCTTAAATGGATTTAAGGAGATGGAAGCAGAGACAAATGGGCTATCCCCTATAGTACATTACTTTGATCAAGCTGTCTTTGCCACCATCTATCTAAATGATGCTGACATATTTTTAAAATAAATCGTGGAGCTCAAATACTGCAAGTGAGTTCGGTAGCTCTAGTTCGTGAATGTTTATAGGTAAGTGTGCGTTTCTGCTTGAAGCTCAGTAGTGCAGTCAGGATGAGGGTAAGGCTGCTGAGAACATATGTTGCTGCTAAGTTTTTCTCTCCAGTGAGATGCAGCGTAATGTTTTTCACATGTTTATGTCTTAATAGCGTAAGGCCATGTTGGACTCCAGTAATCTGATGTACAGTCATTGGCATCAATAGTTTATGCCCTAGTTTTAAGTGTGTGTGTTGTGTGGGAACGGGACAGGGAAACTGGCCTTCTGGATAAAGGTAGAGCAATGGATGTGACCTATGTACCATTTGTTATTTGTTCTGTTTCCCATGGCATTCTCATAAATGGTACAAGGAAATAGGATTAGATAAATCATTATCAGCTATCCTCCTAGTTGAAACTTCTCTCTCGGGAACATTATCAACCATTCATTGTTAGTCTGAGAGGGCATCTCAAGTGCAGTCCTAGATTCACTTATGTTTTAACTGTGTGTGGGATGGAGTTAGCTTACCTTTGTAACGTACAAGGGTGAGGCCGTGTGGGCGGTGAGTGGATGCTACAAACACCTTGTTTGAAATTGGAGTTCATGACGTCTGTGGTATATTGGATAGATGATCCGAAATCAACTCATAAAATACAGCAAGGACTAGTGTTGAGAAAGAGAAATGAAATGCGGAAAGTGTAGATAGGTACCATGGCAAAATACAACTTGTGAGTGGTCTGGGAGTCACAGGATAAATTGAGAGTCATAGTTCTGTTGCAAAAAAGTCATATACTGTCTATGACCTACTAAAGGGCCTGCTGTATGTAAGACACTGGATGTGTTTTATTCTCTTCCGTTTGGTGCTCATCTGTGTCTACTTCGGGGAACTGTTTTTAAGATTGTAGAAAAATGAGTTTTAAAAATACTAGAAATGAGTACTACAATGTTTAGGAAAAGTAGCTTGTGAGGAAAATCTTGCAATAGTTGGGTTTGCTTATCCTAGAGGAGAGAAGACTGGACAGTAAGAGAAGGACATTACAGAGTTATTAGCAACTAATTGTTTTTTTCATTTCTTTCCAGCAACTTCATTTGGAGTGATGAATTTAGGTTGAAAACTAGGAAACACTTTCTAATGTCTGAAGTAGTGAAAGGCTACCAGGGATCTTGGAAAATATACTTCAGTGGGTATTTTAAAGAACAGATTGATAAGCATCTAGTAGTGGATGGTTTAGCTATAAACTGATTCTGAGGCAGTGATACCTTCCCAAGATGAGCACTAGGAGAGTTCTTTTCAACATAGTTTTCTGTAATTGTAAGAAAACTGTAGTAATTTTAATAATTATTGATGAAGTTACCATATTTAATATGAAATGATATTTAATCATACTTAATATGAAATACTTTCTTATAAAAACTTGGTTAATTCACAGGTGAAATCTTTTAGATGATAAACAGTTTCTTCTTTTTTCTTTATAGCATCATCTTGCTAAGCCACAAACTAGGTTATAGAAAAAACTAAATTATTTATACTATTGTGACTTCATTCCTATTGCTCTTGTTAATAATGTAACAGAAGAACATAAATTCTTGTCTTGAGCTGTTAACAGGTCTTAACCAACCTTTTTTCCCCCTCAATGGACTATTCTTTTTTTGATCTGCATATAAGTTACAGCATCACTGTATTAGGTGCTGTGATCTGTGATATTTTAATTCTGTTGTTGAATACATGAACTACTACCCTCCTGAAGTAGTAATTGGTTTAGTAGGTAGAACATTTAGTTCACTGAATATAACTATGAAAAGCTGTAGAATGGCTTTTGACAAAGCTAAAGGTAGTGTTCTAGCAGCAACAGTGAAGTTATGTGGCCTTTCAACCCATTCATAAAGCTCCTGCTTTTGACAGAGAAAACATTATTAACAAAGAAGAATGCATTTTATTCAGAGTAGTGCAGAAATGCAAACCTTCTGGAATACTGTAATAGTGAAAAAGAGGGTGAAAGTGGAAAAAAGGCTTTATTAATATTAAAAAAGGGTTGAATTTTTCCTGAAATTCCTCACCTATTCCTTATTTAAAAATTTCTACTAAAGTTTATATTTTTCTGTTATGCCTTTTACATTTTATTATGACTGGAAAAAACCGGATCATTTAAATTGGCATTAGAGCCATAAAAAAAATTATCCAGTTGTTTTCATATCTACTGGTCTCTTATTTTTAAAGTCTTACTCCCAAATAGTGCAGTATCTGCCACTGAAGATTTTCGGATAGTTTTCAGGCTGTTGTTTGTTAGTTCAAGGATCTGGCAGTTTGTGTAATGGGAAAAAAAAATCCTGAACCACAAAACCCAACACAAACCCCCCTGTTCATTTATGTCTAGAGCATTCTATTTCCATTCTTCGTTATATTTTGTTGTGAGACATGCAAATGTATTATGTTCTTCCCCAAGTGGTTTTGAACTATGATGTATTTCGTATCACTGGTTATCTGTTTCAGATTACTTATGGATTAACATGTAGGACTATTTTCAGGAGAGCAGAGAACTCCATGTTCCCCCATTAATTTCTTCTGTATTCTTACGAGTTCATTAATTTCCTTTTCTTTCTGTAGCACTTTTACAACTTTTTTTTTTCTTTTCTGATTGCTTTCCTTGTCCAAGCCTTGATTTTAAGCTTCTTAGGATGTACCTGTCTCTTGGGCTTCAAGTAACATCTTTCTTTACAGCAACCATGGCATAACTCGAAGCTTTACTTGTGGAGGTTTTATTGCATTGTGATTCTGATATCTTCTCTACTATAATCCTGTTTTCAATTCTTATTAATTATTTTGGGTTATGATCTCATGTTTTCATTTAGTCGACAGAATACCTGAAAAGATAATCTCCCTGGCACCTTGTTTTAACAATAAAGTTTTTATTTTTTTGTGAGAGAGTTGTTATGATGGGAGGGATTATCTGTGTTTTAATCAAGTAGTTGGCTGTTGCTAGAACATATTTACAGTATACTTCTGGGATTTTAATTCTACTTTTCTGAAGCATAGAGGTGAGGGAGAATTTGTGGTCATCTGTGATATGGAGTAAATAGACCAGAGGTGATGTAGCAGAACTGAAATAGAATACACTGATCTAGGATCATGTGTTTCTAGTCTTAAATGGCAAAAGAGGAGGTTGCTGTTCACATGCTTCACTGTAGGATTTTCTTAGAAGTAGAGTATCTTCAGGTCTTTCCTAAGGCAAGGAGACTAAATGTTTCTTAACTTCTTGGAGGCTGTCTGTAACAGTCAAGATGCAGGGTTTTCTGAGAAAGAATCTAAAGCAAATTGAGTCAAAGAATGTAACACAATGTTTTAGTGGGTAGTCTAAAACACTGGGTCCGTGCTCCTCAGCTTTTTCAAGACTGGGGTGCTTCTTGGCATGAATAAAGGCAGGAGTGTTGTTGCACCATATGTTAAAGGTAGTGTGGTGCCTACAAAGTTGAAGTGCCAACTGAGAATGATTTAGGTTTGCAGTTTGCACTTACATGCCTAAATTTTTCTTGAAATCCTATATTTTTATGGATTTAACTTCTTGCAAGCCTTGAGTTGGTGCCCAGGTCCCTGTGTTTCCTAGGAACTTGCAAGCTGGCAGGGAGTGATTTAAGCAAAACAGTAGGAAATGCTGAGGGCAGCAGCATGGCTTAAGCTTTCTCCCTCCAAACCAATTGCGTGACTCTCTCTTCTCTGCTTTCTTGCCAGTGTACTTTCTCTTGATGTTGGGATAGCCAGGCTTTTCTCACAAGAAACAAGAGAAAGCTAAACAAAAGTTATCTTAGCAGGAGAGATGGCTTCTTAGATTCACTTACTAGACAAACAGGACATTCCCATTGAAGGTTTATTTTCAGATGCCCCTGATTCTTGAAGTATCCTGTGTGCCAGGATATGGTTCTACTCATGTACTCAATGGTTTGGAACTAAGTTCTCTTAATGTTTGGTTTTGAAAAAGGTTCACTTCACAGCAAAAAAGTAGCTGTGGCTGCAGCATGCTTTTAATCCTGCTTTCTACACTGCAATACCATTGGTAACTCCCCTCTCCTCCTCTTCTTCCTTCTTCTACTGAGTATTTGGTTGCTCTTGCAGAGTGAAGTAGTTTGTACAAGAGGACTGAAATTTAGCTCAGAAGCAGCCTGGTGGTTAGGGCAACCTCCTGGGATGCAGACCATCTAAGTTTAAATAACTTCTTGAAAATGGTGATGTGAGAATGACTGCATATCCTCTCCAGATACTAAAATCAGCCTGGATACTTATCTGTTCCTCGAAACAGAGTGATCTTCTTATGCCTAGTTATATTTTGCACAAAATTGATAGTTTGGGGAGGGAGTTGCTTCATTTTGTCAGGCATTAGTACGGGTGCAAGTGTCTAAATGTTAGAACTTAGGTGGTCTTGTACATAAATGCCCTATTGTAGAAGTTTTAGTTGCGTAAAGGGTTAGGTTGCAGTTGAGCAGGAAATTTGAGGATATTGGTGACATCTGAATATTGGTACCTGGAACGAATTTTGTGGATTTAGCTCTAACTGTTTCTTACTAATTAACATTATTCTTTAAAGCCCAGCAGTTGAAGTCCTTTTGTACCTAGGAATCTTCATTATTACCATTAAAAGAGCTTTTGCAGTGTGTCATGTTAGAAGCTTTAAATGGCTAACCTGAAAGATGATTCCATCTTAATATATCATAGCTTTAAGACACCTAGATTCCCGTCCTACTCATGTTCATTTATTGAGATGGAATGGCATTGGTATCTATGGAGTTCATGACTTATTAAAATGTTATCATACGTTCATCAGCTCTTGGAAGAATACATTTAAAAAGAAAAATCTCGTGATCTAATAATTTAGACCTAGATTTGTTGTACAGGAATAAGTCTTTTTTCCCATATTTAATAAGAACATTTCTCAAAGAAAATACACAGAATGTATTTATAATAACAGTTCACTCTGCATTTTTAAACTACTAATAAAATGCTGCTGTTTGACAGAGAGCTTTCAGGTGCTAGATTTAGTAAGAGCTTTTTTCTTTTCTTTTTTTTTTTTTTTTTTTGAATGCTAGTTTTGGAAGAAGGCCATCTTGAATTTTATGAGGAGAAATTTGTTACAGTCGAGCCAAGATGTAATATCTGTGATGCAGTGTTAGAAATAGAACCACTAGCAAAAGTGTCTTAGAGTATTTTTTAGGAATTGAAAGGTTTTTTTAAAGTCTGTATTAGAAGTAACTTTAAGAATCTGAGATTTTGTATGAAATTAAGTGAAGTTTTTTTATAATGTCTGAGGACTTACAGAAAAGGCAAAGGGTTTCCCTCCCTCCTTCCCCCATCACAACTTCTTAGTGCTTTTCAAATAGCATCACTAAAAAAGTCATCAGAAAAACAGGCACCAGTCCTGACACTTGATTTGTGCATTTCATAGGTAGCCTAACCTGGAGGGACTTCAAAAGTAGGCAGCAGCTCCCATCCTCACTCAGCACCAACTATTTTCTTGGTGTAGCTTTCCATTAAGTTTTGTGTTTAAGTTGCAGTTCCTTCTGCTTATGTGAGTGAGGTGGTCCGTATGTGAACACCTTCGTACATAAAAACTCTCTTTATTAATGCAAGCAGTCCTATTCAATGTTGTATCAATGTAATTTTTCTTCCCCAAATCAGAAATACCATTCTCTTGACAAAGTAAAATGTTTCTGAATGTAAGTACTGTATCATGTCTGGAATTTTTATGGCAGTGTGGGATAACTGTGCAGAGCCAGTTAATCCAGAAATGGGTTGATATTCAAACGTTTCAAAGCAAAAGATAGCTTTTCAAAGCCCAAGATAGCTTTTACACTGAACAGTTAATTATGCTACTACTACTTTGGACTTATGCTGTGCCTTTCATCGTGGGATTTTCAAGCATAGAAGCAACATTAGCCTCACAGCATCCATGTCATTGATGTAGGTAACAGTAATTAATCACTTTGAGGCTTGGTTTACTTTTTTTGTAAAGTAGGTAAATGGACTTCTCCAAAGTATAAAGACTTAAGCATCTGATTAAACACTGCATACAGTCCCGATTCTCAGCTTCCATCTGTATAACTTCATGAAATATATGTTCTCAAAGAAAGATTTTGGCACTTTCAGAGGCTGTCTGAATTGATCTCCTTTTATGTTCCCAGACAAACTTTGGGATATCTCTGCTTCTCAGATATTGAAAGTGCAGCTTCTGGCACTTCAGCTTCCAGCAGTGGGAAAACTGTATTAGACTACACACAGATGACTTGATTTTGTCTGCTTTTTTGTTAGTGGAAGTGTTTGTTAAAAAACAGCAACCAATTTAAGAAGTAAGCTAGTTGACATGTTGCCTGCTTAGACCACCAGAGTTGCCATGGTTAACAAGCAGTCCCAGTGGGTTCATGGCTGGAAAATGGATACATCTCTTAGCAGGACTTGACAAATGGTAGCTTGTCATAATATTGATTTTCTGGATTGGTCCCACTAAAAAAGAGGTTTCCTGTGAATAGATGGTGGTTAGTGCCACACCTGAAAATTAAGAATTAATTTAGTTCAGTGATTTATTCAGCTTTCTAGGTTAAATTGCAGGTTTTTTGCAGTAGATATTTCTGGACATGTTGCATTGACTTGAACTGAACGTATTTTGATATCTTAATAGGAATTTTTTAGGTGTTATATAAATAACGTGGGTGTATATTCTGGTACTATTTGGATATCCCTGTGCCAGCAGAGATGTGATGTAAATGTCACTCCTACTGACATCCCCCTCTCAGTGCCATTAGAATGTATGTCAGTTGTACATTTTAAGAGATTTGAGTTGATAAGAAGGTTGAGGACAGTGCCTTTTCAGCATTTTGCTGGTTCCAGGTAGGTAGGTATCTTAAGGTATTAGCTGATTATGTTTTCTTGTGAAGTTGTGGTAATTTGGCTTAAATAATGTGCTTGTCCTCTTTGGAATTGCCTTGCAAATTCACCCTTTGCGGGGGACAAAAAAAAAAAAAGGCAGGCAGTTTTTTCAGTGGCAACAAACTGAAATGATATGACAATAGGTTACTGTTACTTTGGCTGATTCTGTTTCTTTCTCTGGAGCATAAGATTAAAAAAGAGTTGTCCTCTGCCAGACTCCCCCTCAGAAAAAGTAACAATACCCAGAGCATTTGGGGGCAAAATGAGTGGCTTAAGCGTAGAAGTGCAGTAGGTGTGCTTGAAATCCAGTATCATGTACAGAGACAACCATATGAGAAAATGTCTCTCTCTGGTTCTAGTAGAAGATGAGTGTTTTCGGTCTGAAAGCTCATCTTTCTTTCTCTTCCTACAAAACAATTAACTCAGAGTATTTAATCGATACTATTTACTTTATTAAAAATGTTATCAAAATTATTTTCAGGTATTTGTAACTTTTCCACATTGACATGATGGAGCCTAGTTTAAAGGTAGTATTGTAAGAGATGCATTTACTTTTCAGAGATCCCCTTCACTTGTATTTGCCAATGAAAAAACATATGTACTGGAGTCTTTGCTATAAAGTCTTGGTTTAGGTTAAGAAAAAATACATGGAAGTCTGAGAAATGAAAGAAATACTAACTTGTATAATACTTAGTAGTCTTAATATAACTACTTTCTTATAGCTAAATGTGTGTCCCCCTGTCAGATTATTTCAGATTGTTCAATTAGCAGGAAGTTGTGCAAGTAGATGAATATTTGTAGATCTCAGTGAATACTTGCCATTTCTTTGCCAGGGGAATCTTTGATCTGGATCTATTTCAGGATGAGCAAGATCAGTGATACCAAAGTCTAGAGGTTTGCTGAGAGCAGGTTAAATGTCTGGTCTGGCTTCCAGCCTTCTGTTCTGCTACATGCTAGAGATTCAGTATATCTCTCTGCAGAAATTTGCATGCTTTTTGCATTTTTTAATTCAAAAATTTTTAGAAGTGCTGCCTTCAAATTATTTTGATTCAAAATCCTCACTTCAGTAGTGTTGTTGAGAGCACAATACAAATAAGGACATACATGAAGAGTAATATGAATTTTAAAAAGGTTTTAAGGGAATGGAAAAAGAAATTGTCAGTCTGTCAATCTTATTCTTAAATTTTAGTTTTTTCCTATGTTTTACATGGGAATGCATTATTTCTGTGTGTCTGAGCACAGCTGTGGATGTTTTATCATTTTAGTGTTGAAACTTGTAAATGGATATGTATCTTTGTGCAGTGTAGATCTGTGTGTGAAATCAATGAGACTGTTGAAGTTCTTTAAAAAAGAAAAAGGAAAAAATGTAAATGCTGTCTAGATAAACATTATGTGATTCATGTTGTCTTTTATTCCAGTCTTTTTCTTCAACAGATTATTCCTGGGATTACAGTTACTTACAGTGGTTTTGATTGTACGGTTGTAAATATTGAAGATTTGTCTGGACACGAGGTACCCCAGACCAGAAGAAGGGTGCCTTTCTCTGTATTCGTAACTGACAAATTTAGTTTATCTGGTGGAATTCTTGTGGAGTTGTAATGCAGAAATTTCCTTTTGACCATTTGTAGGCTGCACTAATTTGCATACACAGAACATGAACGCAATTTGTCATTGGCGTATTCAGGGCCAGGTTCTTGTTGGATGTATGTGGCTTGAATCTTTCGGTTCTGGCTGTTGTAGAATCATAGAATAATTTGTGTTGGAAGGCACCTTTAAAAGTCATCTAGTCCAATCCCCCTGCAATGACCAGGGACATCTTCAGCTAGGTCAGGTTGCTCAGAGCCCCGTCCAGCCTGACCTTGAATGTTTCCAGGGTTGGGGCATCTACCACCTCTCTGGGCAACCTGTTGCAGTGCCTCACCACCCTCATCGTAAAAAATTTCTTCCTCGGATCTAGTCTGAATCTACTCTTTTTTAGTTTAGAGCCATTACCCCGCAACAGACCCTACTAAAAAGTCTGTCCCCACCTTTCTTATAAGCCCCCTTTGAGTACTGAAAGGCTGTGATGAGGTCTCCCCGGAGCCTTCTCTTCTCCTGGCTGAACAGCCGAAACTCTCTCAGCCTGTCTTCCTAGGAGAGGTGCTCCAGCCCTCTGATGGTTTTTGTGGCCCTCTTCCGGACCCGCTCCAACAGGTCCATGTCTTTCCTGTACTGAGGATCCCAGAGCTGAGCGCAGTACTGCAGGTGGGGTCTCACCAGAGCGGAGTAGAGGGGCAGAATCACCTCTCTCGACCTGCTGGCCACGCTTCTTTTGATGCAGCCCAGGATACAGTGGGCTGTGAGCACACATTGCTGGCTCATGTCCAGCTTTTCATCCACCAGTACCCCCAAGTCCTTCTCCTCAGGGCTGCTCTCAATCCTTTCATCCCCCAGCCTGTATTGATACTGGGGGTTTCCCTGACCCAGGTGCAGGACCTTGCACTGTGTGCAGACCTGTACGCTCTGTGCATATGCAGATGCACTGGAAGATCGAGAGATGTGTAGTAACTTTGATGTAGATGTACTGTACATCTAGTACATGTTACATGTACAGTAGATGTACTGTAACTTTGGGACAAGAATCTTTCTCTTGGCCTCTGTGGCCAGCAGCCAGGTAACGCTTTGACTCAGTCATAGTGCATAATTGCTTGGAAGAGTCAGATAATTTTTCTTACTAAGTTGAGAACTTAAAAGATAATTGTACCATTCTTTGCATGACTAAAATCGCTATTATAATCAAAATAATGCCTTCACAATTGTATGCATATATGTGTGTATATCCGCACACAGCATTCACTGTATTCCAGGAAACACAGCATCTCTTAACAGCAAGTGTGTTTTTACATGCCTTTTTCACATTAGAGTCAGTTAACGTGTGACCAAAATTTTCAGGAGTACTAGTCACTTGGATATATTGCGATAAGTCAATTCATATTCAGTCAATATAGCATAAAACTGAAGAGAACACACAAATGGGAAGCAGGGAGTTTATGACAACACGCTTCAAGTTCAGAGGCTAAGCAGCTCAAAAACAATTAGGGGGAAAAAAAGAAAGGATGAGAAGAAAAGTAAAAAAATGGTTAATCTTACTATATACATACAAAAAAATTCACGTTTTCAGTCTGACGTGAGCGTTTTGGTTAAAATCATCTAAGGAGTGCTCTAGAAACACATACTCGAAGGTGGTTTGGTCTTTTAAACACTATCAGATTCTTTTGGCAGATGCCTCCATTTGAAGTTGAGAGATTCTTTTATATTAAATAGTAGGTACCTAACTAGAATGGTTTAGAATTGGAGGAGTTTCAGTGTAAGCAAAGAAGAAACTTTAAAATGTTAAGCTATTCATTATACTTTGTGTAATGCCTTAAAGCAGTAAATGTTGAAGATGGAACAATTTCAATTTTTTTATTGAATCGGTCTTAGCGCATGAACATGAAAATGGAAATCACCGAGAAGAAAACGTGTGTGAATTCATGCACATTTATTTATAATGATTTACTTTATCTTTTTTACATTACATGATAAGCAATCTTGTTTTGTGATTAACTCATTATCTATTTTAATTAAATGTTTACATTTTTATCAAGCTAAACCACATTTCATTTGTGGCTTATACAATGCTAATATAAAGTATGTTTGTAATAAAGACTTGCTTTATGAAGGCAGAGTAACAAGCAGAGTAACTATTTCTTCACTGTCACTGCAGAGTGCTCCGAGTACCATTAGTTATTCAGACAAGAACCATATTTCAGGAGTAATACTTTGCGTTACTTTAGTGGAAAATTGTTTTCCGTAAGTATTTTATCATTGAATAAAAGGAAATACAACCTTATTTTGATATTATACCAATTTAGGAAGGAAGTAAACAGCATAATTAGAATAAAGATAGCATTACAGTGAAGTAAATTGGAATTTACTAATTTCTGTTGTAATCAAGTACATTTTTTGCTTTTTAATCTGTTTGTGCGTAGTCTCTGTATTATACATTTTGCTGCTCTTCAAAAAGGAGTTCCAAGTAATATTTAAGGCTAATAGCTGAATATAAAATCAAACCAAACCACATGAGTTCAGGTTTATTAACTGTTGTGTGAATCCTGCCCACAAGTGATAAAGTAATCACAGAATTTATAGGATAAATCAGGCAGGCCTTTAGCCCAAAGCAGAGCAAACGCTGAATTTGGAGCAGGTTGCTCAGGGCTTTGTCCAGGCAGGCCCTGAGGACCCTCACAGCCGGCCATCCTGCAGCCTCCTGGGACAGCCTGGGCCAGTGCTTCACCAGCCTCATCACCAGAGGTTTTGCCTTAAAGAAACTACTTTTTCATTGAAAGTCATAGTGCATGAATGACATACCCTATTTAAGATTTGCCCTAATTTCATCTGCCTAGCTATTAATGGCTGTGTTTCATTTCGCTTTATAATAATTCAGTTAAATGAATTGCTACATCATGATCAGGGAGCCTCCTTCCTTTCCTGCAGCAGCAGTACATCTCTATTCATGAATTTTACATTTATTGATCAATATATCACTCAGTTTGAAATACTGTAGAGTTTAATAAACCTGAACTGAGGAGGATGAAATCCGTTCCGAAATTTCTCTCCTGCTATTTTTCTCCTCCTCAGTATTGAACTGTATGGCTTGAGTCTTTTGTTCATTTAACACTTTGGACTCCTACTTGAGTCCTGATACAAAGTTCAAAGTTGTTAGGAATTGAGAAAACTTTGTATCTTTACTGTCATATTTTTCTTTGCTTTAAACTGCATATTGAAATAAAATCATTCAAATTTACCATAGGCATGGCTGGATTCCTTATCAGTCATTAAATGTGCTGGCATTGCTTCTATTTTCTTCATTTCTTCCTTATCAATTGCATTTATTGCATCATTTGCTATGGTGCATGTAAAACATTATTTCAACACGAGTGCACTATGAACCAAAATCCTAAACTCATGCGCGAGATGAGGCAGTAAGGAAAGCCTCTGCCTTATAAATGCTGTCTTTAGTTTTTTGGCCAGGACATACCAGCCAGCGTGGAGCTGGGGTCTTCGTTTAACAAAATTCTTAGAGTGGAGAAGTTATCCTTTGACTTGGTGATGGCTTCCTGATTCCCCTTCATCCAGGAGGGCAGTGCATGTTCCTGCTCGTACTCGTGGTCAGGTGCCAGTTGGCATCAACAGGTCAAACTCCTCAGACTTTGGAATACTGTGGTTATTTCCATCCTATTCTTTCTACTACCAGCTTGTCACTTTGCTTTGTGGGTACCAGGAAGAGCCGTGCAGTAGTTGTTTCCATTCAGTATCTTTACTGAGCTAGTTTGGTGGCTTGTGCCAAGTGATATATCAGTGCTACAAGGATTTTTTTGCTCTTCTGCCCTGCAATGTGTCTTGATTGATTTGTGCCTCTTTTGTTTATTCTCTTCACAATTCAGTTTTTCACTTCAAAGACAGTTTTGTCATATAAAACTTCTTGTATTTGTCTATGCCAAGGCCTATGGGGGAGCTTGTTGCTCTTTCTCCTCTTGTCAGGAATAGATTATTGCGCTGAGCATTTAACAAAGCCCGGTAGGTTCCTTTTCATACTCTTGCCAGTTCAGTGGACAGAACTTTCTCTAGTTCAAAGAATTAATATCAGGTATTTGATAACTACCTAAATTAACAGGCAGTTATGTTATATGCATTTTCCAACAGAAGCATCTTTCCTATATCTCTTTCTAGTATGTAAGTTCAGTGTACTCTCCCTCACCTCCTTCAGAGGTCAGCATACTAAAAAGAGGTCACGGTTCCCTAAATGCCAACATGAATAAAAGTTTAACTTTGCTTCCTCTTGCTATTGTTGAAAAAGTTTTAGTTTTAGCCTTTCTTCTTGCCCTTCTAAGCAATTAATGATTCTGTTGAGGTGCAAAAGAGGGGTTTGTACAACTGCTGCATCCCAGTTTTATTTCTGATTGAAGGAGATAGGGAAAGAGAAGTACTTTTATTGACACAAGTATTGAAGAAAATATTTTGAAAGGATGATAGGAACACTTGGAGGAAAAAATGCATCTTACTGTGTTTTGAAGTCAGATGAGTGAAAATTGCTCAAGTATAGAATTCCCTTTTTAATATTTACTTTTATTTTTAAACAACTTGATTTTTTTTTTCCTTTTAACAAATAACCAAATGATTAGTGAATACGATAGATTTGAGGCAAGGAGGTAGAGAGTTAGTAAATCTAAAGATAATTACAGAAATTTTCTAGAAAGACTTTTATCAGTTCATGTATTTTAGCCCTTTTCCTTGTTACTTTGAGAAAGTTAATATGCTGCTTAAAGACAAAAGAACAGGACTCCTTAGGCAGATTGAAGAGGAACAGTATAAAGGGGAATATCGATGAGGCAGGCAGTGTCTCTTTACAAAACATTTCACTGTCTCTTACCATCAGTCCTGGCTCATTCTATTCATAGGGACACTGCAGCAAAAGCCTGGGGATAGCTGAAGATCTCTGGGTGTAAGCTCGTAAGCCTCATAAGTTACCTGTGAAAAATGTTGTTGTTGTGGTAATTGTTGTTTGTTAATATGTTAACTCTGAAAAATACAAAATAATTGTATTGTCTCTTATCTGTGATGCACAATTGTATGTAAAAAGTGTCCTTGAAACCCAAGTTTAAGTGTTATCCTTTTAAAGCAATATTGCATTTCTGCTCCTCAGCTCCTACTTACTGGAATACAGACACCTTATGATTTCTGTTTCCTTGTTACTCTTCTAAGTTGCTTGCCTGCAAAAACTAGCTCCACAACGGAGAGTGGGTCTGCAAGCAGAAAAATGAGGGTATTAGGTCAGTGCCAGTGACATATCTTGGCCTATTTATGTGTGTGCTGCATATGAGATGTCAAAGAGGTCCACAGGGCAAAGAATTGATTACATGACAGAAAAAATGCTTTTGGCTACTGCAACCAGTTTGCTCTATTCTGATAAGCTTTTTAGAAAATGTAGCAAGAATAAAGGGAGGAGAATACAGTGTAAACAAAGTTTTTCATATTGTTTGTCAAAAACTTACTGGCTTTTAAGAAATGCCAATTTTTTCTCTTTCAGAAAAAAAAGGTTTTTAATTTGTCTTCCATGTTGCTTAATTTATACTCAAAGTCCTAGCAAAAAATGTTCTGAGCCATGACATTTACGCCAATAAGATGAAGTCAAATCAAAGAGGTAATATTCTGACTTTCCAATTTTCTTAAGTAGATTATTCTCACAGTTAATATTTATCTCATCAGTAGATGATAGGGTAGCCAAACATGTAATTTATTTGTCACATGTGGATGCAATTTTAAAGAAATTTAATTGCGTATGATCTTTCTGCAAAACTTTTTTTTTACTGTTCTGATAAATACATTTTAAAAATAAGGGAAGAGCTAACATATTTTAAGAAAATACTGGAACATCCTTAATGAGAAAAAGGTAAGCTTATAAATGCAATTGTATCCTTTCCCCTCCCTTAAGAAAAAAAACTCAGGCAGAATAAGGGGAAACCTTGTTATGTATCTTGAAAAAAATCCTTTAGAAACTTGTATCTGTTCTGACTTGCTAAAATATATGAGTAGGGGGACAGTGTGGGAGGAGGTAACCTGTTCTGCCTTCTCCTATCCATCCTCCAGAGAATCCAAAGTCTGAGATGCAAAAAGTTCATCCTAACTTTAAAAGTTTCGGAATCAAAGTTAGTATAAAGATCTTCTATCCATGATTTAATTAATTGCCCAATTTGCAAAACTGCTGTGAGTTCTTACTATTCGGTCTGCATTCTGCAAAACCAACCTCTAAAAACTAACAAAATTCACTGAATTCATTTTTCCTGTGCTAGGAAAATTACTGTTCCATGTGTGAACTTCATTACTTGTGCAGTCATAAAAAGCATCATTTAAATAATGATGCTCTTTTTCAAGTAAACACAGAAGACAAATGTCTTAAAGCCTGTTCCTGTTAACAGTTTAAAAACACTTCAGAAAAACAGAAGCCGTCTGCAGTAGTCTGCTTCAGTTATGATTAACGTTAACTCTTAGACTTGCACAACTTTTCAGTAGCTGATCCAATTTCAATTCATCAATACAGAATTAAAACAAAAGAAAGTTATATTTAGAAACCTGTATTGTGGAAGTGTTGAATGATGCTTTCCTGTCTAATTCTGTCTTTGTCTAGAAGCTTAGCATGGTGCTTAAAATAAGCTGGTTTGTGCTATTAACATAAAATAATCACTGCTGAAGAATAGGATTTCTGAAGAAGGTTAGGATGTTTTCTGTAATTTAGCTAGCATGTGCAGTGATTTACTCAGGTGCAATGATTTTACTCATGAGTTGGTACTAGATTGAATACATTATATTAATTTACTTTCATAGCTCAGAATTTTCCACTGTGCTAAGTACTTTGTCAGAAAACTTGAACTCTTATATTTCCAACTGGAAAGAGTAATAAGCATTTTCATCTCTAGGAGAGTGTTTGGGAAGAGGTACTTAAAGTGTGATAGCATTCCAAATCACAAAGCATGCTCAGCCTGGGGTTTCTTCATTTATTTTTTTCATTTGTCGGTTTTTAATTTTCTACAAGATGACAAATTTTAGTGATGGGTTCAGGGAGCATAAGAGGAAGGGTTGAAGCAATCCCAAAGGATTCTGTTAATATTGAATTAATGAGGTTTGAGTTCTGACTGGACAGATAAACGGATATGTGTTGAGAAACCTCAGGTTCCACTGACTTCCATAGACATTTGCAGCATTTAGCACCTTAGAACATCAAGCACTTCACTGAGGATATAAAACCCCAGCTTTTTACAAGCATGTTTGATTCTTCCAGTCTTCATTCCTAAACTCAAGATAATTAAATTGTTTGTTTCTAGAATAAAAGAAAAGACAAGACTTCCTTTATACCATCTGATCGCTTACAGTTATCTGTGTTGTCCTTTTTTCCAAGTTTGCTGTTCTTGTCAGGAGTTCATGATGAGCTTTTTGGGGAGGCTATTTGTCCATTTTCCTGTGTTCTGTATGGCTGAAAATGTGAGTCTGTATGAAAAGCATGTAGTGTTTGCCTTGTTCTTACATCAGAAGAATTTTTTCTTTTGTCCATTTTATGCTTGTTTCCAAAGGCTTAAAATGCAAGCTTTGTTTCTGCAATAATGGCTTAGTGTAGGCTTACATTGTTGATCCCCTCAGTAGATGCAATGTAATCCACTTTGGTAATGTGAATTTTTAAACAATCATCAGCCTTTGCTATTAACCCTTCTATACTAATGGTAATACCCTAGAGGAACTACAAAGGAATTTGGTGCTCAAGCTTAGCATAAGACTTGAAGGACACTTAGCGGCATTTACATTCCTTAGTCTAGTCACAATGAATTGCAGAACTGATGTTGAACTTGATTGGTACTGTATTCAATATAAAATAGTTGATTGTGAAGTTGATGCTGAAATACAACTTTGCAGGGGATTTCTTGGGGAAAATATGAAAAATTCCTTGAAAGGTCTTTTGCAATTAAATGCTACTTGAGGACTTTTCTGTCCCTTGCTTTTGCTTGCTATTTAACTAGGTCAGTAGTGTACTTTTCTCAGAATGCTTGTTTTTTCTTTAAACTAGATACAAATACCTGCTGAAAAAGGAGGTATTCAGCCATGTTTTTATTTGTCAAGCTATTTGATAACAATTTTTGTATAAAAATAAGAAAAATACTTCAGGCATTCTTTTTCCTTTTAATTAGTCCTGTTGCATCTTAGTAGCACATCAAACAATTTTTCTTGATGCCTAATAATGTGATTTTTTTAATGCCATTTCTCTCCTTTTTTTTATTATTTCTCTCCTTTTTTTTTTTTAATTATTATTCTTACCTAGTGACTGTTCTCCCTACCTACCTCTGTTCTTGTTTGAGAAAGCTGATCAGCCAAATAAAAACTGACTTGATTACAGTGTGTATGACCTTTACTATGAAAAGAACATGGATGATTGGATTTTGTGTCTCAGCAATCAGAATTACTGTCCTGGGTATCAGTAGTCCCACTGCAAAGACTTATCAAAGTTAATCTGTGCTTACTGTCTCCCCTTGGAGTATTTTGGGTATCTCTTGTGATGCAGTAAAATGAAGAGCTCTCTTCTGTTTCAGTACAATGTGGGAAAACTACTCCATGTTTATTGAGACCCAGGTTTTATGTGGAATCACTGAAGGACTATTAACAGTGTTAATAACTTAGTTAACATCCTCACTGCAAAATTAGTAGCTCAGTTTTGTGAGCTGAACTAACTCACAATCAAAAAAAGCCACCTGGCTTTGAACATCTCAGTTTAGTATGCTTTTTGTGTTTTGGAAGGTAAGAACAAGAGGTTAGGACCACTGTAAGAGGGAAGACTAATTCATCAAGAACCATAAACTCATGTAGTGCAGATTTTCACTATAGTCTTACAGTGTAGAGAGTAACTCAAAACAACATGCACCTTCAAAAACTTTAAGAAAAAACATTATCATAGTGTTTTTAGAAATAAACATAGATCCTTAGCAAGGACAATGCCAGCCCAAGCAGCTCCAGTCTTACGGTACCTGAAAACAGCTAGACAATTGAGAAGATACATAAGATATACTAGAAATAAAGCTGCTTTCCCCCCGCCCCCCTGCCTCCAGACTGCACCAAAACGGACAGTCATCATGGGATAAACAAACAATCAAGGAGTCTGCAATAGAGTTAACTAATAGGCTTCATTTTACAGCCTATGTGAGGGGAATAGCTGAAGGCAGAAAGAGGGAGGTCTGTAAAACTGTGCTTCGTAATACAGGCGTTCTCACCAGTTGGAGATTACTGCCAGGGTGACCAAGAAATTTTTTTCCTCCCATAACTATGTCTACATGAAGCAAGTTGATTATTTACTACTTTCAGTTACAGAAAACTCAAGTTTCCTTACTGTTTAGCCTTTAATTAAAAAAAAAAAAAAAAAAAAAAAAAGGCTATCAGGAGAATACACATAGTGGAAATTAGTTGGTTGCAAGTTCTGGTGGTGTTAGTTGGTCTACAGATAAGTTTGAGGACCAGTGTAAAATATTAATTCTAAAAGGAAATACTTTCTACCCAAGTATATTGAATGGTTGTGGGTGTTTTTTTTTGGGTTTTTTTTTTTTTTTTTTAGCCTTGCTTAAATGTTTTGAAATTTTTGGTTTATAGTGAGAAATTAAACATTGCAAAAGCATTTTGCCTCGTAAATCCAAAGGTATCGCATTGTTTAGGTCTTAGACCCTGTGAAAATGTTGTACACAATATTTAGTAATATTCTGTCACTCACTTTCAGGAAATAATAAAATGGTGAGCTGAGGAATTCTCAAAACAAAAAATAGAATTAAGTGTAGGTACCAAAGCATAGGGTATTTTGAAAAGTTGTTCCCTACACTTCTATTATTTCATAATGAGTAATTTTTTCTAAACTTAAAAAGAAAAATGACTTCTTTAAAATGCATAAATCAAAACACAAGAAATTCCATTTAGAGTTTTAAAAGTTCTTTACAGTAAGGATGATAAGCACTGGAAGAGGTTACCCAGGGAAGTACTAGAGTCTCCATCCTTGGGCATATTCAATAACTCACTGGACCCAGTCCTAAGCAATCTGCTCTAGTTGACCCTGTTTTGAGGTGGGTTGACTAGATGATCTCCAGAGGTCCCTTCTAACTTCAGCCTCAATCCTGTGATCATAAACAAACACAAATACTTAAATTTGTAACTAAGCAAACAAGTAGGGTTCTATTTCAGCTCTAAGAAAAGGCACGATTGCACGTGCTGATTGCAGGCTGTTATGTGTGGATTGGTTTGAGGCAATCATTGAACTGTGGAATAAACATCATTGCAGTAACTGTCTCGTTCTGAAATGTGTTCGTTTTGTCTGTTAGATTAGCAAGCACTTAGTTTTTTATTAATATAATCAAAATAAAAAATAATTTCTGAAAAAAACAGCAAATGTTTTAGATTAAGGTACTAAAAGACCCTGATTACTAAGGTAGACTGTATAGGATTAATACAGCTGAGGGATCTTAGAGGAAATGTGCAATAATCAGCCAAGTGCACAATTAGCAATTACTGTCTGCTAACACATCCAGATGTTGGCTTCTGACTTCAGTGAGTAGGTTTTGGAAGGTATTGGAAGAATAGAGAATTATTTTGCAAAAAGAAGCAACAGTGGCCCATTGCTTTGGAGCAGCATCTTCAGAATCCAGCTGCGAAAGCAAAAACTGTCTGATAAACATATGCATTACATTTAAACAGCTTTTAAAACTAGTTCCACTACATACTAAAACTTAAAACATGTCAAGATAGAATTCATGTCTCAGATACACAGGCAGGATAATTTTACAGCTACTGTCTTACATTGTAGAAGCTGAAAAGCTATTTTAAAAAAAGTGCTTCTGTGTGTGCTTAACAAAGTTCTGCTGCATTAGATGGTTCTGTGTGGTGGTTATGCCCATGGCAAATGATTTTTAAAAAAATAAACATGATGGAAACCAATGAGGATTTAATGAAGTATTCCACCCCCCACTCCAAAGTCAGCTCTGTTTAGGACCACCACACTTGGGTGAAACTTGAGCACTCTGATGATTATGGAAAAGGAAGAATCTTTACAGCGTAAGTCTCGGTAAATAATTTTGTTTCTATTTATTCTTTAAAAGTTGTTAGTTCTAAGACGACATATAAAACAGTCAAAGCAACCATCACTGGATTAATTGTATGAGTTTTATGCTCTTAGCCAAATACAGTAATTAATGTTGACGGACAGCTCTGAGTTATTTGAATCTCATTATTTAACTTCAGAAAACAAGAGAGTATTTTAAGCATTTTTCTAGTGTTCATTTTTTATGCTTTTTATAAAAGGCTTGTTTCTGAAAGGTGTAATTTTAACGCCAGTTAAGAGAAAGATGCTAAGTCTGTTTTACAATGTAAACTGAACGGACATAGGTTATCGAAACCTGGTCAGGAGTTGGAAGTACTGAAGAACTTAGATCTCGGTGGCACTGGTCCGGAGCAGCTTCAATATGAGAAAGATTGAACCTTAGAATTTGTGGATCTGTGTGAATATGTATGATAGTATTTCTGATTTTACTGTCTCTCTAAATGTGGGTGTTGTGCATGTTTTGTCTCTTGATGCTCCATCCCGTGTCTGACGTCTGTATGAATTCTGTATAAAGATTTATGGAGTGCCTCTCCCAATGGATTTCAGTCCTGTAAAGTATCACAAGCTATTAGTACCTTTGGTGAAGGATGGAGATGGTGGAGATGTTTCTGAAAATTATAGCCAAGGGCTAATAAGCTGTGAATTTTTTCTGGTTTTGTATGTATGTTTGTCAGAAACTCTGTGTGTAAGGGAGACTACAAAATAATATGGTATTTTTCTGCTTTTTAATGTCCATTCTATGCTGTAATTCTTAAGAGCAGTTATCCAGAGATAATAATAGAAATATTTAAAACTTTATGAGCTTAGTTACATGGATTCAGTATTGTATGATTTGTTAGTTACTGCCTAGACAGATTACTCTGCTTAGTTGTGATCCCACAAAAACAAAGGCTTACCTGTTAGAGAAAATCTGATTACCCAAAAGTGATGATCTGGGGTTGCATCATGACAAAAATTATTGGAGGTTTTAAAAGAAAGGGATAATCCTTGGCTGTTTTAGGAGAAGAGGCCAGAGAGGGAATCTAGGTGCAAGTTTTGAGCTGAATCCAAGTATAGGAGCGGTAAAATAAGAAACAAAATGCTGGACTTCGGGAAATTCATCTCAAAGCATCAAGAAAAGAGTGAGACTTGATAGGAGTCAGAGAACCACAAAATTGCTATGCTGCTTGATAAAGACCGTTGTTTCTTCTGCTGCCTAAAATTCTTCAGGAGACAATACTTACGTACAAAATGATCTCATTAAACTGAAGCTATCAATAATGTTTACAAATGGAGGAAAAATACTATTAAGTAGTACATTGAATGAAAAATGCTACGTTAAAGAGGGAAATGTTAAATACACTTAAGATATAATAGCCTATGCAGCAACAGTATCCAGGATATTAGTGTGTTGCTGGATATTTGCTCAGTATTCAGCCAGGATGTTATTTGGAGGTGCTTTTTTTTCCCTATAAATTGCATTTTAAGACTATAGTGTACAGTGTGTGCGTTTCAGACATAGAGTAGACACAGTAGGCTATTTATTCTGGTCAAGTTGATACTGGAGGGATCTCAATCAGAGTGCTGTAGCAAGTTTCAGTGCACCTCTTACAGAAAGATGTGGACAAATTAAAAGAGGGTTCTGGTCAAAACCACTATAATTTGGAGGCTTAGTAAAAGCAGTGAATGAGGTAAATTTGAAAAAATTAGTTTTGTTTAGTTTAGAAGAGAGAAGATCCAGTGGTAATACAGCAGCTTTCAAACATGAAAGCTTGAGGGAACACTGGGACTTGGATCAGGAGAGGAAGCAGGAAGGATATTTGAGTTAAATATAAGAGCAAACACAGTTGATTGCTGAGATAAGCTGCTTGCAAGGAGTGCCTACTCAAGACTACTGAAGGTGGACTCCTCTCAGTAGAGCCAAGCTTAGAAGAGAAATTAGGAAAACAGGAATTCTCTAGAATGAGTAAGATATACTGGGATGCTCTTGAGTTCCTTCCAAATCCTTTATTTGCATAATTTTTCATATTGTATTATAACTTAAAGAGTCATACAGCAGGATGCTGTTACAGTAATGATTTCAGATTATGAATTTTAATTATATGAATATGTATTCTGTGCCTGCATAGGAAAGAAGGAATTTTAAAGATATTACACAGGAAGAATATGAAAGTTTTTAGAGAAAATTGGAAAGAGGCCCTCTTACTTACCACTGAAGGAGAATTATGGTATTAGAAACATTTGCAAAGCTCTCTGCTACAGAACATATGGATTCAACGTGCCTAGTGTTTATCCAGCTGGGAGTTTGGCATACTTACTGTGAACTGTTCCTACCTGCATGATCCAGAGGTCCACAGACTGATTGGAATTGACTGCTGATCCGCAGTGCCCTTTTCTTTTTTGCTGAATGAAGCACTAGCAACAAGCAGCAGTGGAGTACTGTCACCTTGAAGAATAGATGAAGTTCAAAAGATTGTGAGCCCATGTGATGATGTTGAATCTATTTGAGGGAATAGGAATCATGAGGACAAGTAGTGGGCTGGATGTTTCAGCCTTAGATTTAGAACTTTCTCATTCATTTTCCTCTCAAACTACATTTGTTCTCTTCAGTTTTTTAATCTTCCTCCTCTTCCTGTTGTTGCTTCAGTCTGTTTGGCTACCATGAGATCCTATCTGCTATCATTGCTTCTTTTCAAGTTTTACTTTGGAGTACAGTTGCTGTAAATTTAGTTAAATCCTGTGTATTCTGTGGTGCTACTCTGTTCATTAACTAAGTATATTTTTTTCGTCACATGCCGTAGAAATCAATATTGCAGTAAAAAGGATAGAGAACTGTACAGTTCAAAATAGGTGCTCATCAAAGTACACCATTGATAGGAATTTAGCTTGGTTGGGATTATTGATGTGCCGCTGGTATTGCATAGTATATCTACCATCTTCATACAGAGTTAAATAACAAATGGACCAGATATGATTGCATTAGATAACAAAAATACATAAAAAATAAATAAAAATAACCTGCATAGCTTACTCAGTACTATATGGTCTTTGTCAAAAGCTGGCAAGTTGCAGTTTTGTTTCACTTGCCATTCTTTATCTTGGGGTAGGTTTGAGTGGCATGGAATGGACATGGGTGAGGTTGTTGATTTTTGGTAGGGCATTATAGTGAGAACTCCTGCTTATGGTCATCCTTAGCTTAGGTTGAAGAAAGTGTCAATATGTTGAAGAGTCTTGTCTTTTTTGTGCACTTGGGTTTTTTATACACTGTACAGATTGTCAAAGCTTAAAAAAAAATATACTTTTCTGTGTATTTCCTGTGCTAAAGTATTGTGTGTTAGCAATATTAATACATTGAGACATGATAAATGTAATTAAATTGTTAAAATGGACTTCCCATACCTGTAAGCCAGAAGCCTGTTAGGAAGGATGATCATCACTTCATATTTTCTGAATGAATAGTATCACAGCAAACTTCTAGTAAAGTTGAAAAGGTCTTTTTTATGATAGCATGATAGAGTAGTTTCTTCAGGTGGCATAAACTCAACAGAGGAATATAGCATCTCAATGATTTATACTTTAAAATGTTAAATTAATTACTACCCTTTCTTCTGGATCAGTGTGATTGTTTCCAGTAGTGTCATGTGCCTACTCAACACTTCTTGTTTATTGGAAATTGAACAATTTTGGACAAGTCCCAAATTGTTTGGTATTCATTTTTCATCCAACAGGAACAGTTTTTGATCACTTCTCTAATCTCCGTCCAAACCAAACCAGCTAATTTTAGACAAAGAATCAGTGCAGCTGATGAAGCAGTGGTCTAATATAGCAGAAACAGACAGCACAATGAATGACCGTATCAGCACTTGTTATTCAGTGTATGAACACATAAAAGAGAGTTAAGTCTTCACTAAGAAATACAATACTATGAGAAGTCAGTATCAGATGATGTATGTTATGGTTTTTCTTAAAGAAGAAATAAATACTAGTAAACTACAGAACACCAATGTTACTACAGTTTCTCCTAGCATCCCCTATTAATTAATCATTTTCTTGTCAGAAGTGTCAAGCAGATTTTCTGGGCACACAAATTAGGAAAAACCTTATCAGATGGGTGGCATATGTACCTCATACACAGTGTCAAGACAGACACAAGCATCAAAGGCCTGCCAAAGCTGACTTCCCTGTTAATGTTTTTAAACAGAAATTTCACTACGTCTACCAAAGATGTTTCAGAAAAATAGAAGAGAGAATGAATCTCTTAAATGTTCACGAGTAGTTGTGTCTGCCAGGGATGAGAGTTCATTTACAGGGGTAATTGTATATGTGGGCCTGAAAAAGAACAATTATTTATTTAGGACATTTTGCTGTTTTATAAATCTTAAAAAACACTGAAGCTACATTGTGACTGTTTATTAGAAAGTATAGACCTGTAAGAAAATAACCTGTTTAGTGTGCTTTATCCCTCTGATCCAGTTCTCTGGTCTACATTTGTCAGTAAACATAACCATGAGGCAAAAAAAGTGCTAAATAAAAAGTTTTCATAATACATTTTCAGAAGAATGTTGTGATGTTGTTTTGATAATATAGGTCAGTTTGCTAGGAAGTTATTGCATATTTATATGAAATTCAGAAGAGTTTCAGCTATGAATTGCTGGAGAGTGTGTATAATCTTCACTTCTACACTCTACTGTCTCAAGAAGTAGGATTGAAACTGTAGAGCTGGTGACTTTTCACGCTAGCCAGCAGACTTCCCAAAGAAAGAAATTCAACTGTGACACCACCACAACTATAATAGCTGGATGATTTGGACACCACCCAAAAATGTTTCTGTCTTAATGGCATACTAGAAGAGACTATGTCTTGGTGACTTGTTTTTGCATGAGTACTGCTTTGTCAGATGTCATTTATCTGGAGATACTGGGAATAACTCTCCCTTGCATTGCAAGAATGCAGTCCAGGGTTTTTTCCCCCTCTTTAAAGCGCAAGTCATTACTATACTGTTTGTATTTTGCTAGAGACGCCAGTGGGTTTTCAGAGAAATCCACTATTCTGAGCACTTGGCAACTGTACAGCAACACAGTCCACGATCTCAAGAGTATGTATAGATAATATGGGAAGTAAGAGCCCAGGGAGACATGTTGATTTGTTCAGTGTCATGCCGCTCATTCATGCTGATCAGAAGTACTCATGTTCTTCACGGTTTACTACCCTGACAGTCTACTGTCTTGTCAGAGTTTTTGGCTGAAAACAATTTATTTGAACTTAAATAATGCAGCTTTGCTGACATGATGAAACTTAAGGATCTGTAAAAAAAAAAAAAAGTGCAAATGGAAACAGTAAAGCTATATAGTTTAAATGCGTACATTTTGTAAAGTTGAAGGACTATATTCTCTTCAAGAAGGTGCTTTGGAGGTGGGAATTTGTAGTTTTTCAAGACCCCTGCATGGTATTGAGCTTACGCTCCATAGAGACTAAGATGCTTTCTAAGATTTTGTTGTTGTTGTTGTTACAGTCATAATTTTAATCTTTCTTTGGAAATGCAGCTTGGAATATGACTGTGTTCTGAGATTTTAATCTCTGTCCTGCATGCTTTGTGTTTTGACATGTTTTGTGAACCAGTAGTGACAGCAGCATCTGTTGGAGGTGGTCTTCATTGCACCTTAAAGAAAAGTCATTGACTTGCAGCAGATTGGTCAACTTGGTCTGACGTTTGTCAAAAATATATTTAGGACCATGTCTTGAGCTAACAGTAATAAAAGTCTGGATGTAGCAAGTATATAGATTAAGGAAAAATAAGTAAAGTAAAAGTAACCAGCCAAAACCACCCAGCTCAGTGGGACTTTCTAGATGTTTTGCATTCTTGAGATCATTGCGTTCTAATTGCATAATTTTACAGGGGCCTGATTTTAGGTTCCCACAACTGATAAAATCTCAATGACTGAGTCTGTGAAGTGCAGATATTGTTAACACTAAGTACACGTAATGAATTTACTTTTCTTTCATTCTCTTTACTTTCCTTTATGATCACAGGGGGTTTATTTTATCCCACCTGTACAGGTTAGGGATGTGGCTCTGAATCCTCAACTCCATTATTATTTTTACTCTTTTTATTCTGATTCACTGGTCTCTTTTTCATCATCTTTTCTTTTGTGATACATATTGGCCATCTACTCTTTCTTCTCTGTGTTAGTGCTTCTTTTCTTGTATGCAGGAAGGAAACTCCTTCCAATTTGCTGTCCTCTTCCTGATTATCTTCTTGGATGTAGCTCCTAGCAAATTTATTCAGGAAATAATTTAACCTAACCTAATCTCCCACTGTGCTTACTTTCAGGACAAAAAATTTTGCAGGATCTTCTGAGGAACTGGGGAACAGACCTGGTTATACCAGTGGTCTCATCAGTGCAAAAATTAGAATTACTATAATTCAATGTGTCACTAAACCAGTCATATTTTCCTGTCACTTAAAGCATGTTAGCCTTTAACAGCCAATTAAGGCTAATGTTCACATTGGCTATTACAAAAATGCAAGGAACTTTCGATTTGCTTAGGTGAAATATGCTTTCAGTGCTACGGGTGGACTATATTACTACCTTAGATTTGTTTTTATAGGTCTTAGTTGTGACAGGTATGTCAAAATTCCCTCAATTTAAAATCAGTGAAGCAACCAGGGCACGAATAAAGCTAGCCTATGTAAAACTATGCTTTCGTTTTTAGAGCAGTAAGCATTTCATCTGGTACAAACTAGAATTGTTTTTAACAAATACTTTGTAATTTATTAATTCTGAAAGTGAAGAAATTTCTTGACTATGTTTCTTTCCTTTTTGAAAGACAATTCATGAAACTTTCAATGTGTTACACAGATAAAGCCTAATGGTTACAACTGAGGTTTGGTATCTAATTTTTGAATTTTGACTAAACTGTGTATTTGGGTAATGTTTTTTCTGGCACATCCTTTTTCTTGAGAAAACATACTTGAACCGTGTACCTCTTCGACAAGGCTTTTATGTTTGATATGTTTGCTGTGAAGTTTCATGAAAAAAATGGTTGTAATCAGTGTTTATTACAAGAAGAAAAAAAATACATGTTGGAAAAAAGTAATGTTTTTTTCCAGTAAGGGAGTTTTAAATAAGCAGGCTTTGATTGAAAGGCACTATGTGGCAGAATTTACCCACTTCTAAATTATCAGATTAAAGAAAATTTATAATTGCCTTTTAAGTGGTTTTGTATTCATCTCTGCAGTTAGCATTGCTGTGCTTAACAGATAGGTTTGCCATTCTTAATGGATCTAATCGTTTGCATTTTTTGAAGGATGAAAAATGGCTAGGAGGTGGAAGTAATAGTGAGTGTATCTCAGGATTTGAATTTTTTTTTAAGGTACCCTCTTCAAGTTGATGTCCAGAGAAAACAAAAAACTTATCACTGCTGTTTAAATAAGTGCTAATAGTGGCATTACTGCTTTCAGACTGCTCTTGTTTAGGGAGCAACAAATCAAACTATAAATATTTTGTCTTGTCAATTGACAGTAATTGGTCAGAATGACCCAGCCAATGCTGTCTTCCTACAGAATTTAGGGGATTTGGAGACTGCCAGCAGCAGGTGTTAAGTTTATAACTTTCCCTATGGCCTTCTTACTCTTAGCCAAACTGTGTCAATTTTGTACCCAGCTGGTTTTACTTGTTTTCTTTTAACAACCTTCATTTGCACTCTTACTTTATAATATCACCTAACTTGAAAGGGTGAGGTTCTCCTGGTGAGGTTAATATTTCTCTTGATTTGGTCTGCACTACATTAGGTTTTTTCTTTGATGAAATGTTCCTTATTCTACCCCCATAACAGGGTAGAACAACTTCTGACAACAAAACATTCAAGCACAGCCTTTTTCAATAAATCAATGGGGTTTTGCTTTTTTTTAAGCAAAGTCAGTATCTTCTGGTAAATTGGCTTAGAGCCTTTGTATGACAGATCACAGACGTGGTGTGCAAGTATCCTTGGTATTGGCTGTGGGGCAAGGAATTAAACAATCTGTCTGAAAACTTGTGGCTACCCTCAGGTTCTCCATCATCATAGCCTATGGCTTAGAAAAGACGGCATGGAAAATGGGCAAAATTATTAGCTCATTCAGCTGAGCCAACAGACTCTTTTCTTGTAGTGATCACACACTAACGCTTTCAGACATTCATCAGCTTCTGGCATGGCTGCCTAGTAGCCATATTTAGAGGTTAGCAGAGCTATTTCTACAAGATGAGTCCTTGGGAATTGCATGGGGTGATTCTTTCTGGGGTTCCTGGTTCCAACACATTTTCACCTTATAAAGCAGATCTGTGCTTTTAAAATACAATTAAATCATAAAGGTATAAAATTGTGATAAATGAACAACATGAATAAATCTTAAACAATTGCATGTAGTGATTTGGTGGTGTACCTGGGATGAGAATAGCTGATTTTAGCATCTACGCCTACCTCACTAATTCTGAATGTTCTTGATTGATTGCTTTCAAAAGTTTCCATTTTCCAAACATTGGTGGATACCTTCGGAAAGGCTACCATCCAACTTATTCTCTCTGCTTTCTGTGGAAACTGTTGTCTTTTATAAGTTAATACTGCTGTGTTTTGGTTTCTCCAAAACCATTGAAGTCCATAGGTGGACTTCAATGCTGTATTTCATAGAACATTTAAAAAAAAATGCATTCAGTGAAGGTTTTCTCTGTCAGCCAGTTGTACTCACATAGCGGTTTCTAGCATCTCTGGTCTTGGAACTGTTGTAGTTTGATACTAACTCCTGTAGAGAAGTAGGACCTGAAGCAGGTACATACTATCAGTCTAGTTTGCCAGGTATAAATAATATAAATATTATAAATATGAATTTATAGAGATAAATATTTATATAGGTATAAATAAAGGGTAAGGACACATCCATCTAAACCCTTCTCACCATCTCCCTACAAATAACGTTATTTTAAAATTAATTTAAAATTAATTTTAATACTATATTTGTAGTTTATACTCATAAAGCAACACATTCAAAATCTGGGTAATAAATGTATCTTCATGGTTCATGATCTTGCATCTTTTTTCCTACTTCCAAGACTTTAACTCACCCCTATCCCCATCAATATATTACCAGCTAAAATTCATTATTCACCTTCAGATTTAACATTGTGAACTTTTGTCCAATTGATTATTACCTTTCCTTGTTTGGATTTCTTTGTATTTTAATATACTTCTTTGCATGAGTTTGGAAAGTAAGAAGTGGTCTCAGTATTCGTCATTCTTTATTTAGATAGGAATTGACTTCAGTAGAGTATGAAGTGAATAAAATGAGCTGTTTTCGTCCAGCCGAAAGTTTAATCTAGCAGAACACTACTGATTGTATTAACTTGACAGGGTTACTAATTATATTTAGGGAAGGCATATTGTTTTTCCGCCATGCTGCCATAAGATAAAGGTTTGTTGATTGTTGTTGCAAAAATTGGGCCCTCTTTGTATTGTAATAGTCTAAAAATAAAATTGAAGTTCCTAGTGGAATCTGATACTCTCTGGGCAACCATTATGGTTTATAGCAACTGATGTCACAGAGATTTCTGAAATTATGCCTGTGTGTTGAACACCCAGAATTTTCAGGCTTTTTTCCATTTTAATCAAAACCAACTGTGTCATTTTTCTGTTCTCTCTCCCTTTTCCAACCAATATTTGGTTTCTGTTGCATGATTTATGAGTACCTGTTGTAGTCTTTCGTGTTGATAATGTTTACCCATCTGGGCTGTCTTAATTTTAGCCCAGCATAATGTGTCTTTTGGCCGGTTCACTCTGTGCTGTCAGTCTCTGTTTCCTGAAATTAAAATGCGCAAGGAATTTAGCACCTGTGAAGTGATTCCAGAAGGAGGTAACATCAGTGAATCCATTACTTACTCTTGTTGTTGTTGCAATAAAGTAATGCTTAAGATCAAGAAAAAGCTCAAATCCAACAATATAACAGCCAGTAGGAGTAATTTAAAAGAATCAGGATTCACTTATTGTTTAACATACCTAAAGAAACAAAACTCCTTTTTTCTCATGAAGTTAAAACTATTTTCTCTATACATTTTTGTATTTTCCTTTTTGTAGTCTATGAGGAAGGATATTTACATTGAAGGGTGTTTTTCTGTTCTGTGAAAGTTCTGACTATTTTACTAGAAAATAGAAGAAATTTATACAAAGATGGAGTGCACTCTAGAATACAAAAGAAGCTTTTTGCACTGAGATGTGAATTCAGTGAGCTAAATTGCATTTAGAATAAAAGAGCTTTATATATATCCCTTAATTCACAAATTTATCACAGGCTCAAAAATCGTAAGATAAAGCACCCCTTCTTCTGTTTGAGTGCCATTGTGCATCAGAAGTAATCGCTGATGATCTAGTTAAATGATGATGGATAAATACCATCTGGAATTGTTTCTCAGATGGCAATTTTGCCTATCTATATCGGGTTTGCATGTCAAGGTTTTGGTAGCGGGCGGCCTACAGGGGTGGCTTCTGTGAGAAGCTGCCAGAAGCTTCCCCTGTGTCCAACAGAGCCCATACCAGCTGGCTCCAAGATGGACCCACCACTGGCCAAGGCCGAGCCCATCAGCAACAGTGGTAGTGCCTCTGATAACAGATGTAAGAACAGAAAAAAAAAGTTGCTGGGGCACAGAAACTGCAACCAAGAGAGGAGTGAGAACATGTGGCAGAAACAGCCCTGCAGACCCCTGGGTCAGTGAAGCAGGAGGGGGAGGAGGTGCTCCAGGCGCCGGAGCAGAGATTCCCCTGCAGCCCGTGGGGAAGACCATGGTGAGGCAGGCTGTCCCCCTGCAGCCCAGGGAGGTCCACGGTGGAGCAGATCTCCACCTGCAGCCTGTGGAAGACCCCGGAGCGGGTGGATGCCCCCGAAGGAGGCTGTGACCCCATGGGAAGCTGGTCCTGCAGACCCGTGGAGAGAGGAGCCCACCCTGGAGCAGGTTTTCTGGCAGGACTTGTGAACCCGTGGGGGACCCACGCTGGAGCAGTCTGTGCCTGAAGGACTGCACCCTGTGGAAGGGACCCATGCTGGAGCAGTTTGTGAAGAGCTGCAGCCCGTGGGAAGAACTCACGTTGGAGAAGTTTGTGGACGACTGTTTCTCATGGGAGGGACCACATGCTGGAGCAGGGGAAGAGAGTGAGGAGGAAGGAACAGCAGGGACAAGGTGTGACAAACTGACCACAACGCCCATTCCCCATCCCCCTGCGCTGCTCAGGGCAGGAAGAGGTAGAGAAAATCTGGAGGGAAGCTGTGCCTGGGAGGAAGGGAGGTGTGGGGGGAAGGCGTTTTAAGATTTGGTTTTATTTCTCGTTATCCTACTCTGATTTGATTGGTAATAAAGTAAATTAATTTCCCCAAGTAGACTCTGTTTTACCTGTGACCATAATTGCTGAGTGATCTTTCTGTCCTTATCTCGACCCACGAGCCCTTCATTGTATTTTCTCTCCCCTGCCCAGCTGAGGAGGGAGAGTGACAGAACAGCTTTGGTGGGCACCTGGCGTCCAACCAGGGTCAGCCCACCATACTGCCTTTCCTAGACTGTAAGGATTTTCTTCCCCACATTTGAAAGCTTTGATAGATGAAAAACGTACCTATAAATAACATGAATTAGATTACACTAAAAAGTTGTATAAATAAAGGAAAATTAAATAAGCCCTTCCTTTACTCTTTACCTGTCATTCAGTTTAAATACGTAGAGCAGACTGACAACGCAGTTAGTGGAGAGCAGATGACTCTTTCTGGGAGAAACTTGAGGGAATGTGTTTTTTCTCCAGAGTGCCCCCAAGTGACATCTCTTCAGTGGCTGAGCAAGGAGCTTTGAATCCCTTTGCTTGGTGTTCTTGCCCAGTTTTTTAAAAATAAACCAACCTCTTTTTGCAAGCATTTTAATGCTTCCTTTAAAAAAATCCCTGTATAAATTTTACATATTCTACATGTTCATTATATGTATAAATGGGATGGAAATAGGAAATATCTACAGAACTTATTGTGAGAGGACTCTCAGTATCTCTTCATTTTATCAGAGAAACAGTAAGTCTGTGCTAGCAACTTTTTTTCATTGTACTGTGGAAAAGATCTAGGAATTTTTGAATCCTAAATTGCTTTCTTTGAGGAGTTGGTTGCAGTACATAGTACTTGGTGTGTTAGCATATTTGCACACTATGTTTGTTTTATTTCTGCATTCATATAGATTGTAAGTATGCTTATCCTTATTTGCCTTGTCTAATTTTTTACATCTTTGCTGTCTTCTGATAGACATCTGTAGAAATATCTTCACACTGATACATTGTTTGTTTTTTTATTTAAAATGCTTTCTATTTATATAAGGTTAGACAGCTGGAAGGGAGCGCTGTGTATTGCTGGGGCTAACATGACAGTTTTTTATTGTACACCTAAAGAAGCAGATAGGTTGTATGATGAAACTGGTGACTAAACAGATTTTAAGATATTCTTGCTCTAGTGATCTGAACCTGATTGATGATATGAACCTGATTGTTGATCTGCGCCTTTCCAAGAGATTTATAAAAATTCTAATTATACCATTCGAATGAAAATATTACATTTAAGACTCATCGTCATTTATATCAGATGCACATTATCAAAAGATAAACATCTAGGATTACTTCTTTTTCAAAGCCAACAGGATGCATTAGCAAAACGTTTGATCATTTCTGACACTTAAGTATTTTTTAAAAATGTAGTTCAATATTATGCATTAATTATCTTAAATATTAAGATGTGTGCACTGTTTTGTGCTTTCATCATCTGCTTTCAGTGTACAAAGCAGTAATAGCTTAATCATATCATAGTTACAGTTTATTCTCAAGAAATTAAGCAAATAAGTAATTCAAAACCAACTGTTAAAGTTGAGAAATTCAATAATTTTACAGTAGAAACATGTTGGTTTACCCCGGATATACAGGTAGATTTCAAAAGTCAAATTATATTAGCATAAAGTACGGTCCACTATTCAAGGAAATACTATAAAGCTTCCTAAATTGTATCGAGTAATTCAAATTGAGTCCCCTCTCCCTGCACCCAGCAAGTGTGTCTTGAGGATTCAGTACATGTCTTTTTCTCTAAATTTCTTCACTGCTTTGTCTTTGTCTATTCAGGTCATGGAGATTGTGAGCAGTGATCCTTTCTACTGCTGTTGGTACATGTTTGGGGAATGCATATTCTTCATGAGCGTAGCATGTAGAAAGAACCTTCATTAGTGTCAGTCCTAAACATGAAATGTGCTACTTCATCCTCTTGTATCTTCTAATTTTTGTACAAAATCACAAGGACATAACATCTGCTCTTGTTTGTTGAACGGTCTCCCAGATGCTGCTGGCACCACATAGGCACATAGGAATGATATCTGTGTGAGATTTTTGTTTGCTTGTTCTCTATCAATTTCCTTCCAGCTTTTGGTGCTTGATTGAACCAGTGTGTCATAGTGATTGGTACTTAGTGTCAGTTCACAGATCTGAAAAATACATTGCTGTAGCTCATTTTGCTCTTGCTCTGCTGAACCTGTCCACTTCCTGCTCAGAATGGAGCAGAAAGGTTTTTTTTCATATTGCTTTTACTTTTTCAGTGGATTAAGGGTTATTTAATATATATTTCTTCTCTGATGACATTTTTAAACTTTCCTATAGATAGTCACAACTTTGCTAGGTAAAAGTTTAAAGAGGTTGTGTGATTTTGTTAGGATGTAGAATGAGTTGTAGCTATTGTGCCTAAAGATTATGGCTATACAAATGTGCCAAATTAGAAAATTTATTCTTCTTAAAATAAATGATTCCCATGAATGCTAAGCTTAGACCATTTCTTTGTTTTAATAAAGTTTAAGAGCTTGCTGATAACTTCTAATATCTTTACTGAATTCTGAGAACTGTGTCTTGTCACAGTACATATTCAATTTTAGAAAGTAAATTTGTTTGAGGACAGATATGGGCAAGTATCAGTTCTCATTAAGTAATTCTGACTGGGCTCAAGTACCCTCTGCCAACCCATGTCACATGCAGGTGCAAGAAGCATGGTAGCAGGAGAGTCATCACAACAAAAACTGTTTTCTCTTTTATAAACAATTAGGAGAAAATACATTTTCTGCATTTGTAGAGCTTTAGATTTTGGAATGATTTTGATGACTTCGCGTGTCTTACTTCTCGGGTTGATTTGGCTGCCTAATGTTTGGTAGGTGGGTATAAGGCAAGGGAGTGAAGACTGCACTTTTTTCCTGAGGAAAGAATAAGGAATATAAATAAAACAGACTTTTGCAAGATAGGATTTAAAACTCAAAGTAAACCTCTGTTTTATTTATTTTGAAGGATCTGAGGACAGAGTTGTCGTCTTCCCGTATTCAGTTCAAAGAAAAGTAGTGAAAACATTAGCCTGTTTTTTCTTGTGTTTTGAATTCAGCTGACATTTTCATATTTCTTACAACAAAACATTTTTCGGCTTTAATGATTAATTCAAATTCAGTTCTGAAGGTAGTACTTCCTTATGAGTAAATAAAATAATATAGTATGGACAAGAATGAAAATGTTATGTTTTATTTTATAATGAAAACTGAACATGTCATGTATCTGTGAGGAAAGAAATCATGCTTTCTGCCCTACACAGCACATAAGGACTGTTCATCATGAAGTATCAGAAATGAATTTCAAGTAGTGCCTACAGCTTATGAAGCAAATACAGAATCGGTAAGACTCAGTTGTCATTATTTTTGAAACGAGAGTTATTTTCATCTAACTTTTGCTGTGGTACTTACAAGAATGTAAATACTGGAGATCAAGGATTCTGCTTAGGAGAATAAAAGCTTAGATGACTAAATGAGCATACTGCAAATAGGTATACAATTTCGCTGAAATTTTGCTAAATAGATATATTAATAGCAAACAAGGGCACTCCATTGCAATTCCAAGTAACCCAGTGACACCTTGAGTAATCAACCCTAATGTTTAGCTAGTCAGTTCTGGAGCTGAACCAATACTATGGCATCTAAATGAGCAAACATGAAAGTGACCTTACAGAAAATGAATGGTCAAGGATGTTGACATACACTTTGTAAGCAGTAAAGCATTTGCTTCTGAAAATGTTTGTTTGTTGTTTTGTTTGTTTGTTTGTTTGTTTGTTTGTTTGTTTTAGAAGTAACTTATTAGGCTGAAAAGGCAAAATTTGGACAGTGACTTGTTAACTGGAGAAAAGCTCTTCCAGTTCTGGTGATGACCATGGGAAGCTTCCCACTTCTGTTACGTGTTTTCACACTCGGTTAACTTTTAAACCATGAAACACTGTGCAGAGAAGAAGCAGGAACTAATGGCAGGAATGCCAGACATTTTGACAAGTATAGCGAAAGCAGAGCAGAAGTGCCTACAATACCTATTTCTTTCCTTATTTTTCTTAGTTTTTAAAATGGAAGTTTAACACTAAACACAGCTAGGCACTTCTAAGTGGTACATAGAAAGTAAGTACAGCTGCAGATGCACTTATTTAAAGAACGGGATGGAGCTGGCTTCCCAGTCTCGTCCATGCCAGATTAGGAAGTGGTTTTCCTTGGAGAAGAGGATTAGGAATGTATCTTCTAAAAGAGAAAGGAAAACTAGATCCAGATTTCTTTCTTATAGACAGCAAGAGCTTGCATTGGGTGTACCCTCCCCTCCCCCCGCTCTGAAGTAAAAGCGATGAGCAAAGATGTAATGACATAGATTTTTATTCTTTGCCAGATTTCGACTTTCTACTAAAAGCTGTGGTAAAGCTGCCATTATATTATTGTAATTTGATTAAGACAATATGAGCTCCCTGTTACTTAACATATATTTATGTCATTTTAGGTTTATCACAGTGATTTTTATGAGTATCTCTGAGTTACAAAGGAATAAAAAGTCTGGAGTAAAGAATCTATAATTTTTTCCAAACATGGAACATAACTTTAGGGTGTTTGACAAAGAACACAATATAATGGGTCTCTAGTCCAAACAAGACATTTATGTATTGTAAAACTAATTACAAACACGTAGGTTGAGTTTTCATTGAAGTATTCTCAGTATATTGCATTATGTGCTCTTCTGTGCCTGTGATCACAAAAATGAACTTACACATCTAATAAGTTTGAGTAGTTAGAGTGAAGTCGTGAAGTTGTTCCTGATTTTGTTCATGGTATCAAAAGTAGTTCCGTGGGTGTGTTTTGGTGTGTTTGAGTGGGAGGGGAGAAAATATTTAGCATTTTTCTTTCTACTGTCTTTTTTTTCTCCTTACAAATAATTTGTGGTCAGTGGAACCCAGCAAGGAGTCTCTTTTTCCTCCAGATGGTTGTGACATTTGAGTAAACCTTGGAGGATTAAAGGCACTCTAGTGAGCACTCACTGTAAACTCCTGACGCAACATGACAGTCCTAATCTGGGTTCTGGGCTGATTAGATGGTAAGAGCTCAAAGGGTGGGGTGGGGGGGTGGGGGGAAATCCAACTGTGCAATAACCATTTATGCTGATGAAAGACACTAAAAAAAGCCCTGTATCCTAGATTTAGACTAAAGATTCAATATAGGTACAAACTTATGCAAGCTAAGTTTTCAAGTATAATAATATAATGACTGGCTGTAAAATAACTTCAGTTTATGTAAAGCTTTTCTGTGTGTGCCTGAATGAGCACAGCTTGATGCAAATGTCTTTTCTGTATATTAAAGACGGTTTGCAAACAATCTAAATGGTTAAATGATAGTAGAAAATACAGAAATTGATCTGAATAAGACTTTTAAATCTGATTATGCTTCATCACCATCTGCTGTAATAGGATAATAGAAAGGTAGAGAAAGATATATTCTACCTTTATTTGGAATAAAGCAAAAAAATGAATATTTTACATTTGTTATGCAAGGAGAACTTGTTTGCATAATGGGAAAGTCATCAGAAATTATGCTCTTTATTGCTTAGTATGATTCTAAAGGGCTAAGACAAATATTTGATAAATTATTATTTTGATTTGATCAAAATAAGAAAATAGGGTTTAAAATTACTTGACTTTTTTTTCCCCTCCTGAAATTTTAAAAGTAGTATATTGAACTTTCAAAAAATTGTATGGCAACAGGTGTAGTTATTCAGCATTACACATGTCTTAATTTATTTGTTTTGGCTGAATAAATGTTAAATTGTCCTGCTCAACACCTCTCCTGGTACAAGAACAATGCTTCAACCGTGGCTTGTAAATTGGCCTCACTTATCTATAGATTATTTTTACTGCACAGCAACTGAGTAATTTGTTCCTTTATGCTTTTTCTAAGTCTGTCAGAGCATGCCAGACAGTCCAATATTTTGTTTTCAAAGGGGAATCAGTGATATTTTTAGTTTTACAATCTCTACCTTTCCCAACTCTTTTTTTTTTTTTTTTGTCTGTCATCTTCTTTCAAGGTATTTTAGCACTCTGGAAAAAGGTACCACAAAAATACCAGCTGAAAACAGGAAATATACTTGATGATTCATTCTTGCAAATGTAATTCCATTGACATTGTAGAAAATAAACTATGCTGTTTAATGCCAAGTATGAAACTAATGGTAGTACCAAACATTGGAAATTTTCAGTTATTTGTTTGGTATTGCAGTATTCTGTGTTCCTGCAAAGCTCAAAAAATCCTTAATTATGGTTGGGTATTTGCTAAAAAGGAAATCAGTTGTATAGAACCTGCAAGAGTTCAAAGGAAGTCGGGTCAGATTAATTTATTTAATGAAATCTTCTAAATTATTTCTCTACATACTGAATTTCCTTTACAAACTTTTCAATTAAAACATCAGGCTTCTTTTAGAAAGAAAGAAACAAGCTTTAAGGCTTATGCAAATTGATCATAAATGCTAATGGTAGAAAAATGTAGGATTTCCTATCAGGTTGCTCCATGTAACATAAACAATTTGAATGCAGTGTTTAAAAGAAAATGCTTTCTAGCAGTTTCGTTAAAAACATGACTGTAAGAAATAATAGTAATTAAAAAAAAAATTCACCATACTCTTAATTCTTCTACCTATCTTGCAACTTCAGCACCACTGAGTAGCTGTCTGGCATCCAAGTTGCATCTCTTCAGAACCACCACCAATTCACACAGATGTGTGGGCTGTATTTCTTAGATTTTGAGAAATGCTCTGTAAGCATGAGATAAGAGTGTGGAAAAGACCAAGCCTGACCTACCTTAAAATGTCCCAGCAAGGATCTAAATTAGAGCTTTAAGGGGTTGAACTGGTAATGCGTTGTGAGACTGACTGGCAATTTCACAACACCTAGTTATCTTTGCTGTATGTCAGTGCTGCACTCAGATCAAAACTCCAAATGTATTAGAAATATTACAGTACAAAGTTTCGTGTTTTTAAGCAATGCTTTTTAATCCTGTTCCTATATTCTGCAAGAATTGGAGTTGTAACAATGCCAAAAATTAGTCAATCTGCACAGCCCTCTGCTCAACCCATTCCCAGGTTTGTTTTTCTTTTATTTCTTATCCTATTTAACGTAGCCTGTATTTATAGCCGCTGGTGGTGGGAATACAATGGTGTTGCTGCAGGCTTCCCTTTAATGGATCCTTGCCAAAGATAGCCATTGTTCTCCTTGCTTGAGGCTGCTCAACTGTGCAAGGTTGCTTGGAAACCCTCTACTGAGTAAAATCTTCCAGTCACTTTCCTTTACCTCCCAAGTCATACCAGTGCTTAGGGATTCAGAGGAGGATCACAGTCAATGTGGTTGCTTTTTATGACCTTTTTGATGCTAAACCAATGACCTCTTAAATGCAGCAGTGTAGCTGCATATTGTAGCTTGCACAACTATCTAGCTAAAAAACAAACACCGCACCAGCCAGGAGGTAGCGTCATCGGATGCCCACAAAGGCAGTTAGCTGATGATTTGAAAAATCCTGGAATAAGGAAGAAGCCTACCTAGTAGGTTCTGCTTTAGGTATTACCATTGGGAAAAGCATTACCTTTAGGTTGTGCTGTGGTGGTTTGTCTTGCATGGTGTGTAATTAATACTAAAACAACATAGCCTGGCCCCGATGCTCAATATACCTAGGTTTTCCCTAACATGCACTTCCTTTTATCTTGCTGTTTCCTTTTCTCATGTTGCAGAAATCAATTGTATTTGATACAGCATTTCAGAGCGAATCAGTCATTATTATCTTGAGCAAGCTGGTCAACAGGACAAATCAAATCCCATGCTTATTTATAACATTTAATTTGACCCACCTTTCTAAATAAGTGATCCAAATAATCTCATTTGCTCTTTGTCTGTTATGTTAAACCAATGACTGTTTTCAGCAACTAGTACACTAAATCTTTTCAGTTGGCTTATAAGCGTGTCATTTGTATACATGATAAATGCTGAGGCATGCCATCTGAGCATGGATGGCTTCTTGATAGTAGGTATCCCCTTAATATGAAGAATACAAATAGTCCGTTGTAATATTATTAGGTGAAACATTGGCTGGTATTGTATTTTCTTGCCGGGGAATTGAATATTGCCATTGCTGTTCTCCAAGTAGCATGAGCTAAAGACCTGTAGAAAAAAAAGATTGCTGTTCCTACATGATAATTTAATCTGTTTTCTATTCTGATGGTTTTCAGTTCTCTCTCTGCCACTATTTTGAGTTAGTGATTTAAGTATTAGATTATAAATATACAAGTATACATTGTCCTGTGTATCAGGATGTCACTTCTGACTCGGCTCCATGAGGTTTCAGGAATAATTCCATGCTGGCACAGAGCTCAGGATGTTTCAGTTTCTTTGGAATCTATTTGCCCTGTGCCTTTCTCTTCTTCCTGACACCCAACCTTCTCCTTTCCTCTTAAGGCTAAACCTTTACTGATCTCAGTGGCAAATATATATTTGTTATGCATCCCTAATCTTAATATTTTAGGAACACTGTATCATGCTGTGCCTTGAGTTCTGAAATTACAAAAAGATGAGTAACACTTGAAGGATTGCAACTAAAGGATAAATTACATGTATTGCTCTTTTCACGTGCACCCAACCTTTTAATTAGTTCACAGAAGCAAAGGGATTGCTTAAGAAATTAAGTCCAGTTGTAAACATAAAATAGCAAGTTGGACTGAAACAGTAGGACTTCTCCAGGATCTGAAAGAAGAGAGAGCAGAGTGACTGAGACTTCCTAGCCTGGTTATAAGCACTGCATGAAATGAAAGAGATAACCAGACTTAGGATGTGCTTGTTTCTTTCCATCATACCTAACAGAATAATGCTTGTCACTTGGGGTTGCTAACCCCCAACTTTACACAGTAACGTGTAAGGTCTAGTTACATGTAAGCCAATAACTATATAACAGAGAAAAGATTTTTTAAAATGTTAGAATAAAAAAAAAAAGATACAGCATAGCTACCTGTCCAACTGCTCATCTGCTGGAAACTTTGTCCTGCAATTACTCTTTGATGCAATTTAATAAAATATATGGGGGTCCATAAGGAGAGCAGCTTCAGCCTTGCTACAGAAGGAGATTCACAGCTGTTGTATCAAATACTTCTAACTTCTCAAATCAAAAGGCTGTCTTGTAAGAACATCTTTTGTGTCAGTAAGAATCCCAAAGTGATTTTGTTATCTACTGCCTGGGAGATTGCCTGGAGCATAGCTCCAGGTTACCAGGATAACCAGCAATTTCTGTAAATGTGTATGGATAAAATGCCATTCTCTGTTTTTAATTCTTCTTCTTCTTCTTTTATTCTGCTAAATTTGAATGTAGTTTTTAGTGTCATTAGTCTATAACTGTAATAGCAGCTTAGTATTTTGTTTTGCTATAGATAAACCCATATTTACAAAATCTTTACACAAGTCCTTTAACTGTTCTTTTAGGCACTGTGAAAATAATAACTTATCATTGTAGTATATTAGACAACTTTGTGAATAGAGCAGGTTGTTCTCAGCTGGAGCAACTATGACATTGTAAAACTTGGGTCCTCTTTGTTCTTACATGGAGCCTGTTAGTGTCCTAAAAGGTCACCTGTTTCTCTCTGCTTGTTTTGTATATTTGCATATGTAACCCTGTTTAGTTCAATATCTAAATGAGCCTCTTAATATTTTTTTTTCCTGAATTAGTTGGATAATATTGAGTGCAGGAAAACAGTGTGAGCAAACTCAGTTTTGGATTTGGTCACTCCAGCTGCATGCACCCACAGGTGCTAAATGCAGCTTAATACAGAAAATGTATAAATAGTTCTAGGACCCAGAAACCATCGTGGAGAAGCTGGGCTAAATGGGGCAAAATCCACTCTGTTACTGGAAATGAAGGGCCTATTCTTGAGGGGGGGAAAGAAAACTACACCTGAAATGCAGACACATCAGGGTTTATTGGGAGTGGGAAATATGAACTGCAGGCACTGCGTGGAAGCTCCATTTGCTGTACTTCTATTGCTGCTTTGGAGGCTGTGCAGAGAAGAACTGTAGTGAATATAGTATAGTACAAAGACTGTAGTATATTTCTATCAGTCCAATAGGATTAGTTGTTCAACAAAGTTATGGAGGTTGGACCATTAGTTGCCTTGAAAATAGAAAATTTAGTGGAGAATGGGCAAGGAATTTTGAAAGATTGTCAAGGAGCAGTGAGGATAATGTATGTGTACTGTTTGCACTAGTTTGCACAAGGGAGATAATGCTGTTAACATAAACTACACAGAAGACATGAAACTAGGCGAAGTAATTGTTGCAGAGGATTATATGATTCAACAAGGAAACTTGAAGAATTCTTGATCTCAAAACATAACTAAATATGCCTCTAAATTTGAGGGAGTTGAGAAATATTTATGGAATTATCGGAAATAGAAAATGAATTTCTTGCAGTAGATAATTAAGGTGTTATAGATTATTGCTTTGCAAAACAGGGTTTTTTTCTCAAAAAAGTATTCTTGCATTAAATCTACTTCTGTTAAAATGAAATTTGTTTACACAAATATTTGTTGCCTTAATAACCATTTTATTTAAAAGTCTTTGGAAAGCTAAATAAAAGAATATAATTTCAGGTTTTTTGCAGCAACTTTTTCTATCTTAGTGTTTGTTTGGCTTTTTAGCTTTTCTTAGTGTTTTTCCCACCCCCCAAAAAACAGTCTGTGAGAAGAGTTGAGATGTACACCTGATTTTTCACAAAAAACCTAACTTCCAGAATAAATACAGTACAGGAAACTAGCTGTATTTGGACTTCTGTATAAACCCAACAATTGTGATATTCCATATCAAAATGGCATATCTTCCTGCCAGAGTCACTCAAAACATTATAGACTATATGTATACATAAAGTATCTTTGTTCAAGAGAATTCACTCTTAGAGACAAGCAAGAACTGAAAGAGGGGGAGAAGATCCCCAGACCTTTAATCAACCCGACCCATTGTATATGTTGTCATTCTTGAACTAACTGTCAGGGTTCAGGATCTATTTTTGTTATTATGAATTACTAAAAGAGTATCTGGAAGAACTTGATAGTATAAGCAGCTTAGACTAATACATTCAGGATCAAAGACTTCACCCCAGAGTTTAGTGATGCCCCATGTGAGAAGAGGAGAACATTTCTTGTGCATCTACAAGAGAGGCGAGATGGTGCATTGAGACCAAGGTACAACTGAGAGGGGAATGGTACAGGAGGAAAAAAGCTGAGAAGGACGTTTATATGTGAGAGTATAGGAGAACACAATGAAAGAAGTCTGAGAGTCAGAAAGAATGACAGTATATACAAGAGGAACAATATTAAGGAACTAGGGATCAGAAAAAGGAGGTAATATAGCCAACCCCGTGAGTGCTGGGAGGGGAAGTACCATTTTGTGTTGAGAGTTGAGTCACTCCTTGTGACTTCCAAAAAGGAAACTATAGTTTCCAATGCCCAGACTCACACTTTGAACATTGTTTCTCTTTATTGCTTTGTACGCATAGGTGTAAACACATAAGAATAAAAGCAGCACGTCTGTGTAAAAAGACAAGAAAATCTCTCTTCTTGCCCTGCTGTGTGGCATAGGAATGAAGACCTGTTTACAAGATAAAACAGTATTTTAAGGTGGTCTTTTTCAGTCATAACTTAGTCATTACCCTAAAAATATCTTGGCATTGTGTGATTGTTTTCAGCTATGATCTCATACACCTTAGGTCTTTTATTTTAAAAACTTGCTTCTATAATTCTCATGGTAATGGGTAATATATTATATGATCACATATATGTGTTCCTGAGTTTCCTTAAGAATTTCCTGTCATAACGGTTCTTTAGTTCTCTGGCATTAGGTCTTAAATGACATATAGTCCCTAGATGAATTTACTTTTATTGTCAAATACAACCTTTGAGCAGTACTGTATATATTTATACAAGCCAACTTTGTTTCTGATTCTCTATCAAGACTTAACAATGTGCAAGGAGGCTTCAATCACACTTTATTAACACTTGTGAAATTCTCACATGGTATGTGCTTCATGGCATCCACAGACGAGCTCGGAGTCCAGCAGGAATAGGTATGTAATGATCTTCAGTTGAAGAAGTACAAGTAGACATGAGCAGATTTCAGTCCTTCAGCAAAGATTGGAACAAGCGTCAGGGTCATTGCCCTGAGCACAGAGAGGTCTGTCAGTAGGAGTCTAATGTTTCAGTAAATGTCCTGTTGCACTGATGTTACACAAGGTCTTATTCCATTGACTCCAATAGGATTACCAGAGTGTGCCAAGGTATCACCCAGAACAAAAAAAAAAAGTAAAATCTGGCAACAATAAATACAGCAATACTTTGAACAAAACATTTAATAATTTTCTTACGTAGAGCAAAAAATCTGGCCCAAACAAATCCACTATAGTTTTGTAAACAGAAGTGAAATCACTGATAGTTCATTTGAAAAAAAAAAAAATTGCTCATTTTTTTGTCAGTTAAGAAGGAAAAGCTGGAATATTTTAGCACTGAAAACAGAGAACTGTAGTTAGTGTATTTTTTTTCTTCCCATACACATATCCTTGCCAACATTAAGTAATTCCACCTAGTCTACCTCTGTTTTCCTTGCTGTTGAATTTACTAGTGAGCTTGACCTGCACTACTAGTTTGAATTCTAAATGGATACATCTCACATCCTTGCGTGATAGAATTGGATTAGTATGAATGCTATGGGGAAAAAAATGACATATGAAAGTATCAAACTATCACAAAAAAAAAAATCAAATGGAATAATGTATGGATTTCATTTCAGAAATACAGTCTTCTAAACCATAGGTTATTCATTATGAATTTGAAATCTTTGTGCGAAAAAAAAGAGTCACTCTGCACCCAAAACCATAAGAGTTTCTAAACTGTTATGGGAGAAGAAGAGTTTAAAGGAAGGCAATAATAACTCTGTATAGTTATGAATTAAGTTACATTAAAGCTCCGTTTTTAAAATACAACTGCAGTTACAGAGTCGTGTGCCAAATTAAAAGGTTCATTTTTAACTGGAGTAATAGATGTCGAAGGCCAGATCAAAGAATTGTCATTAAGTATAACTGTATTCAGAGGCCAGAATTTATGAAGTGATTCCTGCGTTAAACTGTATTTTCCACTTAAGTGAGATAAAGCAGTAGAAATGGGCCAAGATAAGAGTTTTCAATTAGCCTCCTTGTCTTTTTGTCCAAACGAAGAGAAAAGCCAGTGTGTGCTTTTAGGGCTGGGAAGTAGTAGTTAAATGTGCACCACTCCTTGAAACTGTTTCTGCCTCTCTAAGCCTCCATTGTCTGAAACAGTGGGAAGCAACATTCTCAGCAATCAAAAGATGCAAGGGGAAAAAAGTAGTCTACATTAATATAGATTCCAAACAGCAGTGAATAAAAACTGAGCCATGATTTTGCTCTTGGATTTAGCCTCCATTAGCTTGAGCCTATTTGGATTTTTTAATCTTGTACTTCTGTTTTTAATGTCAGCTTTGGTATGGTGTGGAAACTTTCTGATGAAGATTTGTTGGAAAAAATGTCTTTAAATGCATGTGAATGTAAAACAACTAGACAATGGATATTATGAGCACTGAAATGAAGTGAAACTTTGTGGATAGCTGTTGCTCAGATGTCTCATATGAGTATGAAATGTTCCGCTTAAAAATAAAAGGAAATCTTTAGGATTAAGTTTTTTATTAAGTGTGAGAGAAATATTAGAGAACTATTAGCTGTACAGACTAAACAACTATGATACTATAAAACAGAATCCAATATGTGTGGTAATTTTTTTATAATATAAAACACTTGCATAATGTATAACATACTCTGTAGGTTTTTAAAAAAAATGGAAAAAATATGTAATCTGCCAGTCTGCACAAAGTAAATGAGGAAAGAATTGGGGTGCTATATGTACCACCATGGCTTAGATTTTATGCTAGCAAAGAAAATAAACTTGGAAGAATTTGTGTCTGCTTTTCTTAATTTTGTTTTGTTTTTCTCTTGAGTTTTAGTTGTGTCCCAGAGTGATGAGTAAAATTGGGGCCACCTGTTTTCCACTGGGCCCTTTTTAGTTTCTGTAAGTTTGTAATACAACATGCAAGTATTCCTGTCAGAGTTATTTGGGAAAGCTGTTGTGAGTTAATAAAAATTAAATAAACGGAATAACAAACCGCTATTCTTTCTAGGTGGCAAGGAACCACAAAAATGGCTGCTTTGTGGTGGAAACCAGTGGTGTTTCAGGAAGAAACTTGTTCAGTGGCATACAAAAGATTCAGGGTGTTTTAAAAATTCTATCAAAGTATGTTGTTTTACTGACCTGGATTCGTTTGCTCTTATGTTGCCAAGGGTGTAATGGGAAGTTCTCACCCTCTGTAACTTGCCAAAGCGTCAAGATTTCAGAATTAGGGTATTGCCTGGGGGTGAGGTTTGGAATCCCCCATCCTAAATCTCACACTGGGTATTTGAGTGGCTGAAGACAACGGGGTATTTTTTGGGGTGATGTCAGGAAGAAACAGTTGGCTGTTTGCGAGTGCTGTTGGGCTGGGCAGGTAACATTCAAAGGACTCCTGGTATGTCGTGCGGCAGTTTGTGTTTCTTGGCTGTTTGAGCTGCGAGTGGGTGCAGGAAGACGCTTTCCTTGGCACTCTGCAGCATGGGTTGTAGGCTTCTGCTCGACCTAGTGAAGAAACAACTTTCTCATCTCCTGAAGCCTCCATAAAAAAGGCAGTCTACTACAAAATTACTCATGAAAAGAAAGAACTTGGTCTGCGTCCAGGAAGTTTAAATGACCTATGGAAGAATTCATGTAGGAACATATCTTTATTGAAAAATTAAGGGTATGTAAATCAAAATTGTTGAAAAGAGTTTTTGGTAGTCTGAAACACAAACCTTTCTCTTGAGGAAATAAAAAGGAGGAGGAGTCATGTGCATATAATGTTTATGTGAGGAACACCAAGTCAGCCGCATGCTTGTCTTTTGCTTTACATTTTGCAGGGTACTTCTATACCCTGGGCATCACTTTCACATGAAAGAAAGAAACTCGAGTCAGGTAGTGCTACTCTGTCACAAACATGGGGGGAGAGGGGAGGGAAAGAAGATTAAAGGTAGAAAAAAGATAACTTACTGTGAGTTGAGAGAATATATTTTTCCTAAAGTTAGGAATAACATCACCATCAGTGGTATGATACAAAACTTTCCTGAAATTTCAATGAAAGTTTGAGTTACCCATTGTCGTGGTTTAACCCCAGACACCAACTAAGCACCACGCAGCTGCTCGCTCACTTCTCCCCCACCCAGTGGGATGGGAGAGAGAATCAGAAGGAAAAAGGTAAAACTCGTGGGTTGAGATAAGAACGGTTTAATAGAACAGAAAGGAAGAATCTAATAATGATAATAATAACAATAATAAAATGACAATATTAATAAAAGGATTGGAATATACAAAACAGGTGGTGGACAATGCAATTGGTCACCACTTGCTGACCTATACCCAGTTAGTTCCCAAGTAGCGATCCCTCCCAGCCCCACTCCCCCCAGTTTATATACTAGGTATGACGTCAGAATGTATGGAATATCCCTTTGGCCAGTTGGGGTCAGCTGCCCTGGCTGTGTCCCCTCCCAAGTTCTTGTGCCCGTCCAGCCTTCTTGCTGGCTGGGCATCAGAAGCTGAAAAACCCTTGACTTTAGTCTAAACATTACTTGGCAACAACTGAAAACATCAGTGTGTTATCAACATTCTTCTCATACTGAATCCAAACCACAACATTATACCAGCTACTAGGAAGAAAATTAACTCTATCCCAGCCAAAACCAGGACACCCATCAAAACCACTCAAATATTATTTTAAATAAAGCTGGGTTTAGTTTAAAATAATACTTTTGAAAATTATTTTTAATTTCAAACTTTACCTTATGGGGTTTCTTGCAGTTTTTGTTGCTATTCTGTCCTACAATTGTCATTCCTTGGAGGATCATAGTTTCTGTAATGCTGTAGAATCACAGAATGGTTTGGGTTGGAAGGGACCTTTAAAGTTCATCTCATCCGACCCCCCTGCCATGGGCAGGGACATCTTTCACTAGAACAGGTTGCTCAAAGCCCCATCCAACCTGACTTTGAACGCTTCCAGTGACAAGGCACTTACAACTTCTCTGGGCAACCTGTTCCAGTGCCTCACCACACTCCTCATAAAAAAATTTCTTCCTTATATCCAATCTAAATCTACCCTTTTTCAGTTTAAAACCGTTACCCCTTGTTCTGTCACTATAGGCCGTTGTAAAAAGTGTCTTCTCCATCTTTCTTATAAGCCCCCTTTTGATTAATCTTTGCATCAGATGAGATATGGGACATTGTGGCAGCTGCAGCCTAACTAATAGAAATTTCTGAGGTACCAGCTTCAGCCAGTTGGTGTATTTCACTCATTTCTGTTCATGACACCATTTTCTGTCCATGAGTAATGGCAAGTAGATAGTTGAAAGAAATTATCTTGGCCTCAGCATTGGATGTTGCAATTAGCCATTCATGAAAAAAATCACAAAATGGAAATAAATTAATTTCTGCATGTTGAAATAAAGGACTTGGAAAATGTTCAATAACTGGGAACATTAGAATAATTCTGAAGGGTTTTCAGAATTTTTTCAATTCTGAAGTTCTACCTAAACATGAATGTGAAGATGTAAAACATGGTGAAATGTCAAAATTTTCTGTAACATGGAAAACTTCCATTTTGTTCTCTTTTGTACATCACTATTCAATTTGCTTTTCTTTCAGGTACATTTTTGCACTTAGAAATTATAGTGAAACATTTCAAAAAAGCCAATGGTCATCTTCAAAATTCATACTAATTCTCATTTTGGTGATAAATGGCATTTTAAAAATAGCGTCTTCAGTTAATGCTAAAATATAAAAATCTGTTTTCATTGATACTTATGATCACGCCCTATTTTGCTGAAAATTTTGGTTCCATTTTTACTTAAGTTTAATTAGGCATACAGGTTTTTTGTTTCCTTTTTTTTTTTTGATGGGGAGAAGAATTGGTCAACTAATGTTTTATTCAATGGATTAATCTGTGGATTGCAAGAAATATGACTAGCATTGGTGAAGAGTGATTTTTACTTTCACTAATCTTTACAGATGTGTGTCACACTGGTGACTAAAAATTCTTTGCTTTCTCAGTGAAGTATTGTCACTTCCCACAATTTTCCTCCCATCTTTTCTGGTGAATTTACAGAGGGGTTTTATGGAAGTAGCTGAGGTAACAGTTACAGGGTGAGATCCAGTTGCCTGTGCCATACTGTATTTAGACAATAAGACATCTTTATCTGCTGTTAGGCAGTAAGTAATTATTTGTACTGAAAGTTGTTCATGACAAGGGACGTTGTACCTCCTGCGAAGGTAATAAGGGAAGTATCAGTTGTACTTATTTATATGAGCTGAAGCTGACTTTAAGCAAGAAATTACTTAGACTGTCTCCCTCTACTCCTGAAATCTTCTAAGCTTTTATATTTTTATATTTAAGTATTTGTGGTTTATTTTTTCATATTGGAGGTAATAGAAAACACCTCTTGAGAGAATTTTAGGGCACTTTTAAAATTTTCTGGTTCCTTCTCAGATTTGGCTGCTGCTAAATCAGCTGTGAGAATTCATTGCATTAAGACCTAACTTTCTTTACTGATTTAAAAAAATAATAGGAATAAATATCCATGATCTTAAATGTGTTAAACTTATTACACAAATCAGTAGGATTAGTGCATCATAACTCAAATATTTAAGGAAACTCTGTACCTGCAGGTTATAAACAAGACCCTCTGGTCATTAATGCACTCTAGATATATTCTTTCATCTGCCTTTAAAAGTAGATGTAAACCTTCTGTTTAGTCCAGATGAGCGGTAGGTAACACCTGATATAAAGGTGTGGTTGTTGGTTTTTTTGCTTCTTGCCACTTTTCTCTAGTTGAGTAGTACTGTCTTTGTTTCTATATGTGCAGGGCCCTGAACAGTTCTGGGAACTGGTAAAGTTAGTGGTCTTGAAGTGTGGTTGCACGAAGACCCATAGATATCAGAGTCCTAGTGAAATCAAATAAAAGTTCCATAACTAAGTGGTTTTGTACTTTGCAACCGAATTTAATTGCTGGATTGGAAAAGCAAGGTCCCATGAAGCCTAAGGAACAGAGTTGTTCTCTGCAATGAAGATATCTGATTTAGAGCTATTCATGTAAACTCCCTTTAAGTCAATTGAGAGAAAAAGGACTCAAAGATATACATGAGTAATGGGTATAATTTGTCTGATACTGAGAAAACCTGAAATTGTTTTGATCATTTGCATCCTATAAATTTTTGTTGCTCTCTGACTATAGAAGAAGCACAGATTAATTACCCTGTGGAAGTCCACATTACAGACACTGGAAGCTCAGTGAGATACCTTTGCTGCTCCCTTGTTTTCATAACTAAACATCCTATTGAACCTAGATGTCATATTTCCCTCTATAAATATTTGTAGGGTTTTTTTTTCTGATCTGACATGCAACTCAGTTTCTGTATAAATGTGATTTTTTTTGTTTGTTTTAAACTTTTCTCTTTGGAATGTATAAAAAGTACAGTCTTAATACCTCCTTGTTTTGCTTCCTGAAGAGAATAAAAAACCACTTCAGAAAAAGAAGGTTTATAGATTAATCAGTATTGAGTGCAGAAAATTAGAGTCCACCTAGGAAGAGAGAAAAAGGGATGATACACAGTTGTTGATGTCATGGTAAAAATACCATCTAGTATAGCACACACAAAGAGCTCACTGGAGCATTCAGGTATAAAGAGCTAGTCTGAATGCCTGTTAGAGGACTAAGTACTGCTGCCTTTGGGATATTTAATACATGCCTTGCATTTTCTCATTTCAGCAGTTCATATGAGCTATATCTAACCCTTAGGGTTTAAAGAGGGGAGGTTCATTCTAACTATCAAGTTTGAAGATTAACAGTCTTTTGAATTAGTGGATATCCTGAATGCCTTTGCCTTTATATGAGGTGTTTTTATTGCTCCATAGTTAAAGTTCCACTTGGTTGCATAAGTGATTAATTTACTTAATCAGCTCTTAGTTCAGTGCTCTATACATTGTGCCAACAAAATCCAGTTTTCTTTAACCCTAATGTTTTTTCTGTTCCATTTCATGGCTATTGTATGTTAATTTTTCTTATTGATATTTTCCAAAACTTTTTTTTTTTTTTTTTAAGGGATTCACACCTGCTGGCCTTCGCCAGCAATTCTGAGAAGGGAGGAAGGTTTGGGAGTGATGATTGACTTTTTGTTACATCTTCACCTAGTCATCATCGTGCTGCTCAACAGTGAGTGGGTCAATGCTGTTGATAAAGAGCTTACAGAGGCTAGACACATTCATTTCATCCTTTTGCGCTTCTGAACACTGTAATGGGGCCAGGAGGCTATTTCATGGGAGCTTGCTCTGCAAGAGGTTTTGGCTGCCTCTGCTTTTGAAGACTGGTTTGGGGAGAAACAAAAAGAGATAACTACCTTTTTTTTTTTTTTTTTTCCTCATATCCCAGCTCCTTTGTAAGTGATCTTTCTGTCCTGGCAAAACTTAATGCTCATGATTCACAGAGACCCAGAACAGAATCAGCAAAAGAGACAGCAAGTGGCCTTCTAAATCTAAAATTACATTGCATGTTTGCAAGTCACAGACGGTTCAGAAGCAAATAATCTTAAAAGTATAATAATCCGTGCTTTAAACAGTTACAAGTCAGTGGTCAGTGGTGGGTACTACCTACCAAATCCCAGCTGAGAACGTCTTACCTTGTTCATTAAACACCAAAAAATCAGTGATGATCACAACCTGATTTTCATTTCATTGATAACTGAGGATGGTGGTAAGCTACAGCTGCTAAAAATAGGCATTTTTACTCTGCAAGTACAGATTACTTGAATCTAAGTTTTTTAGTACTTTGCTGAGGAGCTGTGTTGCTTTTGGGTACACCATGAAACACTAGGAAATTGCAGTAAGCAAGCTAATTTTTAAAAGGATAAATGGATTTTCACTTAAAATCAAGATTGTAAGTGGCATTTCTCCTTAGGGTTACGCAGTTTGCAAGTAAATCCTGAGGACAGTGATGGAAAGGAGTGAGAGATGAGAACAGTGGTCCTTTTGGCTTTATACTCTGTGAGTCTGTTTCAGGATCATAGAACATGGAAGACTTGTTTTTTTTAATAAAGGTACTTAAACTAATTATTAACATCTTTCATTCTGATGAAGAGTGAACAGGAGAATTTAAAAGGGTCTGATACCTGAAACTATCCTGCTAATAATTTGCAGATCTTTGCCCTATGGTTATCTCAAAGTCAATTTAAGTTGATTTATTTAATAGTATTTCAAAGAATGCTTAATTGTCTGAGGGTTGTCTGATCTTCGTCTCTGTGTGGATCTGGCAGCCTTACAAAACATTATAACAATGTGATGAAAAGTTTGGCAGAAGAGATAAGCTCTACCCCAAAAATATAATTTGGGGTTAAAAGCAGTTTTGTATCTGAAAACTCTTTCACCACAGGAAAAAAGAAAAAAAAAAGGTCAATAAAAAACCCCAGATCATTAGATTGGATGAATTGACATAGTTCCAGCAAAGTCTGAGATGAAGATAAGTCTTCTTATAGGACTTGAGCTTCTTGCCTGGCCTGAGGAAAAAAGAAAAGAATGCATTTTCACCAGTGAAAATTTCATTATTTGCAATACTCCTAGAGAAGCATCAGTTAAATTGTTTAAAATGTAATACAGGTCCTTTCACCAAGCATCTACTGCCTTTATGTTATCAGCAAACTGTATTGACAAAACATCCTCAAATTTAATAATGTGCAGAATGCCTCAGATAGCCAAGAGGCCTCTTCAGCATCATAGTAACGTGAGATGCAATTTGTTTTTTTCCTGCTTCATGCTTTGTTTTAGCTGTTCTGAGATCATCTACTCAGATCTTAAATACATTGTTTATGTATTCATGAATGCTTTGGAGCATTGTGAGAGACCCATAAGCTACTTTATAAGTGTTCAAGGGAGATCTTGCAAAGAAATTAAGAAAAAACTACCAATTTTTTCTACAATATTGCTCCATTACATAAGTCACTTTGACTTTTATGACAAATTTCAAACCCATGACATCATAATTTCAGAAAAGAGGACAGAAGGAAAATAGAAATGCTTAATCAAAAGACCTTGCATGTATATAATTTGAGATGGTGTCGTGGTTTAACCCCAGCCAGCAGCTAAGCACCACGCACCTGCTCACTCACTCCCCCCCCGCAGTGGGATGGGGGAGAGAATCAGGAAAGAAAAAAGGAAAACTCATGGGTTGAGATAAGAACAGTTTAATAGGACAGAAAAGAAGAAAAAAATAATGAAAATAATAAGAATAAAGTGACAATAATAATAATAAAAGGATTGGAATATTCAAAACAAGTGACACACAATGCAGTTGCTCACCACTTGCTGACTGATGCCCAGTTAGTTCCTGAGCAGCGATCCACCCCCCCCCTCAACCTACTTCCCCCCAGTTTATATGCTAGATGTGATGTCACATGGTGTGGAATATCCCGTTGGCCAGTTGGGGTCAGCTGCCCTGGCTGCGTCCCCTCCCAGCTTCTTGTGCCCGTCCAGCCTTCTTGCCGGCTGGGCATGAGAAGCTGAAAAATCCTTGATTTAGTCTAAACATTACTTAGCAACAACTGAAAACATCAGTGTGTTTATCAACATTATTCTCATACTAAATCCAAAACAACACTATACCAGCTACTAGGAAGAAAATTAACTCTATCCCAGCCAAAACGAGGACAGATGGGGTTTTTTGTCTTTTCTCCTGTCTTTTTCTCATGCGCTATATAAACAGATATACCACTTCTTGCCGAAGGTTTTTAAACCTGTACTAAATTCTCTGTTCTATTATAATGATACTTTTTTCTTCGAGAAAGCAATCTCCTTTTGGTCTCTAAAGAGGTTTTCTTTAGGTACAGTCATTCATGAGTCAGTCAGTAGGAGTCCCAGGCATATAATAGGCAGCTCATGTTTTACTCATCGTCTATCTATATCCTTTACTAGGAGAAGATTGCAGAGGGGAAGCATTTCAGTTAGCAAATTGAAAACTTTATTCAAATACATACTTCTAAATAAAATAATGCAATTTTTTCAATATGAAAGTGATTTCCAACCCCAAATTTAGGTATCTTTTAGTGATTTATTTTTTAAGCACTGAATTCTTGCTGCTGACAGAGGAATTTGTTGGTGCTATGGAAAAAAAAAAAATCCTCAAGCTTCTTATATTTAGACACCTATAAATATGCTGATGGGCATGCATAAAAAATCTTCCACTGCTATAAGCTAAATTTCCATATTAATAAAGGTAAAAGGTTAAGATACTAAAACAGGTTTTTGTGTAGCTTTCGGATTTGAATCAGAGACGATTAATATAATCATGGCTAAGACAAGGCGAAGCATTGCTAATTTATGGCAACACATATAAAGAAAAAAACAGGTTGTAATTATTAGACACTTTTGCATATTTACAAGAAGATACATTTTTTTTTTGGCATTTTATGCCAAGTAAGTTATTTCACTACTTGCGTCTTGTTTCTCATGTCACATCTTCTATGACTGCATTCATTGCACACACATACACAAGTCAGAGTCAAGTAGTATAGATGCAACAATTTATGTTTACCGACATGCTCATTCTGGCTGTCTGTAAGTGTACTACAAACGCATTTATATGGTTGCTTAATACCCCACCCATGGGCATTTCGTATAAAAATGTCTCAGATCGCCAACTTTATATGTTTTTTCTGGGAATCTTGCATTTTCAGGATATCAGCTTGCGGAGAAAACACTCACTCTTTGGAAATCAGAATCAATTGACTGCTTTTTCCATTCCACTTTTTGCTTAAAAAAGCAGTCGGGCAGAGCTTCTACAAATGCTGATATGTCATCAGGACTCCAAAAGTATGTAGAAGGCAGAATCCTATGCTTCTGCTGCAAGCTGCTAGCCTCCAGCATAATAATGTTTAAGTACAAATTGCTCCTAAGTTGCTGTTGACAATGATGAAACCTGTTGTGTGTTAGTACAGCAATGATCTCTTAATTTGGATGGAGATATTAGAAATTTTTTGATTTACATTTAAAAAAAAATCAGAAAATGCAAAGGCTAGTAAAGCCATTGGGCATATCTACCTTTTTTTTGCTCCAGCTTTCAAGTGGAGGCTTGAAAATACCATTTCCACTTGGATTAAATAAATGAAGAAATAAAAATTATTTGTAGAGTATGCTATATTCGTATTCCCTGTAGACTGAGCATTTGAACTCAGCTACCATTGTTATGATAGCTGTGTCCCTCATCTGATTTCTAAAGGTTAGTTTGTGTTATCTTTATCTCTGCAGAGATTTCCTAGGAAGGATCATGACATGGTTCAATGATCACAGTGGGGTTTTTCCTTCTACAATTTGTAATATTAAAAAATACCAGAAGATTACTGTATAGACTTTATCTAGGTCCTTTAGTAGGTACAAAGAATAGCACAATTGTGGTTGTGCATTGGTGTGCAGTGATATGAAACATGAGCAGGATTTGAAAAGGTAGCACTGCCACAAGGAATCTATGAAAAAAACGATGCATATGCATCAGATATAGTATTCTGGTAATGTCCTGTGGCACTAGTTTTCATCTCTGAATACAATGATTAATTAACAAATAACTGTGAAAAACTCCGTTAATAATTTCATTTTGTTTGTTCATTGTACTGGGACCTCAAATCATTGAAATACAGTTTGTTAAATCCTTACTTGAGTGATGATTACATTTGAGTACTGGGTATTTCCATTGTACCTCCTCAGGATTTTAGATCTTTAAATGACAAAAATTGGTAATGATTGTTTAAACATATGGTCGAAATCAGAGAAGTAAGTATTGTGTTTTTTTCTAATTCACCCGTCTTGTGTAGGTGTTGCATGCTTTGAAAGCTTAACTCTGGAGAAATTATGTTAAAGTGTACATGGACTGCAATGTCTTGTTATTATGTTTATTTTTAGAATTGGGTTCTCCTTGAATAATTTATGATGTATGTTTAAATCCTGCAGACTATTTTCAATATGTAAGACTTCAATATTTTAAAAAATTCATAGGAAGATTATCTTTGTTTGTATGCAGAAAGTTTATGGATCTTTTTAAAGACTTCTGAAGAGGAGTACAGCTTGAACAGTAGATGTATTTACATAGAAAATGTCCCTGAAAAATGAGTTTCTGTGGGGAGAAGGGCTTCTGGGATTAGTGGGCACCAGCTTTTCACTTCAAGCAAAGCAACTGAGTTCTGATTTGGGTCAGTGGTGACAGAAACTCTTACTGGGATCCCACCCTGAGCCCATTAAAATCGATGTTGCTGTACGGATGAGGCCTCCGATGCAGCACTCCCGTGCCTGTGTGCTGTTAGGTTCTGACAGCTCATCATGGCTTTCCTTTTTTCAACTCTGCAAGTGCAAAACAGACTAAGCTTGCTACAGTATGTGTTAACAAGCCTAACATTTTTGGAGTTAGTTATTTCACTGCAATGTGATCCTCTCTATATTTAGAAGTCTTTAATGACTCTTACCATACTCGTGTATTTCTGTAATCAGAATAACTTTATAAGTTTTCGTGTCATTTCACAGATTTGTTGTGTGTGCGCGTTACATGAGTAACGTTCATGACCTGTTTTTGAGAGGTAGGGCAGTAGCTGTAATGAAATTGTGTTCGTGCATGCACATTGTCAGTGCCTTGGGTGTGGGCAGGGGTTAGAGCTGGGAGCAGCTCCGTTAAGAATAACATGATGTGCAAGACAGAAAGCTTAAGGATTCCTGTTGAATTGGTTAAGAGGGGGAAAAGATGTTCTGCTCTTAGGGGCTAACCTGCCTAGCTCAGGAATAGGACATGCTGGTTATTCCTTCAGCAGAACAGGCTGGTCGTATTGCAGGTCCTTGGATACTTGGTTACTATTCACCTGGTCTGTCTTGGATTATTTTGAACAGCTATGTTTGTTCTGTAGCTAGCTGATGCGGAGCGCTAAGCTCTTAGAGAAAGCTTGTTACGGCATCTCAGCTGGATACCAAAAATGAGACTTTGTGGATTTGTCTTCTACTCCGCTGGGAGCTCTGCTGAGAGGATGTGTTTTGGGTTTCCTTTTCCACTTTAGTTTTTCCTTTCTTGTAATTGGCATGGTTTTTAAATTGCTGTGTGCCCTCTGTTTTCTCCTCTGGAGGAGATGCTGTGTTGTCTTTTACTCCTTTATTGATTATTCCATAAAGTCTTTCCTGTGAGTATACTGGCTTAAATCCAGACACTCAGGGGTCGAAGATAATGTAGTATTTTGTTTTAGCTTATTGATAGTAACAGTTCACAACATACATTGTAGGTACTCACGCAAAGACCCTAAAACCTGTTAGAGGTTCTGACAGTAAGGCATAAGCAGGGTAAAAGCTGGATCAAGTTAGGCACTCACGGGAGAATTAGGTCTCCTAGTATTACCTGAATAATGTGGTTTATAGTTGATTTCAGAAAGGAGAGGATGTAAGTCTGTGTGGTCCTGAAGCACGGTGGATGACGTTGTTCCAATGTGTGTTTTTATGAATAGCATTTCAGTGGATAACATTATGAGCACAGTGTGCATTAGCACATCGTTGTAGTTGATCCTGTGTTCATGTGATTTACTACCACATATTCCTGTGGCCAGATTTGGTCTGCTGTTTGGTTCAGTTTTGCTGGGGATATAATTTCCCATGGTGGTGAATCCGAAATAAAGGCATTTTTCTTCTAAAAGGTGCTGCTCCTCTCATTTCTTGAGCCTGTGGCTGTGCTCCTGGTGCACAGAAGATGGCACACACTGAGCTGGATCTGCAGACAATCCAAAAGAAAACATGATTAGTTTTTCTCTGGATCAGCAGTCTGATCAGACTGACCACATATTTGCTAGATCTGATGCAGGGGAGATGGCTGTACGTAGTTGGGTGGACACTGCAGGGAGCAGTCCACAGTGAGACTGGATTAAGCATAGCATGAAACTTTGCTCTCTGTTTGTTATTAAGCAAAAGCTGCAAATAATTAGATCCAGGTGTAACAATTACTATCTTCATTAGCATTCTGTAAACACGCAGAGAAGCTATTGTTGTGCATCCATGTGTCTGTTTCTGCAGTTTTGCATTACTGATGTAAAACCTGAACTGATGGTGATTGTGGATATCTGTATGTAGAGCTGTACATACAGACTGCATACATCTCTATATACTTCTAATGATTTAGGTGAGAATAGAATTTCAAGACATACTGGAAAAAATTGCATAGCTGTGAATTTCATCCAATGCAGAGAGCTCAAATAAGCATGACTTTTTAAATTATTTTTTTTTTATTGTGCTATATAAATAAGACTGAAATGGATCTTCGGGTCTTTTGCGTTCTCTGAACAGAGGTTAATATTCTGTCAGTATTATTTTGCATACTCCCATTTCTATGGTAGGTGTATGTGCATTTCTACAGTCTTTTGTGGCATAAAAGTGAAACACTTAAATATTGAAAGATTGTCAACAACTTGCTTTTTATACTGAGAATTTTTATTGTACCTGCTTCATTCTTCAGACTGCCTAAAGAGCAAGGTAAAGGATATTAGACATTTGAAAGGAGATGATCCTGAGCCACTTCTAAATGGTTCTGAATTGCATGTTGATTAGTGTTGCATATTTAGAGGTATTCAGTTGTTTATCAGCAAAAAAGGGAGAGTGGGATACATAATTTTCCACCTCTAGTTTTACAACGTGTGTTTGAAGTATGTACCTGTGTGCTGCCTTTTGTGTTATTTTTTAAAATTTTTGTGGGTTGGTTTCAGAGCATATGTTGCACAGTATGCTGTAATACTTGAACTAAACAACTCCTTGTGGAATTGCTCATCGGGACTGGTGTTAAGCTAGGGGGAGCTGTAAAGTGGACTGGCTGCTAACAATTAAGAAAAAAATCGTCCTGCTTCTGTCCCATTATAAATTGAAATAACCACTCAAATTTCTGACTTAATCCTCCTTGAGCTTTTTTGCTAGACTAATGTACTTTTATACTTCAAGGTACTTAATTGTCCAAACAGTCTTGCACACAACTTTCAATTTTGTATTTCTTCCTACTCTTCCCTATAAGCCTGCAGAGTACTTTCTGCTAACCATAGTTAGATTTTTCTTTCTTAAGAATTGCATTAATCATGGTTTGCATTAGATTTTTCCATTTTCCTGTTCCATGATGCTTTGTAAGCCACAATGATCGCACACAGGTAAGAGAACTGGGAGGACGCTTAATGGTGGTTGGTTTTTGCATCTAATTACTCAGCCAGGCTCTGGACCAGGCTCTGGTCCTCATGGACCTGAAAGTATTATCTGTCAAGAAATCATTACTCTTACACCAAGTATGGCCTCCAAACTTCCTTCTGGCTTTGCAGCTCTTAAGAGCTGACTGCAGGCAAAAAACCTGTTGATAGCGGAAAGTGGATTTCTTTACCTGCTAGAAGTGGAGATTCCCCTATGTCAGCCAGGTATAGAAAACTTTGTCATTAGTCTAAAATGACAATGTATCTTACAGTGGTGGAAGAAAATACTTGGAGACAATTAGTGAACTTTGGCAAGAGGCAGAACTCATATGGGCAATTGCCCAAAACAACAGAAGGCATGGTTGGCAGGTAAATGGGATTGAGCGGCATATTTGCAGTTACAGGTGGAGGCTTTATTCTCTAGTCTGTGGTTTTTGATAGTAATAGTTCAAACCTGTTGATATGAAATGCAGTATTCAATTTAATCTTTGCAGTTTTACACATCTTGCCAAAAATGATACATTAACTCTGCACACATTAAGTAATAGATAATACCTGAATGTAATATATTTGATAAAAGTTTATTTGTATTAAAATGCAGACAACTAGCTTTTAAAAATTATATTTATTAGTAGAATCTTTATGCTGGCTCTACAAAGAAAAATCAACATTAAAAAAAAAAAAGGTGTTTTATTCATAGTGGTTTGGATGCTGAGTACTGTGTCCTGTCAGCTTTTAGAGCTAGTAAGTGCTATGCTCTCGCATCTCAAATTTACGCAGCTTTGGAAGTGAAGAAGCATTTTCTAGTTGTCCAGTTTCAGTTGAGCTGGTCATTGAACTAAATTACTTGAATAAATTAAAATGAAGGATTTTTATATCAACGGGTGAAACTGCAAAGACACAGTTGGCATATAGGGATATAGGGGTGCTTCAGTAAATTTTGATCCCAGGTGGTTAGCCCTAGTTTTCAGCAGTTAAAACTTCAAGTGCAAACACACAGGTATTATAGTGTATCTTCACTGAGAGCTGATTTCTAAAAAATTGAAGGAGCTGCGTTTACCTTTGCTGGAGAAAGACTTCCCAGAAAGCTGCCTGGTCTAGTTGCTGTTGCTTGTAGAGGTCCTGTATTCTGTACCACAGGTTGCAGTATTACAGAATTTACCCAGTTTTTCAGTTTCTTGAATCTGTGGAGGGTGACCAACAAGAAGCTTTACAACCTGCACTGCCCTTGATGTGGCATCATGGAGCTCTCCCCAATCCCCATTCCTGTTCAGGTTGAAGTTGAGGAGAGTTAGATATTTCTTGTATGAGATTTGATTGTTGTTTGTAACTAGATACTACAACCTATTACAAGTCGGTTGTAATAATTACTTTCTGTAACTTGATCAGTATCCAGTGATAGACCATAGAGACCAAGGTTTCCTTTAGTGACTTTAATGTTTTAATGCCTGTAAATACATTTATTGGAAGCTCAGGTAACTATATGAACTCAAGAATAAAATACTAGACTACTTGATGTTTTTCTTTCAATAATTTAAATAAGGATACACTTAAGCCTTAGTTAATAGTAACATGCTCTTAATGTATGTTGTAACCTGGTTTAGAGTAATTATAGATTTTGCTGATAAGTATATTCACTTTTGGATTTGGCTGAAATTTCTATTTGGGGATTCCCACTAAGGACAGGTTAGGCCTGTTCTTCTTTAGGTCTCAGGGCATCATCTGATGGGGAGCTCTGGTTTGGCTCTCGTAGTGCCCTTCTGTGATTGTACGTAATGACCACCTGATTCAAATGAGTAATAGGATTTCTTCTCTTAAAGGAAGGGCACTGAGTTGCCATTTGCTACAAAGACTACTTCAGGTACAGAGAAAGAAAAGATCAAACTTTTTTTCTGTTTAAGAACAGACTATCTGAAACTAGAGGGCAGAGGTGGTCTTCCAGGCACCTCCCATACTGGAGGAAAAGCAGTTTAGGATTTTTTCTCTCTCCCTTTTCCATTTCTTGATAGAAAGAAAGGCCAGACAGAGTTAGAGAATCTCCTGTAATTTCTGTACACAAATGCTGATGTCTGCTGGCACTTTCTCAATATATGACATAACTGAAGTAAATAAATATTTAACTTAGTCAAACTTCCCATGGTGTGGAAGTAGAAACCTGAGACAATTATGCTGTTTACCTACATGCACTGATTGTTTTAGAGTTAAACCAAACTTTACATCTCTTTTGGAAAAAGCATTATTAGACCAGTAGAAACAGAAAAGCCTGCTTTTCAAACCATTTTGATGAATTGAGTTAATGTTTTTCCTTGAAAAGGTTCAGTCAGTAAGACACTGCTATGTACATCAATGTAGTAAAATGCTACACCATTGCATTTGCAGTGTCACAAGATTTGGACCATGAATATGGAAATAGACATAATATGCACATAAATATAGAAACAGCCTGATCGCACAGTAAGAATATTAGGATGCATGCCACGCATTCTTTGATAACTGCTGGCACACAGCTTCAGCACATGAATCTGAGTTCCTAAAACCACCTGGTAGGTTGAGTTGAAAACCTTTTGAAAAATACATCAAAAAGTTGCTATGGCACTGCAGGGGATACTTATGCATAGAATAAAAGAACTAGTGTAGTGTTCTGTTCAGCAGTTCTTCACCCACAAACATTTCTGAATTCTAAAAGTATTTTGACACTTCTGTGTTAAAACACTACTTAGTATTAGTGCTTAGCATTTTGCTCTAACTCTTTTAAAGTAAAATCAAAGTAAAACACTTAGTATTAGGTTTCTTTCCTTTTCCTTCTGCATCTTTAAAAATATCTTGCAAAAAGTTTTGGATGAATGCACTGGTTCCTTTCCTGAAAGGCAGTGTGGGTGCCTCTGAAAAGTAGTAATCTTCTGCATTCTTTTAATAGAATTCTGATTATATTGAAGGGAAAAGGAAAATCCAGGTAGGTATATGAAAACCAAGGAGAAGGGTGGTTTTACCAATTCCATACCATAAAGCTGTCTGGAGATGGCATGGGACCACATTACATGGCTGTGTGTTTCGATCATTGACTGCAGGTACACTGCATAAATCCAGTTTGAGATGGGTGTGAGGAAGACCTGTGAAATTTACCTGTGGCATATCCAGTGGCCCAGATTACTTGCACTGAAATCATAAAAAGGACATCAGTTGTTACTCTGCTTCCTTGATAGGTGCAGAAACTGTAGATGATACTGAGTTTTTACATTGTTTTTTGCTTCTTTTCTGCTTCTACTCTGACATACCTAATTTTGTGGAGGTACTTTTAGCTCAAATTGAAAATACCATTATAAATTAAAAAAAAAATAATTTCTAATTCTGCGTCCTTTGTTGAAATTTATTTTGCAAACTTAAGTAGGATGATAATCATGTAACAAAGGCAGATATTTTCTATATTATGTTATGAAATCATATCTGTATTTCAAGCTGGTATTTATGTCAATGTTTCAGTGCTTTCTTAAGGAAAAACACTATAATGTACTGACTCATCTAAGAACCATCACAGTATTCTTGATGCATGAAAAGACTTGCGTGAACAATAGCAACACTGTGTGATATGGACATGTAGCAGACAGGAAAACAAGAGAAGAGCTGAGACCACCAAGTGAAATCCCACTAGCCTCATTGCTCCAAAAATTAATAAACATGTCAAATAATACATATTGGTATAATGCTTAGATTTTTTTGAAGAAGTTGATTGCATTTTTCATTGTATGTCCACTGCTGGTTGTTTATACAAGGCAATTTTACTGGACATTTTAGGCAAGGAGCATAAAATCTCAGAATCAGCTAGTAGAGTGTTCTTAAGTTCCTCAGTGCTTCTCAGAATGTTTTCAAAAGGGATGTTAAAAAGAAAATTTTATAAAAAGAGAAGCTTTGTTCATGTAAAGACTTCATGAAAAGCTGCTTTTTCCCCAGTAGGTTTTCCAATTTCTATTTATTGTTTACTGTTAAAAATGTACCTTGCTTTCTATGGGTTATTATCTTCAGATTCTAATTATAGGATCTTCTTTTAAATTTTTCATAGTGTCAATTAACCTTCAAAACTTCTGCTGAGTACACAATTTGAACATCTGAAGTATTGTCATTACAGAGACAGCTTTCTAGATCTCATTTCATTTAGTTTTCTCTTTTCCATTTTTTCAACACGATATTTAGAAATGTTGGAACCAGAAATGGCGTATTTGCAGAAGAGTTTCTTTAATGCTGCAGGTCAAAGTAATATCACTGCCTGCATTTCACAGAGTTTACAGAAGTCTCTTGTATTAATGCTGTTATCTTTGTCAGCTGATCTGATGAGTCCATCAGACAGGATGTTTTGACAAGAACTTTTTTCCAGAGAAGCCCATTGATGGGGGTATTCATCATGCTTGCATTCTTTATATACAATTTCTCTGTATGTTAGACTGAATTTGAAGTCCACAATCAGGTGAAGTTGTGGTCGTTGTTAAACAGCAGAGAATCTAGGACCTAAAGCATTTTCTAATTAATTAGCCAACATCCTGTGATTATCTCGTTATTTAGAGCAACTATCTACTTGCATGGTTTAACTGTCATTTAAAATGATGCCAAATGCAATTGAATGATGGTCTGAAATTTATGAGAGATGTTTTCAAACCATTGTTTGAGTCGTTCTTAGACCAGGCTTTTGAGTGTGGAATCCATTGTAGATAGAAATAAAGCGATCATTTGAAGTCCGGTGAGCTAATAATTGTTAATAGGCACACAAATGTGACGACTATAGGGCAATAATTAGTGCCCCTGGCAGCTGTCATATGGAAGTATCATCAGTTGTAAAGGACACTTGCATGTTCTTACAAGGGCAGCAGCCTTTTTATAGTTTCTGGACTCTCTCCTTCTTCTCGTAAGAAAATTCAAGAGAATTACTATAGAAGAGAGCGTGTGGTTTTGTGTACTGAATTTTTTTAGGTGAAGAGAAGAACTGGATTTATCAGAATGAATGTAATTGACCTAAGGTTACTACTCCACTTTCCATCCTTTCTACTGCGGTGTATGAAAAAAGATCAGATATCAGTATTTACACGTGTAAACAAAGCCATCATCTGATATGAATTATCGGTATAACCTGCTATTAGCAACATGTTTCAGACAAGTTTCTGTGGCATTATTTCTGCTTCTTTGCTGCCATCTGGAAAACTTCAGGACCGTGATTATGATGTTTGTATTATATTTACATACTCTCTGTTGATCCACATGAGGCACTCCAGGCTTGTATTCTTGGTCCCATCTGACACAGTCTCTTAGAGTCGACAGCAGAGCATAGTGCCTAGGAATGTAAAAGAAATTGTTACAGCATGTAAGTTTAGGAGCTAACTTTGTAGTCTAGCTCAGGTTTACCTTCTGCTCATCATCTTGCATGCACTGTCACAGCAGTCCTCCTGCCAGAGCATCCTCCAAAGGGATTGAAGTCAGCATTGTTTCCTCTTTGAAAGGTAAGAGTTGTTCTAAACAGCAAATGTCTTCATGGAGACCGGGTTTTCATGGAATATGATCATTAGCGGTTGCTCCCATTAGGTTATCTTATTTTCTAGTTTCAGTTTTGTATCAGAACAGCTGTATACTTGGCCAAATCTGTGTGGTGATATTCTGGTTGTGTTTGGATCAAAATACAGATTTCTGGAGTAAAATGAGACAATCGTGTCCAAAGGTGCTGCTTTGTTATCTTCTATATGGTGATCTTACCGGCAACAGCATTACCATTAATACTGTAACTGCTAGTGCTGAGTTTAAGATGCATCATCTTCTGTGACTTTGCTTAAACATTCACATATATTTGCTCTGCAGAAACACTCAAATTTTTTCAAGATGCTGCGAGTAAATAATGGCTTTTAAAATTATAATAAGCTAATTAAGTAAAAGAGAAATTCTAAAACCCCTACAGGACTGATAAACAAAGTGTTATTTCTAGCCAGACAACACAAAGAGTCTTAACTTCAAGATTTCAGTGCATGTTTTAAAATTAAAATTAACTTAAATCTATTCTTAATGTCATAAAATTAAATATAGTAACCTAAAGATAGTTTTCTGTGAATAGAAATCGTAGCGCTAATCATTCTTTCAAAAGAAGCAAGAATGCATTCTCTCATAAATAGGCTGTATTATTGTTCCATCCTATTTCAACCCACATGGCCAGAGAGAGAGTGCATGATCAGAGTTTCATAAAAAGGTAAAGCTTAAATTTTCTTCCATCTCTCTCTTTTTAGTGCTCTTTGGGACTGAATCCATTAGGAGCCAAACAAAGCACATCTGTGTTGTTGTCCCTACTGACTGTCAGCATACCATACATTCAAATATTGCAGCCAGAAGGCGTTTTACAAAAACAGCTTTCAAGATGTGCACTTGAAATGCGTTTGTGTACTCATTATGCAGTGCTATCTTTTGTCAGTGGGGAGTTCTGTAAATAAAGCATCAAGGTCTAATATTGCAGTAGCTGATAGCAATAAAGTAAACTAGAACCGAATAATCTGCTTTTCTTTACGCAACTTCCTTTTTTACAACTATGACCAGTGTATAGGGAAGTAGAAAAGGCATTTTTCTGTTATTTTTGCAAAACCTTGGAATATCTGAAGTTGCTTTGCAGGAGGAAATGCAGTAGTTGTTTATAAACATAATAGGATTGGCAACAGTCTGCTACTTTAACTACTACCTCATGTTTGACCTGTTAGAGTAAAACAACTATTTTGCATCAGTATATGCAGATGGAAAGACTACAGCTGCCTGGAATTTATAGTCCTTTTTGTTCCCAAACTCAGAAGAATTGTTAATCCCAGAGTCCCGCTGTGAGGTTGGTAAAAATGAGTTCTGTAATTCAGATTCTGTAGGTTAAGAAAACAAAATGGGTGCTTGAATATTTTGGGGACATTCACAGGACTATAGGTGAAAGTTTGGTGTTTAAACAGCCTCTAAGACCATCTTTTCTTTTGAAACATACTCTTCTGGCATCAAAAACAGTGCTTGCAATTTATAAAATTAGCACTGAAGTATCACGTTCTTATTCAAAATATAAAGGAAAAAAATTTAGCACAGGTGCATGTATTTTCTCTGAGGGCTGCTTTAAAAAAGCAATTTAAATGCTGTCTGTTTCATTACACTATTATTGGATGGCATTGTAAGAAAAAAGTCCCGCTAATTATTTTTGCCACATATTTGTAAAACGATACTATGCAGTAAGCACAGACGATGAACTAATACTAAGGTTTCAGAATATCGAAACGCTTTAAAAAGAAAAAAACCAACAGGTGCAGCACTGCACTTCAACTTTCCAGAGAAATGCTCGCTTAAAGGTACTTACCTCTTCAATAACCGATTTAAGAAGGAAACATTTTGATGAGATGAACTTCTTTTGTACAAGGAGCGTTCATTAGAGTTCTGACAAAGGTGGACTGCTTCTGCTGCATTCACATGAATGAATCTAGCGGTACGGGAATATCCCCCTGGCTTTTCAGTACTGCTGCCCTATTTTTATACTCAGTAAATGTGCTTTTGCTGAACCTAACAATAATATCTACTGGAGACTGCCTTACAACTGGGCATTGAACTTCACTTTTTCAAACCTTTGTTGGTGGGACACTGGTTTCTGGATTGCCATTCTGTTAGCATGATGAACTAATTGACCTAGCAGGACTCCCCGCGGAATTGCAGCTTCTGCTTAGATCATCAGGAGTACAATTTGTTGTTTCATTTCCTCTTCGAGTCCCATCAGGGAAATTGAATTGTGAAAAGACTACCTACTGGGAGCATTCAGCCCTCATGACTGAATAAGTAACTTTATTTTTTTGGTACTGTCTTAATTAACAACAAAAAAGAGACTTTGTTATGAGGGAGTCTGCTGTGATTCTGATACAGATGACTAACCCCAGTTATAGGAGCACTTGATCCACATGGCCTCCTGGAGGCTGGGGGCCCCGTGCAGGTGCAAAGTTAACACAAAGCTTCAACAAGCTCTAAGTGCTGTATTCAGGGTAACTCGTCAAGTGTTACTAGACCATCACCCAGACTGAAGTCGGCAGGTATTAACTGTTTGGCAAAAACATTCCGGGGTGAGAGGGCTGGCTTGTCTAGACTTTTAATTAGTAACATTAATTAACGTTAATTGCTCGGAGCAGTTTGTGCTTATCTGTGAAAAGATACAGCCCTTAGAGTTTTCTGTGCTCCGACAGCATCAGACAGCGATGTGATCTTATTATTAAAAAGGCTGCCTGGTGCTTTTTATGAACAGGACACACGCATTTGCACATCTCATACTTTTCCTGGCCCTGAGCTATATTCTCTTAAAATAGGCTGAAAGTAAACCTGTTTAAATTTTTATCTTTGCACTATTAGACTTATTAGCCTATTAGTCTTTTCAAATTCAGTTTTGTGTACAGGTGAAAAGAGTGAGTTTGAAGCTGTTCACTAACAGGAAAAATCCCTAGGTTTTTCTTAAGGAAACAGGTGAATAAATTCTCCTTTTTGAAAGTTTAATGCTGTCAAGCCTTTTCAGGGTGCCAAGTTCCAAAGCAAAAAGCATAGGTAAAATAATAATGTGGAAAGCTATTTTGGTGTGGAGGCAGTTTCTCCAGCATAAATGTTCTCTGTATTCTCAGATGTGAAATTTAACATTTTGAAGTAGTAACAACTTCGAAATAGTAATAGCTGTAGATTTACTGTAGGAAGCTGAAGGCCAAGGAAAGATGGCATTAGAGAGACCATATCCATGATATACAAATCTGTCTTCATAATAAAATGAAACTCACAGGGAGGAATCAAATTTTATGTTAGTTTGACACAAGTTCGTATTACCGAGCTTATGAAGTAAAAATAATCTACGACGTTGTGTGATTTTGACTTCAGTGCTGATTTTTAGAGATACTGAGACTAGTATGAATAGCAAGATGTTCCCTGCAGCTCATTGAGGGAAGGCTTTGACGCCATGGGAGAGGGCAGATCCTGCCTCCATCAGTAGAAAGACGCTAGCAGCCCTCTTAATTTTGTTTGCTCCTGTGCCTGAATTTGGTCTTTGCTAAGGTGATCTCGAGTTCCTAAGTGAAATAATGCTTTCCTTTTTCTCAGAAAACTATAAAACACAGCATCTCTGAATTCACCTTTCTTTTCCCGTTTATGCTTACTATGCTTTTTTGTAATCTTTCTACATTATTTCTGAATGTTAGATGTGAACATATGTGGAAAATATTGAAATGACTCCAGAGGGCACTTAACTGACTTGTCCGTCACCATAAAGGTGATATGCAGAGTGCCAGCTGCTGTGCTGGGGGAAGGAGCGGGACAGTGGGGCTGGGAGGTGGGAAATGGGGCAATGCGGCAGGGAGGGTCCAGGAGAGCAAAAGGGAAGGAGGAGGTAGGATGGTGAGCAAGGCCAACCTCATCTTCGTGTCTGAAAGGATCGTATCTTTTGAATATTCCTGGAGAAGACAGTGTACGACTTTCTTCAAAGGCAAAGAATAAAGATAGGGGTTAGCTTCTGGAACACAGCATTATTTTGCCATGCTTATTGGTCATGGCTCAAAAGCAAATGTGGTTTTTTGGCTGTTTTAGCTTAAGGAGTACGATTTCCAGAAATTTGTAGATAACCATTCTGTGGGTTTCATGTTCGTTCTCTTTCCCTTGGATTCCTGGGTTGCATCCATAAAATATACAGATACTTCAAAGCGGGGGTATATCAGAAAAATTTCTTTGGTTGAAAAGGCTGGAAAACTGCCTGTAGTGCTGAAGATGGGATTAGAATTTTATTGAGTGTAATTTAGCGATGGCTGTGGTGTATGGTGTTTGTTTTTTTTCTTTTTCTTGTTTATTATTCCAAATGGATGTGTTTGTGCTGCTGAGTTTCAATACCTATCAAAAGACTCTGTATTTGGACTTTTTGGCTAAATATATTTTCATTACAATTTGTGGTATATACAAAGATCCACAAATAAAACACACAGGCAAACATTCTTTTCAAAGGAGACAAACACTGCCACAGTGAAAGAGTTCTTCCCTGCCTGAGTTACACAGAATTATATGTGGACCACTAATCATGTTCTTTACGTAGAAAAAAATTCCTATCATTTTCTTCAGGTTTGAATGGAAATTATATAAAATATGACATTTCTTTGGCTTCCTTGTGAGGAATAAGTGTTGCAGAAATTATGCATGTAGAAAATGACCTGATAAGTGCAATCTTACTGAAACCAGTGGATCTCTGGTAGGAGGACATTCACTTCAGTTTTGTAAATGTTAGCAGGGGTTTTCACTCTTATAAATTGGTACTTCGTTATCATCCCCTTTTCATGCAGCTTCAAAACTGAGTAAGTTCCCTATTTGATCAACTCATTGAATGTCTTTTAAGATTTTAATTTCAGGAAAGTTGAGCAAACATGTCTAGAAACTTATTAAACAGATCTGTCCTAGACTGAGAATGCATTTATATCAGAGAATTCCCTTTTTAGGAAGGTTGGTAATCTAGACTTTTTGCAGAGAAGGAGAACATATGTGTGTGTCTGTGAGTATGTACACATATATCTGAAAAAATATATATAAACACACATATAATGCACACCATTTTTAACATGTGGAGCAAGACTTTTTGCCTATATCAAGTTATTTATTAGTTTCATAAAAATCTTCATTATCTCTAGGTTTTGTGTTGCCAAATAAAACAAATTATCCCAGTTTGCAGGCAAATAAATTAGCAGTCCAAAATACCCCTTTGAGATCTGCAGATCCTTAGGCTTAGTCTGTGGGTGAATCGTTATACATTTGAATGAGGAATGATGTCTTTTAAACTTATTTACTTATCCTTGATGGTGGCTACTCAGAGGTATGGCTGGTCTTGGTGAAAGTCAGGGAAGCCATTGTGTTCCTTAGCGTTACGTTAGCTGTGCTTCTGTCCCACATAGTTGTATTCCTAATACATCTGTCTCTGTGTGCTGGAAAATCTTAAATGAGATTGAGAATCTGTCTAGCAGTACTGCACTGTTTCCAATTAAAATCTTGTACGTCACTTCTGTGATACCCGGATTGAGCCACAGAGGCACTTTCCTTTTTGATAATTAGCTCAGTCTATATGCTGCATTCAGTATCGCTGGTTTATAGAGGTGCAAAATAAACATATGCTAAACAACAAGAAATCTCCATGTCGGCAGTTTTGAGAAGTACTAATATTGTTTGCATATGTGATGGAATTTTCCAAAGTGTCTCTTTTTGCTGCTGTTGTTGTTGCTTTTTTTTTCCCCTGGCTTGGAAGAAATCTGCAGTTGAAATTCTGATGTAATTGTGTTTTAATTTATGCCAGTAATTTTCAGGTGCCAGGATAAGAGGTGCTTAAAAAATTACAAAGGAAAAGTAAAGGCAAATACTTGCTATTGTGTAAGAACAGACATTAATGTAAATAATGCTATTAAGAAATTCAATATGTTTATGCACACAGGAGGTTTTGTTGCCAAAGAATTTCATATTCAATTTTCATTTTCTTTTTCTCTTACATCAGATACTTTGATCAAAGCAGGCAGCTTGCCAAATAGCTTTTTATCTTGTAACAGAAAAAATAATGTAAAATATGAAGTAATTACATTTGAAGCACCTCATAATGAGGTGAAGAACTGTATTCAAGAAGTGCTGTGAAACAATTAATTATTCATGTTCATGTATTGCCTTCTGTGGCAGGTATTTGTGTTCCTGTAAGGCCAATGTCAGTAATAGTAAAAGTTGCCAACTCCTTTTTGTTTCAGATGTTTAATGTTTTCTTTCTCTGTAACAGTATTGTTGAGGATTGGTACACTGCTGGTTTGAAAAAGAGAAGTCAAATGGGAGAGGATCCTCTATAACGCATATAAAACTGTATTAAAATTGCAACTGCCTTTCTTATAAAGTCTTTTCAATGTAATTTTACATTCCTCACCAACTCATCTGTAAAACAGGATTGTATTCATGCTAAAAGAAAGCTATGATATAATTTTTAAAACAAAAATTAAAATTGTGTGAGTGGTAGTGTCTCTGAGAGGACTTTTAAGATGCTACATAACCATCTGTACAATGTAGTTGTCATTATTGGGCTCTGGTTTTTACAGCTTTCTGCCTCAGGAAATTTTAAAATATTTGCATAGAGAGCATTAATAGTAACTTACATCCTAATGCCGTAGTTGTGTGATTCTGAAGTGAGCCATCTGTATGCAGAGCTAGCAGAGTTCCTATAATTGTTTCTTCCTGTATTTGATAGAGGAGATAAGAGAATCTTTCAAGCCAGGGGAATTCCCAAATAATTGCCCTTCCCTTATTAATTACAAGTTATTGCTCAGTTCAGAATTTCCTTTCCCTCTTCCACCTCAATCTTGTTTGGTTTTGTTTCCTTGAACCTGCCCTCCTGCCTCACCGGCCAAAGAAGATTAGCAACATTGTGATTAGTTTTTATTTAATAGAACAACTGTGTTGTGAAGTTACACTGCTTATGAGGGTTGTGAAGTCTTTTGAGACTGGCCAGAATAACTCCACCACAGCCGTGTTGTCTCCATTCAGATCCAGTCCTTCTGTAGTGTGACAATTTTTTTCCTGGAGGTGTTGTCACTGGCTCTGCTTGGAAGGACTTGGACCCACAGAAGCAGCCTCACACCAGAGTGGGCAATCTTCATGATCTGCAGGTGCTTCTTTAATCTTACTTCATTGTCAAGTTGAGTGGACAGCTTTGAACCTTTAGGATGTAATGATCTGCTAATTTTTATTCACTTCTATGAACGCTGTAAGTATTTAGTCAAACCTCATATACCAGACCCCAAAGTTATTTATTGTGCTGTATTATGGCTTAAGATGCTTAATGTACAGACATTATACAAAGGCTAACCTTTCATAAACAAATAAAAACAAAGAATCTAAATGGCATTATTGATGTAAAGATGATGAGACAACATTTTCTTACAGTAACAGTTTCTTAGAGTACTTATTCTTACATATTTAGTTATTTATATTAAGTTGGTTTCTATTGATTTTTGGCAGGTTTGAAAAAGAATAGGTTTAGAAGTGGAGGAGAGATACAAAGGCAAAAGCAGCTTAAATCCATGTTTTACTAAATTAGCAGCAGCTGTTGGTTTAAATTGCTTTGTTGTAACTATAAATAGATATTACTGCTGTCATTACTTAAGAGGTTGTGGTGTGTAAGAAGGCATAGTGCTTAAGCAGAAAATATTCCTGAGTTCATGCAAAGTAGCCTGGACAATCTTTAAATTGTAGGAAAGAAATTTGTGACTCAGCGTGTGTGTTCTTCTGTTTGAGACTTTTTGTCGTGATTTTCTTGCATGTTTTGGCTTGAACTGAACACGTTTCTTTGCTGTCTCCTCCTTCAGCCTCCCTCAAACAACTCCTGTTTTCCTTCTGTTCTCTCACAGCTATTCAGTACTGAGAAGATCCTCCTTAGTTGATCTGCAGGAATATATTACATGTCATGTGCAGTATCTCCTGTAGTGAGACCAAGTTCCTGCAGATATATACATCGTTCATACTGAAATAGGTAGTGCCCACAGATTGTTCTGCTTGTACTTTCTGTACTTTTGGTAGGTTGTTCTATACTTCTAGAACAGTGCTATCACTATTTCATTGATTAACTGGTGTTTCAAGCTGTTTCAGATACGCATTTTAACAAGATTTAATTTAAACGCCAAATTACATTTTCATACACCATTAAGTGCCAGTTGCTATGTGAAATAATTCTATGTTGGAGATTAATTTAAGAATGTGTTTGAGGGAAGTATTACAAGCATAATGCAGTGAAGTATATTTAATCTTAGACATAGCAATCTGTGCTACCTCTTTCTGTACTGATAGAATTTTGTTGGCTCCTTTGCATCTTTACCTGGATTTGCATTTTTTGCAGTTGTTGATAAAGTTCTTGCTGCCTAATTTTCGTTACACGTGTGTTAAACTGCACGTACACTTCGGGCCAGCACTAAAGAGTTATCCAGGCACAGCTTGGACAAAGACAACTGCATTTTGAACTTTTGCATGTTACCCTATAGAGAGCGTCATCCTAGGTTGAAAGGAAAATTTGGAGAAGCATGCATGCCAGTTGAGGGACAAAGCTGTCTATTAAGCAGTGGTAGCAGCAATAAAAAGTAGGGTTGAATTCCTGACCGTCTTTGAGACTTCTGGCATGAACAACTTCAATTTTCTTTGTTCTTGCTTCCTCTTTACTTTTTTTCTCTCATCTACCTGAATCCCTTTCTTGCTGTGCATGTTAAGTGCTGTCAGACAGTTCTGCCTTCCTTTCAGTTGTGGCCTCCAGATACTACTGGATCCAGGTGAAAAAATACCAACATTATTTATAAATAGGAATATTGATTCTAAGCGGAAGTGAGCTACCTTAGGGTTACTTTTGAAATATACAGTATATGTATAGCTGCATTAGGAATCAAGACCAGCCAGTGCAGCAATTTTCAAATGCTAGTGATTGTCACTGGACCTCATTCAGCTAAGGGGGGGGAGGAGCTTTAAGGCAAGGCAAATGATTAGCAGAACACTAATTTGGCCTAAAACACATAATTGTAAAGCTGTAATTCAGTAGCCAAACCAGTATGTCTATCCATCTACCAAGTCATCTAACAGCAAAGGACTATAAACCATTAATGCATATTTTTACTAATCCAATTCCAGGTGCACACTGCATATTTTTATAGTAATAAATATTAAATAGTATATATTTTAAAAAGGACTGTGTATCTTAGCATTCTTGGTAGGAAATAGGAACTCATAAATTTTAGTCCTGGCACTGACGTTGATTCACAGCATTGCTATGGGCAAGTCACTTAACTTCTGTCTGTGTTTCTTTAGCCATAAAATAGAAATAACAGTGCTTATTTTCTTGCTTCCCATAGGAATTGAAAAAAAATTTAACATTTGTGTAACTCTTCATAGAATGTTAATTTAATGTCCCTTTAAGCTTTTAGCTGTATCCAAGATAAACATATCCAATGTTTATTTTTAGAGAAATTATTTACAACACTTTTACAAATCTTTTCTCTTTGATATTTTACCCAAGTAACAATCTTTTCGTGGTAATAGAACATGGTGTTTCCTTGTAAATAAGAAAGCTAATTAACTTGAGGGAAAAAATGAACATAATCATATTCTATGGAAAAAAATTACAAAAAAATGAAAAATTCAAATTTTTGACATTTCAATATTAATATGCATCTACTCCTGTAAATTATAGTACTGTGATTTCAGAAGCCTATGACCATACAGATCATTTTGTATGCAAGAGGAACACTACCAATGCATTTTAGAAATTTCTTTTCAGTTGTTCAGCTGAAAATAGATGAAAATAACATTCCTATTATTCATGCAGATTTTCAAAGGATTGCTTGCTGCTTAATTCTTTCCTGAAACATATATTAGTAGTGAAGAGATTAATTTAACCTGCAGCTGGAGGTGGAGACAGGATCAGGAGGAAGAGTCTGGAAAGTTCATGTGGGTTTTGGCATATGTGAGTAGAGTAGCAGTTCGAGGTGTATATACATATGTAGAGGGTAAAGGAAAGTATCAGTAAGATGTTGCAGATGGTTGTATTAGTAGAGTGAAAAATTTGGCCCTGGAAATGATACTGGATAGAATGAGAGCTGCAAACACTGGAGGGAACATGAAAGAATATGTTGAGCAAGCAAAGTTACATTTTGAGTGGGAAGCCCTCAAGATGACACCAAATGAGATTACCACAAATGCTGGCCCAAGAATAGCCCACCTGTGTCAAAATTAATAGCTTTATAATTGAAAAGAGTCTGTATTCTGCAAGTCAAAAAGTTCAGTAGTGTTGCCCACTGACAGGTTGATTTAAGCATAAACTTGGTGAGATATCTACAGCAACTTAAAGTTAGTTTTTAGTTCTGCATACTACTAAAATTTGAGAATGTGAGATTAGGAGAATGTGGGTCTAGTAGCTGAAAATTGGCATTCCAAGAAATTGGCTAGGAGAATACTAACATAAGCTTATTAAATTTCAGGAAATAGAATCTTTGCAAATCTTAAAATATGCACTGAACAGCAGTCACTGGAGAGACTGAAAATCACCTTTGTAAAAGAAATACTTGCATTTTAATATTTACTAAGCTGAGCACCTTAGCAAATATAGTTCTACGAGACAGTAACTTTATTCTGGGAGAAAAAAGGGAAAAGGTAGTCAACATGAGTTGACAAAAAAAGCTCAGTTGACTGCAAAGGCAATCTACTCTATTAGTTTTGAAAGCAAAAAGGTGGCGGGGGAAGGAAAAGTATTGTGTGCTTATGTTTTTATTTATTAGACCAGTTTCCAAAACCATAAGGATTAGAAAATTTAAATTAGGTTTCAAAAGAGAGGATGTAAATTTTCTTCTCTCATCCTTTCCTGTCATAGAGGTTTGGCAAGTCACGTCCTGTTACACCTGCACAGATCCAGTCACACAAGTATTGCTAAAACCAATATATTTATGTGACTGAAACTAAACGAGCAACAGAATGAGGAAGCAAGAGAGTGAATGCTTTTTTCCCCTCATTCTGTTGCTGTTAAAAAAAAAAAAATAGTTTGAACAATTTTCTAGAAAAACTTGCATTAATAAATACTAATGAGTATATTGTTCTTTCAAAGTTATATGTAGATGCCTGAAATTAGCTGCAGTGATTAATCCAGTGTAGATGCTGTGAATCAGAGGATGAAGTCTTGGTTCTGTCAAATTCAGTAATAGAAGTCCTGTTGAGTGCATACAATTAAATGCTTCCAGGATTAGGACACTCAGAAAATATTTAGAAAATTTGAATATCTATCTGTAAGGTTTCATTTGATGACACACTTGTGGAATGTCAAAATTAGCATGTATTTGAATGTTTTACTGTACCAAGGTCTACTTCATCTGCTGTAGCTTATATTCAGCATAGTATTGTAAGGAAGTTAACAACTTTCTGTAGCTCTCAGAGTTGCATATTGAAATCACTGGTTTACTGGGCAAGGGTATAGGATGATGGGGGTGAGGGAGAGAAAAAAAGTAGTACTGCTAAAAAAAACAGGGGGGTGGTTGGCCAGAAGATGCTATATATCAAGTCTTATGTGTCTGTCGTCTAGCAAACATTTTTAAAGCTACCAAACAGTAAGGAGAAAAACCTGACCTGATTTTCAGAGCACTAAGCACTCACTCTTCCTATTGACTTCAGAGAAAGATGCAGCTCTCAGATTCTCAGTGAGTGATTGACTGCCATAAGTGGGCATCTGTATGTCCAGCAATCTTTAGAGTAAACATTTATAAAGAAGTAATCCAGTTAACAAAATTTAAATAGAGGTTAACATTTCTTTTTCCATAACACTTTTTTCCCCCAAAAAAGACAATATCCTTTTAAACTACTGAAGATACTGGAGTGAAAAGAAACACTTTCATCATTTTCAACTTTATAATTTTCTGTAGAACTTCTACAGTACTTCATTGAAATCTTAGATGATGCTTGGACATCAGTGTTAAAACAATTCTGTTAAGAGCAGAAGCAAAGATTTTCCCATTTACCAAAGTTAAATGCAAATGCGTTTAAGTATCACATGGAAAATTTATCACTTTTCAGACAAGCCTAGCCGTAGGCAAGCAGATCTGGCTTCTTCACCAGTCTCTTTACCAGACCCACTGGAAATGCCTAGTTCTTCTCTTCTGCTCTTAGAAAAATGGTGTACTTCATACTGCTGCAAACAGGAAATATTTTGATCCAGTGACAATTGCCACTGAAGGTGGAAGGAGCTAATTGTTTTTAATTTACCCTTGTCTGGCCTAACTGAAGTTGTGTAAAACTTTTATGACCTTAAAAGTTAAGTCCTCATCAAGTTCCAGGTGCATGGGAGAAATGCATCATTTGGGGTGAAAGACATCTGAAAATCTGCAAAATTTGACAATTCTTGCTGAAAGTTCTTTGTGTAAATTCATTTAAAGTAATGTTGTCAAAGATCAGTCTTGATTTTCTTCAGGGGAGCACTAAAGACAAGTGGAAATGTACTGAAAGGCCTCGCAAGTCCCACAAGCTTTCAGTTTTTCCATCTTGTTTCATGACTATATGCAGTTCTGGGAAGTTACTTCTTTTTAAGTTGACCCATGGTGAATAATAGTTAGAGGAAACAGTTTAAAAACAAATCCCAAAATGCACAAATAATGAGGCTTGAGCATTACTTTGTTCTTCTTTTAATGGGATGACAGTAATTTGTAATTGGTAATAAGTAATTTGTAATTAAACAAGTTTAATTTATTTTCTGTTAATATGTAAGCTGACTTCCAAGAAAGAGACAGCTCAGATGCGTTGCTTTCACTATTCACTTTAAAGTCAATTCATCACAGTCATGAAACTGGATGTAGCAAGGAAAAAAAAAAAAGCAGAGAAATTCAAAATAGACCTGATTCTGCAATTTTTGTTCTTAGACAAAATAACAAGTTACATCAAGGGAAGTTTTGTAAGTACCAGGTTTAAAGATCATATCCTAAGTCTGGGGTGAGATAAAAGTTCATAGAAATGCCCTATCAGTCCTTTTTAGCTAACCTTTAATGTCTTTTCGTGTTAATTTTGTAAAATCAAAAGAAAAATTAAAATCTATTTAAATAGCATTTTTTTTCACTCATAAAAAATGGAAAACAATTGCTCATAGATCTGTAATGGAACTTGGTTGTTCATGGTAACAGTACCGCATATGAAAGACCCACGCAGAATATAATTTAAACTTGATTTTATGGATGCAGGAAACTGGCCTTTGAAGTGATCTCCACAGAGATTCTATTTGGCATTCATAGTATCTTGTGGAATTGTCGTCTTAATGTCTTACTTATCTAGTACCTAAAAGAGGTATGATTGCGATTTATTTAAATTCTGCCAGCATGTTACCATCCATAGCATTGTTCAGAACTGTATTCTTTATGACCATACATAATAGTTTATTCAAAGGTTATAATCAATATTTTATTTTTCTTTAGATTAATTTTGAATCTTTAAAATACTTAATTATGAAAATGCAATCTGAAAGATGATACAGATTTTAAAAAATTTTGTAGGATACTAATGCTGTCTTCCTTTTAGGGTATGTTTTAAAGCTGTACTTCAGTCAGCAGTCTTTTCAAATGTATATTCTCAAATAATCCAAAAACCATGTCCAGTTTTGGGCTCCTTGTTAGAAAAAGATCACACCGCGGTGGTTGGAAGCTGGAGCATAGGAGGCAGAGGGAACTGGGTCTATTTAGCCTGGAGAAGAGCAAGTGAAGGCAGACGTTATTGCTGTCTGCAACAGCCTGGTCAGAGGATGCAGAGAAGATGGAGCCATGCTCTTCTGAGAGGTGTGCAGGGATAGAACAAGAAGCAATAGAGAAGTTGAATATGTGCAATTAGGGGGCGAAAATTCACCGTGAAGGACGGCTGAACACTGGAGCAGGTGCCTAGACTGGTTGTGGGATCTCTTTCCTTGGAGGAGTTGAAGACCCAGCTGGGTGTGGTCCTGAGCAACCTGATCTGGTCAGACCTGCTTTGAGCAGGGAGTTGGACTAGAGACCTCTGAATATGCCTTCCTGCCCAAATCGTTCATATTTCTGTAAGCTAAAATAATAGAAAATAGCAGTGGAGAATATGTGTTAAGTCATCTAACTCATTTCACTGCCAGGTGAGGACTTCTCTTTGCTGAAACTAATTTAAAATAACAAATTCTAGGGTAAAATATATTTATGTTATGTCAGGACTATTTTCTCTCTATGTCTCCCAAGACACTTAGGTCATCAGTGTTTCCAAAACTCCTCTCTTTCTGTAGATAATTACCAGAAACCCATATGGTCACATCCTTCCTGTGTTGTTACTTTTTAAAGGGATATTTTTCAGTGTCTTCAGAATATACAGATTCTGCATTTGTTATGACTTTGGCTGGTAAATCTTCTCCAGGGTAACACTGACAGGCTATATAATGAAGAAAACATTATGTAGGTATTGCTTGACCGTTTTCCCCCATGCTCAAATACTTAAGCATCTTAGTCGCTTAAGATACAAATTACGTACATTAAATAGCTTCCTAAAGATGACAAATGCTTTCAAAGTCGTTTCTGTATACAGACAAATTCTGCCTTCAGAGCCTCTGCTTTAACTCTTTTAGAAGATTCTTCAACTCTTCTTCCACAGAAATTGATTTTATAGACAGTTTTCTTTTATTCCTACCTAATTCAATCTGTGGGCAGTTGCAAAAGCTTTACTAAACCCCCTCTGTGCAACTGTGTTGATAGATAAGCAGTTATATGGATTACATAAATTATTTGTTATGTAACACCTGAAGCCAAGAATAAGCTTGAAGAAAGTTGGAACAAAGGGACTCATGGCTGAAGACTGACTTAGCAAGAACTGTAAAAGATTCATTTGATTAAATAATTCTTAAAGTACAATTCTGTCTGGGCAGATTTGAAATAGAAAACAGAAGAATAAGAACTGTAAATTTTCAAGTGTGTTCTCAGGAGGTTTTGGAGCAAGTTATCTTAGAGCTATTGCAAGCATATCCATTTGCTTTGACATGCTGAATACAAACGTACTAATGCATCTGCATATACAGCAAAATATTGTATATGATTAAGTGATATAGCTGGTCATGGGTCTACTTATGCAGTCAGCAAGTGCAGCACTTCAGTCTTTTTCCTTCCACATTAACTTAGAAAGCCTGTGTGCTGCTTTGTGGAAAAACATACCATAGTGATTCACAGTCTGTGAACTGTTGTCAGTATGGGCTATTGGGTATCTTTTCTAAAGTGTATTGAACTTTAAAACTGTATTTTACAGCGCAGAATCATTATTCTTAAATAATGAGTTTCTGGATTATTTGTTGTTTTGTTGGGGTTTTTTTCTCCAAAGTCACTTCCTTGTCTCCTGATACCACTTGGTCAATTTATGATAAGTATTGCCTCCTCGGAGCTTACAGCAATGCTCTTTCCTACATTAGCTCACACTAATTACGTATTCAGTGCCTCAGCAAGGAAGGGTCTTTGGAATCTCATTGAATGACCATGGTTTGAGAAGCACAAGTTTGTGTCTTAGAAACTGGTGAAGCTCCAGTTCTTAACCAGGAACATAATGTGGTTAAAATCTGTCAAAATACGTACTACTGGAATTAATATAGTGAGTTTATAGAGTAGGAAATGAGAAAGAAATTTTGAAACCAAAAGTGCAGGCTTCTTTTATTCAATGCAGTAATTGATATGGCAGCAAAAAGACAGTACACAGTCCAGGCATTAGAAAGTATTAAGAATTTTCTCTTTAGAAGTTGTTTACCTCATCTTTAACGCCTAAGATGGAGATGTTCATAGAATCATAGCATCATCTAGGTTGGAAAAGACCTTCAAGATCGAGTCCAACCATTAACCATGCCCACTAAACCATGTCCTGAAGTGCCTTGTCTACGCGCTTTTTGAACACCTCCATGGATGGTGACTCTACCACTTCCCTGGGCAGCCTGCTCCAATGCCTGACAACCCTTTCAGTAAAGAAGTTTTTCCTAATATCCAACCTAAACCTCCCCTGCTGCAACTTGAGGCCATTTCCTCTCATCCTATCACAAGTTACTTGATAGAAGAGACCAGCACCCACCTCACTACAGCCTCCTTTCAGGTAGTTGTAGAGAGCGATAAGGTCTCCCCTCAGCCTCCTCTTCTCCAGACCAAACAACCACAGTTCCCTCAGCTGCTCCTCACACTTGTTCTCTAGACCCTTCACCAGCTTGGTTGCCCTTCTCTGAACACGCTCCAGCACCTCAATGTCTTTCCTGTAGTGAGGGGCCCAAAACCAAACCCGGTACTCGAGGTGCGGCCTCACGAGTACAGGGGAAACTATGTTATTCCTTACTTCCAATAAATGGTCATGTGCCCACTTGCAAATCTAAATAACATAATGAGCACTACTCCAGTTAATTCACATATGTCTATAAGTGGTATAAGTTTGCTGAGCCAGAGAAATAACTCTGCTGTAGCTTCCAGGGACTGGCAGTGAAATATTCGCTTTGAATACTTGGCATACTACTATTTCCTGTTCTTTGAAGGCATAGCAATGCTCCTGGTAACTGTGGTAATGCAAACCTTTTATAATCTGAGGATTCTCAGCCTTCTAGTTTTTGACATCCGGATTCAGATGATGAACGCTCTGACTCTGGAAGTGAAGGATGAAGGCTTATGTTACAAAGCCTCACCAGAGCTGCTGCTGAACCAAAGCCTCCCAAGCCCTGCTTGAAATCATGTATGTCCAGTTTCCAAGAAGTGCACTGAAAGCCAAATGTAAGATAACCTCCTAGAGATTGACATTTTGGGGGGATAAGATAGATGTTTATCTTCTCTTGGTGTATGCATTGGTAGACACAAAGATGGGAACATCTTCAAATACAAAATGACATCAAACCGCATGTGGCCTTTTTTCTCAGGTAGCTGAAGGACTGAGGTCTTTACAGCTACTTGGAAATCTGTTTTTATAAGCAATACATGAAATATTTCATAGAGTTGTCTAGTGAGATGAGAATTCTGTCTTAACATATAGAAAAGATCTACAAATAGCATCTTAAAAGTGGATTTTTATTTATTTAGATCTCAAAGCATGTAAGTCACTGATGATAAAGGAGAGACAGCTCTTTTGTGAGTTCACCAATATATACATCCACAGGCAAAATTTTCTTCAGTCGAAGAGGAGCATGAATCCTGTCTCAATTGGTATTTTAACTTCTGACAGTCCAGGGTTTTTTAAGAAATACTGTGTTCATCAATTCCAACTTTTCCAGTGTCTTCTACCCATGTAGATATCCCATGAGGAGTAATGCAAATTTTAAATATACTAATAATTTATAGAAAAGCCTTATTTATATGCTGGGAAACTGTCATGCTTTTAATATTTAAAACCCTTTTCTAGTCTATATAATGCTTATATCAATAGACCATATATAATTAAACAATTTATGTAATCCCAAAGCATGTTTTTTTCTGTCAAAAAGAGAGGGGTTTATTATCCTGTTCAAGGTCCCCTTTGTTAGTCAGCCATTTGGGCCAAGTTAAATAGCTTTTGCACATAACTGATATTTGTAAGAGGGGAAGAAGAGAACTTGCCAGTGTCTTAATAGCTTTAATTATAAAAACCACTAACCTGCGGCTTTATAATCACATTATGTTTTGTCTTCCTTCTCTTGCCTACTCTTTTTGCTTTGAATTCATCCATAAATTCTCTGAAATAGTGGCCATATTCCTTTGCATGATAGTTTTTGTGTGGTATGTAACACAGTAGAAACAGCTTTGGTATAGGTTTATGAAGGGTTCGAAGTAGATAGAAATAGGAATAGGGTATAGTTTTATAATAGCTGTGTCATATAAGTAATTGTGGGTGCGTACACAGTGTGCAGTTTCAGTGTTCCAGGGTGACTTACTAATTCTTGTAAATTTGCTAATGATGGTTTCTCTACGGTATTGATAGACACTGTCCAGACAGATACAATGCAGTAGTGAGTGCCCAGAGAGCTCACATGAGGGAAATAAAATCAACAGGAAAATATTTCCAACATAGTAGAGCTTCTGTGAGGATAAAGTCATTAATGTTTTAAACACATTTGAGGATTATCAGATAAGGGGCACGATGTAAGTGTGAAGTAATAACATATGTATGTGTATTCATAATGTAAAATACATTAGTGCAGTTCTGTTTCCATTAACTATCTTATGTATGTTAAGTATTTTCCATGGGGAAATTAATCCTCATTTCCATTCTGCACTGGCATGAAATTTTTTAATTTTATTTAAGTTAAGGTAGGATCTGATGAGTATTCTCTTCCTGAATTAGAAACTTTGCTTTTAAATAGTAAAATAAATCCATGTGGAATATTATTTTTGGAGAATAACTGTGAAGACTGTTAATAATGGCCAAGAAAGGACTTTAAAAGTCTTACAGTTATTTTTAGGGACAACTCTTTGTAAGAGGGAAAATAATACTAAAAATGTTGTGTAATTTAGTATGGAAATTTATAGTTTGACTCAGTAGGAATTCGTTACAGATTTCCTTGCTACCTGCTTTCATTCCCACTTTGATATATGAGGAGGCATTCTGACATCTCGGAGAGCCACTCTGACAGCTACACTTAAGTGATTTCCATGGAAATTTTTGCAAGGGGATGCATGTCCTTTTCCCCATTTTCCTTTCCTCCTCATTCACCCTTGGGAAAGGGAGAAGGGAAATCTCAACAGCATGGTGAAATCTGACATTGTGGCTTGGTTTAGGGAACAAAGTGAATTTGGTGAGACTTTCCTCACTTAACAAGATCTTCAGCATTTTGAAGAGACTGCTGAGGGCTTGTAAGCATCCTCCAAAGAGCTGTTACTTCTCAGGAGCTAGTATCCATGGTCCTGGCATTTTCCATCTCTTGCCTGAAAAGTTCCCTGGGAGCTTAAAAACTACAGTCGTGCTCAAAGACTCCTTTTTCTCTGTGTTTTGTGGTCCACAGCAGCCTCTCAGCGGCCCTTCCAGGATAAGTCTATGCCTGTCTCCCTTGGACACGTTTTATTTGTGAATTTGTTTCCTGCACTTCCCTTTTAGGTTCCTTTAAACAAATACAGGAAACTTGAATTTACTCTCAGTCAATTACTTTCAGTCAGGCACTTCCAGGAGATGTAATCTAGGCTTCGAGGAGAAAATACTGAAATGTGGTATGCTTGCCTCTTCCTAGCAATCTTTGGGCTCCTGGAGAAAATGTCAATGGATTCCTAATGCTCTGCTGAATTGGCATTTTGATGAATGACCTTGATTACATCCTCATAAAAATATTGGAGTTGGATTGTTTCAGGTTTATTGGGCAGTCATCTGATGTCTTGATGCTTTGAGTAATTCCTACGGGTTACTAGAAATACATCAGCATCTCCTAAGAGCTCAAGTTTGGACAGGTCTCTGTTTTATAGTTGATGCAAATAAGATGTGTAAGGTCCCTGCTGGTTACATGTGTAGGCAGTTTAACTATGGTCGCGTGTTGACACATAATCATACTTTGTTCAATGTTTTTCTCAGACTCTCCGAGCTGGTCAATAATTGTCTAATCTCTTTGCCATTTTGAGTGCCAGATTCAGGCACGGCTTAGTTTCAGTTCAACAGTGAAAGCCCATATGATCCTGATTTAGGTACTCAGTGCTTTCAAGAGTTATGTGGTGGCTGGCGGTTCAGATGTTTTCCATTCAAGATCATTTCCCAGGTAGAAGAGACTTTAACCACTGGAACTACTAGACTAGAAGGTTGGGGGACAGATCTGCTTCTAAATTTTTGGTAGGAGCAGGCTTTCATTAACAATACATGCTGAAAAGATAGTTCTCTTGAGTCTTCTGGTTTCCCTTCCAAGGTTTTTCCTCAGCACTTTTTATAGCCTGTGAGAGAGAGGGGATCTCCCCTATTTGAGGCTTTATACAAGTTACTAAAACACTAAAAACTTTTGAAAACACTATTCAGTTCTGTTTTCTTCTGCATCATCTTAATAGTTAGAGGTGGTAGACTATCTCATATTGATTTGAAATAACGTATTTTACGGTCTAACTTTGTATTTTCTGTCTCTAAGCCAGTTTTTATGAAATCGAGGAAAACAGTTCAGTCAATATTAAGCAAATCCATATACTGCCATAAGCCATGATTATAATTCAAGCAAATAAGGGTACTACGTAAGTAATTAGGCTAATTATCAATGGCTTTTCATGCAGTAGAGGTTTGGCTTGATTTTTTTTAAGTTATTGTTCAGTAAAATAGTACCTCATGTCTAGAAATCAAGCACAAAATTGTATGATGAAAAATTCCCATGGGACTCATACTCTCACCATGTTACATTTCAGAGACTCAAGAATTAAATTCTTGAATGGAAATTCCTTTTTCAGAGAAGCAGATACATGCTATTCCTTCCTCTCCTCCACCCTCAACTACAACTTCAAAACCTCCGTTTTTCTTGGTGTTATAGTGCTCTTTAAAATAGATTAGAGTCACAGAGTGAATTTTAACACTTCCCAAATTTGTGAAGTAGAGAAGCATATCACAATCATCTGGAATATATTTGCATGGAATTTTTTAATAATATGTCATCTCATAATATTCTTTAAACTCTCTTTAAATAAATGAGAATAAAGCTGAGAGATCAGTTGCTGAAGCATTATATAGTTTTCTAGATTGCAAATATTTAAAGAGTTTGATATTAATGTTTGGAAAGTACTTTTATTTAGTATTTCAAAAACTTTTCTTCTCTACATATGCTTACATGCTGTCCCTGGAATCACTGTCAAACCTCAAACCTAACTTAAAGGTTTTTTCTTAAATGTCTAGGAGTTTAAACTGTATTTAAGTTATTACAAATTGAATCCTTTAGGTCAGTGCTTGCCAGGCTGGCTGCTGCTGCTCAACTCTGGACTAAATTCTAAATTGAAAATGTTTTAGCAGAAATACTCTTGGGTTGAAGTATGTGGGAAACAGGGTTGTAACTGAGTAGATAGAAAGGTGAGATGAGAAACCTTGGTACTGATTACAGTTTGTCTCTAAGTCCCTGCATGTGAAAAGGTTATAATTAAGTTAATCTAAAGGAATGTTTGTGAATATTCTTTTTGTTGGAAAGAGAGATGCTGAGTACAGAAATAAGAAATATTCATTTTCAGTTTATCATTTGGCTTTCCATTTGTTTCAAGTTGTGTAATTTTTTTCTGAAAATTTCAAAAATAAAAAGGATAGATTTTTTTTTTCTATTTTGGACAGGAAAGAGAAAACCTGATTTAAGCTGGTAAGCATCTTGTGATTCAGTAACGCAGTATATCAAATCTGCCACCGACAAAAATTGATATGAAGTGATCTGAAATTCCCCTTGGCATAGTTTCCTCCTTTTGCTGTTTTTGTAGAACTTGCACATGCCCTCATGGCATGTATGACACATCTTTGCTCTCATTTCAAAACTCATGACTGCTTTGCTTTTCAGATGCAGGACAGATCACTCTTATCAGAATCCAGCAGAAATTTTTAGTCTTTTGCTGCTGGCATCCCATCAAAGCTTGTGGCTGTCAAAGGAACATGTTAAAGGATAAAGTCAGAATTTAGAGTTTCATTATTTTCATTTGTGCATCTTTGTCATTTGTACTTCTCTGATGACTTCAGAATTATGACTTCTCTAAAAATTCTGTTGTTTTCCTCTAGAAATAACTCTGTGGACATACATGTTGAAATTAGACCTGTTTTATTGTGAAGTAGAATATCCCTGACAGTTGTTGAAGGTGTTAGCATGACTCTGGTTGTTGCTTTCTTTTTTCCTTCTCTCTCATAAATAGTCAATCAACATGCTTCAGTATGGAGCTATGAAAACAACTTTCAAGGAATAAGACGTATGCACACTGTTGCCAGCCTCTTGGGATAGAGCTCTGGTCACAAGGCAGAGCTCAGTTTAAACCATCACATGGCTTCTGATACTGCATTTGAAATGTGAGGGCAATTAGTTTAACATTGTGCAGATACAAGGGATAATTATGCCTTGCAGTACTGCTGAACTCTCCAAAGAGCTTTCATGCCAGGATCCCTGAAAAGTTGATTGCTAACATGTAATAAGTAACAAAAGAATTATATATAGGAAAACAATAATTATTGGAAAAAAACCCTTCTGAATTTTCTTAATGATATTTACTCATCACCTCTCTGTGAAATCACTTCCTATTGCTTGTTGGAACAGGAAATTGGGCTGCATTTACTCTGAAAAGCTGTTGGTTACTCATAAAGTATATTCGCACAATTGTTAGAATATCTGTGGCATGAAACATAATACTTGTGCAAGTGACCATGAAGACATGATTGTTGAATAATTGATTTTCAATCTTTGCTTAGTCAGTTGTGTGACACTGTACGATGCTATTGACATTCGGATAAATAGGCTAAGCCTGCATGGTGGTTAGCTGCATGAGATGGAATTAGCATCCCCCAGTAATGGAGGTGCCTGCTGTAATAGTTGCCCTGATTTCAGTCTAAAGCCAGGAAACAACACAGGGGAATAATCCATTAAAGAATGCCTGTTTTTTAAAGAACTTTATTTTCTCCTCTCATTCAAGAATTGCTCATATTGGCAAATATGTACTGACCTTAAATCATGCATGAATTAAAGAATTAAAGCATTTTTCATATGTTCATTAGAAATGGTACTAGTACTTCAAAACATGAATGGAAAGGTAGACGTTTAAACAAATTGCCGTATGTTGACAGCCCTGTTGGTCCGAGGACATTTTGTTCATTATCTTTTTATTCAGCTTAATCAAGACTGATGCTTTCCAGGAGCTCGTGAATTGGGCCCTTCAACCAGATTGTGAGAGTTAGTAGATACAGCCAAAATAACTTCATAAAATATAACATGCTTGCTTTTGTAAAGGTTACTGTATTTTAAGGTAATGGAATGGGTTCATTAAATTCATTGAATTTACAATAACTGGAATTCAGCTTACTGTGGCTTTCACTGATGAAAACAGCTGTACTTAGGCCATGGTGTCTTTATTAACTTCTGATAGAACAAATGTTCCTCCTAAATCACATGTTTCACCTATATTTAGTTGTGTTACTATTCAGATATGCATTTTACTGTCATATATAGGAAATATGTCATATTTTGCATTGCAATAGAAAAGGTTTGTTCTCTAAAGAAGCCGACTATTTGCTTATTGCATCTTACATTTGATGTACAGTGTAATTATTAAATGCTCTGTTTCATGCCAGCAAGTATGTTTAAGACCTAGAATACTTTTATCATTGAAACTTCCATTATAGAGTTAAAACTTACATTTAGTTAACATAGCAAAATATGACAAAACTAGTCAAGATGCTGTTTTGCCCTTCTTTGGCTCTCCCACTCTCATTACCGGTGGCAAAATGCTTTGAATTTTAAGTAAAGAGTTGTGGCCTATTTTTACCAAGCTTAATTAAAATGCTTGGGTTACTTATACTGAAGAAATTGTAAAGGACTTACTGTAAATACTGACCACTTTTTAGACTAGAATAATTGTGAGTCACTCAGTGGTGTCACATGGAGAAACACATGAAGACAGTAGAATAGAAAGGAATTTTTTTTTTTTTTTTGGCTTTTGTTAAAACAAAGGCCCCTATTCCAAAAGCAGTAAACTTCCAACACCAATTGAAGTGTTTAAGAAAAGTAAAGGGAAATAACTTACACCACGTACTACTGGCTAAATTCTCATAGTATATGGGGAGGGATGCCAATCAGAATGTCCATCCTATTTTTACTGATAATGTAGCCTGCATACATCAGTATGGGAGAGTAGATAAATTTTATTGATTGGTTTAGTTGGCTGATACTGCTTTTGGAAAAATGACATGAGATTTATTGAAAGGTTTGAAAAGTATCTTTTTTTTCTGTTAGGGTTGCCTATACATGTTTGAAATACTTTTAATATTTTAAATACAAATGCATCTTTTTCTTTCTTGATTATGTGTTTTTAATTTTTAAATGGTCTGATGGTATATAGAACCAAAATAAGGGGAAAAGTGTGTTAAAAATAGAGTATTATCTAGTGGATTTTGTGGAACTTCACGTCAGGACTCTTACACTAATGGATCTTCTTCTATCTTGTATTTTGAAAGATGTTAATTTATTTTTCACTCAAAGAGAAAACATAAGCTAGAGGTTTTTAAATTACTCCTGGAGGGTCCCCCCTGACCATTTTTCCAAACTGCAAAAATTCCATCTTTTGTGTTTCACTTTTTGGCAGGAGAGCGGAGGCTCCCGCGGCTGCCCCGCTCCCAGCAGGTTTGCTGGGCTGTGCCGGGGTGGCTGGGGCAGCGGGAGGCAGGGAGGGCTCCGGCGGAGCATCCCCGGGGCTGCCCGGGGCTCAGGCCGTTGGGCTCCCAGCTGCGCCCCAGGGAACGTAGCGTTCACAGGGATGGAGCCGCTTCCACGACCCTCCTGCGTTACGTCTTGGTGCGGTTAGTGGAGAGCGGGGATCCCTCCCTTCGGGGGTGCCTGTGTGGTGAAGCCGTGTAATCCTGGAAGACGTGGGCGGTCTAAGGATTTGTCCAAAAGCCAGATTAAAAGAAGCCCACGACTAAACAAGCACAGAGAGGCGACCAAATGCCCCCCCCCGCCCCATATTTTTGTGCAATTTCATTAGAATGAAATGTTGACAAATGCTGCAATATAATATAAATAATAGATAACAGGATCTCTTTATTAAGAAGTCCTTTTGGCCAGCTTCAGGTCAAAGTTTACATGGACATTCAATAGCATTGCATTTCCTAAGTCTTAGCAATTTCTTCTCATACTATAAAAGGAATGTTTTTGAGCCTGACGTGGTAAGCAGATTTGCAAGTTCAAGCGCTAACTGTTGATCCAGCTATTAATTTAAATGAAAAACTTGGCTGTATTGGTGACTAAAGAGCAGGTCTGAGTGGTAAATAGTATCAAATGCTACAGGATGCTAATCCAGCCACCTTTTGGGAAACGGGTAGGTCATGTTGCTTGCATTTAACATGAAGATACATAGAGCTGGTTGTTGTTTAGAAGTTCTCAATTAAATGTCTTAGAGGAAGGGGGAATAAGACCTTGTGGTAGTTGACAAGGCCTCTAGCTTTGAGCAGTTGTGGGTTTTCTAACACAGGCTGTCCTTCGGTCATATTTTAGAGCAGTTTGTGGAGTTCAGGAGACATCTGTAGTTTGGTTAGAGGAGGGCAGAGTGCTGGTTTGTTTCCACTACTCAGAAGAATCCTGGCGAAACCAGCATCGTTAGAGAATGACATATCATAATGTCCAAATACTTAGGGAACTATCCTGGTATTTGGGAGATGTCAGGTCAGTACCTGACTGACATGGGCTGCTTTCGTGACCTTGGCTAGGCAGTATGCCAGGGTCAGTCTGTGTGAATTTCTAGCGTGACCTTCCTTAAATTGAAGTGCTGAGTCCACGCTCACTTTCAAAACTTCTTGTATTCTCAAATGCGGAGATAGAGACAAAGCTACCCTTCTTCTAAAGGTGCCTTCACCTTTCTATAGACACCTAGCTTAAGACTAGATTTCCAATTTTCAGCTGGCTGAAGACAGGTGAGATGACTCCCACTGTTAGCCCCTTGGCACAGATCCCTTTTTTCCCCATCTTAAAATGAAATTATTATACTGTATTTATGGACTTTACAGGATGAATGCTTATTTTATTATTTTTTTATAAAAGTATTAAATATGTATAGCATTTAGGCAACTTGATAATGGGATTCTGCAAGTACTTAAGATAGCAAATTATCCTTTAGTGGCTGCATTTCTTCTAGATCTACAGTTTGTTTGGGTGGGACAGAAATGCTGTATTTCTGCCTATTGATCTATATATAATTCTTGGTAGCTCTAATAGTATTCCTAATGCAGATTCTGTTATCTGAGAAATAACATATCAGACACGCTGAGTATCCTTGGATTTTGGGAGAAGTGGCCTGGATTTAAATACATGAAGGTAAAGCTCATTATGGTAGAAGAGAAATTAAGTCTCCTGGGCTTTTCTTGTCATCCGCTAGAACAGTAGCTTGGATTTGCAAACATATTTCTGGTTTATTGTTGATTACTGCTTAGAATATTTGGCTACAACATGAATGGGAAAACTGACCTGCATAAGGTGGTTGATTACATGGTAATATTTTTTTAATCTACCTGTCTGGATAGGCATTTTAACCCACTGATAGCTTCAACTTAAAAACTAACTAAACTTCTGTTGACATTCAGTGGTATTCCTCCAGTAACTAAGGAAATCTGGACAGTAGCTGTAGAATCTGAACTCTGTGAACTCAACTCTGATGTATGCCGAACTGAGACTAACTAAGATCTTCACTAAACACTGTTAAGGTGTTTTTAGGGAATCACGTGGGAATCTATAGAACACAGACATAAAAGAATTCGGCAAATAACTGGTTTGGGTTTTTTGTTTGATTTTGACAAGGTTAAAAATATTGAATATCCATTTCAGGCTACGTATGGTACAAGGACTGGTACAAGTTCTTCGATGAGTGAGTAAGAAAGGTTCTCTGGGAAGTGTTACTTGTGTGATAAGGCTGTGCTTGTCCAGAGCTAATACCTTTCAGTAAACCGGCTGATCTATCTGGAAAAAAGAGACAAGGAGTTGGGCATACAGATCCTCCTTCAGATCCAAACTGGGTCACATAATTGAAAACTAATGTAATGTATATGCACGTAAGGCCAAAGTAAAGGTGTAATAAGCAGTGCTAGCTTTAGCTTTCATTAAGGAGAGAATGCTTTTCTGTGCAATAGAAATGTTCTCATGACACAGATTTTTATTGTTATTTAATGCTGGTTTTAAGAGTGTGGTGGTTTTTAATTTGTGTCCAGTAATAAAGCCTGTTGAGATCTTTACACCTATAACCAGTTGTTCCTTTCATTGAAATCAGCTCCTGCCTTTGGAACACTACAGTACCACTGTAAAAATGAAATACATGTTTCATAACGGTAAGGCAGTATAAGATAGAAAGAAGTGTTGGTTTATGTGTAAATTGATTTGTATTTTTAAAGTAGTGAAAGGGGGTTTTGCTGCGCCTTTTTTTTTCTTTTTTTTTTTTTGAGCCTTTACATTGTAGGTTAAAAAAGCTGAAAGCATATGGTAGCAATTTTTTAACCTCTCTACATGAGGTGCTTGTCAACGGAGGTCCATACGTCCAAAGCTAGTTAATAACAGCTGCAGGCCAAAGTTCCTTTAAGAGCTATTGCCGTGTTCCAAGATTCTCAAAGACTTTGAACAAGTGAAGTTGGCCACAAGGGAAAGCAGCAGGTCTGCATTCTGCTTGTTAAGTGAACCCTGTTTGAACAGAAAAAAATGTGGCAGAAAGTCAGAATTTTCATGCTATAAAACTTGACCATAAAATATCAGATAGGATTGGCTAGTAGGCTGCTGTAGTTTAGCCTAAATGAACCATTTGCTTCAATCTAACACTTTATTTTGCTGATTGCTTCAATGAACATACTTAAGGGTTTTTTTGAGGAAAATTTGGAAGACTAATTACACCAAGTACTTTTTTTGAAAGAATTCAGAGAATCCCAAAACGTAGGAATACAGTTCTGTTTGTGTTTACGTTTTGTATATATAAAATATGAAGTAGAAAAGGAAGAATGTATGTGAAGAAGAAGAAATTGCAATTATCTTGACCTTGTGCTGCTTTCTCAGTTTTGTATTCATTTCCATTTTTGCCATGTTCTTTTCAAAGCTGTAGTGAATTATAATTAAGAGAATTCCCTCCAGACAGCTTTCCATGCAGTTTGTAGTTGCTTTGCAGTTTGGAAGAAGTCCAGACTTAAAATGTGAAATCACATTCTCAAAAGATACGGTCTGTATATTTTCGCCTATTGGTTGAAAACCTTCATGGTATATTAAAGCTTTTATCAGAAAAAGCTCTTTAGAAGCATTTAGAGGGAACAAGGCTGTCTGGTTGGTTATCTGCCAGTAATAAAGTATCAATAAACAATACTCATCATTGTTGTTCTAGTAGAATATAGGGGAGGATGCTTGACAGAGAATATGTTTTGTGCTCTACACCAGAATGGTGCTGGATCAAAATCTGAGATTTGCAATACATTTCTAGGACGCTGAGTGCCCCTAGGTGGTCACAACTAAAAGTACAGCAGGAACAGTTTCCCCCTGCTCATCTCCTTCCAGCTGATGGACAGCTCACCTCTGCTGGGCACTGGGCGCTGCTCTCAGCCTCGGTGGCACATTTTGGGGAGGCGTTACTGTTACAGAAGGGCTTCTCTTCCTTTGATAAGGCTCTGCTTTACAGAAGAGCGTTTGTGTGGTATTAATTTTAATGTGGAAATTGCTGACATACTGAAGTGGCAGTCTATCATTACTCCCACTTATGGCTCCAATTTAGCCCTTGTCATTGCAGTTGTCAGTATCAATTGGGGATTAGAGGGGGTTATGGCATGCAGAGCGGATGGTCCGTGGATCAGTACCACTTTTCATTCCTTTTTAACACAATCTTTTCATTATCAAGCCCATTGATACAATTTTGTTGCTGCTTTTCAGTTTTTTATATACATAAAATGTTTGGGGGATAAATTGCTTCCGGAGTTATTTTTGGGTTCTTTGCATTCCATTTCTCTACTGTATTTGAAATACACAAGTGGTACCACTTCTAAAATACACATTTCTAAAGTCACACAGTCAGTTGGTTTGAAAATGCTCATTTATAATGCATTGATCCTTAGAAAAGATATGCATTGTAAGACTTCTCCTTCTAACTTCAACACAAATGTGTCATTGATTTGCCATTGTAAGGGAAGCAAGCACTGTACAAATAATGGAAATTTCATTTCCAAAGATTGTAGAGCCAATTCCAAATGCTCAGGTTTTTAAACCGAATAATGGAATGCTATGTAATAATACAATTTATTTTCATCTTCATCAGATAAACAGTGTCTCAAATCTCTAAGTGCAGTGTGTGAGAAAACAAACTTTGTATTTTATCCTAAGAGTAGGTTTTCACTGACATAGACATTTCTGCAGGGAAGGAGGTGAAAAAAAGGTAAATCTTTCTCTTGCTCTCTGAGAATTCTGGTGAATTTGCTTCTATGGTAACCAATTAGCCAGAGCTTATTACTCATGTAAAACAGGAACCGTTTGCAATTTTAAAACCTTCATTTGCGAAACAGCATGTCTAAATGATAAAGTTAAATTTCTTTCCCAAGACCACAAGTCTTCTTTGTAGGTGGAAACAACTAAGTTTACAGTTTAAAAAGCAAGGGAAAAGGCGCTCCTAGGCAGCAGCATCCATCCACGCTAAAAGCAAATATTTGTTTTTGGAGGAGAGAATGGCTGTCCCCGGAGCAGCCAGCTTAGCAAAAGCAGGAATGGAAGGGCAGAGCTCATCTTTTATGGAAGTCAGATAAATTTCATGCTCTTTAACATCGACTGTGACTGCAGGCTTTTCACTGAAGCCTGGCTCCTTCCCCAGTGCGAACAGAATGGGAAAAGTGATTAAAGTTCACTCAGTACTGGACAGCAGGAGGCAACCGCTCTGGTATCTTCAGCTGAGGGAGAGGGCGAGAGGGCTCTTTAATAAGACTTGTGAGGCTTCTTTGAAGAAAAGAAATGGGACTCGTAGGGCCTATAGATGCCTACACTAACATTCATTCATTTCCTGTACTTCATATGGCTTCTTTGACACATTGTAATATTGTCATCCCCTTCATTAAAATGTTCATTATGAAAGGGGAAAGAGAGAAAATGTAACCGTTAAATGGAGTCAGGGGTCAGCAAGTTCTGCTGCGAGCAAAGGGCTCGGAGCTGCCTCAGATAATAGCGGCAGCTCTGGGGCAGATAAGACAGACGGACAGAAAATGGAAATATGGACCTTACAAATTGTCCCGTTTAGTGTCCCGTCTTGTGATGGACGGGAGTCTTGGGCACCCTGACAAGTCTCAAAAGGCTGAAGTGGCTAGCAGATACTCCTAGATCCTGCCTTTTGGCTTTTTCCCTCTGTCTCTGTCTCTTTTTTTGTTTCTCCCTTTTTTAAGTTGTGCAATCAGTATTCACACATTCTTATAACTAATAGGATTAGAGGCGTTGCAAAGGGATTTGAACAAGATAATTAGTTTACTGCTTAGCCCACAATATAACAGGCAACCCCCCCCTGAGAAAAGGCAGACAAAATGGGTCAGAAAATGTGTGGGAAATGAGGTAAGGCCTCTCAAACAGGGCCTCAATCAGCTATACCATTATGAAAGGGTCCTGGAGTATTCATTCATTACTGCAGACTGTTGACTTTTTTGGCTTGGCCACCAGAGGTGTCAAGGAAAGAGACTGAGCTGAGCAGTGGGAAGTGTTGCTGGACACCAAGGAGTCCGTTTCAAGCGCTTAAATGCAGTTTCATGTTCTTTGCCACCACTCCACGTAGAGCAAGGCTGGAAAATCGAAGCATACAGCCTCAAGCACTTTGCAAAGTGGAGGCTGTAAAAGCAAAGCTTCTTGTAAACCTTGGGCTGGATCGCATGCTCAGAAAGAGACAGGCGACTGAAGTATCAAATCAGGAAACTTACTTTATGTTTAATACTGTGTTTGAACGTCTATCTAACAGATTTATTTAAAACATAAATTTTCTAGCAGTGGGTTGAAGCATTCCATGTAAATATATATTTTCTTATGTTAAGATGTGCCACACAGAAAAAGCCCTCAAATCCAGTCCCCTACTGTCCCTCCTTGGTGATACCAGTATGGTGCTTGAATTACTAAGTAATGGTACTCGGTTTCCAAAGGAGTAGCAGGAAATGCTTCAAAGTTCCTGCCCCCCGCCCTTTTTTTTTACCCCCCCTTTGAAACTTGTATGAACCACCAGTCTGATCAAAGCTGCCGGAATTTGTTAGGAGACATGTTGACCTGGGCTTGCCTGTGTATGGTAACTTAGAGGTGTCTCCTCTTCGGTGGAAGAAACAGCAGGAGCTGCTCTAATGAACTGTCCAGGAGCTCCATCTTGCAGTGTATATACAACCAGAGGTGAGAAGAGGTTAATCCATAGGGGAACAAGTTAGGAAAGCAAAGCGAAAAATACCAGAGAGTTGTATGACCAAAATTCAACTTGAAGTCAAAGATGGTTGCTGACATTTTCTGGGTTTTTGTTAAATGAAACTCTCCTTTCAATCTGTTGCTTTTTGTGTCAGCTCGTAAGTTTTAAATACTTCAGCTGCAGTGCAGGAGTATGCATTATGTACAATACAGAATGTCATGTTGCCTATAGCAAATTGACCTCCTATTCATTTTAAATACCTATATCTCATTTCTGATGGAGATTAGATTCCTAATCTTAAGATTAGCCTTGCTTTTGTTTCAGCATAGGGATATAGTACTGTAATCTTTATCTGCTTATAAACGTAAAGAAGACAAAGACGTTCACTATTAGACATGTACATACCTGGTAGTAATATGAAAACCTTATAGTGTAATCCTAGCTGTTGCAATTTTAATCATTAAGCGCATTTACCCCAGAGTTTTATCATGGTTTTATTTTTTAAAAAATCTGGCAGTTTCCCTTTATTATTTAAATGCTTTTTCTGCATTTCCCTGTTCAACTGCGAGCTAAGATGTCATCTCTGCCTCAGCTGGGAATCTCTGTTTTGTGTTCCTTATTATTGTATGTATGGAAAAGGGGATCATGAATATTGAAAATACTGTGGAAAACAGACCCTGTGAGATATTTGCTCGTTCTTCAGGTCAGGCATTGTACCATACATACGTTTACATACGTGGAGGGTACTTTCCTGCTGGAAGTCAAGTGTGTCCCTAATTAAAAAAAACCAAAAGAAAACAAGAAAACCCCACAGGCAGAAATTGGTATAGGTATGCAGGAGAAGTCTATATAAGACTCTTGTCCTATTCTATATATAAAAAAGGTGTTAATCAGTATTATAAATAATATCTATCTATAATGAAATTTCAGCTAGGTTAAAGGAAAATGAAAGTTAAAACAATTTCAGGAGAACAAAATATATATCTTAAAATTTATCAAAGCATTTCTTTTTAAGCATTAACTTAACACCTGAATAAAATCAATGTCACTGACACACAAACTTGCAGTTTATTTTGTATAGCCGTGCTGTTTTGAATGCTGGCTTTAGGATAGGGTTATCTAATATCTCTTTTCAAGTCTGTATTTCTATATGATTGTTTATGTTTGGTTAAACTGTTCAATTAGTACAGCTCATCAAAACATTTCTGGACATATTTTCCCTTCAGATATTTGTGTAATACATGATATCAGTGAGGAAAATTTGGCTTGTTTTCATTATTTATAGATGTGGATGGGAAGATGGTTAACAGAGGGCAAAAGAGATATGGAAGATGAAACTGCAAAAAAAAAAAAAATTATTCTGCAGATCCAGGGCTTAATTAGACATTCTGTATCCCTACTGAATGCTCAATTTGATCTTTTCGTTTTCACAGATTGCAGACCTTTCATTCTCACCCACGGTCTAGTTAAAATTGATACTAAGGGAAAATATTTGAATATTTTTATCCCTGTTTGGAGCAAACATTTGTAGACATATCGTCATGACTCCCTGGTTCCTTTGGTGGTTTTAGTATATTTTTAGTTTGAATATCTGAAACACCCAGTACCACTGCAGTCCAGCTCTCAGACTTACTCAGTTGTGAGTCAGGGATGAATCCTTATCTGCATTTTTTGTAGCTCTTCCAGTGTATATTTTAACTGGTTTTGATTCTTCCCAGAAGACCTGCCTCTACCATGCTGTCCGTGGTAGTACAGTTCCTGTGTTATTCTGCAGGGATGCAGACCTGACACAAAATTTTGAAGTACAGTATTATCTTGAATGGTCAGTCCTCCTGAAATACTGACCTTCTGCCCCAAAGCTTTCCTCTACCTGGCCAGCAGCTGGAGGAGATTCCCTTTTCTGAGCAAAATCCTTTAAATGTTATCATAAGGAATGCTAGGGAGAAGCATGTGAGGACTTTGCAACTTCAAAATCAAAATCCCCATTTTTTTTACAGAGGGTAACTGAGAACTTGGCAAGATCAACCCCCACCCCCCAAAGAAAACCCCGAGTTAAGTATAAAAGATAATTTTCTTAAGGACTCGTATATGGTCCAGTTGCCTTAACTATTATTTGTGGTGTCACAATGATAGTTCATTATGGGGTAATATGGAGTGATTACTGAAAAGAAAACATTTTCTTACTTTCTTGTTCTGTCTCTCCATCTGAGGAGGATATTGTCTTTGTTCATACATGCTTAAATTAGGGAGACCTATAATTAAAATGTGTTCACTGCTGTTTTTCAGTAAGTAGTTTGTGATTCGAAGATATATTTGATCACATGTTTAACACTAAGCTTGTGAGTAGTTACAATGCATTCAATGGGATTTAAGCACATACTTCAAACTGTACATGCTTCAGTGCTTTCCTGAATTGGGATAAGAATATTTGTATGTTTGCAGTTTAATAACAGTTATGTTTAGCTGTGTTAGTGTAATTTTCCATCCTGCATCTCTGGTGCTGTACCATAACCTATACACTTAATGTTGTCACAATCCATCTTATGAGAGTGTAATAGATTTTCATTTAGTTGATAATTAAGAGCTTTGAAGAGTAATGCTTTTGTTTGTTTTCAGAATTGGTGGGGATGAGGAGCATTCCCTTAAATATACTCCATTCCTAACCTGTCAAATTTAGGGCTATTTATTAGTTTAAAAACCAAATAAAACAAAATGAAAACCAAACCAAAACAAAATATGCTAGAAATTTTCATTGGGGAGTTTGGGATGTTTTTTTTCTTTTTAGTTTGAAGTTTGTTGTGTTTCTTTTAAGGCCAAAAACCAGTAGCACTGTTTAACTACTCCCTGTTTTTGTGAGTGAGGAATGAGAGGTAAAGGATTGGCTCAGGCATGTCTGGGGGTGGGGGAAAAGATGTGCAATAAGTGGTTTTGCTCACACTGTTGGAACATGTGTTCACTGAAAACAATTTTTCACTCTGTAAGAGGCACAGCAGAAGCTGAACTCAAACTTTTCTGACTGCTTTCAAGACAGACACTTTCTGTCTTGAAAAAGTTTCTTTGAAGGAGGCATAAATATTGGTAAATAGTAGTTGTATATAGAAACTACTTACTATGTCCATCTCTCTTCCAAATCACCTTAAACATGTAGAATAGATAATTCAAACAAAGTTGTGACTGATGTGAATTTACTGTAAACATCTTGGTTTTAAATTAGGCAAATCAAATTGTGTGTTTCTCATGTACTGGTTAAGAATTAAAGCAGGAAATCATGCTAACAAATTAAGTGAAAGAGAATGGGAGTGGGATACAGAGTTACTCTGTGATTTAATACATTGTCCTAAATATGTTAGATGTATAACTCTATAGAAATTTTAGCTCTTTACTGCCATAAAGCTGTGACTTTCTTAAGTGATATATCTTCAATAATTCTACACTATTTTGATTCATAAAAGTTGAGTAGATTGGAAGGGGCTTAAAAAATGCATTTCGGGAGGCCTTTTGACAGATGTGATTTAAAAGCTTAGAGAAAGCAATGCACCTGTCACTTTTAATTGCAAAAAGCTTTCCATCTATTAACTTTATTTTGCCAGAGCCTTCTAATGAAAAAGTTCCAGTATCTAATTTAATTTAATTTTCTTTGGGTTTGCCAGAAGAGCAATTAATTTTTAAAACTTCCAACTATTAAGTTGTGCTTCAGAAAGCAGTCTCTCTATCTTACATACCATTAAGTTTCATCATATGCTTGTCATACCTTAGGAACATCTTGATATCCTTGAAGAAATGTGGCACTGAAATGTAGACATATTGTCTGTAGCACTAGGTAGGGTTTACAAATACAAATGTTCGTATGATTGGGTTATTCCTATCCATCATTAGATTGCATCTCTCTGGAGCTATAAGTACATCTGTGCCTGGCAGGCTTGTGTTATCACCAGTGCATATGGGGACCATGTGTCTGTCTTCCAACAAAGATATATAGCCTTGTGTAGAAGCAGGATTGGGTATGCTTGTATTTCAGCCTCTAAATCAATTTCTGGGACCTTTGCTACAGATGTTGGAAGCTGCAGGTCTGTAAAACGGTATACTGTAATATGAACTGCAATAGAAGAATAAGCATGAGAGGGAATTAGCCATATGGCAATAGATAGCAAATGCAGTGGAGCCTGTGTAGAAGCAAATCCTCACACCTTCTCAGCTATCTGTGTAAATATCATCTAAATTCAATCACCTCTGAGCTCTGAACTGGTCCCGTTCTCAGAGGAGATCTGTTCTTACTCAGCTAAAAGAGTGAGTACACATACATGCACTTGCTGTTGTAAGATACATGTCCTAGGATTTCTGAGCTGGTGAAACTGTTACTGAATTCTTTAGAAGTATGAATGGATTTACACAGACTGCTTTAGCAGAAAGCCTGGCTGTATAGTGCCGAGATGTTGGGTTTCCCCTTAATGACTATTATTGGTATGAGTGCAATGTCATGTGTACTTATATTTAGGCTTATTTCTTAAATCCCAATTTTTAAAATATATACTTTAAACAAAATGCAATCAGTTTAAGTCTTTAAATGTTTCATGGTATATTTCAGAATTAGTCCTCAAGCAATAGGGAACCTTATGCATTGTTCGTTGGGGGTTGTTTAAGTACATTTAATAGCTCTTTCTTTCCATTACTGTAACTGTCCTCAGTCTCTGTATGGTTACCTAGACTTCTCCGTCCTGAAGTCATCTGTTTACTTACTTACAAGAGTGTATAATAGCTTGTGAATGGAGATGTCAGTGTCACCCTTATTCATCCTAGGTATGCTGCACTCCCATTCGACTGCAATTACTTAACTGATATCCATCCCATCCACCTGCCTTTGTGCCCCCAAAGAGCAAATGAAAATGATCCTCCTCCTGAATTAAAAAAACCCTCATACAACAAAAAGATCCCACCACACCACAGACACAATCACTTTTAATCCTAATTGTTTGGGCTTCTTAGTAGGATTTTCTTGATATTTACTTGAGCAGAAGCTCCATCAGCTACTTAGAAGACTCTGGAAAATGGCTGAAGGGAAAGAATTTTGCACGAAAGCAATTTGGAAAAAAGACTTGAAAACCTACAGACAGAGGAAAAAAGTCTGAAGGAAGGAGGGGAGATGAGTTTTTAAAGTGCAATTAAGAGCAACCACTCTTTGATGGTGTCAGTGGAAAAGTGCAGTTCTGGAACAGAAAATCTGAGATTTGTGGACTTGAAGCTTAAAAAATGTCTGAATGAAAATTATTACTAGGGCAAGCAGCTGAACTATTTTGTAACTTTGAGGGGGGGGAAGAGAAATATGGCAGAAGTAGAAACACAATTTAAGCTTTTCTTTAAATGATACTAAATTCAGGTTTGCATGGAGTATTTTATGGATGAGTTTCTGTAGAACATTTAAATGTAATTTGCGTACTGGTATTGTGGCAATAGCATACAGCCAGGGCTACAATACGCAATGGGATTTTGCACATTCTTACACTTGGGAGCACTCTGATCCAGGTTTTTGTCCCGGGTTGTTCTTTTTAGATTGCTATTAATGAGGAAATTGGTTGTGATCAGTTCATTCTGGAATTAGCAGTTTCCTTTTCATTGCTTATGTATGTTCTTGTTCTTACCATTTTTACAAGGGTTTTCAATTCTAAATGGCCCCTGTGTTCAGCTAGGGTACACCGTTCTTGTTTTATAGAACAACTGTAGTGCCTCTGCCATATTCTCAGCTCCTTTTGCAAAAGGAATCCATCTCTTGAAATTCTGATTCTTTGCATGGCATTGAGAGCAAATAGATTGTGGTGAAAGGAGTTTGGGGGCAGTGGCTTGAAAAGCCATGGAAAGAGGAGCCAGGTTCAAGAAGAAAGGGAAGCCTGGAGCCCTTGAACAGAAACTAGAATGCTGGGAGACTTCGGACTTCTGAGATGCTCAGCTCTAGAGTATTAAATTCATTTAATCCTAATCAATGAGAAGTTTCAGTTCCAGAATACTTGAATATTCATCTCAGTAATTGCCCTGAAGTTTCCCAACAATTTCTTTTCCTTTTTCTCCTAAGAACTTTTAATTGACTTTTATTGACCGGCACATACACAACACACAAGAAAGAATAAACAAAAAATCCAGTCCAAAAAACCTGTCCAGTTACTCAAGCTAAATAATTGAGCTTGTTCTTACTAATTTCTATTTCATTATCAGAGAAGTGGGGGATGATACGAATACACGTGTTTCTATCATCCTTTCCGTTATTGGTTTACTCACACAACAGCTGAAAGTCCTAGTTCTTTGGGATAGAAACCCAACAGTGGTAGGCACTGTACAAACACAAAGTGGGGAAAAAAAATCAACACAGCATAAAACAAAACAAAGAGTTTCTGTGAAAAATATTACAGTATAAGAAATGAAAGATGGTTACAAGCAGATGGGTGAAGCCCAGGAAAACAACGATATAATATTGGTCATCTTGATAAGCAGTAATTAGGATGGTAGCTTAGCTATTGTCAATTTTTTTTAATCATCCATGGTAATCCTTTTATAATTTGCTTTGGTTTCTTTTGCTGATCTTAGTGCACTTTTTGGCACGGACTGGCAACAGCCTCAAAGCCTGAAGCGTCAGTGCTTCACATATATTATGTGACTACACACATATTGTATAAAGCTAAGACTGTACAATAAATCTGTCTTGTTAAGCAATCATCCCATCTCAAGAGACAATCCCCAAATTGCATCATTCAACTCAAGTGAAGGAAGAGTGAGCACAGTGCCATTCAACATTAATGATCTGCAAGATCATTTCTAGTTTACTCTCCAAATTTTGGCTATCCCTTGACAAGCTGTTCAAGGTTAGTTTCACTGTTAGGAAACACTTGGAGTACTCAGCTTATTATTAGACTAACAGTTTGGGCCTATACTTGATGAAAAATGTCTGTGTCCAGGGATCTAATTATTACTTGCCCATACTGGAATAGCAGCTATGCATAATGGGGCTGGATCAGGAATCCGCTCTGCTCCGTTTTGAACAAAGAGAGAAATTGCCATGGTTTGCTGAGTGATATTTCAGAAGTGAGTATACAGGGTTATAGACTGTGTAGTGAAACTAGACAACATACCAGACAACTTTTCAATCAGTTCCTAAAAGTGCTTACGGTTTCAGTTCCAAAGCAGGTGAAACAATATTAAATATTAAAGACATGTTGACAGCTGCAAACTCCCTCTAAAAATGAAGTTTTGTTACAGGGAAAAGTAGTGATAGATTTTTCAGACACTGTTGAAGAGGTCTTTTGGAAAATTAAGTATGCCATCTCATCTATTCTTAATGTGAGCAGATCTCCAAATCAAGCCAAATGGATGTTTCAGCCATGCATATGCTGAGTGTGTAACGTACCAGAAGAAGTGAAAGTTACCTGGCAGCATCTTGCTTTATCCTTTTTAAGTCCTTAACTTGTAGTGCATTTTCAAGTCTATCAAGTGTAATAGTTGATTAAAAATTAATCACCAAATCACCTTTCAGGGACTGGTGGAATTAAAATAGCAGAATCTTCACTCTTCCCTTCCAAAGAAATGGTCTTTTGTAGCCTTGTGTGAAATAATAACACATAAAGGTTGAAGTTATTTTCTATTTTGCCTTCAATTCTAACCTGGTTAAATAAAAAGGAGGGAAAATGTATGAACAAAACCCATTATATGCTTTACAAGGTAATGGCTGGACTAAATTATCATTTTTGAAGCATTAAATGCAAGATATGCATTCATATGGCTTAAAGTCAACTCCCACTCTGCAAGCTCCGAGTAGGGTTGTAGGTCAGTGATACCCTCACACTTCACAGCTATGCTGCTGTCTCGGGCACTGTTAGGGCAACGGTACTGCCATTAGAAATGCATGACAAGCAGTAGTCAGTAAATGTTGCTCAGTACCTTCCTTCAGCTTGACCAATTTGAGACTCTATGGAGAATAAAGAATTGGCAAGTTTTTCTTTGAGGGGGCATGGGTGTTCTTAAGAGCTTCAAGTTTTTCTTTCAAGGATCTCTTTCTATCAAAAGGATTACGTTGAAGCCAAATTTGAAGTAGTATTGCAATTCTCTCTCTTTGAAATTGTGGGTGGTCCTTTCTATAGAAGCTACAACGTGTAATTATTTCTTTTTTTTTAGTCCTAAACAAAAGAGAATTACATATTAATTTAGTGGAACAGACTAATAAAGACTGCTTTATTTTTCAAAAATAATTTCTAAGACTCCAGTAAAATGCTTGTGTGGTCCTAATACTCCTATTTTATTTTACAATTAGCATTTGCCACACTAGGACACTCTAGCACAATAAAGAATAAATGGTGAATCCCCTTAAGCAATTATTTTCAGCTGGTACCAGAGTATACAAATTGACTTAAGTGCACTTTTGGAGACATTGTAGAGTAGAATTGATTTTGCAGCCTGTGATGAACTTTCATGCCAAGACTGAGATTGGAGGTTTTGGCTTATTCCAAACCCAGAATGTGATCCTATTAAAAAGTAAGAAGGCCTAGTACTTGCACTCTGTGCTATATGCATTCTGCAGAAATTACCAATTACTAATACTCAGATTTATAGACGAGTCAATATCATATTATACTGGATAGGTATGAGGAGTCAGGCTGTTTCTCAAACAAAAAAAGATTAGCACTTATTGTCATCGTTTAAATTTTTGATGACTTACCCTAAATGTTAAGGTTGAAGGTACTGATAAACTGTGGAGGTCACCAGGCTAGCAGTACTCCTATTGTGTACTTCATTCTGTATACGTTCTATACTGTATGCGTAAATGATCTCCACCTCTGCTTTAATAAATAAATAAATAGATAAAATGGATTAAAATATCTGCTGCTTAAATAATACAAATACTAATATACCAAAAGCTATAGTAAGAAGTACATTTTGATTCAATTACAGATGTATAAATGGATAACATTTAAAAAACCTGAAGCATTAAGAATGAAAGAAACTTCAGTGATATATCATTAAAAGTGGTATCATTAAAAAGTGAGAGATGAAAGTGAGCAAGGAACTTCAGTCTGAGTGTCCTTACAGAAGTGGAAGATTAATTCCTTAAAACAGGAATTGCTGTGACTCACATAATTCTGTCCATATTGCAATGATGATTGCCTTATGTTGTGAAATATGAAATATTTATTTGGGCAATGTAGAACACCATGGCATAGGGGGTGATCCTGGTTTAGCATGAGAATAGATTGTCTACTAAGCACAGCATCTGAATCTCTAGGGAGTCAACAGAGCAAATGGAAATTAGTGATGCAGAGGGAACCTGCAATTCTGAGATCTAAATTTTTCTCATCTGCTTTGTGCTCCTCAGTATGGTGCTGATACATACTACTACTGAGAGATACTACCTTGGTTTCTCCATCTGTAAAAGGAGGCTAATAGTACCTTTCTCAGACATGAAATTTTATTCCTCTTATGGGAAGCAGATTGGAATGATGGCATGACCAGCGATAATGATTTACAGAGCTAATTCTAGAATTTATAATTCATATTTCTGATCTTCACAAGGAGATAAATACGTTCCTAGAGACATATCGGCTACTGCTGATAGTGTTGGACTCCTTTTGTATCTTCATTGTGAAGAGGAATAGCTGCATTGGATATTTTACTGAAGAACAGAAAAAAAATCATTGCAATTAATAGGAGGCTAAATTGTTTATTTCATAGTTAAAGAATAATGGTACAGTAGAGTTCTTGGTTTTGTTTTGTTTGTTTGTTTTTTTCCAGGACAAGAGTTTAGACTGAATTGTTATGTATACATTTCTCAAAACATTTCCTTATTCTGTCTGTCTTAATTGATCTGTAGACCTGCCAAAAAGCTACGCTTTGCTAAAAGGACATGAGAAGCCATTTGGGTATAAGACTGTCTTCATAAATAAATGATGCAGTACTGTAACTTGTTATACAGTAACTCTATAAAGCCAAACATATGTCAGGATTGTAACAATTAACTGGCTAATCCTCATTTGACTGATGGGAAAGGTACTTACTTGTTTGTATATATTAATGTATTTGCTGAACCTGGGATAAAAACCTGTTGTGTTACAGATTAAAACATTCATGTTTGTTTAGTAAGCTCATGCTACAATATGATATATTTCTACCATGATGGAATTCCAAATATGCTTCAATAGGTTCAGTTCACCTGAACTATTAATTTTAGAGGAACTATCTCTCCAGGATATTCTCCCTGCATTTACACCATAATGTAGTAGTTCCATAACATCTGTATTCTTGAAGACTTTGTACTTTGGTTTGGTTCTCGTTACATAGTTCTGAAAATAATTTTCATGCTTACATACCTTATCCTAATACAATAAAACTAGTGGTTGACAAAGCGTGCCTCTGTAGCATTCAGAAAAGGTCTTAGATTAAAATCCTAGTCATACTGGAACTTTGCATTTAAGAGTATGGTTGTGTGATGATAACTGAAGGTTCATGAGCAATAAAAAAAATCTGATCAAAAGTTTTCTGTGATAATGCAAACCACCTAATACAGAGTAGAAATACATATTTGTAGAAATACGTATTTATTATTCAAATTTAGAAAGTGGAAAACTGGCATTTTAGGAGTGAAATCCAAATCAGAGATCCAGCGAAACACCAAAAACCTACTTTGCCATTTCATTCTGTCCTCTGTGCGTTGGAAAGCCTGCTGCTGCAGCAGCTTTTGCAAATAGAGGCAGCTGCCAGTGTTAACGATAACGTGAAATAATCCTTTTCCAACCTTCTCTCGATACGTATCAAGACACAGCTGAAACGTGGGGCCCTTGCTCACTCTCTTACACTGTCATGTCGCAGCATTTACTGCTGGTGTCTTCAGTGCCACCCAGTGAGGCGGAGTACTTCGTTTTCCATAACACCAAAGCCAGGGGAATAAATAATAGCTCTTGCAAGCCTGGGTCTTGCTCTGGAATAGGTTCGAGGTTTTAGATGGCATGCCTCATGACTGTGGCTGGAGAAGTGTCTCGGGCCATGCAGGACCTCACAGATATCTTAATGAAGTCCAGAATCTGGTGAGTAGCCTGTGCCGGAGCACGTTTCGCAGGCTCTCTCTGCAAGGAGCTCCTTATTGAACAAATAGTGTTTGTCTTCTCCCTGCCACCTAAATTTCTGTACTTTTTAAGGCGTACTCAGATACAGATGTGTTGTAGGAACACTCAATAGTACTGAGGAAAAAGCAAATCATAGTGAAAACAGCAGAAAAGGAAAGGACCATTTGATATTCATAAATGAATTGTTTAGTTGTATTATTTTGAGATAAATATCTAATTAATACTTACGTTCATAAAAAGAAGCTGTTACTTGTTCCACCAAAATCATCTGGTTGGACTAGATGATCGTTGTAGGTCTCTTCCAACTGAACTATCCTATTCTATTCTAAAATACGCGTGTATTTTTTTCACCACCTTCATATTCCAAGTGAAAATCCCCATGTCCAAAATCATATATTTGATTTTCAGACAAATTATTTAAAGAAATTCTCATTCTGTTTACTTTTTTGAATGCCCTGTAGTCTCATTATCTATGATAGTTTGCCACCTTATATGGGGATGGGGGATTTCATGCAGAATATAGTTAGCTAATGTTAAAACTATTTTTTTTCAGTAAGAGACAAGTATTAAGCAAGGCTTACTTTATTCGTGTCAGATATATTTAAATAATTATTACAGTTGCTGATCATGGAATAGCCACCTTCTGAGCTGTTTTTATGAACTGGCGTAAATAAACTGATAAGTAAGTATTCAGTACTTAGTTTGATTCAGTATTTCTGCTTTTTCCTTTAAAAATCAGGACACATTACTCATTCCCAGTACTCACTGTTTTACAAAGTAGAGAATGGCAGTATAGATTTATGATATCGCTGGTCAGACACAGAGGGAGGTTAAACCATAGAGGAAAATAAAATTACAAGTAATTAAATTTACAAGCAGGTTTGCCATCTTCAAAAGATTTATTGTTTCAGAACGAACAATGGTTTTAGCCACACAAGAAAACTGTGATACAGCCTTAACAGCGTATGATATAGATATTATATGTGGTGTTTCAATTTATATAATTAAAAATTTAGCATTCCTTTTAAGGGTAAATGGGATATTCAACTGGGAACCATACATGGTGAGTAATAAAATAGCTGCAATGCAGTACTGTCTGCATTTTTTAAGAGCTGAAGCACTCTGTCAGGCTCATTAATATCAGGTTATCTGAGGGCTTTATCCTCAGATAAAAAAGCAACAGCATATATAAGTTTTTGAGGTTTTCTGTGGGAATAGGTTATTATATGCTATTGCTATGAATTTCAAATGTTAGCATGTTTCTAGGTTGGGTTTGTTTTTCCTGATACACTTCTATCTGCTAACCAGTAAATACGATAAATAGAAATGTACCATTTCCATCCTGTTCTTAGGAAGGATTCAGTAGTAGCAAGGTTTTGGCAAGGTCTTTCTGCTATTTCCACAAAGCATAATGCGCTATGATTACTAATGTATTCTGGAGCAAAAAAAATAATTAACTGAATACATAAAATGAAGCTGATTGGGGGAAGCGGGGAGGGCAGGGAGGAGGTTTGATGTTTGGTTTTGTTTTTTTTTTATTTTTATTTTTTTCCTATTTCATTGGTTTGTGAAATACAGAAATCTACATTTTCAGGCATAATTTCAAATTAGACAAGTTCTACTGTAGTGTCATTGAAAATATCAGAATTAAATCCTTAATCTTTGGAAATCAGTTTAAAAGCTGAGGCATAGGTGATTATCAGTATACATTGCATGTAAATTGCCTTGACCCGGTTTGTTTAAAAAGAAATTATATTTTATGTAAGCACAATAATTCCAGGACATACTTGATCACAGATCTTAGAGAGGCTATAGTATTTCTCTGTTTTTATTGCGGAGCTTGAATACTTAGACTATGTTAATTTGAAAAGAAAGTTATTTAGGTGCAACATATTTCGTCTCTGATTTAGAAACACCTTCTGTGGGGGGAAGAAAAAGTGTGCAAGTTTTTCAAAGAATCACTATAGTTGGGCAAAAATTCAGAAATCTTTGTGCATTCTCCTCTGTGTATCTTCATGTAGAGTGGGATTCGGCTTTGTTTGGTATATGGATTTGGTTGTCTTGTTTTGCTTTTGAGAAAATGGGGTTGCAGCCAGAATGTTACAACTGGGAAGAATGCTTGACATATGCACAGCTTAAACATATCTGAAGCAAACCCCTGCAAACAGTATGGTGCAGTTGCCTCTAGAGCAGCACAGGTGCTCATCTGGGCCTTCTCGGAGAAGAGCCTCTTGAGCCAGCCTAACTTGCCCAGCCTAACTTGCCCAGATGGCTTTTTGTGTGCAAATGTGCTATTTAACACCGCCTTTTGGCTTGAGGAAACGAGCCTGAGAGCTCTCCTGGAGGACATCTCACGCTAGGAGAGACTGACGTGATGTATGGCAGTTCTGGCCCCGAGCACTGGTTAGGTCATGTATGGGTAGGGAGGTGCTGGCCGTGGAGGCCGGGTGGCTGGAGGTGCTCTGCCGGCCAGGGAATGGAATGAATGAAGCCCACAAAGTTGCACTAAGGAATTTTCTTGAAGGGTCAATGTCTAAGGTACTCCACTTCAGACTTCATAATTTGGAATATAGCTCTCTAGGAATGATATAATAGAGTCAAGAACAATTTAGCTGGAAGAGGCCTGTAGGACAACTAGAATCTGCATAAAGATGAATTCATCAAGCCATCTTACTAGACTATTGTGCTTTATTTAAAAAATAAATGTGTAGGATAGCCTTGGGTTTTTTCATTCTAGCTGTATATAAAGCATTTTTTAATCAATTCTCTTGTTCCGGAGGTATGCTGGATTTTGATGTAAGGTCTTGGGCTGTAATAATGATGGAGAATAATTTGTTCCAGTGAAAGTATCTTGGTCAGATTGCTGGTTTCAAATGTGAAGGCAGGTTCATGCCTTTTCTTTCAAAAATACAGATTTGTTCTTGTACAAGTAGGTTGTTCTGTTGTTTAGTGGCTTAAATTTTATTGCAATGCTTAGAGCCTTTTTCATTTTAGGGGTACCAAGTGCTATCATAAATTATGCTCGGTATTCAAATGCTGCCTCTTTTTGAAATGGGAGGTGAAGTTCACATAGTTATTAGTGTAGGAAAACAATGACCATCAGGCTGAAAAGGAGGTTTGCACCTTCACTGCAGAATATAAGCTGCAAAATCAAATCAACATAATGTAATGGCCTGCAAAATTGTCTGGTTTTGTGTACAAAGTAGATTTTTGCCCCATTTCCCCAGAAAGTCACAGTGCACCCTGTGCTGCTTATGACCTTTTTTGTGAGCAATCTAAGAATTGTAGTGGAATGACTTAAAACATCATAAAAAAAAAGACCACACAGCATCTTTCTGAGTCCTAGGACTGCAGTGCAAAATGTAGGTGTAATTTATACAAGAAGAAAAAGCTGAATGTTTGTTTAAGCCCCTCAAGGTTTTTATAAGGAAACCTTTTTAGACTGAGCAGATGAAAACTTGAAGCAATCAATAAATAATTGCTAAAAACTTTCCTGCTATAAGTAGGTATAAATTGTGCGTTGAAAATCTTATTTTTTATGAGGTAGAATTTTGCAGTGAAGAAATGAATGAATAACTTACACTTTTGTTACACAGTTCCAAGAAAGTTTCACAAACCAGCAGATGCGTTGCAAAATGACATTTGCCAACCTTACTTAGCTCTCCATATCTAGAGGGATGCTTTAAACTGTGCCTTGCCCAGCAAGGTTGGGAACCTTTGCCATCAAGTAGTTTACATTTCAAATGTGCTAAAATGAGCAGGGAACACTGTACTTCAGTCTACATAAGCCTGTGCTACATGGAAGTGGTGTTGAATGTGTGGACCCAGCAGTAAGTCTAACATGCCATTAGTTAGTCTGCTGTCTTCTGCACATGCATACACACACATACGCATGCACACATACAACCTCAGTGTATTGTTTATTGAGGAACCTGGCTGGATAGCTGTCACTTGTAAGTCCTTGCATTTGTGCTAAGATTTACATTTATTCAAGGAAAGAAAGATTTTAACCATTGATATTTTTGATTAGATTTTTTAAAATAATTTACATATTGTCTCAATCTTGATGTCTTCCACTTTTTTTAATTATTCAAAATGGTGAATGATGATACTCTATTAACTGTCATAAAAAGCTTAATGCACCATTACCCATTACTTCCTGCAATATATATTTATGAATATGGCAGTGGTTTACATAGGTATTTACATGTATCTGTATTATAAACTAATCATTGATCACGATATAAATCACTACTGCTAACTTAACCACTTTATGCACAATTTTTATATAGGTAAAATGTATTAGTCAATTAAACAGAAGTGTAAATATAGATATTTGCTGTTTGTACTTATAATGGATTTTTTTTAAAGGAGGTAGGCTGTTAAATCATGTTACCGTAACAAATGCTGAAGGCTGCTTTTTCATTCATTGCCATTGAATTTATTGTCAGAGCAGTGCAGTCATATCCCATTTCAAGATTACTTAGGTGGCTTGAAAATTAAATCACAGCTCACAGATTCTCTTTTTTCACACACGGTTAATAATAGTAAAATTGAGTCTAGTTTTAAATACGCTTTGCAAGATGTTACAGTGCAGTTAGATGCACAAACTATGAAAGATTTAGTAAATAGAATCTGATTTTTCATAAATTAACAGTGAATTGGAAAAAACAAAGTTGCTGTCAATCCATGTAGAATCATCTTCAAAATAATAATATTGATGTAAATTTTCTTGAAGTCAGGCAGTGTGGGATTTTATAAAGTCCTCATGTTATTTTTTTGAAGTTCATAAATCTGAAAGAAATCTTCAGGAGTGATTACTAATTACTGGAAATATAAGCTCATGCTAGGTTACGTTTTAGGGAAAGAATATCTCAAAAACATGACTGTTTTTATCTAATCAACTAAATGATTTTTGCTTGTTCACTTCACCTGAGCTAGATCTCTTATTTCTATGCACCATTTTGCAATGTTTCTCCTAAAAGCTGTCTCTGAAAAGGTAATCTAACGATGTCTCTAAAAAGCAAGACACTGCGAAACTTTACTTCTCCTGTTAGGGGTTGGATTGCATTTGATGTGCTTTCAGAGTGAAGCTCCCAATTTGGTTTTAGCCAAATGAAATCTAGTTAGCCACCACAAAACTGCTTTGCAAACGGACTGAAAATCCTGGTATAGAGACAGCCTGTATGCATCTGATTTGCTTCTAAATTCTATTCAGATGCTCGAGAAAGCCTATTCATGTAATTTCTTGTGTTCCCTATATTGTCTATAAATAGATACATCTCTGAAGGCCTCCAAAAAAAGGTCTAATTTCATAATTTTAAGCCACTGAGGTAGATGGGTCCCTTTGAAGGCCTTCAGGCGTTTGTGAACCACATGTGTGGTAGGTATGTTTGGTCCAGAGTACCAAACTACTGTCTGAAGTGAAACCTCCAAACTGCACATGGTGTAGATGTAGCAATAACGACTTTAATATATTGTGGTGCATATATACATATTATGAATGGCGTACATGTATGGCATATAGCATAAAAAAAAAGCCCTGGATTCTAGTTTGGTTTTGTTTTCTTTTTTTTGCTGTCTCCTCTGTTCCTGTTTTTACTTCAGTTCTCTAGATTTTATTTCCAATATGGAACTGTGAAGGCCAAAAATATTTCTAAATTTCAGAAAAAGGGCTGTTTGTTTATACTGGTAGCAAAAAATACTACTGAACAAGAATTTTATAAGAATTTCAATAAAATTTATCTTTTGGAAAAGATACTAGTTTCAGATAGTGAGGTACAGCTGGTCATGCAGGGATTTGGGGGAGGGGCATTAGATGTCTGCTGCAGGATGGTTTTTAACGCCTTCTTTTAAAATATATGGTGCTTGCCACTCTGATACAAAATTCAGAAATATTTTGATCTCAGACATTACACAGCTTGATAGTTGTTTCTCAACAGCTTGCTACTTGTTCTTTTTGCTGGTTTTCAGTCTTCATTGCATAAGGCTGAACATACTATCAAACATTCGATGTCATGGGTTTGGAATGAGTTGAAAAGTGAAATCACTCAGTTAAAAATAAAATCAGTTTGGCCTTCATTGTTAAATTATGTTATGCTTCTGCTTTTTATTTGGCATATATATTCTTGTTTTGTAAAGGTTCTACTTAGTGCAACACAGATAAACTAATTTGACTATTATTGCTACTTCTTTTTCTTCAATTACAGCTCAGTTAAGGTAATAAAATAAGCTTCATTGAAAACATTGACTGAACTGTAATGGCTGAAATTATTTTCTTATATGTTCTTTTTGTTATACACAGCAAGAAATATATATGGCAGCTTTTAAGTTTGATTTAATTTTTTTTTTCTTAGTGATCTTAGTGAAAATCAGATTCAAGCAATACCAAGGAAGGCATTCCGAGGAGCAGTAGACATAAAAAACCTGTAAGTATTTTCTTCCTTCATGTATACATATTCTGATAATGCTTTGTCAATACAGTGTCCTTTTGTTGTATCTGGTATCTTTTTCCTAAGCACTTTTGTAGCTGCTTCAGGACTCTGCATAAAACCAACACTTACCATTTGTTTTGGCAAAATACTTTAATGTATCTTAAGCATCCTAAAATTGCCCTATATGAAATCTAAAACATTGAAATGGAGTTGAATACAAGGCATTATAACTATTTTTTTGTGGCACTCTGAGTTTAATATTTGAATGTCAGGCTATTTTAAACATTTCATTGTTTCATGTGAAAAAAATCATTTTGCCTTCGTTCTAAGAGTTTGCCTTTTGTTTGCTTACATAAAAGAAAAAAAGAAAAATCATGCTATTATCTAGTTTTGCTAGCATATATTTTTGTACTTGTGTGACTACTTTTCTTACACGGTTTTCTTCTGTGGTAAAATAAGTCTTTTCTTAAAGACAGATACTCACTTTCCTGGAGATAGTGACCCTGAAGTTCATGGGCAGGTTTTGAATTCTTATGCCTTCTAAATGTGGAAATATGTGAGTTTCAAGACAAACGAAAGCAGTGACTTTTCGACTTTCTGTTCAGAGTGGTAGATCAGCTTAGTGGACTGAAAGAGCTGAACGACCTGAAGACTGTGATGAACTTGTATAGTAGGAAATGTAAGGTCGTGCACTGAAAAGCTATAATCCCTGCTGTAAGCTGAGGACTCATCACTTATAAACAACCAACAAAGACAGAGGAACACACACTAGTGGGTTCCAGAAAGACTATGGAGCTGCCAGGGTGATGCAGCTGTGAAAAAATGTAATTGCCATCTTGTGTGGCATCAATAAAAATAGGGAAGTATTAGGCCATTATATGAGGTTTTCATGTAATTGCCATTGAAATACTTTTTATTAACTGAAGCTGCCAGTGTTAAAAGAAAGGTGAACTTTCTAGTTGTACTACTTTGAAAATGGAGTGCTCTGTGATTACAAAGGGGACAATGTGATGTTGTATCCCCAGCAAGAGGGGACTGGACAGGAAGCCCTTTGTGTTTCTGTCTTCCTGTGAGGGACTCCGCTTCATTCTGCTGCCCGCAACCCTGCACACAAATCAGTTAGGAGGACATTTTTTCAAAGATTTAGCAGAATGCCCAAGAGTTTGGCCTACTTAATATGATATTTAGAAATTTTGTTTGGTTTTTTTTTTTTTTTTTAATTTAACCATGTTTGTGATACTGTTCCTCCCTGCAGTGAAATCCTGTTCAAACCTGTTATGTTCAAAAACATGCAAGGGCTTCTCAAAGTAGCTTTGTTACTTGGTTTAATTGATGTTTTATGAGTTTCCATTCAGAACTGGTCCCATCATTATTCATGGTCTAAAAGAGGCTTGACTACAAGGAGAAGCCTGTATTTTTCCGCATGATCTTTTATGTTTGAAAATTTATACAGCTACAGAAAGGAACTTTGGTAGTAAAAATAACAACATCATTGTGAATTTTCTAGTGTCAGGGCAGTATTTTAGAATGTAATAAGTATACCTATATATTGTGAGATAGCTCCAGTCAGAAACTGAATTAGGATGCTAATCTTTATCTAAGCTAATATTTATGTCTTGGTGTGTATTTTCAAGGTAAGGATCCTGAATTATGTCTAAAATGCATAAAATAGTAGATCCGCCCTTTAAAGTCTTTCTCTTTTGGGAGATAATAAAAAAAAATAAATCATAAAGGCCATAGCATTGCCACAAAGTCCAAATCATATCTGTGACATATAGTTTATTGTGATAGCATAAATACTACAGATACCTCCTTTATTGGTGGTCCCAGGGAAAAAAAAAGGGAAAAAAACCCCACCAAACCCCTAATCTGAAATCCTTATGATCCCACTACAGTTGAAAGTACTGAGAAATACATTTCTCTGACTTGTAAATGCTACCTACGTTCCTATAAGGAATAGCACTTTATATTGTATGAGGTATATATGTGAGTATCAGAATGACAAGTGAGTTCGCGAGGTGAGTTGGGTGCATTCTAGCACAGCATTTATGTAACTAGATCAGGCCACTGTGCCTTTCCAGAAGCTTAGGCAAGAAGAAGATCTGAACCGTAGCCTTCCATCTAGCCTTGGACATTACACTTAGAGTAGGATGATGGCAAGAATTTTACCATTTTTATTTCATTGTTCAAGAAAATTAAGGAAGCAGTTGATAAGTGATAGGTATAGGAAGCATCACTTTGCCAACAAAAGAAATTATGAAGTGAACTACCTGGAAGGAGGTTGTAGTGAGGTGGGTGTCAGTCTCTTTTCCCAAGTAACAAGTGATAGGAAGAGAGGAAAAGGCCTCAAGTTGCGCCAGGAGAGGTTTAGGTTGGACATTAGGAAAAATTTCTTCACTGAAAGGGTTGTCAAGCACTCGAACAGGCTGCCCAGGGAAGTGGTGGAGTCACCATCCCTGGAGGTATTTAAGATATGTAGATGTGGCACTTAGGGACATGCTTTAGTGGTGGACTTGGCAGTGTTAGGTTTACAGTTGGACTCAATGATCTTAAACGTCTTTTCCAGCTTAAATGATTCTATGATTCTATGAAGGAATTTAGCAACTATTGGGAGATTAGCCTAAGGTCCAGGAACCAAAAATTTGTATATACTTATGGAAAATTGTCATAAACAGAATTCAATATTAGTTCTAATTTCATCATTTTTTCTGTAATTGCCCAGTAATTGAGCATAATGTTAAAGATGTTAACCAAACTTATGGAAGAGGTAGGTGAAGGTACAAAGAGTAAAGAAACCTGCATTAGAACACGTTGTAAATTCAAGATTTGTTTTGTGTAACAACATTAATTGCATCAATTTCAATATAAATTGCAAAGACTTTTTTTTTTTTAAATGCAATGATTGATAACCATCCCATACAGCAGTTCTAGTAAGCTGTTTCAAAGGCAGTTAACAAATCTCACAGAACATGACCCGATTACATATTTTATGTTCCTGAATGGAAACTCACCATTCTCTCACTCCCCCTAAATACTTCCCTGTCTGAGGAGGTGGAATATTTTGGAAAACATCTTACTGTATGTTCTTCTAGTCTTTGCAAAGCAAAGGGAATTAGATGTTAACTCAGATTATCTGAAGCAAATTGCTTCATTTAAGGTTGATGATACCACTGTGATCTTCTGATTTCCTGCTAATATGTTAGCTCTAGAGTCGTCTTGATGTTTCTGAGAAGAAACTCTCATTTCCATAAAATGTGGCTGTGATATTTCCTTTCTGGACATCTTCTTAATAACGTTCACAGCATAGATTCTGTAGAAGATAAAAGAAAATGGGCAAGGCATTATGAGAATTGACAACCCAGGCAACCTGCCACACCCTCATAGTAAAAAGAACGAAAAAACCTGAAAAACCATCAGGCCCCACGAACCTACTTTATATCTAATTGGAAGTTCCCATTTTCCAACTTGTTTGTTGCGTCTCAACTTATAACTGAGAAGAGTCTCGCTCTGTCTATACACTCCCTTTAGGCAGTTGTAGGCAGCAGTAAGATCCCCCCTTTGCCCTCTCTTCTGAAGGCTGAACAAATGCAGTTCTTGCAGACTCTCCCCAGATGTCACCTACTCCAGCCCTCCCATCTTGGTGGCCCTGGCTGGACTCAGCACAGCATGTCAGTGTCTGTCTTCTACTGGCGAGGCTGAAACTGGGTGCGGTACTCAGATGTCATCTCACAAATGCCAGACAGAGCATCCTGGCTTCACTCTCACCAACACAGCCCGATTGTCAGTGATGAATCAAGTTCTTCAGAAAAAGTGACAAAAAACGAGGGACGTTTATTTTGTACGGGTTCCCCATACTGGAAGCCCAGTATCCAGTATTTTGGCAGTTCAGGTGTAAGAGAAAAACTAGCTGCTCTGTCTCAAAGTCTTGATTTTCCTGTTCAAGGGCAATGACTTGAAGAATAATCCACTTTTAGTATAGCTGCTGATCTGGGACTTGACAGAAATTAGGGTGCAAATTCTGGAAATGTAATTCTGAGAGTTACTCCTAACTTACTACTTTTTCAGGGAAAAAAAATATGCACCAAGAAGTTAGGTTCTTTAGAGAACACAGTGGCACCCACTGTTTTTTAAAAATAAATAGGAATTATCATATAAATTGGAAATTAAACACAGATTTTTTAATATACATGTTAATGATGGTTTCATAACCCTCCCTGGTGATACAGTACTCACACTGGATATGAAAGATGTTTAAAATCTCCCCAACCTCAGGAATTTTATTTTTATTTAAGATGGTAAGAAAATGCTTTAGCTGCCCAGATTGTAAATTTGGATGGGTTGGTTTTTGAACCTGGTTCTTGGGAAGAAAAACAACTGGGCTTAAAAAGCAAACAAATGTGAAACACCACTGAAAGAACAATAGTGCTATGCTCAGTTTTTGAGAATTAGATTTTGGCCCTGGTCTGATGATTTTGATAAAAATATATTATGACATTTCCGTCTGAAGTAAAATTTTCTAAGATTCCAACTTTCTCTTCCGCTGTGTAATTGATATTTGGCAGAGGATGGCTAGGAATATACCAACATCGTGGCAGAATTGTGATGCTAAACGTATGAAACATCAAATGATGCCAAAAATACTAAGGGACACTTTCATCATATGCCCTGCAAGTATCTTATGCCCTGTTTTTCTTGTCACAGTCTAACCTTGCTTTTGAGTACTCTTTTTTCTGGTGCCTTTGTGTTCATTTGGTTCCATTTTTTCCTAGCAAGTGGGGGACACTGTAGCTGTCACCCTAAGGATAAAGGCTGCAGGGCAATGTAGTAGTTTCACAGATTAAATTGGCTGGGCAAATGGAGAAGTAGCAAAGAGAGAGGCAGACAGCAGCATCCAGTCGAAGTCCTTCCCGTTACACTAACCTGTGTCCAAAACCTTGATTAATATTACTTGGTGTTGTCCTGATGCCTCTTTGTTGCTGATTGTGAAAGTTTTAAAACTGACATTGTCAATAAAGGCGTCGCTAAATTTTGTATTAATCTTTGTTGGCAATGATTGGACTTCTTTTTTGAAGTTCAATTTTATTAGCAGCTGAAAAACAGAGTCCTGTTTTTCAGAAGATGTTCTAGTTACTGATTTCTTCTTGGATCATGCACAAAATTCCACTGCAACCGGAAGTATATTTGTCTACTCCTCTGTACAAGTGCTGATCCAAATGCATTGCTTGTCTAAGACATGCTTTAATAATTTAGAATTGGCGTATTTCTCATGCTTATTCTTACTGAGAATCTTAATTCAACTACTAGTCCGTTCAACCACCTGCATTTCAGGTATACCTCAAGAGGTATTTTCACAGGGTGTTAGTGAAACATATTGAATGTATACTTAAGATTTTTATTAAAGTCAAAAATAGCTCTGAAGGAATGAAGAAAAGAATAGGTACACTTTTCTAGTGCCTCCTAAAACTCTTGTTGCCAAACAGATCGGGGACCTTGTGGCCTTTTGGAAGAAAAAGTCATTCCTTCTGACTGTTTAAATAAATAACATTTCAATACTATTTTTAAAGTTGTTATTTTCATTAAAGACTACTTCCTAAAATTTGGCCTGATGAAAACAGCTTGTTTTTTACCAACCAACTCATTTATGAAATGTTATAGTCAATTATGTTTTTAAATCAAGCAGTGTATTTGGCTTTGAAGATGAGTTTCAAATCGGAAATCTCTGCATGTGAATTCAGAGCTTCCTTGCAAGTCTTTTTTTTGGCACTTGAACCACTGGGGAAAAGTCTAAAAAAAGGTAGAATCTAAAAATCTTTCCAGAATAGGTATGTATTTGAGTGATGATAAGTGTTAGGTGAAGAAAACCTAGGCAGCTGAATTAGGTGTGGTTTCATCTGCTAAGTCAAGTGCCAATACTTATGCAAAATTTTACATGGTATCTGAATTTACCCTAATGAAAAATGTGGCCTATGCTTTTATGAGGAAAAGTACCGAATGTCGCTGTTTTATGCAGTTCCTTGTAGATTTTCCTGTGATAATACAGAGGAAATTGAGGTAGAAGATCATTTTGAACTGAGTTGATAAACTATTGCGGGAAGGCTTAGCTTCAGTTTTATCTTTAAATTTTATTTGGCTATGTCAAGTACTGAGAATAATGCAAATAATTTTTGAGGATTTGAATTTTAAGGAAAATCAGTTTATGCTTCTGTTCAGTGTTGAAGTCTCATGGAAAACTTATTTGGACTCTCAGAAGCCTTTAGGCCCTTTTGTATCTACACTACTTTGGAAAGTGAGACTGCCTGTGCTTTACTGAACAGGGAGACATAATGATGTCGTGAAGACTTGCAGGGAGGTTTGTTGATATGTAGAGTAACTAAGTAGAAGTGGTTTTACAGATAAAGATTTTCTAATTAATATATAAATAAACCACTCTAACAGAACTTGCATGGGATATGTGCTTAATATAGCTTACATGCTAGAACAGGAATATATTTGCTCCCCACATTATAATAGTCTTGATACTGTTTGTCATCTAATTACTAAATTGATTTATTTCTGGGTATTCATACGGATGTGATAGTAACTTTGCATCACATGACTTGTAGATTGTTCATTCTGTGTTCATACTCCTTTTCATGGCATTCTTCTGTTTCATTTTGATTTTTTTGTTAATTTATTTTGCTCCTGGAAGATACTTGTGTGTTTAGCTAGGTAGAGTGCTGGACAATTTTGAGGGTATGGAGCAATTGAACTATAGATCTGTTCTTCCTTTTCTTCTAGTTTATTCAGCAAGTATACCTTACTTGGAAGTATTGCAAGTCTTGCTTTTTAATTTTAGGGTAAAAGAAAAAGGTTAATCATTTGCTATATTATGTATATGAGAAAAAAAATTAATTCAAAATGTTTTACAAGGAAAATTTAGCAAAGAACAAAATCAACTACATTAGCAAAATAAACAGCAAGTAGGAAAAAAGCACTTGACTTCAAAATGAAAGAATAATCCCGATAAATAGTAAGAGTCATGGGAAACAAACAGTTATCTTAAGTTTGATAAAAACTTAGAATAAATTCTTACATGATTTTGTTACATATTTCTCAACTAATTCCTCTGAAGTTATTGATTCCCCTTGAAATTGAAAATGAATTGAGAAATAGGAAACATAACTCAGTTCTGTTGTAAAAAATATAAGGAGACATTAAAAACAATGACTGTTTCCAAAAGTTGTATTGCAGTGATAAATACTGGGCACTCTGTTCTTTTCCCAAGGAAAAAATTTAATCATATAAATCCAGTGTACAATGTGCTAAAACTGGAAACATTTTCTAAATGTTTTAATGGGGAGGAAGCTACTGTAGGAATCTAGAAAGGCTTCTGACTTTTTCTGATGACTTCTTAAACAATGTTTACCATTAAGTTGATGCACAAAGAGAATGTAACCATTTCTGAACAAAGCAGAAGAAGGTAAAGCTGCATGGTACCTCTCTTGCATGGGACCACAAAGTGTCCTCAAGTCACGAAGAACAGGAGAGTAAAGCAGACATACCGACTGAAATAGTCCCGACTTTTAACACAGCCTCTAGGAATGAGTAAAGAAGGTTTTCTCTGTCAGAGTCAGATAACGTTTTTTTCTGTGTGAGGGTAGTAGTTTCAAATGTATGCAACATCTTCTGTTAGTCTTGTGGGATAACAAGGTTTATTTTTATATATTTATTTATCATTATCTGGTAGACAACATATGCTAAAAGGGAAGAAAATATAAGCAATATGTTTCTACAGTCTAAGTTGTATCAGCAAAAGCAATAAATAAAAAACATTTTAAAGCAGACATTTTCTTATTAGTTGAATGCTTTTTATTTAGTTCTTACTAGTTCTTATATCTGAACTCACATAAACCTTAACATTTTAAATAGCATTAGATCAGTAAATATATGAAATACCCAGGTAATGCTGCAGATATGGGTGCAAAACCTAATTGATTCTCTGCGACAATGGAAAGATTTTGAATGTGACAGCTGTTGTTTGGCATTTTATGAGCTTCACAGGAATGGCACTGCTGAAGGTAGTCAGCTGCTTTGTGGAAGTGGGGTCAGAAGGGAATAGCAACTTTCCAAAGGGTTGGAAAGATCCCACATAGAAAAGACCCAACATGGAGATGGGACAGGGGGGAAGATGATGAAGAGAGACTGGGGGGAGGGGAAGGATGAGCATGGGCCAGAGCTGCTGGTCCATGTCTGATCAGCTTCCTTGCTCAGGGTGTTTTAATAATTCAAAAAGAAGAAAAGAAACTCTTAGGGGAAAAAAAGTTTTCTAAAATGGAGCTAGGATTATTGGTCAATAACTTAGTGGTAAGAAAAGTTTAATTACAGTATTGTAGATCTTTTATGTGTGGTTTTGAAAGTCATTATGCTAAAACCAAATTATAAAATGTAACTTAAAATCAGAGACATATCTGCTTTTTTCTCTAGTATTCTTGCTTGTGTCTTAAGCACTCGCACAACTTGCTATCAGGAACTGGTTTTATCCAAAAAAATTCAGACTGCTTTAGTATATCCATTAGAGGGACATCATAAGTTAATGACATACTGATTGTGATGTATTGTCTGCTTTCTGTTTGGATTATATATGCGGTGGATATCTTTACCTTAACACAAATACGATAATTGGTATTCAAGCCAGGCACACAGTCTTCAAAGTCGTGTAACTTTCATAGCTTAAAAAAGATATATCATACCAATTGTTCTTCATGGTGTGTGTCTGATCATTTTATATCATGGTCATAACTGATGGAAGATCATCTAAAACATAAAGATGGTAGTATCTTTCAAAGGCAATAATTTATAAAACTAGGAAGTATTTCTCTGCTCCCATCTACAACATATCCTTCCCCCAAACCGAAACCAAGTAATTAGTTCAGTGCAAACAAAGTAATCTTTCTGGTAAGAAGATTTGAATGAAAACAACTCACCCTTCACTAAGGTAGTGGTCATGGTGACTCATTAAAGGAAGAAGTCCAAAAGTTTTCGGGTGCACCACAACTGCTGCCAGTCTAGTGGAAGAAATCTGCCTTTCAGTTTGTGTAGGACAAGATTTGCTCAAGTGCTTTCTCTACTGTTAAAAGATTTTCCTTTGTGTATAATATGGATGATTTAGAAGAAGCTGTGTCAGCACTGATTTATACATTGACAGCTAAGGATAATAAGATATGGGCAAACATACAGCTCACCCTTTTACAGATTAACCTGCAGACTGCATTAGGCAAATTTGATGGCATTAAAAGATTTTTCCAATTTGTCTGGAAACAATTTCTCTTTTGTATTGTGTCAAGGGTAACATTTCATGCCATTGTACTAATTTAAATAGCTTTGATGAATTGTTCAAGAGGTTAGAGAATTGTACTGTGTATATATTTTACCTCTTTAAAATAAAAAGGCTATTAACTTAATTGTTAAATGAAATTCATTAGTAAAAATTGAAGGAGCCTGAGAAAGTAGGCTTAAGTATTCCAACACTGCAGCACTGGTGCTGTAACATTGCACCAAAATGATTAAAGATCATATTCAGGAAATGATAGTTTGCATTTAGCTTTCAGTACACAGAAACACAGACACTGTTACAGTTATGGAAATATTTTATTCCTGTGCAGTAGTAATTCAGATGAAAAATATGGATGAAACTAGAAGAACTTTATAGAAGTTGGTACATTACATTCAACAGTGGGTGTGATGATTTATTAATAAAGTAAAACATTATCATAGATTCAGAAGAATCACAGAAAATGCTTTAGTAAAAGCCTCATTAGTCCTGCTAGCTAATACATAATTGAAGACGGAAGGCCAGAGTTCATTTGTATTTTGTTCATTTTCTTAGTATTGTTCACACACATTTACTCATATATATTACCTGACACTGACAAGTTACCGGCTTGGAGAAGATCTTCTGGTTGTTTAAAGTGAGGTTGTATCATCTTTGCTTTGCGAGTCATGCCCTGAAATGCCTAAGACGTGTGGCAGTATTTATAGGAAAAGCTTTTATCGGTGGAGAAACCGTGACTTTGTATTTGCATGGTTGTTAATTTCAGCAGACTTTTTTAACTGGGCAGTATGTACTGTATCAATGTTTTGAATTGAAAAGGTAATAATATCCTTCAGAGAAATGAATGTAAATTTTTCATAACTTAATACTCAATGATTAATAATGTATAGGATGGATTGCTGAGCTTTACGTCCAGAATTCAAGTGCTCCGCTACAACATCCTATCTGCATGTATTTGCAGAGAGCACAAAGTACGTAGAAAACCACACACTGAAGGTTACAGCAGAAATACTAGTTCCATTTGGAGCAGAGTTAAAGGAGATAAGTAACCAAGTATGTAAATACCTTGGACACTATTATTTCTACATTCAGAAATATTCTAGAAGGTAATTATTCTAATTCCCCCCTGCACCTCCCACCCGGGCCAGGCGTGCACGCACACAGAGAGACCCCTAAAAGCGGTGTCTCTCGCCGGTCCCTGCCGCGGCGGCTGGAATTAACATGCAGCTGGGCTGCTCTGATAAATGGATTCTGTTAGGTCACCGAGGGGATGCGTGTGACATTAAGTGATTTACCGTCCTTTACCTTAATGAAATTGTTTCAGCAAGATGACGCTGAGAGCTTTTAATGGATAGCTTTTCTTGATGTAATGAAATTGCATTCCTTTGGCATTTAATATAAGGTGCAGTTATTATTTACTGGAGCTTTCCCAGCGCTGCTGTTTTGCGCAGACAGTTCAGAACAAAAAGGGATTTCTGTGGCAGCGTGCAGGCCAGCATGCTGTGTGACGGTCTCGCGCGTGCTGTTCGCGTATTCGCAAGAGCCTTTCCGTTAGCGCGGCCTAGCTCCGCCGGCCCTTCGGGAGGCTTCCTTTGCACCCGACGCTGCCAGCCCTCGTCTCCCTTACAAATACCTTCCTAATCTGTTTAACAGGCAACTGGATTACAACCAGATCAGCTGTATTGAAGACGGGGCGTTTAGGGCTCTGCGCGACCTGGAAGTGCTGTAAGTATTCCTTGTATCTCTGACTTGTAGCCGGAGCTCAGTATCTGGGGAGTACTAATGTAAAAGCTTATCTACGAGCTGCAGCCTGGTGTCAGGATGGTCTAGTGAAAAGATGTCTTAAAATAATCCACTGTGATGTGCTATAAAATGGTAAAAAGATGTGGAGAGGCAGAGATAGTCCTTTACTCTGCAAGACAGCCATTAAACACAATTTAAAAAAAAAAACACAACAAAAAAAACAGTTGGCAGATACTGTAAGAAAAGAATATATTTCCTTTTAAAATGGGGGGAGGGGAGTATTAATGAATGCCATTAATTGTGTAAATCATCCATCACTGTTGAAGTGCTGAACATTTTCAGGATTGCCTTTGTTGTATACTCTGACATCAATTTGATCTTTCAGATTCTGTTTAAGGAAAAATATACTATATATATTTGGCAATCTGGATGTTTTTAAAGAGGCACTTTTCTATCAAACACTCCTGTTATGTGTTAAGGTGTTTAGCATGTCCATGTTAATTGTGGGGTTTTTTAACATCTTAAATTTCATGTGTATAAATATATATATGTGTAGGAAAATATCTTTTTCATGTCACTGAAGGTTAGTATTGCAATACTCTTTTGAATACTTTTTCTCACTGTCTCAAAGTGGCCATCAGTGAGGTTAAAGGTAACAAAATTATCATCAGTGACCCCTGACCTGAAAATAGTTACTGTAATGAGCAAAGTGCCTCAGTTCCCAAAGAATCTGAGGCACAGGACACATTCCTGAAATATTTGCTCTGTCAATCAAAATGTCACATTTTTTCTGGGCTTTCTGCATTAAGAGAAGTGAAGGACTGTGTATCAGTGAGTTACTTCATGTTAGTTTGAATTGTGCTTGGTAAATCACAACAACTTGAGGAGGGTGAGGAAGGGGTTTTTTGCTGTGGTGTTTGTGGGGGTTTTTTTTAAGATTCTGAAGTAAAGAAGCTTCTCTGGCAATAGATAGTGTCTATATGTCCAAGAAACTAAAGAATATGTGAGCTGATGGTGGTAAAGTTTTTTATTATCGAGCAATAGTTGGTCATACTTACGAGTGAATGAATCTGACAGCTAATTTTTTTATTTTTTTTTTTTACTTTGTAATCATAGAATAACAAGTCTATTGTTAACTTTACAGTATAATGCCATGTAAAATGTACTGTGGGTTCAATATTACATCTAATTGTGACATTGATGAATTGTTGGTTGTCTGTCAGTAAACCCAATGTTGTGTAAGATTTTTATCTTTGGAACTCATATATATGACAGAATAACTTTTCCAGTGATGTCTTAATTTGGTTATTAAGTTTTTTAATACAAGCCTTTCTTTATAATTGGAAGTGTTAAATGTGTGTTTTAAAAAAACCAATCAACTATTTTCTGCATTTTTTAGTGCTTGCAATTTTTACTGTTCTAAAAAGGTCATCCTTGCCAGTTGAAGTCAGTGGTAGAATTTTCACATGAATTTCAATGAATGCAAAAAAGAAAAGAAACTCCTAAAATAATAGTCTGCTGAAAAAGTAGGTAGTTAGAATTTTGTGACTGAATATACATAGAATATTAGCATTGCTCAAATATACAACTAAATGTTTACTATCTTGAATTATATCATAAGCAATGATGTAAAGATTAAGTTTTTTAAAAATTGACATAGATATTTCAAACACTACTGAAGATTTTGTATCTAATTCAGCTTCCTTTCCAAAATGGCTTAAAGAATGAAAGATAGTAGATCAGACCATACTGTATATGCACTGAGGAGCAAATAAGACTACATATGTTGTTTCCATTTGGAGTTAATTATTCTATCTAAGCACAGAATGTGTGTATTAGTTCAAACTGCAAGTATACGATAAAGCTTTTAAATAGGTTGTAATCCTGTTCAGTGACAGTTTGAAATGTGTACCAAAGTAACAGGTCTTATATATTGGTTAAATAATTGCAGAATCTTACAGGCTGTTAGTGTTAAAGATACAAAATCAACCTGAAATCTGGACAATTCTGGAAGACGAAAATGATTATAGGTATAATCCTCCCTATGAATTTCTGTGAAATTTTATTTTTCCTTTTTCTATTTCTTTCTTTCTTTTTTTGTTTTTTAATAAGAGAAAATCAGACTATGGGAAAATATGTAGTGCTGTCATATTAAAAAAATTAAAGTATCTAAGAAATGAAAAAAATGTCTTTCAGTCATCATACTTTGCAATAGTATGTAACACTTAGGTAAAGGTATTGAGCCAACTTTTTTTTTTAATTACATCTCTGTAATGAAATCAAGCATTTTCATCATTAGGTAGAAATAGTTATGAAAACTATTTAGTTCCTTATGTGTGTATCCCTTACATCTACTCCTGATATTTTTCTGCACCCTTCCAAAAATAAATTAATAGCTCATGTATACAATCAAACATCTGAAATTGAAAATTAAAACATTTGTAGATACACCTTCTTTAAACAGCTAACAGATATGGAAATAAGTACTGATTTCTATTCCCTTCATTGAAAAGATACGATTTCAAAACCTTGTAAGAAGTTATGCAGGAAGAACTATGGGAGCTGGACATTGTAAGAAAATCCTGCTAAGATTTACTGGTTGTCATTTATTCATTAAGACACCTTTCCTGGATATACCCACTTGGCCATTTTTTGTTGTTTCATTTTTGTTCTGTTTTGAAAAGGGGCATGATTCTCCCTTTTTCTTCTTTTGATTATTCTCCTTTTTGTTTATGTAGCCCTAAGAGCACACAGGGGAGATTCCTTATGCACAGTGAAGTAAACATTTAGGACATGGAATGAGTAAGCACACAAAGGTAAAATGCAGCACATTGCACCAGTAATTAATTGCTTGGTTATTGTGGAGGTGTATAGCCTAATCCTGTTCAGGGTGCTGTGGATTTATCTTTCTGTGTTTAAGGATCAGAGAGGACTTAAAAATTTATTCAATACGAGCACAAATTATACCTTGTGCTTTAAAAAAGAAAAAAGGAAAAGGTAAACCTCTTTTTGTTTCAAAAGGGTAAAAAGCTTTGGTTAGTGGAAATTATTATTTATTAGTGCCATAGTTATATGTTTAAAATCTCAGAGCACATTCTCCATTCTGCTCAAGTGAGTAATCTCTAAGCCAAAACTGTAAATTCTATCGCTTGTTTCCTTGTTCTGGAGTCAAGCTTGTTTGCATTTTATTTGCAGCCTAAAGACAATATTTAACTGCAGGATCGTTCATAAAGTTTCATTATCTTTACAAACTACACTTACCAAGTATGATGGCTCTGTGCTAGCCAATAATTGGCTAAGATTTTTCCTAGTTCCTATCTCAAGTTCCAGGCACCTTGTCTAAAATTTATTAGTTTGCTGAAGTATTAAAATTCCTGACTCCTTTCATCGTATAGCAGAAACTCCCTTATTGTTCATGCAGCTCCGGATCATCTATAGCAACTCTGTTCCATATAAAAACTAATTGCAGCCCAGAGTTAATATTTTCCTAACACTCCTGAAAAAACAGGCAGTTCTTGTATCCTCTATCAAAAAATATGGACTCTCAGAAGCTAGAAAGAGAAACCAGAATCCTAGAATCAAGGCATTTTCTCCAAGAACTCTCTTTTTTACATCAGGATGACAAGCTTAGCTTGAATGCCATAGATGTTCTCAACCTTGGTGGGAGCTCCTTTTGAGTGAATCATAGGTTACTGGGACCTCAGATTACTTAGGACTGTTAATGGAATTGTCAAACCATAGTGTTTTACCAGGGATTGAGCAAGGAGGAAAAGTATATCTAAAGGCCTGTGTTTTTTTCCTGATAACCATCCCTAAAAACAGTACACCATGATCTTCATTAGCTATGCCTTTTTAAAAAGTGTAGTAAATGTGACATAACTGTAACATGTTAATATGCCTTTTCTTGACTTTGCAGCACTCTCAACAATAACAACATCACTCGACTGTCCGTGGCAAGTTTCAACCATATGCCCAAACTTAGAACATTGTAAGTAGTCCCACTGAACCTGGCTGCTATTTTTATCAGACCAGTGTATCATTTTTACCTCTGTCAAGTTTTGTCAGTGGTCTATAAATAAGTATACAGGCAAAGAAAGCATAAGCTCAATAAAGAAAAAGAGGTATCATGAAGTTGATGAGTGTGAAGTCCGTGTGTGTGTGTATGGCAGCTAATTCTGAATGGTGAAGCTAACAGGTGACCCCAAAGCTGATACTTGGAGCTCAAGAGATAAAGAAGCAGTTGCTTCCTTCTCCATCAGCTTTTTTAGGATGTGGGATGAGTAAGTCTATGAAAATGGTTTCATGGCCTTTTCCGTACTGGGTTTTCCATAGTGAGTATTTAGTCACAGAAGAGCTTCACCTTCTAACAAAAAAGATGAGGGCGAGAGGGATTCTTTTTTACATGTTACAGCTGTGTAGAGAAAGAAATTGATGTTTTCTGAAAGTCAAAAATTTGTTTTACTTTGAGCTATTGAATGGGTCACTTTTCATTTAGGAACATGGAAGAATCTTTGATTGGCTGTCAGATTTGATAAATGGGAAATCTTTATGCTTTTATTACTGTACTGCTAGCAGACCTAATTAAACTAAACTGGCTCTCCAACATTTTTTGTAACATAAAATTATAGCATCATCCGGTAGTGCTATTATAATTAAAGTTGTGTCAGCATTTACAATAAGGTCCCCATTTTTAGAGGTTATGACTTTCACAGAAGAACACTTCAGGCTTCTAGAACAAAACACAGTGAAAAGAGTGTGTATGCAAGTAATACAATTTGGGGTTCTTTCTTTTGTATGTTTATACTGAACTAAGAATAAATGTATATATTTTATTGAGTGGCAAAAGCAGAATATATCAAGGTTTAGTCCTGAGACTCTCTTTCAAACAGATTTTCCAGTGACGTGGGAATCAAAAATGAATGGGATGTTTCTATCAGAGTTCAAGAGTAGCTCTTACTGTTAAAGAACTACTTTTACAAAGAGCCTGTCCATTTTCTTTATGCATGTTGGGTTGCACAACTGTTTTGAAATCAGTAGGGCTATTCACTGAAGTTAACATACCATTCGTAACTGAAGAAACTTCATGCAGGTGAGTAGTTCTGTTGATTTCATAACAGAATTGTAACTATTCTTGCTTGGACAAATACAAGAGTACTTAAATAGTGCTGACCATGGGCTTTTGGTGGCCTCAGTTATATTTTGAGACTAGAATCTCATTCCATTCTTTCAGGCCTGAGACTTGAAAACATGAATGTCTGTACCTCTTTCAAACCCTCAAATACAGTTTATATTCTGAACCACAAATTACAGTGAACCAAATTAGCAACATTTACACTTTTTTTGGTGGGATATTTAATCTTTTGAAAATTTATTTTAGAAACCAAAGAAAATGGACACACAGAGTCCTAGATTATAGCTGTAACATCCCATTTGCAGTCAGAATATGCTTGTATAACCATATTGATTTCAGCGGCATTAGTTCTGATTTGCAATGGTGTTCTTGCCTACAGCTGGCCACAGATTGTACTGAATGAGTGTGCTGTATTGTGAGCTATGTTTGCAAAGCAACCACCCAAGAATTAGTACAGGAAAATATATTGCCTTTAATTTCTAGTCATTTGGGAGGGGCAAGTTAAAATCTTTTGTTTATGTTGGTTACACATTTCATGTTGCTTTACAGTTGTTGGGGGTTTTTTAATGGATTAATTAGTCCCCTTGTCTAAATTCTGATTTTCTTGCACTTTCTTTCCAGTTACTTAGTTAGGATTGAGCACATCAGCTAAAAAGGACCAAAATGACATTACTCTGTTATGGATGATTCTGAGTAACGATTTGATTTATAGCTGTGGGCATCCTTTTCTGTAGTTTGACAAAATGTAAGAGCCAGAGAAAAGTAAGAGCCAGAGAAAAGTAATTTACCTAATTTAGTGAATACATTTGTCTGATATTTTATCAATGGCAAAGTGCTTTTTGCCACTTGGCAAGGAGCCACAGTCTTATGTTGGACCCTGCCAACAGAGGCGACTTACTTAATTCCATTGCTTGCTGCCATTTGGTCTTTTAATTTCAGGCATTGCTTAGAACGTAGGTCCCTAGGAGCCAAAAGCAGCTAATCCCCCTTTCTGTGATTAAACAAAAAGAGAGGAAATCAGAAAAGGGATGTGAAAGAAGGTGGTTTATATTGAGTTATTACTCTGTCTTGTTCAGCAGAAAATGAATATGACCTGTTAAAGAGATTTTGCAGGCTGTTTCTATAGAGACTAATAATGGCCAGACTTACAGATATATCTAATTGGAAACCAAATCTTTTATTAAGTCTTTTTTCTGACAGTATATTAGTACTATAGGGCAATTTACTTGAGACATTTTTGTCTTATTCACTATTTGTACAGATCTGGACTAAAGAGTCCCACGGCAGCTTTCAAGCTCTTGAATATTTACTTCTTTCTTTTAGACAATAGAAAAGAAACTACAGATAGGTTACTGTATTAGGAAGCCTTCTTTTTTTCTTCCAATTAAATAGACCACAAATAAAAAGTAATTTTGCCGCTTGTATAGTTCCTTTTATTAGCATTTATCTCCCAGACTTCCAATGAAAGATGTGAAAAATTGATTCCTCATTAACAATTTTTATTAATAAATTGGCATAGTTGCTTGCTGAAGGGGGGGGCTGGGCAAATTGGTTGCTTTTCTGTTTGTTCTTCCTAATTTGAAGGTATTGACGTGTTTCTTTCCATGCAGTCGTCTTCACTCCAACAACCTCTACTGTGATTGCCACCTGGCCTGGCTGTCCGACTGGCTGCGGCAGCGGCCACGGGTCGGTCTCTACACCCAGTGTATGGGGCCGTCCCACCTCCGGGGACACAACGTAGCCGAGGTCCAAAAACGGGAATTTGTCTGCAGTGGTAAGGGAAACGTTTGCTCACCGAGTCCTGTTTTAAAACGCACCTACTGACAGCTTAGCAGTGATTGCTAGGGCTGCGTGTTGACTTTTGCTAGCTTTTGCATAATCCAATCATTAATGTTTATTAAAAAATAAACTAATCATTTTTATTGCTATTTGTACCTTGTGTGTGGGTGCTTCTGTCCATACAAATTTTGTGTAAATGCCGCATTCACATAGATTATATAGCCTTCTAAAAGTGTAATTATGGGGGAGAGATGCGGAAAATGAAATAAAAGGTGCACTGACTGAGAACATAAGGCCTTTAGTAATAAGGAATTATTCTTTTTTAACTTAACAGCTTGTTGCTTTTTCTTGTTGTTATTTTCTGCAGTTTAAATAATACTCTGAATCCCTAAGTAACTTTCTGAATGTAATTAGTGTGCTTTAGTACATCAGGTTATTTTCTGATATGAAATAATGAAATGACTAACAGTTCGTTACTAATCACATTTTCTCTATTCAATTTTTTTTTCCTTTATTCATATCTTCTAGATGAGGAAGAAGGCAAGTTTATCTTTCTTATTTAAATATTTTTAGACTCAGATTGAAAATTTTCTGTAAACTTTGTCTACTGTTTCAAGTTTCCTCAAAAACATTAAAAACCAGCTGGGATAGAGCTATATGTCTTTTCAGTGATTCAGCAGGGTTGTTTCTACTGGTTGATTTTCTGCAGAACCCCAGAAGCCTATTGCCAAAAATGCCAAAATTTGCACAGATCTATGCTTTTAAGAGTTTTATGGAGAGCACAATGTTTTGTCCTTATTATACAGCCTCTGACATCAAAGTGTAAGGTGCTGCCACCTTTGCATGGCAAATGCTAACAGTATTGCTACTATTGATTCTGCCTTTATGTACACTTAAAAGGGTTCCTAACAAGATCACTTCATGTATCTTATTTGTAAATGGTATGGCTGCAGAGCCCAAGTGTCAAGACCAGTTTTATAACTTGGTTCTTATAATGCAGATTTTGAGGAAGGGGAATAACCATGTTTTGTTTAATAAATGCAGGTGAAATATTTCCTGTCTGTTAGTATAAAAAGACTAGTTTGTGTTACTAGTTTTGGCAGCTGCTTGTACTTTTGTAACATGTACATAAATGTGAAATCAAATTATTATATTGTAAACTACTATCTCAAAAGACTAACCTTTTAGTAATTTAAAACTCAAGCAGTTGTTATTTGAAGTTGTAAGTAGGAACAGCACTGGCTGCAGCTTACATTATCAATGTACCCTTCCTATGTTAATATATGACATTAAATATAGTGAGAGAGATCTTACATTAAGTTGTGGTTTCATAGTTAAGAAGGGTTTTTTTCCCTGAGAATTTCAAAATAGTCTCTAGCTTTTTTTTACCTTAATAAAAAAAGAAAGAAAAAGAGGGCTTCATGCCTTTCTCATCCCTTTGTGCCTTTCTGTATCATTACAAAACAGCAATTCTGTATCACTAAATTGATACAAGAATGAATGCATTATGATGTTATAAAATGTGCAATCTATCTACTTGCAGGAAAATATAAGTAGTTGCTTACTTTCTAAAACATACCTAAATATGAAGTGATTATGTTTCAATGCAATTATAAATGCTGAGTTTAACATACAGCACAAGAACTTGGCGGGGAGAAGAGGGGGTTAGAAGTCATGTAAATTAGCCACCTGAGTTAGTAAGAATATTAGATTGTGGGAGGAAGAAGTCTGCTGAGCTGACACAAAAGAGTGAGAGTATGAGCTCTGAAGTAAAGCTTTTATTTTAAATTTTTGAGTGACTGAATGAAAACATCATAACTCCAAAATTCTCTGTAAGCAATATGTAACTGAAGGACTATACTCAAATAAGTATTTGCAGAACAGGACATAACTAGCAGGACACCTTCAGTTTTTATAACAAAGTTCATTCATTCTGTTGACATGCATTTTTAATATTACACAAAATTCTGAAAACTAAATAAATCAGTAATTAGTTTTTTTAAACCACCGAATAAATAAAGTATACCTGAAGAATGCATCACACTTAGTCTTCTTTAACAAGATGATTTTGAATGTGAGTTGCTAAAGAAGTTGAAAAATGATGGATGTGATGCCTGCACAGTAGTTGAGCATTTGTCTTTCATCTCTCAGTATTGTGTCAACTTATTGGTATTAAGTGGGTATTTAAATTCAGGCAATTCAAAAGTATTGATAGGCTACAATGTTTATTTTCAAAGTTCTGTATTAATTGTTTCAAGACAGTGTAAAATGTGATGTTTTACTGTTGAGGTAAACTGGACTACTGTTTGACAGTATTGTGCAACTTTAGGAGAAACTCTTTTCCTTTGCAGGTCACCAATCCTTCATGGCTCCATCCTGCAGTGTCTTGCATTGCCCTACTGCATGCACCTGTAGTAACAACATTGTGGACTGTCGTGGGAAAGGCCTTACTGAGATCCCAACGAACCTTCCAGAAACCATTACTGAAATGTGCGTAATCTGACTTTTTTTTGATGAACTTGCAGAAAACGTTTTTTTCCTATGTATTCATTTTTGTTATTTGTATAAATTCTTGCATTATATAGGGTAGGAATTTTGGAATACTCATTCAAATTCAGATCTAAAAGGAATATGCAGGTATATGAAAATATTTAAGACCTTTATGTTCTGAGTTAGTTTTGTATGTACTATTCACAATCTGTAGTGAAAAAACTGCATTCTGAGTTGGTTTTAAAGAGTTCAGGAATGCTTGCTTTTCTGCAAGTGAGTGGCTTTTCACTGCAGGCTATAAACCTTGTTGCCTTCAGGGTTGCTCGCTGTGCTGGTTTTGGCTGGGATAGAGTTAGTTTTCTTCATAGTAGCTGGTATGGGACTATGTTTTGGATTTGTGCTGGAAACAGTGTTTGTCAACAGGGATGTTTTCATTACTGCTGAGCAGTGCTCACACAGAGTCCAGGCCTGTTCTGCTTCTCACCCCACCAGGGAGCAGGCTGGGGGGCACAAGGAGTTGGGAGGGGACACAGCCGGGACAGCTGACCCCAACTGACCACAGGGATATTCCACACCATATGACGTCATGCTCAGCAACAAAAAGCTGGGGGAAGAAGAAGGAAGGGGGGGGATGTTCATAGTTATGGTGTTTTGTCTTCCCAAGTCACCATTACGCGTGATGAAGCCCTGCTTTCCTGGAGATGGCTGAACACCTGCCTGCCGATGGGAAGTAGTGAATGGATTCCTTGTTTTGCTTTGCTTGCGTGCATGGCTTTTACTTTACCTATTAAACTGACCTTATTTCAGCCCAGGAGTTTTCTCACTTTTACTCTTCTGATTCTTTCCCCCATCCCACTGTGTGGGGAGTGAGTGAGCGGCTGCGTGGGGCTGAGCTGCCTATAGAGGTTAAACCATGACAGTTGCCTTCAGTCACTTAATTCATCAGACGCCCTATTAGAGAAGTGTAACTTTGCATGACAAATCAGCAACTTATTCCACCCATAATAAATATTCTGCTAAAGCAATATCCTTGGAGGGTAATCTGCAAAGGCAAAAGTAAGGTGGCTGAATGGAATCTGTGGTATGGATGTCATGTGAATACCATGTACCTGTGAATAGAAAAGCATGTATGCTGATAAGGTTGTGTGACAGGCCATATATAGCAGAAACATTTACAAAAAGTACAAGCATGTCCTGACCGTAGAGCAGAGTTGTAGCACAGGTGCTACAGGGCCTGCAGGCTTCAAGAGCGATGTGGCTGAGAGGTTGTGTGGGCCCAGAAGGAAAGTTATTGCTACATTATCTTCTGTGCAGGGGAAGAACAAAAGCAAAAGGTGAGCTTGCTGACAAGATGGGCAGGGACTCAGCAACATAAGCATCTTTCTACACTGGGGATGGCGAAGGCAGGGTTTTGGAAGGGAAGCTGGGAGTTCCCTTTAGGGAAATAGTGGGAAAGTAGCTGTGCCAGCAGCCTGATAAGGATGGTCTCGCTAGAAGTGATTTGGAGAGAGTATTCAGAATAAAAAGCTTGTAAGCACCTTGATGATATAAGATGATGTTAAGAATTTCAGATAAGGGAGGCGAGGGGAACAGCTGCCTGAAGTGAAAGGGAAGAGGTCTCCTGAACATAGATCCTGTTGTACATAAGATCTTCTTGAAAGTTTAAAAACAGGCCTCCACAATGAGATTTTAAAAGGTTAAGTAGAATTTAACAATTTTAAGGCAATATCTCATGGCTTGTTGATATCTGACCTGTCTTTTTGAACTCCACAGAATTGGAACTACTGTGGTTTCTTTTTAGGATGTGAATAATAATCACATCTGTCAGTTCATTATTACTGCTGTTAAGACTGACATGGCTGACCCTACCTGACCCAATTCAGTCATTCAGCTATATAATACAAACACTTCTTCTACCTTTCACCCCTCTCAGAAAAATTCCTTTGCTTGCAAATAAAGTGACTACTTCAGAAAATCCGTGCACAGTGCCTGAGAAGGCTGCACAGACTGTTTTCATTATTTAATGAGTTGTATACTGGCTTTTTTACTTGCATATGTACAGCTGTGTGCGTAGAGGAGGAGGAAAAATATTGCAAGAAAGAAGTAGGGAATATGTCTCAAACATTCCCCACTATATTTCTGCTGCTAGCCACTGGAGCTAACCACTGAATGGTGATTACAGACACTGGATGACTGACTTTTTCATCACTGTCTTCTAGACCTACATAGGTTAGTGGGGGTATGTGCTGTTAACATCTATGCTTCCTTGAGAAATTCAGTACTAGAGATTGCAAGGGTGTTCATGAATCTTTATTTTAAGTACCATCACTCCCAAAGAAATGACAGGATGTGGGAGCTACTAGTTGACTCTGAATCCACTGTTAAAAGAAATGAGCGTAAGGTAAAAGCAAATGGGAATTTACAGGATGGAAAGGTGTTTTCCACTATGTGTTCATTATACTTTCTATGTAAGAAATGCTGGTGAGTTTTAAGCATGGACTGGTATGATCTTCAGCAGTTTATTGGCCTGGAGAGTAAAAGCAACTGCATAACAACACCTCCAGCATTTGGCTAAGCATTTAACAGATTGCAAACTGAAGCTCAATGTTTCCTGCTAGGCTAGGCAGTGTTCAGATCCCAGAGTGAGGACTTTTCACAATCCGAGAGCCATAATCCATTGATGTAGATAAATATGTATGTGTGTGCTCAAATAAATATATACTTAATTCATATATAAATATATAAATATAGCACAGTATATATACTATACTGTGCTATAGTGTTTATAGTTTGTAGTGAAACAGTGTAAACTATCTGTTATCTCTCTGTATTGTATCTAGTTTGTAAGTGCTGGCTAAATAAAATGCAGATCACAGTATTTTGCACAGTTAAATAACACCATTCATGCCATAAGACGTGAACATACATTTATTCAAAAGCCGGCACAAGAAGAGATAGAACATTAGAAAGCCAAACTTTAGTAATTATTTTATATTAAGCAGATATATACCAGTGAATGCCAATGTGATGAGAAAACTGAACTTCAGTGATTGACTTAGATTTTGAGTAAAGCAGATAGAAGGAGTGGGATATGATTTGGGCCAGTGGTAGGCTGCGCTTACCATACAGTGAGAACAAAACTTTCCACTTGAGTGGAAGCTAAGGAGAGAAATGTACAGGAAAAGAAAGAAATAAAGTAAGACCCATGAAAGGCTCTGAAACTGAGGGATAAACTGAATGGAAGAATTAGAGTAGAGGATCTCGTGAGTATTTGATGACAATCACATGATCTTTGCTGCTTCCTTGTCAATAAGTTGAAGAGGAGTTGGAATTTTGACAAATAAGTATATTTCAATGGTTGTATGGGGAAAGCTTTACACTATACTGGTTGCTTTAATGTGAGGAGAATAATTGGTGATAGTTCTTTTATGATTGTCATGGGTGGCAGTTATACTTACCATCTTAGCATTGAAGAGAATGGGAGAGAGAAAAGAGGTTGGAGAATGAGTGGTTTATAGAGGAAAAAAGGTTTTACCGGTAATGAAGTGAGGGAATTCTATAAGACTGGATCAAACCAGCACTCTACTCTGGCCAGTAGCCTGTATCAGCTGAAGAATGTTTTGGAAACAGCAATATACAGCTTCAGAAGTAAAACACCAATAGGACAAATATTTTCCTTGCTCCCAATGTCTGTTGGGGTTCTTTTTCTGAAACTTGGAAAACTTTAAGGAAAAAAAGGTTTTCTTTGAAACATCCAATCTGCTTTAAACCCTATTATGTTCTTAATCTTCATGTTATTTTAAGCCAATAAATTTGGGGGGAAGCGGTTGTGCTACAAATCTCCCAGTTTAAAATATAGTCTTTTAAAATTGCACTAATTTTCCTTTGTCTTTGTAGAGGGAGGGAAGATGCATTCAGGTTCATAATTTATCCTGCCACCTTCTATTTTGCATCCCACCCTTATGCATCTCTTCTCTAAACTGTTCCAAGTCCGTTCAATGTTTTTGGGTGCCAAAACCTTCCATCTTAATCTCCTCCTTTTTCTCTGAACTCTTTGTTTTCCAAAATTTTTTGACCTACAGTGACCAGAGTTGAATACAATATTCCAGATCATAGTGAACCATCACTTTATATTAACGGAATTCTAGTTTTCTTTCATTTGCCTTTTGCAACCTAATACTCACTTGGTTTCTTTAACTGCCAGTACACGTTGCACCATGTTTTCCGTTGAACTACCCATGAAGAGTCCTAGGTCTTTTATCTTAGTTTTTACAGTTTTGCCAGGAACCAGAATTGCATAGATGTAATCCTTTTATTCCATCCACAAACATTTCTGAGCATTGAATCTAGTTGTATTTTACTTTTTAAAGCTGATCTATGAAAGACTTCAGTCCTCTCTGCTTTTAAATAACTTCAACATGCAGAAGGATTGTGACATTGCTTTATTGTTACCATACAATAAAAAGTGTTTTAAAGCTTCATTTTTAAAGAAGTACTTTGCAACTGTTGCTTATAGCAACCCCATGAGATTAGATTAGAAAGAATGATTGTATCCCATAAAATAATCTTGGTTTTCACTTATTCCTTATGTGATAGTGTTGTCAGTATGCCACAATAGTAGCAGACAGCATTTGAAGAGAGGAGACCATGCTGTCAGAGTAGTGTTGAGAAAGCTGAGGAACTGCTGAACGCAAGGCAGAAGGGTATAGTGAGTACTGTATTTCCACCACCATTATACAGTTCACACACACATGACTTTATTATCTTAATCACCATTTTAAGTTCATGCTTTGGCAGGACCTCTCCAGTTCTTGGGGAGAAAGGGAAAGAGAAATGAGCTGGTTCCCTGTTGTTTTCTGAAGGATGTACAAGCTTCAACAGCCAAATTATTATTTATTCACTGATTTTTATAATACCACCATGACCAGATTCGCACAAACACCACAAGAAAATTGGCATTATACTTCTATTTTACACATGCCACATGTTGTCCAGTCTTTTCAGTAGTTTTTCATATTTGTCAATCTTTTTCTGCATTTTCAACTGAACATTGTCATCTGATTTTCTAAACATACTTCATTGCCAGGAACATCTGAAAAATCCATAATACTTTCAAATTCCCTTACTCTGGACAAGTTTCTCTGCCCCACAATGTTGTCACCTGTTTGTAGGCTGTATTTGCAGAAACTGGTGCTGTGTACTACCAACTTGTCATGTTATGCTTCAGCTGACTTCATGGTCCACAAACACCTCTGCTGGCTACATCTTTCCTGCCTTTTGTCTTTGCTTTATTACATGTGATGTGAATAACCTTTTCCTGTGAGGCTGATACTAAACTTTATTGTCAGCTCTCCTTTATGGAGATGCTTAAAATTTGACAAATTATTTTTGTGACATTTCCTTTTTTCCATCTATTTCTGCCTCTTATTTCTTTGTTCTTATGTGTATAGCAGGTTACTCTTAATAAGAATATTTAGGTTTTTAAGGCCCATAATCCCATTATCTTTTTCTTGAGGTTCTTGTGAAGTTTGCCTTCAACATATGCTCGTGGCTTTGTGATGTTTTGCCATGTTCTCTGTCCATTTCTTCCATCCTTTCTCTCAGTGGGAAGCTTGACCTCATTCAACTCCTCAGTACACTATGAAGCACTGATTTCTTCCTCTTTGCCCAGCACAGACTTCCTTTAGATAAAATGTTGTCTGATCTGTTTCTGCATGAAAATAATTAGTATTCGTTACATTGTCAGTCCATCTGGACAATGCTGCTTAAAATCTAAGTGGTGTTAATAATGTTGTTATTCTCTGTCCTTCTGGTGTATATCATTAAACTGCAGGTTTAAAGTGTACATTCCATGTTGAAAATTATATACTTTTTTTTTTTTCAGGGGGTTGATAAATTAACCTGTATCTAAATAATGTGCTTAAAAACCATTTAAATGGAATATTGAATTTCTTAAGTATTAAACATTGGCAGTTTCAATTGAGTAAGATTTTGCATGATGAAGCTCTGAGTTAGCGCTTCCAGGAAAAGTAAAAGAAAAGGCTTTCTGTTTAGAGTCTAATGCTGATGTCATGACTTTGCATTGCCTCGATAGTTCTGCTGAACAACTGTTTTGGGATGACATTTTAAGACAGTAGGAGCTGTCAGCTCTGCTGATGGCTACTGCTTCTGTAGCAGAGCTGGCAAGGAGACTATGTGCTTGCACTGCACCGCAGCCTCCCTGTCTCTTGAGTTTGGTGTAATAGCCTAAACCACTGAGGAGAATGAGTTTGCATTGGAAGCTGAAGTGGTTGAGGAACGAGCAGGCGTTCTGTGATGGTGGGAGCAGGAGGAGGCAGAGCCAGTCGCCAAAATGCTGTTTCATTCCAGTGCAGTTGGATTTACCAGCGAGCATCAGGGTATTGCTGAGAGGGTTTTGTCATACTGCTCTGTCTGACTTCTCAATTGGTGCAGAAGTCAGTTGGATAAAACTAGCAATTCCTGTTGTATGAAGTCAATTAGTAGGCAATGCATTGTCTGCCAAGTGCCTCTTGGGAAGATGCCTTCAGTAACAGGACTGCTTATCTCCAAATAGCTGCCAGTGAAAATGGAAGGAGAATAAAGCCTGCGGTGGTCCTCTCTTTTTCCCTTCTGGCATGATAAAGCTCAAAGCAAAATTAAGTAGTCAGCATCTCAGTAAATGTAATTCTTAATCTTTATTGACTTAGTACAATTGTATCTGTACCAGTTACACCCTTTCTGAAAAATTAATTCTCCTCTTTATTATCTAAATAAACTCACTACAGCTAAATAAGAATACCTAAGCTTTTCTTTTCAGGGTCTGTCTGATCAATGTGTTATTACTTGAGAAAGAAATACTTCATATTCCATATATATTTTAAAAAACAAAGTGATTGGTTGAGCACCGAGACTCCCCCAGTTTTAGTGCACTTACTAATCCTGCAGGAAGCACAGAATTAAAAAGGTGCACAGATGCACCTTTACCATTGGGCCAAATGAAAAAGTTTCATACAATGAGTGACCTGCAGAAAACATTTACTGGCTGGATGGATGAGCCCACAGGGTTATGGTGAATGGAGTTAAATCCAGTTGGTGGCAGGTCACAAGTGGTGTGCCCCAGGGCTCAGTATTGGGGCCAATTCTGTTTAATATCTTTATCAACGATCTGGATGAGGGGATCGAGTGCACCCTCAGCAAGTTTGCCCATGACACCAAGTTAGGCGGGAGTGTTGTTCTGCTCAAGGGTAGGAAGGCTCTACAGAGGGGTCTGAACAGGCTGGATCGATGGGCTGAGGCCAATTGTATGAAGTTCAACAAGGCCGAGTGCCAGGTCCTGCACTTGGGTCACAGCAACCCCATGCAGCGCTACAGGCTTGGGGAAGAGTGGCTGGAAAGCTGCCCAGCAGTGAAAGACCTGGGGGTGCTGGTCGACAGCCGGCTGAATATGAGCCAGCAGTGTGCCCAGGTGGCCAAGAAGGCCAACAGCATCCTGGCCTGTATCAGAAATAGTGTGGCCAGCAGGAGCAGGGAGGTGGTTGTTCCCCTGTACTCAGCACTGGTGAGGCCGCACCTCGAGTCCTGGGTTCAGTTTTGGGCCCCTCACTACAGGAAAGACATGGAGGTGCTGGAGCGTGTCCAGAGAAGGGCAACCAAGTTGGTGAGGGGCCTGGAGCACAAGTCTTATGAGGAGCGGCTGAGGGAACTGGGGCTGTTTAGTCTGGAGAAAAGGAGGCTGAGGGGAACAGGCTGCCCAGGGAAGTGGTTGAGTCACCATCCCTGGAGGTATTCAAAAAATGTGTAGACAAGGCACTTCAGGACATCCTTTAGTGGACTGGATGATCTTAAAAGTCTTTTCCAACCCAAATGATTCTATGATTCTATGATTTTGGGAACTTTAAAAAATTTCCCATAGTCCTATTATATTAATGTCTGTATTGTAAATGTTGTCAGGCAAAATAAATTGCCCATAAATGTTACATGCTAATAGTCTTCAAACTTTTGTTGTTTAGTGTGCCTTACTTTATCCTTTTTCCATTGGCTTAAGCAAAGCATGATACATTATTCATTCATTAGAAACATCATGATTCGAGTTGATTTAGATTTTGTTGTTTAAACCTCTCCCCTTTTCCAGAAATTTTTATGGGATGCTCTTTCATTGGCATGTTCATTCTATTGAGCTTAACCAACTCCAGTAGTCTAATGCACCTAGTGATTTCCTCCTTTGTCATACAGCTCATATATTAAAGGCGTTAAAGGTCATTCTTAAGTTTCAAAACTATTACTTTAATTGGTTTTAGAAAGTATAGCCTTTCTAATGGTGATAGCATTTATCAGCCTCTATGCAGGCATTCCTTCCACATTTTAGTTTTTCTGCACCATTAATCTCTTTTCACTTGGTTGCATTTTAGAATTCACCTTCTGCGTGAAAATTCTTTGAATGATCGGCAGAAATAACTCTGGTTCCCTTCAAATAGAGACTTTTTGGCACGTGTTCAAACAGACTATCAGAAACCTTACAAACAGTGACCCAGCAGCAATTCTATTAATTGTACTGGTACCTTCTCTCAGAATGGTGTGAGTAAGTGACAGGCTCTTATTTCAAAAGAAGAGGCCAAGAAGCCATTAATGAGCTAGACTACCTTGTGAAAATGCTGCTCTTACATTCTTCTGATTTTTCTCTTCTCTTCTATGTCTTGAACTACCAATCAAAGTGGTTCTAAAACCTCTTTCCTTACTGTAGTATTATGAATAAAAGAAAATAAATGCAATAAGTGTTTCCAGGGTGGGGGGGATGCAGAACTACCTGCTCTGATGACCACAGCTTTGTATAAATGATTATTTAAGCAAACAAGCATGGAATTAAGTTGATTTTTGTTTATATTAAAACCATTTAAGTAATCAAAGCAAGGACTTAATTACATTTGCTTCTTTTTTAGGATAACAGTAACTACAATGGTGTTTTGGTGAGGAGGAAGGTTTGCTGGATGGGCAACAGTTGTATAAATAATTTTAGTCTTTGTAAGGGGCAGAAAAGACCCTAAACCCCACAATACATGAAATGAAAAAACCATATAGGAGCTAGGAATTTTAACAGTTCACCTTCATAATCCAGTGTAGTGAAAAGTCACTGACTTCCTAATTACTATGACCTTCAATAAAAAGTTGTCCTTTCTTATGAATGGAGTTTTCTAATGTTTGATTGCTAAAACTAGAAGCTGTACAATTGTTTCATGATAACTTTATTTACATTTCCCATGAGTTTCCTGATCTGTCTCCTCAGTATTGTCTCGTCATACCTTCCTGATTTCTACTATTTTTCTTCATGTTTTCATCTTCCTCCATCTAATTCTCCCTTATACTTTGTTTTCATAAGTCTGTTGATTAATGATTGTGTATTATGCCAAGCACTCAACTACATCTTTGTGAGCTGTGTGATACTAAGCAGGATTAAAAGCTCCTGAGATTGCTTCTCACAGTAACACTCAAATTATATTAACAGAGAAGGGGGGAAAAAAATGAAAGGGAAAGGAGAGAAAGGGGAAAAAGAAGAAGGAAAAGAGGGGAAAGGAAATGAGATCTGACAGAATTGAACTTGACAGATGGAATTAACCAAGACAGAGTGACGAGCGACCTGATCACACTGCAGACACTGGGGAAGTGCTCTGCGTAAATGCAGAATTCTGTCTGAGAACTGGGAGCTCTGTGTATATATCATTTCCAAGCTAAGTTTGGCATGTGTACAGTTTCACCATTTTTGTTGTCTTTTAAAATTCATCCTTAGCTAAAAGTCCGAAGTATAGCCTTAAATAAATAGCTATTGAACAGAGAGACTTTTACATTGAGATGCAAAGATGCTTCTAAGGATGACCCTTTACAGAGAAAAGTCACTTGGAAAGGGTTTAGGCACATTTACTGAAGACAGTTCAAAGACTCACATAGAAGGAAAACTGAAACGTCGGAGATAAGGCAGCTTTCTCTATTTTTAGCAGCTCAAAGTGTGATTCAGCTATCTACAGTAGCCTGACAGAAATGAGAGCAAACCCTGCATCTTTGCAGCTTGAAAGGAATGGGTCGGAATGCTGAGGGGAGGATGCAATAGGTTACGAGACATTAAATCGATGATTGCTTTCCAGTGTCTGCATTTGTTTCGGCTTTCTAGTTTAACTCAAAACATTGGTCTTTTTAGGACTTATACAGAATGTTAGCTCATAAATATAATTTACTTCTGAAACAGTTATGCTGTCAGCCAGAAGTCTTGCACATCCAGTGAAGTTCTGGAAAGGTTTTGCCAAGTTGGTTTCTATATATACATATGTATAGATAGTCATTGGTCTTGTTTCACTATGTATTGTTAAGATTTTTAGTAGGTTGCAAGAATCCTCTATAACAGTATCTATCTTTTTCCAGAAAATATACTAACCTTCCCGTGCTAAATAGATACATCTCTTTGGTCTCACTATAAAATGTTTCACAGTCATTTAATTATTCTTATGGCTCTTTTTGAAACTGTTCTGATTTATCAAAATCTTTTCTTAATTCCTGACGTAACAAATGCATACAATACTGCCAGTGTATGCAGGTATCAAGTGAAAAGATGATGTCTACTTATGGATAAAAAAATTAATTATTATATTATTCAGTTGCTTCTGAATACTGATACATACTTTGGTCAGTAGGAAGCTAGAAAAATGTGCCAGTTTTTGAATTTTCAGAAATTGCTAGATTGAGATAAATTGCATTAAAAGATACATAAGTACCTTGTGGAGACATTACCATCTTCTAAATGCCCCTTTGACAAAATCACATGATCTGACTAACATTTTCTCAGCTCTTAATCTAACATCCTAAACTTTTGAGCAACTTCATATAGCTGCCATGTTTTTAAAATTAACTTTTCTCATACATGCTTCTCTTCAACTGTACTTCCTGTGTACTTTTCTTCAAATCTTTTCTTATCTTCTTCCCTTCCCAAAGGTTTTTAAGACCAATGTGTTTTTAAGACCAATCCTGACTAATGGATTGGACTTGATATTCAAAATTTTACCACTGGACTGGGGAGGCATTCAGATTGTTCAGTGAAATATAGCACTTATGCTTCTGTTTTGCTTAAAATTTACTGCATCTTAATGTCCAGAAGCTTATATCAGAGTACCTGATTGTTAGATGCATTATTATTAGTTATAATGTATTAGTTATAAGCTTATCTTTTTCCTAGAAGTTTGTTCAAAAGAATCACAGGAGTATGGCTTTAGATATGGAGGAGGACCAAAAAAAGTTTCCTAATGAAATGGAAATATCTGGTGCAAAACATCTGACATGAAACTAAAATTTAGTATCAATATACACTGTGACTGCATTTTTCCACATTCTGCAGCACCTAATTTTAAAGGCGATCCCTGGTCGTGTTTAGGCTGTTAATGCAAATATGGCTATTAAAATGATTTGAAAGTCTTTGCATGAAAATAAACCTAATACTACTCCACATTTTTACTAGAAAGGTTTTATGACTTGCCACTCCCTGTTGTAAGTGACACTCGCTTTAGACTGTCATCTGTGGCATCAGTGATGTGAATACAGTTCTCTCTATATACTTTTCTTTGATTGTGGGAAGGTCATTAGTTCTTAGCAAAGCCAGTTTTTATGCCCATTGCAGTATAAAACAAAATGGTTTGTTTGCTTTATCAAAAATGTAGAAATTTGCTAAAATCTTAACATCATTCATATGATATATGCATGTAAGCACACAATAATTACATGTGAATAACGAAAAATGCATTGAATAAATGTGAAACAAATTATAATTGGGTAAAGGAATCTATTGAGGTATTGATTTCTTTACCTTAATATATTTAATTTGCCGATGCAGATTTCACTGAATTACATTTAACTTATCTTGGGGATTCCTGCCTTAATATTTCTCAGGCAAAACTTAAAATATATTCCATTTGACTGCCTCAGAAATAGATGGGTTTACTAATTTGATAGCTAATCCTGTCTGCTTAGCACACACGAGAGAAATGATTTGTCATGCTTTTACTCAAATATCTTCCTAATCTGAAAATTACTGGTAAATCATATGCCTTTATGCTTTACAAAAAAAAAACCAAAACCACAACTTTCTTATTTAGTTGTCAGACATTTTTGTAGGTAGAATATTTAATCTGTTCTTTATCAGCATGTGTTCTATGCTGCCATTGTTCACATCTTCGACTTTCTTCATACCCTTGTGTCCTATCTTAAAAACTAATTAAATTCAGAGGACAGAGGATAATTTCAACAGTCAACAGGACATAGAGACACAGAACACAACTGGACAAGAAACGTGAAAACAGTGCTGGTTTCCAGAGACACTGGAAGTGGGTGCTGGCCAGAATGAACACCATTCCACTTCTGGGTGTTTTGTGCAAGTTTCTGGTGGGTATTGAAGTAGAGGCGACACCTTGAGGGACCTCTTTGACTCTGCCAAGGGAAGGAATATAACTCAAGAATGGAATAAATGAAAATTATGGGGAAAAGCATGAAGGGAAGCTGGAGAAGGCCCATCTAGCTCTTCCAGAAAAACCCTCATAGATCTCTGACAGCTGTGCCACGCTCCAAAGGTGTTGTTACTCTTAGATTTTATTTTCACATATGGCTCTTCACTACTGATAACTTTTTCTCAGCAATAATGTGTGAATTTACTGTAAAGAAACTATGGATCCTGACTTTTCACTATTTTGTGTTTCATCATCCATGGAATGCTTTCTTCATTATTTACATGTTGTTAAATACATAGTCCAGCAAGCAGCAACCACTTGTGAAAAGTATTCTCAGTTAAAAAAACTTCATTTAGATTTTTATGGCAAGTTTATGGTCTAAGTTCATGTATTGTTTAACAGGTAGCAAGGACTCCTGCCACACTGCCAGTCTTGCACAACACTGGGATTCTCAAGCTAGTGTTTCTGCTCAGTGAGAACAGGTTGACAAGTCACTGCTTGTGATAAGCCAAGAGTATAGCAGGATTACATCTATTTTTTTTGTGAATTTAATACAATTGTTCTGAATAGCTCAAGTAGTTTTTGTAGTATAACAACCCTCATCAAAAATGGGCTAATTAGAGAGGCTTTAACTTGACTCTAGGTAACTCAGGCTAATTGCACTGCTGCTGCACTCTGACAGATGCCAAAGTACTGAGCAAATAATTCTTTAAGCAGTGGTGCATTTTGCCTACACCCTGAATCTGTAATAATTAAGGAACGTAAAGCCTATCATCATTAATGGTGCTGTAGGGTTGAGAGCATGGGATGGCCCCTTCTGTGATGAAAAATTAAACAAGTGCAGGTTTGGGACTTGCTTTTGAGTAAATGCGATGAATTGTTTAATAGCTTTAGAATGACAATTCTTTTTACTTTTTTGATGTAATGCAGACTAAGGAGTCATCTGTCATTTACAATCAATCCCCTGAGGAAATATTTGATAGAACAATTAGACTGGGTGTTAACAGTTTGGCAAGCTTTAGGGCAACAATGACAGTGATTCTTTATATGCAAATATTTAGGAAACTGTCAACCAGATTTATTAATACACAGAATTAGAGCCTGAAATTCTAAAGTGCAAGTAATACAGTTGTTCAAAATACATCCTTTGTTTTGTTAGACATGGATGATATCACAGATTTCAACAGAATTCTGCTGCCGAAGTTAGAAGCGACATTTAGTGGATATAAGCACTCTGGAGGTGCAGTTGTTGAGAAAGAAAAAAAGGTACTTTGTTTAATAGCCTCAAGGATTCCTGTAGCAAAGGGAGACCATTACTGTTTCCTGATTTTAAAAACAAACAAACAAAAAAACCCAAACCTGGCAGATGTTGCATATGATAAGAGATGTGTTGGCTGTGTATTGCAGTTCTTCAGATTCAGGAGCTGCGCTGAATCCCATCACTGAAATCTATTTTCTGTTTTCTGACAGCTGTTTTTGCCATTTACTTTAAAAGCAGATGGGGAAAATGCAAAGAAGAGCTGTCAATTTTATTACCATGTATAATCAGCATCTGTGCAATACATCAGACTCATTGCACAGCTTACACTTTCTTCTCTGTAGTAAAAATTCTTTGGGGATTTCTTGACAAGCTTCTTGCAGACTTTTTGTAAATGAGTAGATGCTGGAATTGAAAGTATAGATTAATTAACTGCTAAAGCCACTATTGTATTGACCAAATTTACTTAATCAAGATGTTATGTTCTGATTGGTTTAATTACAAAATATATGGCTAATTTGCTGCTCCGTATTCAAATTCTTGTTTTCTTACTTTTTTTTTAGATACATGTCTGACCCCTTAACATGCATTTAGGTGCAGCACATCTCTCTGCAGTATTTTTTACCTTTCTCTACTGAGCAGGCTTAGTATATTGTACCCCATCTGCATGATTTAAAATAAAAATGACTCTGTAGAGAACAGGGTGTTCTTCATCCCCACTCTGCCCTCTTTCCTGGTGCAGGAGTCTTTCATAGAAATGACTTTTTATAGTGGGAAAATAAGCTAGTTTAAAAGTGTCAGTATAAATAAGCATGTTGTCTGTCTCTGTAAGTGCGGAAGTAGTAATCAGTAATGGTGTGCTGCAGGCTTATAGTAGAGAACAGCATCCTCCTGGAAAGTGTCAAGTGATTTACATGTCACAGGGCTCTCTGGGGACAGGGTGGGAAGAATCTGTCTACTGGCTGGGGACCTACTTTGATTTGATTTCATTAGGTTGGAAGTCACAACTGCAGAAGCACCTTTGTTTCTTAGAATAGTAGATGGTTGTATGCTACAGTGTCTGCAGTGATAAGAAGTGGGGAAAGATTTAGAAAAAGAAATGTTCACAGTACATTTCATAGATAGGAGAGATTAGGGAATAGTCTTCAAAAAGGGTTCCAAGCAGTTTGGCAGTGTTAAAAGACAGTAAAACACTTATGTATTGATGCAGGACTTCTTTGAAGTGAAACACTAAAAGGAGCAGGAGACTTAATACTAAGAGCATTAATTAGTGTTTATGTGGTGATGGGCAGAGTACTTCTTATACATGAGGCAGTGCAAGCTTTGATGAAGCATGTACTTAACTGTCTTCCTCCATTATCTTATCTTATTAAATATGCTACTAAAATTGACTGTGGCTTTTGAAAAAGAAACCACCAAGGCACTGTTTATGATACATAGATGATCATTTATAAAAAAGAATGACTTCTGGGATGACTTTGAAGGGAGATGTTGTGCACAAAATTTAATACAAGTTCCATGGAAAAATACTGATATTAGCTTTTTGTTCTTCTGTAATATAATGGTACTTCTGGCCATGTCATTTGCGAGCACTTAATAGCTGATTTTTTCAGTAATAGATAACTACAACCTGTCCTATTCCAGAATTAAAAATGTTTCATTTAATATGAGGAATTAATATAAAGGAGTTTTTAATTACTATGGGTTTTATCAGTAGAATGCAAATTTCCTTTAGATATTAGACTATCTGTGCTTTGTGACCCTGGAATATATCTAATTAGATTTTCTCTGGAATAGTGGATGCAAATTTGCACTCTGTGAAATTCAGCTGATTCTGGGAAGATAAAGCAGAAGATTACAGGATAACAAAGCTTGAAAATATGATTTTGATTTACTTTCTTTACAGACAAAGTGAGGTATAAAAGATTTGTCTTCTTTATTTATATAATCTTATTTTTCCTAATTTTATACTAATCTCATTTTCTAAAATGTGATGTGCTTTAGCGCATACACTTTGGCGTGAGTTAAGAAAGCACATACATAGATGATCCTACTATAAAAAAATCCCTTATCCAGACAAGCTTGTAAATTTATCCCAGCACTGCACTGTCTGTCTATTAGACTATAAATTTCTCACTAAAAGGAAATGTTAGGTAAACTTGATGTGGAGTTCATTTTATATATCCACCAGTGAATTGGTAGTTCGCTCTGTTAGAACTGCTAGAAAATTAGCTTTCAGAAATATACTGTAGTAGGACTTCTTCAGGTTTTGGAACCATATAATTTGTAGACAAATTGGACAGCAGTAAAGTAAATCTGCTACTCCATCTTCTCATAAAGAATGACATACATGTATCCTGTAAGGTACTTCAGTTTATAGAACTAATATATTTTTAAATTAAAAGAGGAAACTGGAAAATACCTGGTGTCTTAATTTAATGCTAAACCTTGTCTTTCTCAAGTTACATTCCATATTGTGTCTAGTTAAGAGCATTCTGTGTTTAAAGATAGGTGAACGTAGACTGGAGCCCCTCCAGCTCTAGGTTACAAATCTCTACATCATGGGCTAATAAGCAGCATTTATATATGAGGCTTGTGGCAGCCTCATGTGGGAGCTTTGCCACTGCAATATCTGTCTTTCCCATACACACAGAGGCATTTTCACACAGAGGCATTTTTCCCCAGTCTCTCTCTCTCCAGCAATTCAAGTCCTCCTCTGTAATATGGCCTAATCCTTCCCTGTCCTTTTTACCCTCCTCCCCTTTCCAGTCCTCTGCATATGCCCTATGTGTTTCCCTGTGCAAGATATTATTTGGCTGGTTTTCAAAGCTACGCATCTGATAAATGTCTGGTCATGCTATCCCTGGTGGTTAGGCAGTCGGTTGCTGCCAAATAGAGTGTGTAACAGGAATGGATGGATGGCTACCATTCCCTTCATGGCTGGGTTAATTTGGTTTCTCAAGTCCTTCCCATTGCTAAAATAAGGAAATTTTTAGAAATTTATTATCTGAAGGTTTTACCTTGCTTTGACCTAGCCAGCTGAGTAGAAAAGTATCTAGATGATAAGCATGCGTAATCTTTATTTTCCGGGAAAACTAAGCTAAAAATTTAGTGGAAGAACAGAAAATACTTGGGTTTGGTTTAACTTGGTGTTGACCTTTAACTTAAGCAAGTTTTTACGTATTCAATGTTTGCCTTCTGCATCTACTCAAGTGTATTGGAGAAGAGTGACCTTGTTCCTTTATAGCCTAGTCAGTACTCCTTGTCTGATGCAAAATGTGTTTCATGGGTCCAAAAGGCTCAGCCAAGGTGAAGAAAGTGTGTGAAAGAATATCGTGTTTATGGAAAAAGTTAACAGTCTTGTGCCATGGAAATCCCTGCAGTGTTTAAAATATACCTGAAAACTGTAGCAAGGTGGCAACATTTTCCTAGTTAAGGACTTTTTTAAAACATGGACCCTGTCTAACACAGCTCTGATGGAGATTTCTGTGTGTCAGGAAGATTTTTTTAAGGCTTTTTTTTTCTTGGCTTCTTTATAAGCCATTCAAGAACATATTCTGCTAAGGTAAAGCATAGTAAGACTTAAGAGATTTTGAGTATTAAATTTATAAATAACTTCATCTGAACAAAACTTCACCAAGGCAACAAAAAAATCCTTCTTCAGTTCAGCTATACAGTGATCTCTGGAGAAACTTTACAAAAACAGGCAATTGTTGTAAGAATAGTTTCTTGGAAAAGCTTACTTAAAGTGAGTATATGAGCTCATTAGTCACGTTGCACACACAGAGACTCATATGTGTCTTTATCAGAGTAAAAGTGAAACAGAAGAGTGTTAATAGGACAAGGGTAAAAGGGAAAATATAGCTAATATTCCTGCATCTAGATTTAAAAAGGCTTTTTGACCTTAGATTCTGAGTCAATGTCCAAGTAATTTAAAGTAGTGGAGTAAATTTTACAGAATTTTGATTCTTTATACAAAATAGATTTTTGGGATTGTCTTTACATACATAGATCATAGTAAGCGTTGATACCTGTGCATGAAAGAGGGAAATAGAAAGCTTATTAGATAAGCATGGTATGTAGTTTGAATAATACTGCCTTTTCCTGTTGTACTTTTTAGTATAAATACTTTCATTCCTTATGTCTACCATAACCATGAAATACGCTGGTGTGCGAAGAAGTAGTTTCTATTTTAAATGTGCTTATTGCTGAATCTGTTTTGACTTGTTGGCAAGTGGGCCATAGGTCTTTATCAGCATAGATTTCCCATATGCAAAGCTCTGGAAGTTAAAAAAATTCTTGGAAAACTGTTTCCATCAGCAAATTCACACTTTGCAGTATGGCAAGTTTCAGTCACAGTCACTGTACACACAAAGCAAATGTGGCCAGTAACATAAACTACAATTTTAGACTAAAATACTTGTTTAAAGAATTTAGAGGTGTAGCTGTGCAATCCTAGTATTATATCTTAAAGAAAATGTTTTACGTACTGTATCCAAAGAAATCATGTGCGCTTGTCTAAAAATCTGGTGTTTACCTTACTGCAGGTAGCGACATATGTTATTTGTTCTGTAGGAACATTCCTCTCTCCTTTCCTACGGTTTGCGTATTTCAGTGATTAACTTACAGAAGTCTTTAGACATTTCTAAATAAAATTTATTATAAAAATTGCTGTATGTGAATAATACATAGGGAGTCAATTAACACTAACTCAAGTTTGAATTTTTTAATGACAGTTCTAGCTTAAATTTTACAAAAACCTTGTGTGCTCTGAAAATAAGTTTTCTTTAGATACAAAATCAAGATTGGGATTTAATTTGCAACATTGTACTCTCTAGGTTAAAAGGTTTGGGTTTACAGACAAAAACTGATTTTTTTGTAATGAAAACTGAAATGACCTTGTTTCTCAAGATAAAAATTATACTGAAAAAGAAAGCAAAAGCAGCCTTCTTTGTTAAAGTCTACCCCTTCTAGTTTGTTATGGCTTTAGATTGCCTTTTGGCTTGGGTTTTGTATTTTTATGTTGTTGCTATTCTTTTGCAGACGGTTAGAACAAAATTCAATCAAGGTCATACCTCCTGGAGCTTTCTCACCATATAAAAAGCTTCGAAGAATGTACGTACCCAATAATTTAGATTTATTTTTTTATTTTCTCATATATATATATATATACATACACATATACACATATATCTATATATAAAAATAAAAAACAAGTCAAGGTCATACAGACGAACTGTAGTCGATGTGTGAGCACTTAAAAAAGTTTGACTGCTGGGAGATTAACTGATGTGGCAGCCTGGTTATTAACACCATATAGCATCTTTGTCACATTAATAATAACTAGTTTTTACCAAGTATTGAAATTATTTAATATGGTTCTTCATAGAAGCAATATGTTACTGTAGTGAACATTCTATAAAAAAAATAAATTAATGGGGATAAGCCACTGTTATTTCAGAATATCTTTGAGGCTGTATAGTCCTATGGCCCTAGCAAACAGAGAATTCTTTATAAAATGTACTTAAGCAATTGGGAAAAGTAAATCTTTGTCATTTTTTTTTCAAGCATTTGAAAGGTCTATTTTTAACCATACATTTTGTTTCAGTGTACTGACAATTTTAGTGGTTTTATATTAAAATGCTTTGGCTATGTCTCACATAAATATTTTAATTTCTCTCTCCCTTCCATGCGTAATTCTAATTACTTATTATTTTAATGTTTGCTATTTTGAAAATAGCTTGAATTAATTGAATCAAATTTAATTTATTTCAGTGACCTGAGCAATAACCAGATCTCTGAAGCAGCTCCAGATGCTTTCCAGGGCTTACGTTCACTCAATTCACTGTAGGTATCTGTTTGACCTGTAAAAACAGAAGCAAATTTCTCATATTCTTATAGTGAAATTATTTTGGATTTTTGGCTCCTTCCAGAATTTTCATACAAATTCAATCAATTCTGAAAGTTGTAAATATAATTTCAGAGTGTTAGAGTGATAATTTAATATTGTATCACAGCTGGATATTAAAAATGTATGGTTTTTTTATAAATATGTTCATGGCAAAGAGTTGAACAAAATCAAACATTTCTTTTATTCCCCAGTTAGTTGTTCTTAAAAACAGCAAATCCACTTACCAAGGTCCCTTGGTAAGGCTGTTAACAGTGAGGTGCTGATTCTGCTGAGAGCTCTTTGGGCAACACACCTTTTGGGAAAATGTGTGATCCTGCTACCTCACAGGACCACAAGGATCTTGCAAGTATCAAGTTGCTGCTGTTAAATTCTCTTCAGGAAAATGGAAACTTCTTTAAAGTCAAAATCACATAGTATATGCCTTTCATAATGGCGGCTTTGTTTGCTTTATTATTTCCTGGTACAGTGTCCTCTATGGCAATAAAATTACAGAACTTCCAAAGGGCCTATTTGAAGGACTCTTTTCTCTGCAATTGCTGTGAGTATTTTTATAATATTTATTCTATTTTGGGATAACTCAGAGGGTAAACATGATGAGAGATTTATGCCTGGAGAAGAACTGGCAGGAAATTCCGTCTGTAAGATCAGAGGATAATAAAAATAAACTATGTTAAAGCCAAAGGAGTCAAGACTGTTGTAGGCAAGCTTGCCATTCATCCACAAATTTGATCATATCTCAGCTAATGTCTCAGCCTAAAATGATTAAAATGAAACTATTCTTTTGTGTGGAATTTATAAAGATAAAACACATAAGATAGGATACTGTCTTGCCCTGTAAACAGCATATAGTTTGTATAAAGTTGTGTGGAACCATCGAAGGAATATTTGTATGTTTTATAAAGAGAAAATATGAAGTGGAAATGCTATGTAATTTTATTTCTAGTTGTACCCATGTAAGAACAGAGTTGCAGTACAGTTTCATTGATGACTTTTAATGTTTTCTGACATGGTGATATGTTTATCAAATATTGTCAATATTTAGCATAAGAGGCTGTGCACTAGTTGTACTGTGTAAAAGAATTTTGTGAAATAGGCCATAAAACAACAGTGGTGGTTTTGGAAGAAATTGTCCCAGAATAACTAACTAGATTTAAAGCTTCCTCTTAAAGAATTTAAAACTTCTTCCCATGTGATTAGAAGTATTTAATGTCCAGACTTCATAGTGTAGTGATTGGGAAAATGTCTATTATTAAACAACTCATTGAAGACGGTGAAACAGTAAGTAAAATCAAAGAAAATGCAAGTTCTAGCACCACCTAGAGGTTTACATTTTGATTTATTTTAGTCACAAACTAGTGTAAGGCGGGGGGGGGTGCGCATTCCTATTTTCCCTTAAAAAGATAGTTATAAATAGTAGATAGTTTTAGCTATAAAAATATATTTCAGATTTTGTAAAAAAAAAAGGAAGTGACTTTTCTCTGAACTTCAGTTTATTCTGTATTAAAAATGTGTCCATAGCTTGATATACTTTGCATAGACAATACATTTCAGTCTAAGTAAATTTCTGCTTGTGTGGTGAAACTTTTTATCGGGGCATTGGTTTTCAAATCCACCATTCCATTCCAATTCTGGCTGGAAATGTGAAAAAATAAAAACTATTTTGTTATAAAAATGCATCTAGTTGGATGACATTTTAATTTTTTTCTCTTCAAAAGCATGAAGGAGTTGGTTTAGATTGGCTTGTTTGCTTTAACTTTAGAAGTCTGGGAGGTACAGGGAAGAAAAGGTTCCCTTTGAAGATGGAGAGGAAAAAAGATCCAAGACAGATTTGGATATATTCCATGCCACCAGTTTTTACTACAACTCTGTTAATGCGGCAGCATGCTGATTAGTAACATATAATTAAAAGTGCCACTGCACATCTCTTCCAGCTAATGAACACAGTGTTCAGTTCCTTTTTTTGTTTGTTTATTTATTTGGCAAAAGGAACTGGTTTTCCTTGCAGATACTTGATTTTTTAAGCTTGTTTCTTTGCACAGACAAATACCACACACACGTTCTAATAGCACATACAAGAAATGTGATTTTAGCTGAATAAACCCACACATTTCAACTCCAAGGTGCAAATATTTAGGAATGATATCAGATCACCTAAATAAGATATTTCACGTCACTGAAATGCCTTATGTCACTGTCAATTAATATTTGTTTCTACATCTCTTGTTCAGATTACAAATGCACACAAAGAATTATCTGTGAAAAACGCTGAAGCTGCAGTGACACTGAGCGAATTTTTTTAATTTTGTAATTGCCTTCTATTAAACAGATTATTGAATGCCAACAAGATCAATTGTCTGCGAGTTGATGCCTTTCAAGATCTGCACAACTTGAATCTTCTTTCTTTGTATGACAACAAGCTTCAGACCATTGCAAAAGGCACCTTCTCACCCCTACGTGCAATTCAGACCTTGTATGTATGCTCTTGTTTATGGTTGTCTTTAGTATGACTTCATATCCTACAGTGTACTAAAAATATCGGGAACTGCTGAGACCAAAGGGAAATAATGTGTGAAATTATGATTTTTTTCTTCATGAAAGGCATTTGGCTCAGAACCCGTTTATCTGTGACTGCCATCTGAAGTGGCTGGCGGATTATCTTCATACAAACCCCATTGAGACCAGTGGTGCCCGTTGCACCAGCCCCCGCCGTCTGGCAAACAAAAGGATTGGCCAGATCAAAAGCAAGAAATTCCGCTGCTCAGGTAATTTTCTTAGTTCAGCTGCTATTTTTCTTTTGTTGGCAAAAACAGTGGTTATAGAAGTTCTAATGAAGGCAGCTGGCTCTATGGAATTGCTAAACATTGCAGAATCTTTTTTAGTTCTTTGAAGGGGGGGAAATCATGAAAGTCATAGAGTATTGGATCATGGAACATTACTATAGTTAACACATTTGGCACTATTTCTGAGTATCATTGAATCTAACAAAAGAAATGCAATATATAATACTTAAGAATGAAATGCTAAAGTTATTCACTACAAGTATCACCAACATAAATCATTTTGTAAAATTTCCGCAAGGCTCTGGAGTATGTGAAAGATCTAAAAATTTCTAGCGAAATATGGAAACATGACATATTCATTCTATACAGGGAGCTTACCTCATACTGAAATTTACTGTTTTCTTTTTTCTAATCTTACTCCATTTCCTACTTACATTTCTCTAAAACCTAACTTTTGTCATATGGTATCCAGCTGTTCCAGGTGCATTTCACATTCTACAGTTTATTCAGTCTCAAGTGCAAATACCAGATGAGAACTGTTTGTTATCCATGTTGCGGCTACATTTATGACTATTCACACTTTGTTGTTTATCAGCTCTCGTTGTGAATACACATTTTTTTCACTTAATTATCTGTAGTTAACTGTAGTCCATACGTAATCTAATAAAACTCATTCTTTGCTTGCTGACATTCAGGTGCATCTTCTATTTTTTTTCTCTTTATTTAGCTAAAGAACAGTATTTCATTCCAGGTAGGTTTGGCTCTGCAGTAAGATTGACTAACTGCAGATACTCTCTCCCTTTCCCCCAAAAAGCAAAGTTTGTTAGAGCTTTTAGGAAACTGATGCATGTGTATTAACATTAGTCAATACCTGTAGCTAGACATAGTTTTCCTTTGTAGATTACTAGTAGTTCTGTTTTCTGAATATGAGAGCTTAGCATGCAGCTCCATTTACTTTTTCTTGTCTCACAAATTTGCACACAACCTACCAAAATTATACCTCTACTTAAATTATTTAGAAGGTTGCACCTGCTAGTTCATATTTCAATTGACACCTTTACTTACCTCGTACGTTGCCTTTCTGCCACTACTGTTTTTAAAATGTAGCTCCTGAGCTGCTTTTAAACACAGGAAACCATACTACCATCAAAGAGCTAGTACAACTTTAAAAAAAATAAATGTTTTACAAATGAACATTTTCTTCCTTTGCTTTCATGCTCTACACTGGCTGCTGCTACTGCTTGCTCACCCTCCTTGTGTTTACGAAATCACAGTGGAATGCTTGGAAAAGAAAGCTGATATTCTTCATTAAAGGCATTCTGTGGTCACACACATACAATGAATCAGAAATGCTTTCCATTAAAGAAAATACAACTTTAGAGTTGGGGTGAAACAGCAGTTTACACACTGCTTTAAGCTACAATACATCTATGATATTTTCACAAAAGAATTACTGATGTTGGCCCTAGCTCTTTGAAATACGTTTCTTTCTTTATTTTACCTTGCTTGTCAGGTGTGTGCACTGATTTCTTAATAGAAAAAAAAACAATGATGCATTTGCATTATGTTCCTAAAAGATTATAAATGATTGATTGGCACAATAAACAAGGGAATAACGAATCTATTGCTGAATTACAGTATGTGATTTGCAAGCAGGGTTTTCTACCATAGTTTAATACCTAGAAAAATATCTACAATAATTTATTATGACACCAGTGCACTTGTTCTTTCAAGTACTACAGGAATATTGTCATTCTGCAGTGATCTTAGTCTTTGTCTTTTAAGCTGATATGTTTAACAGCTCTTCTCCTAATGCTGTGTGATGTATCACTTAAATTTGGAGCAATCATGTGAAGTTCTTCATGCCCTCATACTAATATGCTGGTTTGAATTTGAAGAAAAGGCAAAATGAAATACAAAATAAGGCAGCAATTTGTCAGCATTGGCAGCCGCAAAAATGTGTTTTAAAGCAGCATAAAACAGAGGGGGATTCAATTTCTCAAACCTGTAGTACCACTCAATTCCTTAATGAGTAGAACAGCTGTATTCCTGCCACAGAGTGACTTCTACTCAACCTTGCCAACACAACTTTTGTCTCTGAGTTAGAAGTGTTTTCTTGCCAGCAAATGTCTTCACAGCCTGTTTATAATACGGCCACACATGCAGTTTAGGTTTGTTTATGAACCCTTAAAAAAATGCTATTCCTGGAAAAAAAAAGAAGAAAAAGAATTAAATTAATCACAAAGTGTTACAGACTTGCTTCTTGAAATACAGCTTCTGTGCTTTCTCTTTCTATCATGTTATCAGAGAGACACTGCATAAAATTATTTTAACTGTTGAAGACCTTGTCCCTGAATATTTTAGTTGTTTACTTTAAACTTCTAACAGTGATTTACTCTGGATGCAGGAAAAAAAAAATGTATTTGTAGCCTTGCTTATTGGGTATTTAAAAGTGCTAAAACCACTTCTTTACACTTCAATAAATACTGTAAAAATGTTAGCATTTCTTTAAAAACTTAATATTTTTATATTTAAATATGTCATTGGGAGATCTTGCTCTGCAGACACTAGGAAGTCTTAGTAGAATTTCACTATAGTCATTTGAAGACTAAAGGTTATAGAAGTATTAAATCATTACTCTGAAAAAATTTCATTTGTCTGCTAGGTCATAGAAATATTACATGTAGTTATACCATATGTGTTACTTAGACATTTACAAACACTAGATAACATAATACATGATGACTGTTGGGGGTTTTTTTTCCTCCCCTGAGAAAACTTTTTCCTATGTCTCTTTGGTTTATTAAGGTTTTAAGTGGCATAGCATGTATATATGTTCAAGGGAGCAACTTTTAAAGAATACTTTCAAAATAGTGAAGAATAATGCGTGGGAGGCATTATTATCCCATATGAAATCTGTAACTAACCCCAATCTGTTCTTCATTCTTTAATGCCACTTAAAATGAATTATTCTTTCTCTCTGCTGAAGACAGTACCCCTTAGCAGCATCTTCTAATCAAACTAAAGTTGAGTAGAGAACATGAGAGCTTAGTTCATGTTTTTGTCTTAATTGGGATTACTCTGTCTTTCTTTCCTTCTTGGCTATCTTTACTTTTGCAGGAGTTCACCATTTTGGCTGTAAGTAAAGTTCAGTGTCTGAGCTAAATCACAATGTACCTCCCAGCCCTGATGCACCTTCTACTAGTCTCAGTCTTTTCACCTTTGTCCAAGAAGAACCCACAGGTCCTTTCAGCTTCTCTTTGTTTTCTTTGTCACCCACCCTTGGTTCCTTACTGGATGTTTTCTCCTGATATGTTTAGGACGTTTTCTTTGACTGCCTCTGGGAAATGGTGGACAAAACTTTCAATGTGGTTCATTTTTATTGTACTTTTTATTTAATCTGTGACAGTAATACTGTTACTGTGGCACTGGACATTCAGTAATAAGAATGCCATGTCATGTAAGCAAGTATTAAACTTCAAATGCTTCTGTAACTTATACCTACTCCTTCCTCTTTTCCCTTGCTCTTATCCTTGGCCTAATGGATGCAGTTTTGATAATGTAGCGAGATTTTCTGTTGTGCTTGATCTAACCATGTGGTTGTGAGGTATGAGTAAAACATGGTTCTGTCAAGCACCATGGAACGTCACGCAGCTTTCTACAGCATGGCAAGCTGCTGAGGCTTAAGTCAGGATCACACATATTTTAAATTAAACCTGAAAACAGGGCTTTCAATCTTACGTGTTTGAGATGATGTGGAGTATCAAGACTATAAAAAAAAAATCACAGAGGTTAATGAAGTCCAGTCAACAATACAAATTTGTAACAAGAGAAAGAGAAAAGGTGGCATTCAGGATCTATTTATTCTTGATATAGAGAAAGAAAATAAATTCTAAAAGAATCAGTGGCATTTGTGTGATTAGCTATAACAAGGCTAGATTGGCTGACAACATAATCAGCAGAAAGTACAGCTGTGAAAAGCTCAAGTTAATGTTATCCTGTTATGTGAAGTTGGTCACAGTTTCTTTTTCCAGCATATCTTAAGCCCCTATATTTAACCCTCTCTTGAAGTCCTTGTGTCTGTACAGTATCACAAAGTTTATCATACATTTCCCAAGTTGCCCACCCGTTATCTGCATTGCAGACATCTTTTCAACCTTCTCACAAGAAGCAAATCTTATACTTTATTGACTCAGTATCTGTCTTTTGACTTGACTCTTCCACAGGTACTGAAGATTACAGATCCAAATTAAGTGGAGACTGCTTTGCAGATTTGGCTTGCCCTGAGAAATGCCGCTGTGAAGGGACCACAGTGGACTGCTCCAATCAGAAACTCAACAAAATTCCTGATCACATCCCCCAGTACACAGCAGAGTTGTAAGTTGAACCAATAATAAAGCCTTATTTTCATATGGAAAAACTAACTAAAATTTTCAAATATAAACCCACAGCTTTACTTTTTTGAACAACAAAAATTAAATGTAACAAAAATTAAATGTGCACTTCAAAGGATGAGTTATTAATAAAAATTATTTATGCATCATTTTAGTACCATGTGGCCTTAAAAACTTAGAATAAATAAATAAATAAGGTAACTATTCTAGGTTTCTAGTTCTCCAGTACATGAGCTACCCACTTGGATATTTTTGAAAGGTAGTGGGGTTTATTTTGCTTTTATTTTAACTACAAGAGCAAGTAGGACATCCAGTAACCAGACGTCTGTCTTAAAAAGTGCTACCTAGGTGTTTAATAAAATAGAGCTCATTCTTCTTATGCAAAGCACACATAATGTGTATCAGGCAGGAGACCAGAGGAAGATAAAGCAGACAAACAAGACAGACTTGAGTTAAGAAGATGGGATAATAATATAATGAACAGAGATGAGCAGAAAAGAAGTCACAGTTTATTACTTGCTTAATAAATGCCATATGGGAATGATTTGTAGGTATTACAACTGAAGTGGTCTTCAAGGAGGGGTTGAAAGATAAAATTAAGACAGCTTTACAAGGTTTTCCCATGCGCAAAGCATAGTATGAAAGGGAATGCAGAGATGCTTGAAGGATCAGCAGAAAGGCAGGAGATGAAAGTGACCATCATTGGCAGAGCAAAGGCGGGAGAAAATAGCTGTTTTTCCTAGGAGATTCAGTTTAAAGAACAAGGCAGAATGCTGAGGGACAAAAGAGAGGGACTTTGATTTGATGTAGTAAAGCGGGGACAGAGATGTGGAGACAGAAGTACTGTGATCAAGTTGTGACCCACAGGAGCGAGATGAGCAACAGTATGGCACATCTCTTAAAAGATAATCAGTCCACAGCTGGCATCAAAGCAACAGTACAGCAGTGAAGGTATGAAATAATGAGACCATGGTTAAGAATTTTGAATATCTGCACAGGAAAAGGAATTTGAAACTGAAATATTGTGTAAATAGAGATGGAGATTTTTGTCTGTCTCTGAGCTGGGAGAAGGAGTTGAACTTACTGATGTTTTAATTACAAATCTGAGTAGTAATTCTAGTTGTGCCCAGAATGATGGCAAATTCAACTGAAAAAGTGGCATATGTGGAAAAAGCAAAGCTCAGCTTTTGGCCATGTTCGCACTGTTGATGTATTGTTAATAAAGTAATGCCAGAGAAGAAAAAATTGATACACAGTCTTGGGTAAAGGGAGATAGATTTCAATGGAGAAATGCATTTTATGTTATGCTATAATATCTTGAGATAAAATTACTTGACTTGAAGAATAAAAACTGATAGAATGGGTAATGGGTTAAAGTGCAGGAGGAGATCATAAGGTAATGGTTATAAAAATCATATCTACTGAACCAAGAGATGACAAATGGAGTTGTTGAAGTGACAAGCATGTATTGTCTTGATTCTTAGCAGGATTCATGTTTAATTCTCTTTGCTCTGAAGAAATAATAGTTTAGTATTTTAATTGTTGTTTTTCATATTCATTTATTTACATGTGGAAGATAAACTGACAAGTGTTTTCTTTCTATAATTATGATTCATACATATTAAATTCAGAAGAAACAATTAAATCATCAAGGCTCATCTGCTGTTTATCCTAAACTCTCAAATTTCAGTCAACGAAAAAATTGTGTTTGACGAAAACATAATTCATGTTTCATTACAGCAGTTCTTTCAGAAAACATCCAGTCTTGTTTGAAGATATCAGTGGATTAAAAATCTACCATTTCTCTGAGAGTATTACAGAAGTTAATTAATTATCTTCCTTCACTTCTGTTAAAATCTTTTAAAACGGGAACTTTTACTTCCAGATGGAATCTGCTTCTCTTCAGTTTCCATCATTGCTTCTTTTATATCTTTTGCCATTAAAGAACCCTTTTCTATCCAGTACTTTATCCAAGTAAGATGGTCTTAAACTGTAGCAAAGTTGCTATTCAACCTTCTTCTTGATAAGCTGTACAGATTGTTCTTCAAGTCTTCTGATGTAATAAAAATTTCAACAGCATTGCAAGTATTCTAGAGGGGATAAAGGAATTATTTCTGCCTTTTTTTTTACTTCCTCTAAAAATCCAATTGCTGTAGCTAAATATGTTCTTCTGGTATCTGCCTCACTGATGCAAAAGTTACAGCTCTTTCTCTAGATTCCTCCTGTTATTCCTGGTCTTTGATTCACTGCCTTTGTTGTTCCTCTTGGGACTTCACAGTCTAGTTCTAGGGCCACTCTGTAATTTCCAGTTCACAACATTTACTGGCATATATGAGAAGAGCAGCTAGTTAGCCTTTCTTTTCTTTTACCCACCAAATTTGAGATAAGGATACTTGTTAGCGTCAAATGACATTGATGCTTCTATAACAGTGATGAGGAAAACTAGATTATTTTCTGCAGGGTGTTGTTTGGAGCTGAGACTCAGCTTGGAAACAAAGATCAAAAGTGAGGAAAAGAGTGTTGATTTTGTAGATTGCACAGTAATAATATCACATCAAAAAACCTATTTCTTCAGAGTAGTTGTTTTTAAAAAATCTGAAAATAATAATACAGTTCAAGACAGATACTTAATTGTAAAAGGTGAAAAATTTATAAGTGAGCCAAGTGATGTTCTAAATGTTTCTATTTTGTCGCTTGCTTATGGTCTTCCAGAAAACCGGCAAAAGATCTGTCTAATCTGCCACTGAAGTATTTGAGATAAAGTACAAGCCTGTAAATGCACCCCAGAAATAAAATATTTTTCAGGTAGCATTCTAATATATAGGAAAATTCAGGAAGCATTTGATAAATCACTCAAACCAGAGTCCCCAGGAGGAACACTAAATAAAAATTATTTCAGTCTTGTATGTTCAATTTATGTGATGATTTTACAATAGCTGATAGAATATCAGATCCTAACAAGATAGTTTTTGAAAGCATGAATATCACTGCAGTACATAGCCTTCCAGGAAGGTTCAGCTATTGTACCAAAACATGCAAATATTTTACCCATTGTGTTAATGAAACGGGAAAAAGCATCAAATAAAACAGAGAAACAGAATATTTAGACATCATCATCAAATGCTTCTGTGTTTATTTTTTTGTTTGGAGAATGACATTTCAGTACTTTTCTTTGAATAAACCAGATACAAGTCTTTTTACGATAATTTTCATGATACAGTGATTGGCTGGTTGTCTTTACCAATAAAGAGCACTGGGTTCAATAAATAATGATATTAAGATCCAGAAGGAAGATATCACCACATCTGTTAATTTTCCAGTCATCTGTAATAATTTTGATTCCTCTGTGTGTGGTATCACTTACCATGATAGTAGAATGACAACTTCTTGCACAAGTATTTAACAATTCAAAATCTAAAGCCAGCAATCTCCAGCCATAGAAGTGCCATGTGATCCATGTGGTCATTCTTCTGACCACAAACCCATAATTTGTAACTCTTGATGTCCCTTTATTTGTGGATATACCCTCAGTGATGATGTATGATTTGTGATATCACCGTATACACAAAGTTGGAGAGAAGATATGACTTGTGCTACATTTTTAATCAAACATAGTACAGTGATTCAACCCATGCTTCTTTTGCATCACAGAGAAGTATGGAGAAACTTCTCAAACACTGAAAATCTTCAAAACACATGGAAAATTCTTAAAATTGTTCTGTAATATTGATAGTAGACTAAGACTAGTTTAAATAAAATGAAAATTCAAATTCTACATATGACATTAGGTAGGACTAATTTGTGGTAGCACCACAAATACAAGATTGAGGAATAACCAGCAAGTAGTTCAAGATAAAAGGCTATGGTGGTGTTATCATACATATTAAAGATGAAGGAGTGCCATTGGGCACTGCTACAAATTTCATTTTGGGATGTATGTATAGGAGTATAGTATGTAAGTTATATGAAATAATGGTTTTACTGTACATAACATATCAGCTGGAATACTGTGTCAAGGACTTCACTTTTCAAGATGGATATGGATCACTTGGAAAAAATTTCAAGGAGAACAAGAATCATCTAGAAAAGAAGACTTCTGAGGAAAAACTGGAAAGTTTGCATGCATTTGTGTGAAAGAAACTTGAGGGAGAGACAAAGTAAATTATTTTTAATATGTAAAAGGTTGTTGCAATGAGGGAAGGATCAAATTGTTTGCCTTTTTCAATGGGGGTAGAAATGTTTGCAGTAGAGCACAGCAAGGAAGTATTATTAGAATCAATAAATGTTTTCACAAACAAGTCATTCTACTAGATTATATAGCACTAGAAAATTATTTGAAAATGTCAGCATTTATAGAATGCTTGGTGCTTCTGTTGTTGATGGACGGGAAAAAAGGCTGTTTACAATGCTGAAGTAACTTCGTATATTGACACTGTGCAAAAATTTGTTTGATATGGTCCCACTAAAAATCACATTAAGTCATTCAGCTGATTTCAGAGGTGGTAATTTTTGATATTCATGTTCCTTGTACTTCAGTGTGGTGTACAAATGTTCTGTGTATATCCAGAAAACTCTTCCTGCCTTCTTTCAGTTTGGTTCCATGCTGAAACCATTGTCCAGCCATACCTTCAGATTTACAACCTTCATTTCCCTTCTGGCTATCATTGAGAATCAGCAGGAAGGAAGGATGAACGAGCAGCTTGCTTTTATTTTCTAGGGGTTTTTTTAATCTTGTCTTGCAATAAGGCAATTCTGAAGAGCATTCTGGGTTTAGAATTATGCTGAATTTCATTTCACGGTGATGTTGTCAGTCATCTCTTTTCCTTCCTATTTAAGATCTCTAAATAAAAGCTGGACAGACTCCCTTTCTTAATAAGATGACTCCATTAAAACATATAAAGAATCTAAGACTCATAATTTCCGGGTTTTTTTCAAGAGAGGAAATAGGGAATACCGGGTCAGTGCAGATATTTTTTGCAATATAGATGGTCCCCTAACCTAGCAGCTGCTAAAGGTATACTATGCTGGAACAGCCTTGATACCTGAGCAGGAAAGATCAGTATCCAACTAGTATTTGTTGCTTATGGTATACCTTCTTGTAGTGTTAGAAAGCAGCATTTAATGCTTCCTTACGCAATATACGTGTGTTAGGTGTAGTGGTCTGAAGATAAACCATGGTCAGAGAAGTGTTTTTAACATCTTGGGAAGACCTATGCAGTGTGTTTCAGTCCCTATCCAAAAGAAGCATTGAGCATAAAGTAATTAGTTCATTCTGTAAATAGTGTTCTGTGAGCACCTCCAGATGTCTGGCAGACCCCACCTGATATTCTTTAAAGAACAGTAAACTAATCTTCAGTGGTTTATACATAATTCTTTAAGATTTTTATTTATAAGTTGCCATGGAATCCTTCCTTAGTTACATTTTTGGGTTTTTCCCTTAATAGAAGAATCAAAAACTATTTCTTCTATTTCTCTGCAGTTTTAGTTGTATGATGTTTTGTGATCTGGTTTTGATTCTGTATGTCTTATGTATGTCTAAGTTTAACTAATGAGAATGTTCATTCACAGGAATTATATATGTCAATATATATGGAAATGTTCTTCAGCTACCAGTTAAACACCAGCTATTCAGTTAAACCACTCTGAAAGTTTCACTTAGTGTGGAATGTTCTGTACCAATGCCCGAATATGTTTTTCTGAAATTGGTGTCATTTCTTGTAGGCGACTAAATAACAATGAATTTTCAGTCCTGGAAGCTACTGGAATCTTTAAGAAACTTCCTCAGCTGCGTAAAATGTAAGTGCAACTTCAGTGCCCTTGTCTATTCAGATAGCACGTTAGCTCCTTCCTGTGTTTCTCCACCTTTCTTAGTTCTTATCTATAAAAGATTCAGAATATTTTAATCAAAAATCAAGAATGGGTTTAAATTAGTAACTGATGTAGGTTATAGTTGGCAGCTCTTCTCTATGGGACTAGGTACTGCCAGGAACTTCTCATGGTGTGTAGCTCCAGCACCTTCACTGCAATGTCCAGCCAGCTGGTCTGTTATGCAGCCACAGCAGGGAGCTCACAGTATAAGCTGCTCAAAAAAGGTTCCAGTAATTTTTTTGTAACTTCCTGTACTACTCCCTAACCAGGCAATTTTGCCTCTTTCAGCACATTCAAGACATGCCTTTGATTCTGTGCTTCATTAAACTGTCATTAGACAAGGGGAATATCAAAATTAAATGACTGAAAAAAAAAAAATGGTTTGATAGCTCATCCATGTAAGTCCATGTTCATAGTTCATGTTCTAAGAGGAGTTTATAAACTTACCAGTTACAGTTGTTACTAAAAATAAATTATGAAAATCTTTCTTTCAGTTATTTAAAAGACGTATTTGAGGGTAGATCATTTAGTTAGACTTAGTGACTCTGTGCTCAATCTTTTCAGGATTAAATCCAAACATAAATAGTAAGTGAAGAAAAATGCAAATAAAAATAGATCAGATTAATGAAAATTATGCACTGCTTTGTAGCCACCAAGTTACTACCATTTGTAAAACATCAGTCTACATTACTGGTGACCAAAATCTCAAGGGGAGCAATAGTATTACCTAAACTGTTGTTAGCCTTATCCAGATCCTTGCTGGCAGCTGCCATGATCACAATTAGTTAAATACTTATTACTGATTATTTTAGTTCTTAGACAACGATTAAAAAAAAACCACAAACCAAAACCACAGCCAAAAATCAACTTAGCTTTTGACCTGTCCACTTGAGTACACCTTGCCACTTTGGATTGGGCTAAGAGAATGTAGGAATGTCTGGCAGAGCAGTGTTCTGGTGCTATACAGTACATACCCAGTTTTCTTCATTCCTCAAGGAGGTTTCCTTCATTCCTCAAGGAAGCTTTTTCATTCCTCAAGGATCTCAGATTAGCACTCTTTGCAACTACAGAGTGCCTTTGAAATAAATAAAATACTTGATATGGCATACTTACACATGCACACACATATATCAGCTCTTCATATTTAAGAAAAATGGGGAAAAGGGAATATACTGTCAGTACTTACATATTTTCAGCCTATAAAGGTAGCTTAGTAAACATTTCATGTCATCTAAAGCTAGTTTGCTGCTTTTTAGTTAAGGAGGTGTTCAAGATGAAAGAAAGAAAAGGAAGACTATTAATCAGTTTCAGTGTAGCTGTCTGCTGGAACTCCCAAGAGCTTTGAAATCTGGATAATTGAGGAGGGACAAAATTGAGAAAATGTTAATGAAAAGTTAAAATTTTTAATAATACTGCTCTGTAACTTCCTAATATAGTTATCAGTTGTTGCAGCATTCTTCAGAACAGAGTATAATACAGTGAGTGGTTAAGGGTGGCCAGAAAGCAGTGAGGTAGTGATGCTATAGAGACACCCATACGAGTGAATTCTGTATTTTTGTGGAGCTCATATTTCTTCTGGAGGTTCAAATAGGTGCAAAGGTCTTTCTGCACAGTTGACATTGAAAAATTGGGGCCTAAATGTTAAATTGATTTGATGGTTCATCAGTAATAAAGCATGTGTATGCCCTGCATCATTGATTAGCTATGCAACATTAATCCTTAAAATATCCCTGTGAAGTGGGAGAAGTAGTATCCATGTTACACAAGGAACCAATAAGATATTAGGAAACTTAGGGCTTGACACGGATAAGCTAGCTAAGAGGAGAAATAATGAGTTTATTGATTCCAGTCTTGAGCAGCACCTTACAGGAGGCTGAAGAGCTCCACTGTGAAACTAATGAAAGCAGTGATGGTGGATGTCTACCTACACTTTAGTAAAGCTTTTGACACCATTTCCCACAGCATTCTCCTGGAGAAACTGGCTGCTCATGGCTTGGACGGGTGTACGCTTTGCTGGGTAAAAAACTGGCTGGATGGATGAGCCCAAAGAGTGGGGGTGAATGAAGTTAAATCCAGTCGGCAGCCTGTCACAGGTGGTGTTCTCCATGGCTCTGTACTGGGGCCAGTTCTGTTTAATATCTTTATCAACAATCTGGATGAAGGCATCGAGTGCACCCTCAGCAAGTTTGCCCATGACACCAAGTTAGGCGGGAGCGTTGTTCTGCTCAAGGGTAGGGAGGCTCTACAGAGGGATCTGAACAGGCTGGATCGATGGGCTGAGGCCAATTGTATGAAGTTCAACAAGGCCGAGTGCCAGGTCCTGCACTTGGGTCACAGCAACCCCATGCAGCGCTACAGGCTTGGGGAAGAGTGGCTGGAAAGCTGCCCGGCAGAGAAAGACCTGGGGGTGCTGGTCGACAGCCGGCTGAATATGAGCCAGCAGTGTGCCCAGGTGGGCAAGAAGGCCAACGGCATTCTGTCCTGTATCAGAAATAGTGTGGCCAGCAGGAGCAGGGAGGTGACTGTTCCCCTGTACTGGGCACTGGTGAGGCCGCACCTCGAGTCCTGGGTTCAGTTTTGGGCCCCTCACTACAGGAAAGACATGGAGGTGCTGGAGTGTGTCCAGAGAAGGGCAACCAAGTTGGTGAGGGGCCTGGAGCACAAGTCTTATGAGGAGCGGCTGAGGGAACTGGGGCTGTTTAGTCTGGAGAAGAGGAGGCTGAGGGGAGACCTTATCGCTCTCTACAACTACCTGAAGGGGGGTTGTAGTGAGGTGAGTGCTGGTCTCTTCTCCCAAGTCATGAGCAATAGGATAAGAGGGAACAGCCTCAAGTTGCACCAGGGGAGGTTTAGATTGGACATTAGGAAAAATTTCTTCACTGAAAGGGTTGTCAAGCACTGGAACAGTCTGCCCAGGGAAGTGTGGAGTCACCATCCCTGGAGGTATTTAAGATATGTAGATGTGGCACTTAGGGACATGGGTTAGTGGTGGACTTGGCAGTGTTAGGTTAACGGCTGGACTCAGATGATCTTAAAGGTCCTTTCCAACCTAAATGATTCTATGATCCTATGATTGTATCCTTCACCACAGGCAAGGTGTACATTAAATTACAGCTAGGCTAGAGATGAGTAGTCAGAACTCAAGATTAAGCCACAACTCCTTGTTTTCTATGTCTTAGATAATGGCACCAGTTCATTCTGGCAAGTGTGTGAATTTTTGTTCTAACAAATAGTATCGTTCTTGATTTGAACAATTAAAATGCTGTTCTAGAAATTGCATCAAATAAAGTTTGATTTTCTTCCCGACACCATTAATTCTATCAAATAAAAAGTCTTTAGCTTCAGTTCATTTTACATTGTCTCGGAGCATTTTTAAGAGCTTTTTAAAAATCACTAGTGTATTATAATACTCTTTAGTGTGTAAATATGTACTTTTATAATATGTGTAAATAGTTATATGAAACAAAACAAAAGGAGGCAAGAATAACATGAAAAATCTTTAAGAAAATGTGTGTTGTTGAGTATGATTGCTTTTGTATATATAGTACAGATACTACCCATTTGGGCTGTAATTTCCATATTTCAACTAAAAACCATAAACACTAAATATTTTGGCAGTATCTTGGGTCATTTTCCCACATTTTGATCTGCTTTGCGTACAAATTGCAGATAAATGAACTATCTTGCTTATAAGCCCTCCTTTTTAACTAATGTCATAAATGATTAACATTTCATGTACTGTTTACATTCACACATTTCATTTACATATGTTGCTGTTTATACTGTTTTATTATATTTGTGTTTACCAAGATGAAATAAAGAAATCGGAGTGGTTAGTTGTGCTGGTACTCATACAGTATCATTCTGTTATTAATTCATCTAATAATGCTACAAGGACTGGAGACATGAAAAAAATACAGTCACTGACAAGATTCAAAATTATGAAAAGATGTTGTTGTGTGGCAGCAGCATGGACTGGGTAATTGCCATTATTTAAGAACATCTTCCAAAGATTGTGTTAAAAATCCTTACTTCTTCAGTTAGCAGGGCATTGAATTATGCTTTTATTGGTTCAAAGTTGAACAATATATTCATTGCTTTTACACAATAACTCAGTATCTTGAAATCTATGCAGACTGCAGCATTTAACAGTTAATTTGGGGTATTTAAAAAAGGAAACATATTTTTCTCTGTTTCTTCTAATGTGTAATAGAAACCTGAGCAATAACAAGATTACAGATATTGAAGAAGGAGCATTTGACGGAGCCTCTGGTGTGAATGAGCTATTGCTCACTAGCAACCGCTTGGAAAGTGTTCGACACAAAATGTTTAAAGGACTAGAAAGTCTCAAAACACTGTAAGTGTAATTATTTGTGTGTTTTTATTCTTCCTTTCTGCTGGGTACTTTTTAAAGTAATGTTCTATCTGTCCTAAAAAAATTGATTTTGGAGGATTAGCTCTGGATTATTCAAGCATATCTTGGTTTTTATTCCTATTTTACAAAAAGTTATCGTATGTTATATGAATTCATTAATTACTAATTATGGATATAATGTAGCTGAAATTTTTTGTTGTGGTTACTTGACTACAGAAATTTTGAGTCCTCTGAAATGATGAAGCAGTTGAGAATGGGTAAACATCCAACTGCAGAAACGGAAATAGGGATAATCGTCTGCTTCAAAGTAACACAATTTTGCACGGGAATTACACATTTTACGTAATGGAGTCTGATTCAATTCAGCTCAACCATTACTGGGAATTTTGCTAGAGGAAAAAGTGATTCTGGTGGATACTGAAATGTGGGAAATTATTCTCTCCTAAGTAATTTTAATGTCATTTCAACAGTGAAGGGAGGAATAAAAGCACTATAGCTTGAACTCATTTCATTCTTTCCATGAAGGCAGTTTAGCTCTTTCCACTTAAAAAAAGATGTTTATACAATCCACAGCTTCTTGGCCTTCTTCAGAGAGCCTGTCCTGATCAGCAGAGCAGAGCCAAGATTAAATGATCTCTGGAGCTTCAGCTGTCCATAGACCTTAGGTATTTTAATAAATCAGGCCTTTCATTTCTAACTTTGCATTTAAAGCTGCTAAAATTGTTAGAAGCATCTGTTCTTAGACAAGAACATGGGGAAAAAATAGTCATTTATTGATGGACAGATAGAACAGCAACTCCAAAGCTCATATGTTTTACAGAAATATGAGAGATTTTAGAATAGCTGTTTCTTGCTTAGTATTCTTAAATTTTTACTAAATATTACAGTCACGCTAAGGAGGAGTCAGGGTAGCCTTATTTCATTTAATTGAAATGCTTGAGAATGAAGTAGAAGTGGTTTCTAGAATTTATCTTAAGAAAATGCAGGTCAAAGGGGCCTCAGGAAGAGGTCAGCTGGTACTACCTTCTGCTCCATGTAAATAGCAGTTCTGAAGTCATTAGGCTTGGAAACATGAAGAGGGGGCTGCTGTGTGTCTCTGATTTGGGGAATTTCAATCAGTTTAATTTATAGTCAGGTAACACACTCATAATTACCGATTCTGGTACTGAAAGAAAAAAAACCCACAGAAATGCTTAGAGGAAACACCCCTTGTCTCTGTGAAACCTACCCACCCATCTTTCTGTTTTCCAGTCCCCTCAATGCACACTGTGCTCAGTCCCTTCAGGGAGGTGACAGGCAGCACAGGGGTCACGGCACTTGTGGTTCCTCCACTGGTAGCCGTCCTTTTGGAGTCACACCTCTTGGCCCTTGCTTGGGCCACCACTTCAGCTCTGGCCTCTGCTCGGGCTAAGCTAAGAAATGCTGATCCTTCCTTTTTCAGGATGCTGAGGAGCAACCGCGTGAGCTGTGTGGGAAATGACAGCTTCACGGGCCTGAGCTCAGTCCGCCTGCTCTCGCTGTATGACAACCAGATCACCACCGTGGCACCCGGCTCCTTCGATACGCTGCATTCCCTCTCTACGTTGTAAGTCACGTTTGTGTTTTACCTTACCCAAGTTTAAACCTCTAACGTTTTGGGGACATTTCTGTTAATGGTTTACTGTATAATTCCACAGCATGAGGTAAAGTTAAGGGAAAAAAAGAGTTCATAGAGGGATTTTGAGAAAGGTTATTTTCTGGACCGTCTTGGACACATGAAGAGTATGTTTTCATGGTGCCCTTTGATGCAGTGTTAGGTTTCCAGAAGGGCCTGAGAAGGCAGGAAAAATGTCCTGCTTGCCCCCTCACTGATCCGAGCCTGGGTAGAGAGCCACATTTTGGGTAGGCATTGCACAATCGCAGCTGTTCACATCACCATGTTGTCTGCCTGTCTGCACTGTGCTGTCCAATTATTATCTTAAATTTCCTCAGCCTACTGAGGATCTTAATTCATATATGTTTTATAATGAAGCTTCAGTCTCATTTTCTATGAAAAAAAGCATCTCTTTTTTATTTAAATATGACGTAATTTAAGGGAGGGGAAAATGCTGAGCAAAGCTGCCACCGAGTTTACCGAAGAAATGCTTTTTGTAGGTAGCATCATTCAGGAAAGTACTTAATCCCCTTTTTACATAAAAAGTGACACTTTGCACCAAGTGACTAATTTGTGCCTATTAGGGATGACATGTTTATAAATAATGGAATTGTCAATAGGTTTGTGCTGAAGTAAGGAGATGCCAAAAATACTGAGACTTCTAGAAGTAAATTCATTTTTATAACTGGCATGTAATCAACTTAGCTGTCACTTCAGATAGGAAACTTATTCTCTAGAGCAAATAAAAGATGGAAATCTTGAGATGACAAATTAATGGAATAGCTGTTGTCAGGTTAAAGCTAATAATGTAAAGTAATCAGCCTTCATCTCTGTATGAAATTACTGCATTATCAGTACAGAGTGGCTTGACAACAAGTCAGGTCTTTGACAGTTTTAAATTATTTCTAAATGAGTTATATCAAGATTCACCATACAGAGCCTAAATTGTAGCTTTCACCTATGGTTTGTACATAGCATTGTTTGAAGAACAGTATTTAAGCTTAGCTTTTTGAAAATAGAATACTTAGGATGAAAAAATGGTGTCATCCGAAGTAAACTTTCCTGTGGTTCTCAGAAACCTCTTGGCCAATCCCTTCAACTGCAACTGCCATCTCGCGTGGCTTGGAGACTGGCTAAGGAAGAAACGCATTGTGACGGGGAACCCTCGTTGCCAAAAACCCTACTTCCTCAAAGAGATTCCCATCCAGGATGTGGCAATTCAGGATTTTACATGCGATGATGGTAAGAAAATTAATATTTGAGCTTTTTATAATTACAGCTTTCATATGTATAGCTGCATGATTCCCATAGAACCCAAAGTGTTATGCTTTAAGTAACTTCATCTGTGCTTCATGCTCCATTTCTACATCAGTTTAAAAATCTTCCACCCATTTTTGGATGATCAGCAAGCACACGGCTATTGTATATATACTTTCAAATTTTTTTCTTGCCTATGTTCAGTACTGCAAATCATAATTTAGAGATAATATAAAAATTAAATAAATTGATCAAATGTAGTTCGGATGAGAATATTTTCAAATGCTCATGCTTGAATCAAGCACTCTTTCAGGTTACTTGATCAAATAACATGCCATTTTGCTTAGTTTGTGACTTCCTCAATGCTTAATAAAAAAAAGGCTGCTATTTTGCATCTCTCTCACACATGCTTCCATTTATTGCATTATTAGTTTGTCAATTTTAAAGGCTGTAACTTTTCTTTAAATAGATTCTGTTTATTTTTAATAATTTTTTAATTTTGAAAATAAACATGTATTTTGTTTTATTATCTTTCTTTTTAAGTTTTGATCTTTCTTTAATGATCTTTCATTCCATATAGTAGCATTTTTACCTAGTAAAACAGTATTGTACTAAATAAAGCATCACTTCAAATGTAAATTCTTGGAGCAATGGTTTACAGAGATGACTTAATGTTTTCCCTACCTGGAGATATCATAATGTAGAAATAACATGTTTGCTTATAGGAATTCCACGTGCGATATTATGGCTAATACCAAAGTGACATTTCTATAGCAAGCTTAGCATCTGTTTGTTTTTATTAACCAGGAAATGATGACAACAGCTGCTCTCCACTGTCCCGCTGTCCTGCAGAATGCACTTGTCTAGACACAGTAGTTCGCTGCAGCAACAAAGGCCTAAAAGCTTTGCCTAAGGGCATCCCAAAAGATGTAACAGAACTGTAAGTGGCACACTTCCCTTTTATGAAAATCAATGTCAGATTTATTTTGTCAGGTTCAAGAATGAGGGGAAGAGAAAATGAAGAATTGGATTCAGTAGATCAGCTGACATTTATTAATATACCACTTTATAAAGACTTGCACAGTATCTTGGGAAATTTGAGGTTGTTTGAATTAGCAAGGCTCTGTAAGTCCCAAAACAGTCTAAGAACTATCTGTTACTGAAAAGCTTTAAAAATATATGTATATAAAATCATAATCACTCTCAGAATTTATATCCTCAACACTGAACCATCCTGTAACTGAACATGGATATCATGTTGCAATGGCTTAAATTATGGGCAACAGTGAATCTGATTAATCTATGGTCACTGTTTAGAAAGGAATGAAGAAGTTCAATTACATGAAAAAGCAAAAAGAAAACAATCTATTAATGTGTTTGCATATTTTCATAATAAATGTGGTTTTGTGGTATTTCAAAAACACTGGTTTTAATAGAAAGCCTTACTTTTCGTATAGGCAGTCTTATACAATCTGGGATATTTTATTAATCTCTTGATAAATTATTATATGAGAAAAATGGTTAAGATTGCATTTTATGAGAAAATATAATTTGAATATGTAGATGGACAGTAACATTGATATAAAAAAGACCTTGCTACCTCACATATTGTTTGAAGGTAATGACTGAATAAGTTACTCATAAGACTAGATGAGTCAATTTTTATGCATTATGAAGGGGAAAATATAAACCTAAAAATTGGGTTATTCATCTGTTTTGAATCTTGATCAGATAGGTCACAAGATTGAAAGAAATAGATAGAAATTATTTACAAGAAAAAAGTTGGGTTTGTGTTACCTATGGCAAGTATTTAATATTAAATTACTGATGCTTCATAGTGACTGATTATTGTAGTGCTTTTTCAGAAGACATCGTAACTATGTATCTTAAGTCACTAAGAGAGTGACTTTATTGTTTTAGCATGTGGTATTATACAGAAGATTCTGAAATGTCCACCACTAGTGCGGTGCTTAATACCATCCAAAAGGCTTTAGTCATTAATGAAGAGAAATTGTTAAGAACTCAGACTAGCACACAGCTATATAAACCTATAACTTATTTTATTAGGTTTCGTTGTTGGTTTTTTCTCTCGAATAGAAGGTAGCTTAATTAAATATAGTCTGGCCTAATAAATACAATTTGACAATGTTAAGGGCATCAATGTAATGTAAAATTAAGCAGCTAAAGAGAGATACTTTTGGAATTGCAAGTGGAACCCTGACTGTGACTGAAAACTCATTTGTGCACAATTTTGTATGCTTTAATTAGTGTCTAAGCATGCAATTTAGCATATTTTTCAAAAGGATAATGGAGGTGTTTCCTGTTAGCAGTTGCATACTGATTGATTCTTCTTGTTCATTAGCATGCATAACCTTTCCAAGATGTACTCTTTACGTGTTTTATAAAATATCTTAATAGTTCATTTGAACAAGGAGGAATTTTTATCAGCCAAGTGGATATTTCTAGTACTTCAGTTCTAATGAAACTAAAGCAATATATCCTAATATATCACAGAATGATAGAATCATAGAATGGTTTGGGTTGGAAGGGACCTTAAAGATCACCTAGTTCCAATTCTCCTGCCATGGGCAGGGACACCTTCCACCACACCAGGTTGCTCAAAGCCCCATCCAACCTGGCCTTGAACTCTTCCAGGGATGGGGCATCCACAGCCTCTCTGGGCAACCTGTTCCAGTGCCTCACCACCCTCACAGTGAAGAACTTCTTCCTTACATCTAATCTAAATCTACCCTCTTTCAGTTTAAAGCCATTACCCCTTGTCCTATCACTACACACCCTTGTAAAAAGTCCCTCTCCGGCTTTCTTGTAGGCCCCCTTTAGGTAGTGGAAGGCTGCTATAAGGTCTTCCTGGAGCCTTCTCTTCTCCAGGCTGAACAACCCCAACTCTCTAAGCCTGTCTTCATAGGAGAGGTGCTCCAGCCCTCTGATCATCTTCATGGCCCTCCTCTGGACTCGCTCCAACAGGTCCATGTCGTTCTTATGTTGGGGCCCCAGAGCTGAACGCAGTACTGCAGGTGGGGTCTCACCAGAGCAGAGTAGAGGGGGACAATCACCTTCCTTGACCTGCTGGTCACGTTTCTTTTGATGCAGCCCAGGATACGGTTGGCTTTCTGGGCTGCAAATGCACATTGCTGGCTCATATTCAGTTTTTCATCCATTAATACCCTTAAGTCCTTCCCCTCAGGGCTGCTCTCAATCCATTCTCCACCCAGCCTGTATTTGTACTTGGGATTGCCCCGACCCATGTGCAGGACCTTGCACTTGGCTTTGGCATTGTTGAACTTCATGAGGTTTGCAGGGGCCCACCTCTCAAGGCTGTCAAGGTGACTCTGGATGGCATTCTTTTATCTGTCAATAAAAGAATTTTCTCAGAACACTTAGTCCTTCAAAAAGTTTAAATGTTGTTCATTTCTTTCTTAGTAATTAAGTATATGAGCCCATGCTCCATTCACCACCATTTATGTAATGCCATTAACATAGTGTAAGCTATAAAACTTGTTGAGACACGTATTTTGTATTTGGCAAGCAGCCCTAAGGAAGGCATAGTCCAAGGGAAAAAAAAAATGAAAGAAAAAGCTTTTTCATTAGATATAGATAGTTATTTCATTAAGTTTAACTGTGTTTCAGCCCATCCTTTTAGTCAAGACAAAAGTTTCCAAAGATGCTGCAGCATACTTAAAGACATTAAGCTCAAAATTAATCTAAGAATGTCTCTATCAGAGGCTGCTCTTAATTCAAGTGTGTTCCAAGTATTTGGATGGCTAAAATATATTCTTTATATAGGGATAATGAGGGTGTAGTTTTTACTTAGGTTCCAGGAGACACAAGTAATACCACCATCAGGAAGTCATTTGCCCCAGTTGAGAAACTAAAGATGTTTTATCTTCCTGCTACTGTCTGCTTCATTTCAGAGAACCAGGTAAATTCAGCACTTCTTATCATCTCTAAACTATTTGCCCTGGTTACATGAAGAGCCCCTCCACTTGCACTTTGTAATGACTGGCTGCGCACTGGAAGCTTTTTAGGCAAGGCTTGTTACCTTCCTTTGCCTGTAACTCGGATGCCGATACAGTTTGATGGCTCTGTACCTGTTAACTCTAAGGATGAACAAGTCTGTTATCAAGAATTATGAGCATGGAAGAGGAGCAAGGAATATACAGGAGCTATAACCCTACAAAGAGGAGAAAAAAAAAATATCTAACTTTCTAGTGAAGGATAATTGATTACTGTCTTTAGTCCCTAACATACTCCATAGGAACAGGCTTGTGGTATGTCATGCCTGATATATCATGAAATATACAGGGAGAAATTAGGGAAGGTGACCTGAACCGCCGGCATAACAAATGAATTTGCTGTTAGAGCTGGGACCAGCCCTTGCTGTTTCTACTGTAAAGGACTACCTCTGCAATGTCAGGGTCTGTTTCTATTTACAATAGCTCAAAATCCACACTTAATGCGAGTTGCAGAAGTCAGATTTACTTTTCACCTGTAGGTGTGTGTGAAATGGAGATGATAAGGACCTAATTTTGCAGAGTCTTTATGAAATAACAGAAAATACTATGTAAGAGTTGGTTGTTATTACTGTTACTTCATAATACTCATAATATCTGATACAATAGCATTTGGATCTTAGGCTACAGGTCCTCAGTTGTCTCTAAAAACCAAAATTTGTAGGCAAGTTTTAGTATGAAACAGAAATAGTATGTATTTGTTTATTAACTTTACTGTTGGATTCTAAGATTAGTAGATGAAGATGCTACTGTTTTAACAAAAAACATAATGCTCTATGTTTTATTTTTCTATTTTAGTTATTTGGATGGAAATCAGTTTACCCTTGTTCCAAAAGAGCTTTCCAACTACAAGCATTTAACACTTATGTAAGTAGTTTTAGAGCAACATCCTCTACTACAATGAAAAAATACAAACCAAAACAAAATACCCTACTACATTATACCTGGGTTTAGTTGTAAGAAAAAAAATATAAAATGTATCTTATCTTTTAGCAAATATGATGCGCAACCACTTTTTACAACAGAGGATATTTTATTCGGCTTAACACATCCTACATATAATATACTCTGTCACATTTTATAAGCAGGTGTATTTCATTCCAGTGATTACACCACAAAGTAAATAAGCAGGAATTATAGTTAGCCTGAAAAGGGATGTAAAATCATACAAAGTTAGGGTAATTAGGGTAAGGCGTTAGGGTAATACAGCATTTTGTTACGAAGCTCCATAAAGGCACTAGAATTATTTCATTTACAAAAGAAACATTCTGTCCTATGCTTCATTCTGTGGTATGCTTTGCATAGGAATAGCACATACTGCTGTTGTAACACTTGAATGTAACCCCTTCTGTTTCTCCCACAATATATGGTTTAATGACTCAAGAGGAGAGCTTGTCTAGAGCGCCTTACTCCCGACTCTATTGCTGACTCACTCTCTGATTTGAGGCAAATCACTAGCTGCTCTAAAATTTATTACCTCTACTTCATGAATGATTTGAATGTGATTTCTGTACCTTGTAAGAGTACAGTGAGAGAAACAGGAAGACTGTCAATGTAAATGGATGTAATTCCATGGCCTTTGTTAGGACTATAAAAATTTATACCAGCTGAGGTTGAACTGTGTAACATTCTGAAAGCAGTTTGTGGTTTCATTATAATCAGAATAAAAAGTGGAGGAGAGTAACAAAATCCCTTAAATTTCTTTTTGACTGGGTTTAGAGCTTTGCTGCAAAAATTGAAAATGGTTTGACATTCAAAAACAAGAACTTGGTTTCCTTTATTTACCTCATGCTAGACAAAAGTGGTCACGGTCACAAATTTAGAAAAAAAAATGTTTCCAAAACTTTTTGTATTTTGCAAATAATGTCAGGAAAAAACCTGTGCAATATTCTCAAATGTATACAGCGTAGAACCTATAGGAAATCTTTGTGGATTGTTTAGAGAAGTTATACAAGAACTAACTTGCAGCACACAGAAAATACAAACTTTAGAACCTCAGTACCAGAAGCAAGCGTATAGATTGGACTGTATGCAGTAACAGTATCAGTGGAGACTGGATATATGGCTAGAGATGAGGTTAATTAGAGGCATAGTGACAAGGCTTCCATCACAGAGATTAGGTACTTGTGGTGTATTTTTGACAAACAGACAGAAATTGTATAACTTTACCTTCTAATCAGAAAATACACACAAACAATTTAGCAGACATGTAATACAATAAATTATAGTTGAACAGTAAATAAAATGCAAATAAGATGAGTATTAACAGTCTCTATTTATCAGACCTGTAGGGCAAGTTATTGTAATCTTTTCTGAATATATCCTCATACTGCTGTTATGAAGTTGAGAATGTTCCTCAGCTGTGTTTGGAAAACCAAAACACTATGCTTAGTTCTTCTGTGGCCAAACAAGGAATTGCATATGACTCTGCTGAGTTCCAGATTAACAAGGAAAATTGTTTATTTCTAACTTTTTCTTTCTCTTTTGAATAGACTGCTCTGTTATACTTGCCTAATATGTTTATTATTATGAGTCAGTTGTCTTACATGCTTTCATGAAATTTGAGACAGAGAAATACGCATATTGCATAGCTATTCAACAGTACTCTTAAGTTAAAATATCAAGGGCCCCTCAGAAACAAATGCTATATTATTTCACCACAAAATACAGTAAACAATAGTGAAATAGTGAACATAAAATGAAGACTAAAGGACAATATCAGAATAAAGAACAAGCAGTATTCACATTTAATACGGCTTCTTCAAAGCTTCTTTGAAGCTACCATCTTTGAAGCTACCAGCATACCACTCCAGTTTCCATCATACTTATGCTTAAGATTTTATTCATTAGAATATTGAACAACAAGAAAGATGTTAAGGCTTTCTCTATAAATCTTAAGACAGTGTTCTTTATAATAATAGCTTTGGGCTTTGATGCCTTCAGTGTGTAAGTGTTAAGTAGAGTATTAGATGATATTTACTCAGGTGTCATTAGGGACATGACTAGAATGTTTTCCACTTTAAAACATTCCTTTCATTTCTATACTTGGGTTCATGTAGGTTTGCATTATTAACTCAGTAGCATGATGGACATTGCTGTTGTATAAGAATGCATTGCACTGCTTTTTCATCTGTGTTGAAATGAACATGCTTTTCATTGATCAAGCTAAACACTTGCTAGGCTTGTATATGGCATGTGAAAATAAAAATATGTGCTGCTTTAAATATTGATACCAATGATGATACTACTTCTACTAATAAAAATAATGTATCTGTCAGTTTAACTTACAGTGTTTCAGGACTGGGGCAGTCATTTTAAGGTCTGAATTTCTGAATTTATTTTTTATAGAGATTTAAGTAACAACAGAATCAGCACTCTTTCTAATCAGAGCTTCAGCAACATGACTCAGCTGCTCACCTTGTAAGTTTAAACATGTAACAGTGACTCTTTGGAAGCATTACAGTGTTTTTTTTGTCTTGGAAAGAAAGGAAATTCAGTTGATATTAAAGCTTGCTTGTTGTGGAGGCTGTAAAATAACTTGTTTTCTAACTAGCTATGTGTGCAAAAGCTGGTTTTGGTCATGCTCTGCATTGTTTACTGAATGGCTGATATACTTGCTGACGGTATTTTATATATTTTCAGAATTCTTAGTTACAACCGGCTGAGGTGTATCCCTGCTCGGACTTTTGATGGGTTGAAATCACTTAGGTTGTTGTAAGTATTATTTTTTAACCATTGCTATTTTCCAGAATTTTTATTTGTGTACAGTAGATAGCAAATCTGTAGGAAGTTACTAGATATTAAAACCTATCAAAGATTTTAGAAGTGATAATTACATAGCCTTAAAAATCTAAGTGGCTTCATTCTGGGAAAGTATACTCTCAAAATGCTGCACAAGAAGTTATGTGACCCTGGACAACATTATATATACAGACATACACTTTTTACTTTTCTGCTTTTTAATCTTGGCTGTATTTCTTTTTTGTGTTAAGTTCTTCCTTGTTATAAGCATTAAAGTCTAACAAAAATGCCATATGCATAAATTCCTCAGTATATATGAAGGAGTTTTGCAGTTGAATTTTGAATATTTTTATTCCAACAATAAATTTATTTTCTCTTGTTTCATTTAATATGGGAATATTTCCAAACCCATTACATCATGGTTAACTATTGAAAATCAATAAAATTGCTTTTTGGTTCCAAGAAAACTTTCCATTTTACCACTAGGAAAAACATGGTTGAAAGGGCACATAAAGGGACAAAGGAAAATTAAGAACAGTCAGTCTAGTTTACAGCTTCAGTTTGTCATTAAAAAAAAAACCTGCAAAAATTCTTTCTCAAAAGTCCCCAGCAGAACAAGTAATTTTTGCCTCCATTTGGGTAGTTTATAACCATTTAATAGCCTAGTTGGATTAAACGTCTCAATCATGGCATTATTTAAGTGTGTCCACATAGCTTCAATTATTTTATATAAATATGGATAATTTCAAGAACCATAATTCTATTTGCATTAGATATATGCATAACTGAATGAATTTATAGAAAAGGAGAGATATTTTTGTGCAGGTTTGCTACAGGAGACATAACACTGGTCCTGGTATTGATGCTTAATAAGGTCTTTAACTTTACTATCAAATTAGGGCAACAACCGTAATACTTATACTAGTGAACAGTCAATGCCTGTATTTTCTATGAATCCATGAAATATTAAAAAAAAAAAAAGAACTTAATTAATGGGAAATTCAGGGAATTGCTGAAAAAGTCAGAAATAAGAACTCTTCTCCTATCCCTAAATCCAGTCAGTACTTTGCAGAAGTGTGCCTACTTTTACCAACCTTTATTCTTTCAGTTTTAATAGAATCATGTTATTAACATTTCATATGAAATTCAGGATGAAAAAAATCAAATGATAAGTAGGCTGCCAGTTAGAGCTTAAAAAAAACCAAACAGCTGGAAACACTGAGGAACTGGAAGAAAAAAATTGTGAAAAGCTGAAAACTGTTTACAGAAGATGAAATTTGCAAAGTTAACCTGCTGTTTTTTATGCATATATATTTTTCTGTTTATTTTCTTTTTAAGGTCTTTACATGGCAATGATATTTCTGTTGTTCCTGAAGGAGCTTTTAATGATCTTTCAGCGTTATCACACCTGTGAGTATTCAGATGATAACTGTATTTTTTATGTTACATTTAGCAAATTTCATATAGTTGAACAAAGACAAAATGCAAAGGCCTGCTCTGGAACAAACTCATGGCATCAGTACAGGCTGGGGACAGGCCAGAGAGCTAGCAGCTCAGCAGAAAAACCCTGGGCCTCCTGGTGGGCAGCAAATTGAATGTCTGCCATGTCCCCTTATGGCAATAAAAGCTAAAGATGCTCCGGGCTGAACTAGAAAGCAAGCAGCCAGGTGACTGAGGATAGTGGCCACATCTGGAATATGTGTTCAGCTTTTCCAGTACAAAGCAGATGTGTATGAGCAAATCCAGGATAGGGGCAAGCAAAGTGGGGAGGTGGCTGGATCGTAGGAGCTGTGAGGAGAGGCTAAAGGAACCGGGCTTACTTAGCCTGGAGGAGGAGATACCAAGGAGGGACCTAATAGTCTTTAAGCCGCTAAGGGGATTACAGCAATGAGGGAGACAGATTCTTCTCAGAGGTGCACAGTGAAGAGTAAGAGTCAACAGTCACGAGCTGCAACAAGGGAAGTTTGATCGAACATAATGAAAAAACCTTCACCGTGAGGATGATTCAGCTTTGGAACAGGTTGCCCAAAGAAGCAGAAGAATCTCCACCCCTGGAGATTTTCAGAGCTCAGCTGGACACAACCCTGAGCAACCCTGCTCTGACTTTGAAGTGAGTCCTGCTTTGTGCAGGAGGTGAGACTAGATGACCTCCAGAGTGCCCTAAATTATTCTGTGATTCTGTGTTGGTGTCTGTTGACATAGAATACATGGCATCTGATGTCAGAACATAATTTGAGGCAATACTTTTCCTATTTTTAATTTTCAATGGGAACCTAGATTAGAACAAGTTACCTATCTGTAAACCTTGTTGTGTTTATGGATAGTTATTAAATCTTTGCTTGCAATTGAGGAGTGAGTTGACTAGTGCCTTTAGATATATCTGGTTTTTATGTTTCTGAACAGCTGCAGTTGTTAAAAACTTAATTATCTGTTTCTAGTTCAGTATTGGACATTTACATTTAATTTGCCATTTCTCAGAAATTTGATGATACTGATTAAGCTTTAAGTCATTGATAATTCATTCAAATGCTACTATTAAACTAGCTTATTTGCATGAAATATCAGTAAAACTTACATAGATCTGATTGTTGTTGCTGTTATTTTTTTCTTGATGGCTGCCAGTTATCCTTGCCAACATTCTGATTTTAGCAGAGCAATTGTGTTATCTCAGTTCAGGCTGATGTTCACTCTTACAAATATGGAGTGGACAAATTCTAGGTGTTTTTTCTTGCATGGGAGGTTCCCTATCACTAGGTATGATTTTTGTTACTGCTCTGACTTCAGCCTGACTGAACAAGTATATGTATATACATTTTCTTATGTTCAGCTGGAAGTATGTAGTAATATTTAAGAGAGGGCTTCCTGCTCAGTGTGGCAGAAAAGAGTGTTTCAGCAGTGGTAGTTTCTACTGCCTTTGCTTGCCAAAGATTTTCTTGTATCTGTAGAAGACCCACTGATGCAAAGTTGTGGAACAATCTGAAAAAAAGTACTGAAACATCTGGAGAAGTAGGATGTTCTAATACTGCCATTTGACAGTGTGTGCACATGTCAAGATTATCTGTTGAAAGTTCTATGATTATTGTGTTCCTTAAAAGGAATATGAGTACATCTTTGTAGAATGGCATAATGCTTCTATCCTCCAAATTAACTACACAACATATCATTGTTCTCAGAGTTTTAAGAGTATTTATAGTTTCTAGCAGAGAAAATAGACACTTAAAAAGCCCTTACAGAAATTAATTCTGAAAATCTTTAGCTAAATTATTTTTTAATTAAAAAAAAAAGATTTATTTAAAGAAATGGATTTGCTTTCATAACAAGGCAATTCTTATGTAGCTACCACAAAGCTAGGATAATGTAGTTTTATTTACTTATGCAGCAGAGACTTCTTACAGAATTCTGCACATAGCTGTGAGTTCAGTGGGAGAGCTCCAAAGAGGAAATAATTAAATCAAATTTGGAAGCTTAGAAACAGATGGTTTGTACCAGCCTGGGAGCCATAAACTGAAAAGGAAAAATATCAGGGTGGAACTCTCTGGGGTTGCCTTGGCTGCTTCGGAAGAAATACTTTATTCTTGCTAACTTAGTTTTCCAGTATCAGTTTCATTCTGCTGATGCAGCTGATCTTGGCCATTACATAGCAACGGTGAAACAGAGCTAGTTAGTATTAGCTCTCCAAAGTTCACACATAATGCAGCTAAGAATAGCTAGGTTTCTGGACCAAGTTTACTGCTAAAACTATCACTTCTTGATTTAGAACCCAAATCCAGACACTTCATGTGCTTATGGTCAATTTGGTGGAGGGAGGGCAGGTTTGTGGTCTGAATTTTTTTTGCCAACCTGTTCTCTGGCTTCTCATTTTAAAAGCAACCATTTAAAACTTTATTCCCTTTTTGTTTGTCTGCTTTCCATAGGGCTATTGGAGCAAATCCTCTTTATTGTGATTGTAACATGCAGTGGCTATCTGACTGGGTAAAATCAGAATACAAAGAACCTGGTATTGCACGTTGTGCTGGTCCTGGAGAAATGGCAGATAAACTTCTTCTCACAACTCCTTCTAAAAAATTTACTTGCCAAGGTACTGGTTTTGTTTTTTTCTCTTTGAAGTGTCAATTTTGAATTTTTACAAATAGTTGAGCTATGAAATAGTCCTCTGTGCTCTAAATGCATTTATTACAGCATCTTCACTCAGCCTTGTCATCATTCCTCTTCATACTTAGGGATGTAGACATTGATTCTATTCAGGAACTGTATTTATTTTAAAAACTTCAATGCCTATTTCTTTTCAAATAGATGGAGGAGAAAAAAAGTCTTTGAACTTGCAGTACAGTATTCCTCAGTACATGGATGTACATAGGTACCTGGTACTTGTCTGAGTCATGAACTGCAGTTTAAACATCTACACTTCCCTTAGCCGAAGAACATCCTTTTCCTTCAGACTGTTTACAGTAAAATCATTAAATACATCCATAAACCTTGCAGTCTGCAACTGATTGCATCAATACATCCAGAATGCTTCCTCTGATATTTCAGCATTAAAAAAAAAAAAAAAAATCACGTAGGCAGAGAGATGTGATTACCTCTCTAGAGATCTCATCCTAAAATGTTAACTGGGAGGTTTCTCAGGGTTTGGACCAAGAGTGTTTATCTCCATGTTGGTACCAATGTTGCTGGAATTTATATCACAACTTACATTATTGTCTGTTAATTCCTAGGTTCTTTTTCTGAACCTTACTATTTTTTTGGTTAGAAAAACATGGTTCTCTCTCACATGGAGAGAGAACATTGGTTTACTGTTCAATCGTCCTCTATTCCATCCATTTCTTGTTCTTAAATATTCTGAAAACATAGAAAACTTCTGCCATAGCTTCATTTCTCACGGCCCTGATTCAGAAACATTGAAATTGCCAACTGAAAAAAAAAAAAAAAAACAAAACAACAAAATTTATGTGTGCTTATACTTGTAAGACATTACTAAGCTTGTAGTTATTTCTAAGGCGTCAGATAAATACGATCTTTAGTCTTGTAGAAATAATTTATTCTCACAGTCTAGGTAATCTTCAAGCTACTTTGATTTATTCATCTGTTAATGTATCTTCAAAGGTGAGCTTAATCCCTTTGTAATTTCTTCCTTAAAAAAGCAATGGGACTTTGTTGGAGTTTGTCTCATCCGAAGTTGTTCTTTACTGCATGTTCATCCTATTTAGTCTTCTCTCCTTCGGCTTTCTGTCAAAAAAACTTTTTTTTAAACAAAAACCACTGGAACCCATTTTGTTCTTGCAATGCCAATGAATTGTCTCTCCCTCCAAATTCTTCTTGCAGTTTTTCAACAGTACCTCTCTGAGGTCATGCCAGCATTCATTGCATATGACATTCATCTGTTGCCAAGTCTCTTAGTCTGATTTTAGATAGGACATTTGCTGGCCAATCTGATCATTTTCTCTACAAGTATCCACTGAACATTATTGCAGATATGCTCTTATTACACACTGTTTTAGGGATGTAAGTGAAAGAATATTTGCATGGACATGAAGGACCTGTTTGGTTATTTTCCAGCTCTGTCAGTTTTAAAAACTGTATCACCCCTGCCTACAATCATTGTTATGTTTCTGTCAGACAATCCAGAAAGTATAACTTAACACCCTCTTGCCCATCAGAAAATATCCTTTATATTATTATGCAGGGTAAGAACTGTATTTGTTTCACTTCCAAGAGTGGAGATCTGGTATTATGGATACCTTTGAGAGAAAATAATTTTCCTGCCACTGTCCTGTGAAGATACTCATAATTACAGATTGCAAATCATCAGCTTTTCAATGACATGATGGCCCTGTAAGACATTATGTGTCTGTTACTCAAAGATAAGTAATTTTATCTTTTGCTTAAAAATGAACTGCTGAATAGAAATTAGGAAGATGCTATATTCCTATTAGAACCAAAATTTTAGGCTATGAATGAGAGGACTGTTTTCAAAATATTTGTTGGTAGTCTGCTGTTGTATATATACAGGAAGAGAGTAGTGTGTAATTCCCTCTTATCAATATCTCTGGATTCAACTGAAAGTGAAATGGGTGCTTGAATTTTACTTACATCACGAATAGTTCCCAGTGAAAATGTGCATTTTAAAATGAAGTCCTATCTCAGTCGTAAAGCTCCATAAAATCACTGTACCTCACTCTACTTTTATGAATTCTTTTACTCCAGGAATCATCCCTTAGTATTTTCTTCTTTCAGTTGTTTTTTCTACATTTATGGGTGTTTTTTTCTTTTTTTATGTGGCCTCTAACAGATTCTCAATCTTTTACTTTTACCCCTCTACCATCCATGCCCTGCTTCTAGAGATTCCAGGGCCTTGTGGTTTTCTGATACCAGGTAAGGTTATAAGTAGATCTGAAATGGGTGATCTGCTTAAGAATGGACCTTCTGACCTTCCTTTTGTGTACCTCAAGCATACTTCTTTCCTAAGACACGCATGTTTACTGTTTGTTTTCCCCTCTGATGAATTTAAAACTGACTCTTCATATGTCATTTAACATATTGTATGAACAGTTTTGTTATTTTAAAAGCCAGGGTTTCAGGTTTGAAAATTACCTAACTGAAACAATTGTTTCCACTGCATTGTACTAAAATTGGTGATTTCATTAGCTGCTTTAGTGTAAGTGAATCAGTGTAGATACTGATTTTCAGACCATATGCAAGAGAGAATAGGCATCATAAAATGACAGAGCTCAAAGTTTTTCTTGCAACAGGTTTCTCTAGAAGATGGTTTTGAGAGGGTTTGTGTCATGTTTTCCTTTAAAATTGTTAGATAGCTACATGTGTGTGTCTATGTCAATAAAATACGGTTAGTTTTTCACTGTTTACAAAAGAATACTGCTTATTTTTTCTTTTATTTTAAGGATTTTTTCCAGTTAGGGCTTATTAAAGAATATGTATGTCTACAATATGAAAAACTGAACAATAGTTATGAACCCAATTCTTTTTCATATACAAGTCTTTTGTGTGTGCTGGTCTCTTCTGTGTGGGTGCTGGTCTCTTCTCTTCTGTCAGGTGTCTGGATATAAGACAAGAGGAAATGGCCTCAAGTTGAGGCAGGGGAGATTTAGGTTAGATATTAGGAAAAATTTTTTTACTGAGAGGGTTGTCAAACATTGGAATAGGCTGCCCAGGGAAGTGGTTGAGTCACCATCCCTGGAGGTACTCAAAAAGCGCGTGGTACTTCAGGACATGGTTTAGTGGGCATGGTTGATGGTTGGACTCAATGATCTTGAAGGTCTTTCCAACCTAAGTGATCCTATGATTCTAAGCAGAAAGAGGAAGGGAACAGTATACTGCAAATGAAAATAGGTTCCAGAACTGCCTTTCCATTAGACTTCAGTAAAAATATCTGAAACATTTCCATTTTTTGATCTTACAACTGAAGAATGATAAATCAAAATGTTAACTTTTTATTGGATACTACATATATAATAGTTAGAAATAAATGCTTACAGCACAAAATCAGATACAGTTTTGTTTACTATCTTGTTGAGACTTAGGTTCCATTTTCTGGCTCTGTTTTGGAAGTGAAATTTAGATTGCTAATCTGTTTGGGTAAATAACCTTGGTTACTGAATGTTTTTTAATTCATGCCAAATAATTAGCATTTTATTGCATGAGAAATAGAAAAGAGGATGTGATGTTCAGAATAAACAGTTGAGGCAGGGAAGCATAGACTTTGAGGCTACAGCACAGTGTTACAATTTTTATTTTTTTTTCAGTATGTGCCTCTTGCACCTTACTTTTTTCACAGAACCTCTTAATGTACTCTAGCAATAATCAGCAGTAGTCTAGAGTACACAGGCAGGACTTTCTAGATGTAAATTCTATGGTTTTTGTTTCAACTCTTCTACCTCTGCTGTTTGCTTGTCTAACAGAAACTTTCATCAGGTGTAGATTTCTCTTTCAAAGTAAGGTAATGAAGACAAGAATAGTCAATGATCCATATAGATTGTGGCTTTGGCAATAAGCGTCTTATCACAGATTACCGTGTTCATCCGTTTGGATTTGCTTGCAAGCTGTGACACAGAAGGATACCAGCAACTGCAGATTTAAAAAAATAATTAAAAAAAAGTCAACCTCTTCTTGTCTAACACCCCCTACTGAATTTTTGTAATCACACAGCTTCCTTCCATGCCAGCTCCTTTACAATGACTTACCTGAGACTAATTTTGCAAAGAAAAATAAGTAAAGAAAGTTAAGAAATTGAATTTTAAAAAAAAAACTAAAACCCCATATCTCAGTAAAAGTGCCCTGTTAGCTTGGAAAACTTTGCAGTCTGGCTTATTTTGAGTAAAACCTGTTATGGAGCAATCAGGCAGTTCCACCAGTAGGTCTTAGGAGTTTGGGGTTTGTGTCTAGTTAGAAGAAATCACTGGTTATTCCTTAAAATGTACAAATCACCTGTGGATAACTGAAGGGATTTTTCATAGGTGAAATCTGACATCAAGCTGGATGCAGTAATGTCATCAGGTAATAGAGCTGGAGATAGTAGAGAATGTATGTTCATTCTCTTAATAGGCATTTGGCTAAGTCACCTGTTTTCTCTTACAGTAATCAAACTTTTTTCTACCACAAAGTGTATGAAAATGAATCATTATTTATACACAGGTGATTTCTAGTTTTTAACAAATAAGCAGTGATTTCTTTGATTGTTTGACAAAAAAAAAACCAAAACCCTGATGGTTCCCAACTTGAAAATTTACTGTGAAAAGGCTGTATTAAAATTGTAAAACAACAGAAAAATAAATAAATATCTAAAAAATATTATTATAATAGGGATAAGATTTATGTAGGACAGGGCTTTAAGCCTGGCTTCTGAAACTTAAGGTTTTGTCAGTATTCATTTCTGAATTCTGTCGTTATAATCATTAATATAAGAAACTAGACTGCAAACATGGATTGAAGCCTTCATTTGCACATAGATTCATGGTACAGTTTGCATTATTTGTGGGCTCAACTAAGGCAGTAATGCACAGAACTGTGGCTGACTCCGTAAGGGAACAAGGCGAAATATAGAGCTATTTACGATAAGATAGCTTGGATAATGCAATTTACATTACAGTTCACAGATATTCAACCATTTTATAAGTAATTTTACCACTTCATTTTGCCATCTCTGTAATCCTGCGATAAAAAAATAAATTAAAACAAAAATACATTAAAAATAGTTTTCTCAGTAACACCATCAAGGGAAGGATTGCAAACTGTGATAGCCCTTTTTCTCATAGGCAATTTTTACCCCCTAGAGAGACAAAAGCTGAAATTGTATTCTTCATTTTGTTAATACCAAGGGAAGGTAATTATCATGGATCGGAACTGTACAGGTTTCAGAGAATGGGGATATGGGAATCACTTTGGGGTCAGCTTCTTTTTTTAAAAAAAAAAGTGATAATTAAACCAAAAATCCAACCCCAAATTTATTTGGTCATGTTAAAAGAATTAAAGACAGTCCAGCATTTCATTCATGTAGAAACACCACAAAGTCTAAAATATAAATTTCATTTTAAAATTCAAAGCAATATGGCAGATATATCCTGTCAAATATAAATTAGTAGTTGTTTGTTTCTGACTATCCAATTTGTATTTTTAAGGGCCCGTGGATGTTAATATTCTTGCTAAGTGTAACCCCTGTTTATCAAATCCATGTAAAAATGATGGAACCTGCAACAATGATCCAGTTGACTTCTATAGATGTACTTGCCCATATGGTTTCAAGGTAGGTACTGAATGAAGAGGAAAAAGCTTATTGAAATGTAAGCTTCTCCTTAACAACCTTTAATTTTTATTTGGCTCCCTTCCACTACTGTCTGTATTTTCTTCTTAAATTATAATTGTTGTTCCCTGCATAGGGTCAAGACTGTGATATTCCCATTCATGCTTGCATTAGTAACCCGTGCCACCATGGTGGAACTTGTCATTTGAAAGAAGGAGAAAAAGATGGTTTCTGGTACGTTGTTTTTAATTGTAATAACAGGATGGAAAACTACTGAGTTTTATATGCTGAAATAATTTTGATGTTAATCTTGAGGTTCTCTGTGTTTGCTGGTAAGTGCACCACAAAGGCAGATTGTCAGTGCTTCTGAAATTTTCAGAACACGTCGCCATCCTTGGAAAGCTTCTAAAGCTTTGAAACTGTTAAAAACAATAACAAATGACTGTGATTAGTTGAGGCATATCAGGTCAAGACAACATAGTATTGACTCCATTATGCTAATTAATAGCTAGCTAGATCCCTGCTGAAAAAATCTCACAATTCATCTGTTGTCGTGTGTATTTCTTCAACAGACAGCATGTAAATGATAAAATGTAAATCCCAGTGAAACAGAAAATTAATGATTCATTTGAAACTCACTATGCCAGCAGATAAACATGCTGTGAGCATTTTTAATCTTGAGTTATTTAATCACACAGTACAATTACTCCAGATGTACTTCATGAATTATGAAATAAAGTTCTTTAGCATTCTTATGTGAAATTATTAGTCATTTAATAATCTACACCTCAAGCTTGTTAGAAATGACACTTCAAAAAGATACAATTCATTATCCTGCAATTCATTATGACATTTTCTTATTTTTTAATCCAAATTCTGTCCAAAGATTAAATAGATTTCTATTAAAAATTAAGCATATACATCTTAATACTATGCCTTTAGAATTTAAAGTGACAGTCATGTCTCAGAATTTGACCTTTTTCATTTATTTGTTTAAACACTACATATTTTGAAAATCAAAGCGATCTTATAATGAAAGCTGTAGAAATTATAGATAGTGCATATTACATGAAAATGTATGTGTAGTCATGTTTGAGTGATCTTTTACATTTACTGCATATTTTGATGTATTTGTTTTGTATAAACATACTTGAAAGCAAAAAAAAATTACTGCTTTGAAGAGTTTATACATGCTTTGGTTTTATATGTTAATGCTTGTATTGTGCATGGAATGTTAAACAGAGCTTTATATTGGTGCATTTAACTAAATGATAGTGGAATACTACATTACATACTAATCTCCGATTCCACTGTCCTTTCCATGTGTTTAACTTTAAAAAAACCGAAAGGAACACTTTCCATAAGAAATATAATCTAATCATGTAATATAAAGGTAGCACACTTTTCAAAAAGAATGTTCAGTGATTTAATTTAAGAAGCTCCTAAAACTAAAGATTAAGGCACGAATTTAGAAGCCTCTTTTCTGTAATTTAAAAAATGAAGAATATTTTGGAAATGTTTATTGTATGGGTTTTTACATTATATCAACCATGCTCCTTTATGGGATAGTGATTATGAATCATTGTACTTATTAATTACAGAACTTCTTGTCTGGTCTCCCTACCTAAATGTCCATGTAGTTACTTTTGTTTTCTGTATTACAGGTGCACTTGCGCAGATGGATTTGAAGGTGAAAACTGTGAAGTAAATGTTGATGACTGTGAAGACAATGACTGTGAAAATAATTCTACTTGTGTGGATGGAATTAATAACTATACTTGCCTTTGTCCACCTGAATACACAGGTAAGAGTATAAGAGAAAGTACAGGTAATTCAAGAACTCCTAGCAGAACAGTAATATTTTGCAGTTTGTAGGTGAATTAGTAGTTACTCTACAATTGACTTAAAGCCAGGTTTCCCTCCATATTTTCCTCCTATATGGTTTGTAGTCAAAAGTAGACTTAATGCCTACTCATTAAATCCTTTGTTAGTTTTAAAATTACAGCATTTTGTTATTTAAAAGATCATTCAAAATGTGTCTCTCCCTACTGTTTACCTAACCAAGACACCCCAATGAAAAACCTCTGCAGCTGTAGAAATCTGAAAAATATTCTGCTTTTATCCTGTATACCTCATGTTACTAACAGGGCAGAAAAGGATCTGTCTGTGATAGTAGGAAACTGAATCTGGCATTCCTGGATGCTCCCACTCCATTAGAAACATAAACACAGAGTGTGATGCTTTCTGTTCTAGCACAAAAAAAAAAAATCATTAGAGAGTTTCTAATTATTTGTTTCCAGCAGCTGGCAGCAGGCCAAAGCATTCCCCTCTCTTTGAGACAGAGGGTTTCTTGGTTGCTATCATCATCTTTGTGGGAATGGAGGAGAGTTAGAACAGCAGCACTGGAGAACAAGAAGTAGGACCTATTGTTTACATTGATCTGTTTTATAGTTTTTTCTAACTAGACGGATCTATTTTCTGTCAGCTAGTTGACCACTAGGAGAACACAGAGCTTAAAATCACAAAACCATGATTTGAAATGCATAAAAAAGAAATGTAAAATCCATCATAACTTGGGAATTAACTCTACTTGGTCATCCTATATCTTTACTTTAATCAATCAATCAAATTTGAGGTCTGGAAAACTGGGAGGAGAAGTGAACTCCTGAATTAATTTAATTTATTGAAAACACAGCTGACTCCTTTTTAACCTAAGGTATTTCCATCATTATTCCTACAAGCTATTGGATTGATCAGATGGTTTAGGGTATTCAGATTTAAAGTCAATATTTAAATCTTGGAAACCCACTGTGAGCGAAGATGATAGAACACAAGTATAAGAAATACAACTTCATAATCTAATATATGTATTCATTCAGTAGTTATGCTGGGTAAATGTTTGATAGAAATTTCCCCATACAGAATAAGCTACAATACCTACAGCAATACAGCTTAAAAGTATAAGTAGCCAGAATAAGGTATTTAATAATAAGTGGATGGTTCACATCTGGAAGAACAATCTTCCACTTAGACAAAATACTGTTTTGCCAAGTACTGATACCTTAACACCTAAGAGCAATTTACAATTCAAGATTTAGAAACAAATAAGAGGTAACAGCATCAATAAGTATAGACAGGTGTTTGCTATTTCTCCTATAACTAATATTTCAGGTATAGGTGAGTCAAGCTTCAGCTCCCCTGGAATCAATTGCTATCTCCTTTAAAATTGGGATCAGATATTCTACTGAGTAGGCTGGAAGAAAGCAAACCAAAGTCACATCAGTTCAGTATACCTGTTCAGTGGCTTCATGCTAAGAGTTTTCATATATCTATTAGATAGTAGACAATTCATTTTGCAAGTGCATTCCTCCTCTGCAGCTTTGCAGGTGTTTTTACCTGTGGTGTTCATTCCTTCATTTTCAACATTGCTCGAGGTGCATTTAACTGCTAGAGTCAATAGCTTGGTGTACTCACACTGTGCCATAGGAAGGACTGTTTTGTATTAAATCTTTATGGAGTGGATACAAAGGCTTGTTTATATGTGCTACACTAAAACTTTGATTAAGTGTGCCTGTAGCATTTCTCTGGTATTGTAATTGAAAGATACGTTTTACATTTACAAAAAAACGGCAATTGTAGCATTTCTCTATACACCTATGTGGTTAGAGCAAAAAGGAAAGCATAAACATTAGTATCGTTTTTGATGTTTGTATTGCAGTTGTGCTTCTTTAGTCAAAATGCAAGAAAGTGTATTTTTTAATTTGATCCATAATTATGCATAATTCTAAAAGGAAAATACTATGAGTTTACAGGGCAGGTGCTTTTGTTTGCTAACTGTAATTCTTTCAGAAAAGGGGATTTGCTTTCATGATGCAATGCCTACTCATAATTGCTACTGAAGTCAGTAGGTCATGTGAGTAGGTGAGAATCTTCCCACAAGCTCTAAAGTAAATCAGAACAATCTACTTGTAATTGTTAAGGTTAGATGTTCTGTTTATTAAAAAAATGTTGAGAATTTACACTGTCATCAGATTTTTTTCAACACCTTACCAAAAGCAAAGACACTGTATTTTTTTAAACATACAACACCAGAGCCTCAACTCATATTACAGTTAAGTTGGGCAAAAATTGTAGGAAAAGTTCAGGTTTTCCATTCCACAGGATACAGTACAGAATTCTACAATATACTATCTATCTTACAAAGCATCTGAGGATAGGACACAATGTGTGAGACCCTAAGTCATTTTTTACATTAATTTTAAGGAGAAAATATAAAACATTGAGCTACTCAAGGGGTCTTCACGCCTGTCGTCCTTGATCTTGCATAATAATTAAGTAACCTTCAGTGTTAAGAATTAGGCTGACAGTAGTCTGGACACATCAGGATCTAGAAATGGTAGTGTTCAGAATATAAAGTAATCTTACAATTGCCTCAACTGTGTATGAGGTACAAAATTATTTATACGATTTTTTTTTTTTTCCTCTGGCCTGTAGCCTGATTTGAAAGATAAATAACAGAATCCCTGTCCACTATGGAGACAGTGATTTTCATGAGGAACTTCGTAAACATTTGGATTTGGTATCTGTTCTAACAGGTTAAGATCAGATATGCACATTGCTAATGTGTTTTTTTATGAAAGGTATTTTTTGCTAAATGAATTCATGTACTAGCTGGGCAAAAGTAGGTTAACAATCAGGAGAACAGGCTATATATTCAGTAGGTTAAAAGATTTTGAAATTCAGAGATAGTTACCTCTAGCTCAGAAAGTCCCTGAGCTGTAAATTGCTGGACTCCGGGACAGTATACATACCAGGAAAATACCACCTGTTCTCTTTTAATTCTGTTGGCAATACTTCAAATTGTCTGTGTTCAAGATGTCACAGCATATATGTACTGAATGTGGAAGTGCACCAGCCCAGAATGTTTTTCTGGGTGAATGGTTATCTGCAAATATGCTTTACATTTCAGCAGCACAGTACAAGGAAGAAGTCAGCTGAAATCTGCTGGTATGAAATGTAAACCATTCTTCTTTAAAGTTTTATTTTCATGTGGAGGGCTTGTTAGAATCTCAAGTTAACTGTGAAAATACATACAAAAACTACAAAAAATGTTGTAAAGAATGTTGCAGTGCAAAACCAAACAGTCACTTTTTGACTTTTCTAACAATCCCTTGAAAATTGATGTTTCTCAAGTATGCAGTGTCAATTTTAAAACAAACAATTAAAAAAGCTTATTATGTTGTTGCTTAAGAATCAGGAATCCATTTTTCTCTGCCTTAGTTAAGTTTTACACTTACCTCCACAGTTACAGGTGGGAAGACAAAGAATAGTATTTGGACTACACTATGAGCTTTCTTAGGATCACAGACTGTAACTGTGAAAAACAGTAAGCAAATGGAATCAGCGGACACTCAGTGTGTCTGATGAAACCTTGAGAAATAAAACATTTAAAATACCTTACTATGTCCTGCACTCTTTAACCTCACTATTCTCTTAACATTATCATCTCCTTTATTTTAACCTCAGTCTAGTAAACTTCAGGTCATTTTATGTACATTCTCTAGATTATAGGTGATCATTTCTCTTGCTCATTATCATCAGTCATTAGATCACAGATCTAATTGATCCAGAACTAAAACCTTTCTTATGCCACCAGTGGCATGCACTTCTTACCTTTTCTGTTTGTTTTGCTCTGCTGTAGGTGAGACTCTGAAGCTTGCTTCATTTTGCTATATCAACCTCACTGCTGCTATAGTTGTGCATTAGCTTAATGTGCTATGCTGTTGTATTACAATGTAAAAAGTCTCTTGTCTCTTCTGTCTTTGTCACTGCAAGCTGCTAATCTGAATGAAGTGGAAAAAGGTCAGTTGTCTTTTAAGCCTATTTTCACTTACTTTGGTTTCTCACTTTCCTTAAAGGTGCATGGATTTCAGTTCTTACAAATGATCAAATAAATCGTATATAATTTAGAAAGCTCATTGCAAATCCTCAAATTAGGCTCTTGGCTCTTGCTGTGAATACATATCAAAAGAATGTCATTGAAGATGCAGATAGCTGTGCAGGAGTATTTTAATACTACCTTCATTGTCTTTTTTTCAGATGTATTAAAACTAGGATTAACAAAAAAGTTTACATGGTGATCTTCTGAAATCTTTATTCTCATCACCTTAAAGACATACATTGGGTCCATTCTAATGTATTCTCTGGTTTATAGCACTGTTTTGCTGTAATTTCTTCGGTAGATTATGATAGTAGAAAATATGCTGTAGTATAAAATGGCATCATTTCTGCTCATCAGTTCTTGCTCATCATTTCCGTGGCCTTTTTTTTGCTGTAAATATCTAAAGAAACTGAAATGACCACATTAAGCTGAGGCTATGGTGTAAGAAGGTAATAGTGGAGAGATTTATGACACTAACTTTGGGTGTTTCTGATTTTTATTTTTTTTTAAGTTTCTGCTTAACACCTATTTCTCTACCAGAGATAAAGCATCTTCTGTACAATCTGATCATCTATACAATCTGAAAGCTAATACAATCAGTGCCTACATATTTATGAAGCTACCTATTTAGTTTTAAAAGCAAATTAATCATCTTGTAGTGTATTGGCCATTAATTTAATTTGAGAAATATGTTGTGCAGTCTATAAAGCAATATAATATTTCACTAGTAATAAAAATGTGTTCATTATCCATGAAGTGACATGTTGAGCAAGGCTGCAGTCATACCATCTATGTTGATTAATTTAGACACCTGATAAATAGTTCTTACAACTTAAACTCAGAGCCTAAATTCTCTCTGTAACTGATGGAGAGAACAAGACATTTCCAGAAAGTTATTCCAACCACAGGTGTTCCATGCTTAAAGCTGTATTCCGTTTAGACATGTTGCCGTATTTGCATTTTATTATTACTTATCTGGACAGCAAAGACAGCCTCCTGTTTTTCTTTCCCCTTGTCACTTCCTAAGTTACTTTTTCTACATTGTTCTGTTGCTATCCCAGTATGAAAATGGTTCATTTTATAAAAGAGTACTTGTCTCTAGAAAAACTAGGAAAAGTGCAAGCAAGTTTAAATAAATATAAAAGTTAAGTTCTTTGTTATTCTTGTTTTTAATTAAAAAACACAAACAAACAAACAAAACCAAGCAGGTTAGAATAACTAGTTTGACATCTGTGATTCATGCATAAAATTTTGCTCTGACACTGTTTTCCAGTAGCGTAAAATAAAGAATTTTAGGATTTACTTCCAGAAATTAAAAGAAAAACTTAATTTCTATGTTCATGAAAAATAGCTTTTCAAATAGAATGTAAAGGGAGGATGCTACTGTGAAGAGACTCAAGTCTCCATTTCAACTTGAAGCAGCTGTTACCTGTACATAACTAGTCTCACTGATAGTTTAAATGTCTTTAAATGTGATTAAAGGCAATGAATCCTAAACAGAACTGTAGTCACTGTAAATGTATTACACAAGTGTGAACTATAACATATTAAAATTACTGATTATATCAAGAACAAATTCCTCACAAACAAATTATCAAACACCCAGGGGATATGAACTATGTTCAGCACCAAAATTAAGCAGATGTGTATGTGATACATACTTGGATTAGCTTGCCAGCTGAACATGAAAGTTATTATGGTCTATAACTTGCTTGGAGGATCAGTCAGTTCTATCATGCCAGACATCTTTTGAATTGTGACAGCAGTAAGAAAAAAAAAAAAAAAAGAATAATTTAAAGTAATTATCTCAGTTTAGGCAAACCATAGACACATAGATATATTTGTTTGTTTGTTTCAAAACTTCATTACATGGCCTCCTTGCTACTACAATAAAGGAGTTGAGTTACTACTTTCACTTCACTTGGTAATCAAATAAGTACCTGCCTAAAATTTAAGCATGCAGGTCATCAAATGCAAATCATGTCATATCAAACTTGATAAAAAGTTTAATTATTTCATTAAATCAGGATCATAATCCTCATTCTTTTAGGAACTACACATGTTACAGCTTCTTAGAATAAATACCTTTGCTACTCTTCCTTTTCATCACTCATTGTAAAATTATCTGTTTAATCTAGCTTAATATACTTCAAATGACTGTTTTGTATTAATAGCTCAAGTGTTAAAGTAATTTTACTGCATTTTCATAAAGGGAGAATATAAATTATATCCTTGGCAAGCTGAGCTACCTGCTGCTAGTTTGATCACTGTCATGACTGATTCTGGTCCATGATCCATCCTTTTGTTTTCCTTAGTTGTCTTACAGCTTACCTGCCTTAAAGTTACTATTTCTTTGTTGTTGCCAAACAGCATATGTAAAACAACTAGAAATGTTAGATAAGCTCCATCTAACATTTTGATCCACAAGCATGGTGGATAGATGAACAGAGTTAAGCAGTGGTGAAAGATAGGAACAATCCAGCAATGAATCAGATCTAGAATTTTACTTCAAAATTAAATTCCAACAAAATGTTCAGATTTGTGGTTACAAACTGCATCCTACTGTGACTGTGAACATTTTTAATTATAAGCAACTTTGTCCCTCATGTAGTAGATATTTTTATTTGTCTTTTCTGAATAATGAGCTCAAGATTTGAAATAATTTATGTTGTCTACTGTTCATCAAACTCAAGACTTCATAAAAATGCAGCACTTTTCTTTATATAGTTTGTTAAATGACACTGACGTTTTCCAACCACTCTTACAATATATTGGCTATTTGAATCAGAAGTAATTAAAGAGACCTCCAGTCAAAGACTCAGATAATAATACTTAAATGATAAAACATAAATACTGTAGAAGTTGACTCACAGTATGTGGCAACCAAGCTCAGAAGCTGGAATGGACATATATGTACACATAGAAAATCCTGCTATTCTAGCAATTACCAGTAAGACTGTAATATATATTTGTTATTTTAGCTTTGGGACAGCAAATAAGTCTTCTAGCAGAAACCTGATTTTGATAATTAAAACTGACCGTTCCTTCTTTTGCATTCTGTCTCTAGTTTTTATTCTAGTATCCTACTCAGCTTTGCTAATACAGTAGTGATTTTAACCTTGTTTCTTCAGTAAGCTTTCCTGTAATTAGCAATGTGCTATTATATTCAGAAGCCCATGTCCACTTGTGTTAGAGCTCTCCTCTTCATTCAGAAATATAGTGGCTGACATTGCTTTATTTAACTGTATTTTTAATTTATTGCCCAATTATTCAAAATAACAATGATGTAAATCTTTTTTACCTCAATGCATTGTTCCTTATTATTTGTTGTACTACATGTCTTTATATATTGGAAAATCCAGAGCTAAAGGTCTGTTCGGCCTTGAGAAAAGAAGGCTTAAGGGAAAACTTATCACCATATTCCAGTATTTAAAGGGTAGCTACAAAAAAGATGGCAACTCCTTTTTTACAAGGAGTGACATGGCAAAGACAAGGGGTAATGGGTACAAGTTACTCCTGGGGAGATTCCAGTTGGACACAAGAGGAAAATTTTTCACAATGAGAACAATCAGCCATTGGAATAGTCCCCCCAGGGAAGTGGTGGATTCCCCAACAATGGACACTTTTAAGATTCAGCTGGACAGGGTACTGGGCCATCTCGTCTAGACAGTGCTTTTGCTGAGAATGGTTGGACCAGATGATCCTTGATGTCCCTTCCAACCTGGTATTCTATGATTCTATGATAAAGTTTTTCTGTGATTTATAATCTCATCAAGTCATAAGAGTGAATTAACATACACAGAGGAAACACAAACTGACATGTGAATCTAGCAAACTTGTAACTTTGGTTAGTTAACCAAGGATGACATACAATTCATCATCCATATTTAATAGTGCTGTCTGGCTGTTTAAGTCTGCATCATCCTCTATATCTAGATGCAAAATCTCAGTAAATATTCCAGTCTTGACCTTGGAGGGTTGTGTTCATTTGGACTGTGCTGACCACACAGAGTTCCACTGGTTGCAGTGCTACTCCATACTAGAATCCAGATTTCCTAGATTAATTAAGCAAGATGTCTTATAAAAAGAGTTACTGCTGGTTCTAATTAAACTTTGGAAGCTTTTCATAGGATTTTTGACACTTTATCCACTGCTTATTTTTAAACAAACTATTTGTTGCTTATTTTGCTACATACAGAAACTTTCCCATCTTTCAAAACCATAATTACTTAGCCAAGCTCTTACAAAAGCCTCAGTTACGATACTATTAGATGAATAAAAGAATCTACACACGCATTGGTGTCAAGCTTCCTTGAATTGAGACACTGTTTCACAATCTTTTTCATTTTCTTGAAGTATGGTTTTTTTAAAAACATTGTGTTATGCTTCCCAAATCAGGGAACTCTTTAAGATTTCCTTCCAGTAAAGCCAAGGAACCTAACCTGGTAAATCAGATATTTCCTTCAATAAGTGTTTCACTTTCATCACTATCTTTTGATTTCAACAAAATTACTTTCTCCCCTTCACCTTGTCTCAGTGAAATTCTGAATAACACACTGGTTATTCAGTATACTAGAAGAGATGTTGCTTTACCAGGAAACTATTCTTCAGTGGTTCAGATTCCATGTCACATATTTTTATTTACCTTTTTTATTAACTTTTTCACAAACGGATATATTTTGGTTATGGGAACGCATTCAGAATATAAATCTGTTAGCAGTACAAATGAAGATCTCACACTTGGGTTATTTTGGTTTGTTCTTCTGGTATTTATATTTTCATTTAGAAGTTCAGTATCTGATGTACATATTTTGGATTCCATTTTGAATTTTTCTTGTTTTTCTTTTTACTGGTCCTGTGTGCAAGTCTGTCATGAATGCTACTCTCTTCATAATGAAAGTTTGTACTTTATGTAAAACTGACTTTTTTGTTCATAGGATTTTTTACATTATTATTTCACTACATGGACCTCCATGTTTACCATGTCCTTTCCTTGATTTCTGTTTCCTTCCTTAGGCTAGTTGCTAATGGACTGTTTAACTGAAAGCTCCTTCCAGTAATAAAATTCTGACTTATTTCACAGTGCATACAGTTTGCAAATGCAAGAGGAAACTTCCCTTCCTTTTATGCTGTCACAGCACAAAAAGTCCTGTCTTTTAAAGACAAGTGGGTTTTTGAATCATTATTTCTCTTCTTTTTCAGTCTGTGCACTTTTCTGCAGAGTGCTCAGATCAAAGTCTGACCATAATCTCAAAAATACCTGATGATGTTTGCAAGCCATTTGGCTGCAGTAAGCCTGGTAGTGTAACATTGATCTTATGATTTGAAATGGACATTTTTCAAAGCTGTAAGCCTGTTTCAAACTTAAACTTCCAGTTTGACCCTCAGTCTCTATGCAGGATTTACAGCTATGACTTGGGAATTAAGATTTTTCATGTGTCCCTGAGCTTTTCCTGAGGTGATTCAACTTTCAGTGTAGTTCAGGGCCTTCAACTTATGACTACTAAAATGCAGTGTACTCTAACTAAGCAATCATGTATTTTACAAGTACCTTGATGGGGGGAAAAAAATTAAAAATTAAAAAATAGACAGGCTTAGACACTACTCAATAAAGCTGTTTGCCACACAAGTAATTTTGTAGGTCTGTGCCAATAATAATCTAAGCCATGGCCCAATTACTATCCTGTAGCAAAATTGATGCCAGTTCAGTAAAATTGACAGCAATGGTGAGATTGCTTGCTCCTATTATGCCAGTCCTAATTTGCCTTTTTCTTGGTATTTTGAGGGGTTTCCACTGAACTTTTACTGTGAATCTATCTAGAGATAGCAAACCTTCAGCCCTGCTTGAAAGATAGGCTCAATATGTCACTTTCAGAAAGTGTCTGGTATACTGTTAGAATCTTGGGAATGTTTAGAGGTTTAGAGGTGTTTTTGTCCAAGTCTTGTAAGTACTGAACAGCCATATTTTTATTTTTTGTAATTGGGGTGTCATATATTTTGCAGTTCTGCATGTAATTTAATATAGAATATATGCTATAATAAGATATTTGTATGGGGGTGTCTGTGTGTATATATATATATGTATATTTACACATATATGTATGCCATAGGAATGTGTATAAACTAGGTTAAAAAACAAGTGTTTTTTTGCTTATTCTGCTCCATGTTCCTGAAAATCTGAATTCTCTGTTCCCATATTTATATCTCACTCTTAAATCTTGCTGGCCCTTAAACAGATTTCAGCTATTACAACAAGTTCTGCAAATTGGCTAAATGCTGTGTGAAGAAGTACTTCCTCTTATATATGTATTTGTTTGAACAAAACCCTTTGAAAAGAGAAAGGGAACTGGGTTTTGGTTGATATATCATGGGATGCAAAGAATCCCTGGTATTTCAGGATTCTTTGTGCACTGACCTAGTCATAACAGTTGCACATTTCCAGACTAATAAGTCCATTGGGAGTTTGAAGAGGCTTTGAGGATAGAATTAAAATCCTTTGTGTTAGTCGTCTTCAGAGGCCTGCATTTGATCTTTATTCAGTTTCCTACATATATTGACTAAGTCACATTGTTACTGACAGTTTTCCTGAGGACTGTTAAGTAACCTGTGCGTGAAGGCCATTTTCTTGTGTTAACTCACAGCTTTATTTGGTTTTTGTAGGGAAAATGCACTACTTGCAAATTGGTAATGTGCTATCAATTTTTTTTTTTTTTTTAATTTTTTTTTTAAATCTTTGTGTAGAACCAGTCTGTATCTTTTGGATGGTTGCAAAGTACTTGTCTAGCTGGTTTCGGCTTCTCTCATTTTTGAAGATGTAGAGGTCCCATGTCTTATCACACTTAGCATACATGTTTCAGATGTGGTTTTATCCAGCATAACCATCTTTGGCTCTGGTTCAGTTTTGCCTTTTTCTCTATCCTTGCCTTTAATGTAGACTGTTCCTCAGCTCTTTTTAGTTCTCATTTATTTGTCCATCTGTTGAAATAAGTTCTACATACCCTAAGAGATAAGTCCTAGAAATAATGTTTCAAGTCCTGGGTAGTTAGTATTCATATTCATGATACGCAGTTTTAAACACTAGTATGTAAGCACACTTGCTGTGGAAAGGACAAATTTCTCTGGAGGATCTATTGAACCTGTTAAAAAAAAAAAAAAGACAAATAGACCTTTAACCATCTACTGTTGCTTTTGCTTCTACAATTCCAGAGAAGCCCATGTAAGCAAGAAGACAGCTTCTGTGTGGTGCTAGGTGCTTGGCAAGGAGCAGTGTAAAATGTCAGAAATCTTAGTGCTTAATGACAGTAGTAGCTGATGAACTGCTACACATACACACACAAGCATATGTATTCTGGAAGATATCTTCATTTGTATACTCTCTCCAAAATTTCCATTCCAATGTTATTATCCTATACCTTCCTCCCTTTTTCCAATCTACCTGTTCCTGATTCCACCCAAATTGTCTCCCTAAATGGTCTGTCCTTCCTTCCCCATACCATATTCATGGTGGTGCTGTCCTCATCCTCAGTACTGTGTTAGTTACAGGAAAGAGGTGAAGCCCTTATACGCTATTTCAATCTCAGGCTGCCCTCCAGCAGATACTGATTCTTCAGCTAACTACACTGCATGCCACTACCACACTCGGATAAGTAAAACTGAGGGACATCAAATATTGTGTGTCTTTGAAGGAAAGTTCAACTTAAGCAGTGAAAGTGTCTGCTCATCCACCGCTGTCTTCCGCTCTTCCTCATTTTGGTGTACAGTTCTACTTCTCTTTGCTCACTAGCTCATGTTTTATTACTTGACAAATGAAAAGGGCCAACCCTACTCCTTCCATAGTTTCAGGGCCTGATAGACCTGGGAGTCCCTGAATTCAGCAGGCACAGGGTTTATACCTGTTGATTATATGTATATTCTTCATATGAATGCTGGAGTATATCTATCTTACAAACCAGTGATAAATTTTGCAAGTGCACTATTCATGGTATCTTCTGATTAGTTAGTCAGGAAACAAGACATTGTTGATCTCTTTACATACCTGTAAGTGTTTCCTTGTCGTAAAGTTGCAAATAAAATCATATTTTAACCATACTAAAATATTTTATAGATTATACAGCCCATGTTGGAAATTAGAGCCACTGCTTCTAGCAGCAGGGAAGGGTAGACATTTGACATAGATCTTTTTTTTCCTTTTCTTTTCACAGAACAGATTCTATATAATTTTGGTACATTAACAAATGCAAAAATTAGAGTCATATTTAAGAAAAACTAGAAAGCAAGTTTTCATTTTGGGATAATTGGAATTGTATTGACCTGCAGTGATATTAACAGGGGGGTTTTGGGTAATTACTTATAGTGCAAATCTGGGTATTTCTGTGTGTAATGTGCTTAGAAATAAGTAAGAGAAAAGCATATTGATGGCTTGCTTGTTCTAGAGAGAAGAGATTCAATCACTAGTGTTTTGCTATACAGCAGAGCTAGATAAATACTGTAAATGAAAAAATATTTATTTCACAAAATTATCATTTATATCCATGGCTAGAAGATTGACATTGAACTATTTTTTTTTTATAAAGAAGTTATCAGAAAGATTAGTATTTATCATTATAATTTATTTATTAATATTTATTATAAAGGTAGTAGTTATTATTATATCATGAAATATGCATTCTTCAGTGTCAATAAAAAAGTTGTAGCTGTTACTTTTAAAAAACAAACAGCTATTTTCAGGTCACTGTGATATTTTCACTGAATTGACAGCATACATTATATTTCAGGTGAGCTCTGTGAGGAGAAACTAGATTTCTGTGCTCAAAACCTGAACCCTTGCCAGCATGACTCAAAGTGTATCTTGACACCCAAAGGATACAAGTAAGTCTAAAATATTGTCACAGTCCAAATGAATCTAAATTTCTTTTTTTTTTATCCTGCTTAACTTATTTTCCTTTTCTTTTAGTGGAAGCAAGTTCTATTCTCAAAATACTAATTTCAGTTATTATCAAGCATTACAGCAGAATAGGCCATTATTTTCATTTAGATCTACATTATTATCTTAAATATGTTTTACTAAATTTTACTGATCCTTAACAGTTCTAATTCCAGTCAGATTTTAAATAGAAATGCAGAGTGGAGCAGTTAGTCTATGTGACAGTCTATACAAAAACCTTTCAGTAGTTTGGACAGTAGGAAAATAATTGCATTTAATTGAAGTGGAATAATTATACTGCTTTCTGAGAAGTAATTGTGAAAGAGATTATTAGGAAGGCACACTGGAAGGTATAAACTAAAGAAGTCCATCCCCAGGAAAACTAATCTTTAATTACACCATATCTTTATCATAATTAATTAGTATGCACAATTTAAAGTGTTTTTAATAGGCTTTAGGTTAATAAATACAGGAAACCTGCAGCTTTCAATTGTTGTCATAAGCACCTGTTTTATGCACAGTATGCTCTTGTGCTAAAAGCAGATTATTTATTATCATTCCTACTACTTATGAAATTACGTTTTATTTAAAATATGGCAGAAAATATTCAAATATATTAAATATTCAAATGAACATGAAATTAAGTTGATAGTTTTCAACTGGAAAATAGAAAACTTGTTGGATTTCAATTGTTGAGTGTTATGTTTATTTTCTTCATGCCACTTCAGTAAACCTAGTTTGGTATCTTATACTTTGCTGCCTAGTTCATTAATCTTCCATGTTACTTTCTGAGATTTTAAATCAGAAAATAGCACATGCAGTAACTTCAAGAACGTATCTCACTTAGCTTTTTAATAACATGCTTTATATTGTTTTTTCACTTATTTGCGTATGTTTAAATAAAAATTGAGACATATTTGATTGAAGTGCTTAAAGTTACACAGCTATTTAAAATAACTCTTGCCACTTCAGAGCAAATTTTAGATACTAAAAGAAACACCACCAAGGAGGGAATCACAGGATCTAATGAAATCAGTTACATACATCTTAATTTAAAAAAAAAAAAAAGTAAAATCATGTGGATGCATGAATTTGTAATTTTTCCATTCATTTTTGACAGAGTTCTGGGCATTCATTCAGTCTAATATATGAGAATTCCCTGAAGAAATGACCCTAGCATTAACAATGACAGTTGCATGGGGAAAAAAGGAAAAACAAAACCAGAAAAAGGTTACATACTGTCTTGAGGATATGCTGTTTCTAGTTCAGTGGGGGCTCATGGAGGACGGAGGATGTGTTTTGAGACTTCTGTTAGTTCACTAACCATGGAGCTATTTATAGTACATCAGGTTGGTGGAACTTCAAGGGGAAAAAATTTATGCATAACCTCTAAACTGTATAAATGGACCATTGGTCCATTCATAGCTGTTCAGTTGACAAAGAAAATACCCATCAGTATAATACAAGCCTTGGATTATTTGTCTCAGTTTCAGCAACTAAGCATATTGATTATTTTTAGTGTTCGCAGCCACTTAACAACATCCTGTAATGTTCTGCATTACTCATAAATTCCAAGAACTGTCAAAATGATTCATGAGAGCTCTCTAGATTTAAACCACAATTCTTCAATATAATGGCAGATGAGTAAGCATATGTGACTAGCAAACCTGTATTCATTACATATGTAGATTCCCCATCTAATAACATGATTATGCTACATAGTCTTTACATGCAAAGTCACAGTAATGCATTCTATTTCTTGAGTTTTAAACAACTCAGTAGTTCCTTAATTTTGCCATAAGCACACTGTATTGTTAAAGGGCACTGTGTTACCCCACCTTCTTTCCTGTTTCACAGATGTGATTGCACTCCTGGATATGTAGGTGAGCATTGTGATATTGACTTTGATGACTGCCAGGACAACAAATGTAAAAATGGAGCACAGTGTACTGATGCAGTTAATGGATATACATGTATTTGCCCAGAAGGATACAGGTGAGAAAGATCTGAAGACAGTACAAACATACATGTCTTCTGTCAAAGTTGCTTTTTATTGGAAATACTAATTTTTTCCGTTTGTATTTAGTGGCTTGTTTTGTGAGTTTTCACCACCAATGGTTCTACCTCGCACCAGCCCTTGTGATAATTATGAATGTCAAAATGGAGCCCAGTGTATCATAAAAGAGAGTGAACCAATCTGTCAGTGTTTATCAGGCTACCAGGGTGAGAAATGTGAAAAGCTGATCAGTATAAACTTTGTCAACAAAGAATCCTATCTACAAATCCCTTCAGCTAAGATACGCCCCCAAACCAATATCACTCTACAGGTAAGATTGCTTGTGTTGTAGATTCTGATCTGGAAAAGAGTGTAAATGACTTTTTATGGTGTGGAAAATTAGCCAAAGTTGTCATTGGCTCACTTAAAAGAGCTTTTCACAGTTTGAGCTAAAAATCTAGAAGAGTCACTGGAATAACTCTATATTCATATTGAAGTAGATGGCCTTACTGATAGGAAGAGAAGGAATTTTATCAGGTTGTCCTTCAAGGAAGAATTTTATAGTGAAGTAATAGACTATGGCAGTAAATTCAGAGATTCACTTAATACAGCATTTTGATTTAATATTTATTTTTAGTTCTTTCTAAGTGTTTCTTTCTTTTAACTAGATTGCTACAGATGAAGACAGTGGGATCCTGCTCTACAAAGGCGATAAAGATCATATAGCGGTAGAGCTGTACCGGGGTAGAGTGAGGGTCAGTTATGACACAGGATCTTATCCAGCCTCTGCTATTTACAGGTGAACCCAGATAAAACAAATTTCTAACTGAAACAAAACATGTATTAATTCTTTATATCAAAGTAACATTTTTTAATAGATGGTTAAAAGAAATATATGCAAATGAATGTATTGTCAGACACGTAAAACCTATTGCCAAAAGACATGATTTGGCTTGGAAAATAATGCAGATGCATCAGAAAGATAATATATTATTTGATGCATTAAAACTAAGTAAGGATTAGCTTTCAGCAGAATACGTATACCTTTGTGTAAAGCTCACATGTGGAAGTGGAGTTTTTTCCATGATGTTACTCCCAAATAATTTCCTAGTGTGCAGGGTAAAGTGAAGAACTATACTGAATAAGCAGAAATTAAATGGAAGTTTCTCTTCTCTTCTGTGTTAGGCAGTCATATAATGTGGGACTTTTCCCTGACAAGTTAAGAGAAAGCTAAAAACTTGATTCTGAAAAAAGGCACTACCCTTGAAAAAGAAATGTTTTTTGCTTCCAAAGTCATTAAGAGACAGAATCCAAATCTGCTGCTGGAGCATAATTTTTCAGGTTTCTTTAAGTCAAACTTCTCTGGTTCTCTGAAGAATTACCACCTGAGCTTCCAGGGAGGTTTTATGTAACTTCTCAAGAATTTGCAGACAGACATTTCAAGAGTGAGCAAAAAGACAGCAGGCATCACTTCGTGGCTTTGTTTGCCCTATTGTTGCTACAAAAACATTCAGAAGTAAATGGGAAGTGTTAAATGAGTTTTCCTTGAATCTTCTTTTTGCTGTATTTATACCTTTTGTGTTGTAGAATTTTATCTAGTGTATATTTATTTGCTGGAGTTTGTAGCAGCTGACATTGTTCTGCATTCTATTAGGGACATTTCATTGAAAATAAATGATTTTTAGAAATGATTGTACTCAAATGGCAATATAAAATCAAAAGCTTAAGTTTATATAGCAGGGAAACAATGCTAAACTTTGTTAGGTAATAACACCAAGAGAACTGTGGTTTTAGTAGATTACTAAAAGCATTCCACAGAAAAAAAAATCATTCCTATAAAATACAATATAAAGTTGTTTAGTAAAAACACAGCCTTTTACAATAAGCATCTTAAGGTTGCTTTTATTTTCTGATGCAATATGTATTTCATAAGGTTTTTATACAATTCCATGAAATGGTTTAACATGTGGAAATAGTATATGTATTTTAATTGTATAAATTTTCATACACTAAAAATAGGATTTGACTTTACAGGAGATTGAAGTATATAACACAAATTTAAAATTGCATGAAACATTCGCTTTTCTCAACGACTACAATTCAAAATAAGATTCTTTTTCTTTTCTATCTGGGATAGTGCTAATGAAGAAGTTTAGATTGTTTTGTCAGGAGTTTAATTATTTTTGTTGATTTTTATTTTGATAGGTACAGTCTGAGAATAGGAAGCAATAGAAATCATGATCATATGTAACTTGAAGTTATTTTTGTTCCCATTTGTTTAATCTGTCGAGAATACTTCTTCCCATTCAGAACATATATATTTCCTTCTTACCAATTTAACACTTTTTTCAGTATTACTGGAATATAATAAACTCTGGTAATTCACACTTGTCCATTTTAGTTTTCTAGAAAAAGATTGGAAAACAATACTTACACGGTAAAATTAAAAACCATATAATGTAGATGGGATTAATAACAAAGTAATCAATTAACAAACAGTCCCAATTAGGTTAGTCTTACAGAACAATTAGAAGCATCTCCCCTACATAGTTGATCAGGTCTTTTGAATTATGTGACAAGTGGAGAATGCAGGCACAGTGAAGAAAGGGATGGGAAATGTAGTGAAGTGTTACAGGGTGACATGGTTGTTTAGTGAAGCAGATACACACTTGTATTATTACTATCATTATTATTATTATTATTATTATTATCCTCCCTTTCATTTCAAATTAGCATGATGGTAAGTTTCTAGAAGATATTTGAAAAGGGTCGTGCAAGGGTACTGAGATCAACTGTAATGAAGTCTTCTGCCCTTGAGGGAGGTGCATATGTTGGAAGCCACGTATACATTTCCACATTTATATATATATTTGTACATCTAGTGATCACTGTAAAAGTCAGATATTATTTCTTTTCTATTTCACGTTCTAGAAAGGAGTATGTTGTAGCACAGGGTCTTTTACACATTATACTCTAATCCCTTCATCCTTTCCAACCTATTCCTATTTTTCTAACCCTTGTTTCCAGCCATCCCTGTTTCCAGTTCTTACTGTTTTACCTTCCTAGGATCTCTGTGACTTTTCTTGCCCTTTTTCAGCTCTTTACCTTCTTTTCACCCTTTCATTGCATGTTGTCTTTCTGTACCTTTGTTACCTATTAAAGCTGTCTCCTGTCATGTTTTCTGTCCTTCTTTCAGTCCCTCCCTTTGGTTTCTTTCCTCCCTTCCGTCCCTTCATTTTTTTTCTAAGCCAGCTAGATCTGATCGTCTTTGCTTAAAAACGGCTCACAGATATAATCTACATTAACCTACTGATTCACCTTTCCTCTTCTCTATTTCATCCTTCTCAGTCTCCTCAACTGAATTTCCAGTCCTGTTTTTCTTACAATCCACTACCATCCATTACTCTGATTCTTGCTTTATTCTATTTCTTGCCCAGTCCTACCTCTTTCTCTTCTTTCTCTGTAGGCCTAATTTTTGATTCTTCTGAATGAGAACCACAGAGTTTCTTTGTCCTTGTAACCTTGATCTAGCTAAGGCAATACCTTCTCTTTGAATGGGTTGGCAGGCCCAGATCCAGCAAGTACTACTACAGCCCAGCAGTACAGCTGGAGGAAGGGTGCTAGTCATGAAATATAGCCAGCATGAACAAAGAACTGGGGTTCTAGCCCTCCAGTTTCTGCAGACTTTGATGTTGTCAAGATTTTAACACCTTGCCTCAATGGATTTTCAGAAAGATGACAAATGGATAGACATGGTGCCAGCCCACTGCCAAATGTCATGACCTGCAAAGCAGGGTTAATAGAAGCATAAGAGGTAGGAGTGTGTTCCCTTCAGTTTGGGGAAAAAAAATCCATTTCGGGCACCATTCAGTATGGAAAATTTTAGAAGAAACAGTTGAAGTTTACCAAAGTTATAAATAGCTAAAGTAATATTATGAAATAGTGTTGTGCGTTCATCCTGGGAGGCAGCTAAGCACCACACAGTTGCTCACTTATCTCCCCCTTCACCCCCAGTGGGACAGGGAAAGAGAAAAGGAAGAGTAAAAGTCAGAAAAATCATAGGTTGAGATAAAAATAGTTTAATAACCAAAGGAAAAGTGGAGGAGGAAAGAAAGAAAACAAAACAAGTACTGCAATTGCAATCACTTACCATCTCCCATGGGCAGACCGATGCTTAGCCAGTTCCCAAGCAGAAGATGGCTAACCTACCTAAACCACCCCCTCCTCTCCATTTCATTGCTGAGCATGACATTATATGGCATAGAGTAACTCTTTGGTTAGTTCAGGTCATCTGCCTGGTTGAGTCCCCTCCTAACCTCACACGCACCCCTAATCTATTCACTGGGGGGCAGAGTGAGAAACAGAGGCGGCCTTGACACTGTGCAAACATTATTCAGAAATAGCTAAAACATCAGTGTGTTATCAGCATTGTTTTGGTCACAAATCTAAAACACAGCACCATATCAGCTATTATGAAGAATATTAACTCCATCCAGCGAGATCCAGTACCAATAGGTGATGAATTATACAAGCAAAAAAGTTAATGTATTATGTCTTATCAGAGAGATATGAAGAAGACAAAAGAGCATTTTAACTCATAAAGTTTAAGAACAGTGAGGTTTAGGAACAATTTGGTAATAGGGTAGACAGTTTGCAAACTAAGATGGTAAGTTGCCTACACTGAGAAGGACAGAAAGGAAATTACAAAAACTGAGAAGTTTATCAAAAGAGTTATCAGATTTCGTTAAGGAAGTGAAGTTTCATGGATAGTATAGAAAAAAGAGTAAGACAAGTCGTACTCCACTGAACAATGATGAGATGCCTGAAACAGAGGCCAAAATAAAAAAAACAGCCAATAGAGTGATTGAAATGGAAGATTTATAATATAAATGGCAGTCAAGAAATGGTGTGTTGAAAAGGAGTCAAATGGGACCTATAAAGCCTACAGAGGTGCTTGCAGTAGCAACAAAACAAAGTTACAAACAGATGATTTAATCATGATAAATATGGAGAATCAGCAATAACAGCAGTCTAGCTGTGTAGAGTGAATGAGAACTACTTTACCAATGGGAATTGACTGCAGAAAGAGCTATCATCCCAAAAGTACTCATCAGTCAATCTGAGTAACAAGATGAGATATGGCAGTGCCAAGACCAATAAAGAAAATTAATTCATTGGAGGTGGTTATTTGGGAAAAGCTGATCCACTTGCATTTTGTTCTGTCTGGATGTCCATTTTTAAAAGTTAAATGTTTTTTACACAAAAAAAAATCCCAAAACTTTTCATTCTTTAAACTAGTTTTCATCATATATTTATTGGAAATATGGGAATATTTCTTCCAAAATCATTATTCTACAGAGTTCCAGAAGCTTTAAATCAGTTTTTCTTATAGCTTTTCATTAGGATCTATGCATTCGGCTCTCATTTCTCCAATGGGAAATGGGCTAGAAGTGCATTGGCGGGAAATATTGCACAGATATGCCTCGTGTTTATTTCCCCTTTAATTTAAACCACCCTTACCTAGGAGGGCTCCTCTTTCTGCAGTAAATTTTTACCAGTAAAACAGTTTGAACTAGAAGCTTTTAATAATCATTCTTAACAGAGACACGTTCCCTTTACACATTATGTTTTATACATCCCTGGAATGACCTCTTGCTATAAAAATGCATGTTCTGTGTTGCTCTCATCCTTTTAAATACTATTGTATGAAAGGTTGGTAAGTTGTAAAATAACATAAATTTCCTTGGAACAAGACCATTATATTAGGGTTTCTTGTTTACTTAAGAAGTCACATGCATTTTGATTTCTTAGCACAACTTTTTTCCTGGATTCAATGCCATGTGTTAAATAAATTAATCCTGGCACTTTTCTTACTGCTTGATCACAGCAAACAAACCTCAATACCTTGAATAGACCGTACTGTTTAGGAATGATGAACCCTGACCTTTTTCTTCCCCCCATGGAACCTGGCAGTCCCCCTCCTGCCCACTCCCAAAAAGTGTTTATTCTGCTAGTGTCTGCTCTGTTGTGTGTTTGCACTTTCACATAGAGCTGAGTTTATGTAAAGCATGCATGCTACCATGCAGATCTTTTATCCATATTGAGCTGAGCCAGTCCACAGAGTTAGAGTTGGTAATAAATCGCTAAGAAGCTATTTAATGTGTCACAGCTGTAAACGACCATGTGAGTGCTTCTGATCTGTTCCAGGACAAAAGCAGTTAGGTTAATTAAAACATCGCTAAGGATGTTATAAGGTAATTTGGTTGATTTTTGCCTTGAGATTTAGGAAGCTAATCCCTTTCAGCTATACTGCTTTCCTAATGAGAAGAGCTAACTGACTGTGTGACTGTTCAGTCCATCTCAAGCTATCATACAATTGGTTCATTTAAATAACTTTTTTCAAAGGCTTAAGCTCACTTATTTGATGGTGCCCTGAAGCAAATAAAGGCTCTCATGGGAATGGTTATAATGTCTGGTCTCTGGACTACAGCTCATTGTCATAACTCCCATGCAGCCATACAATCAGCTCTTAATTCTCCAGTGGAAAATGGGTTAAAGTAATGTAAGTACAGTAATATATTCAGTCCCAGAATTGAGTAATAACATTCTTCCTTCTCTCATGTACTTAAACTCTGTTCAAGTGCAGAGTAGTTACCCTGCACTTAAACATTTGCTGTGTAGATATTGAAGCTGGTAAGCATAGGCAGCCATTTCTTTTACCTAGTAACATGTGTAGGCTTGTCCTTACACAGCATAAGCACCATGCTTGAAACAAGCCTTTTCTGCATGACAGCCTTTGGGCATTCTCCTACTAGTGGAGAATATCATGTCTTTGTATCAGGAGGAAATGGTATATGTAGGCAAGAAAAAAAAAAATGAATACAGTATTCACTGCATGAGCTAGAAGCTGTACACACAGAAATAACCATGCCTAATAAAGAAAACAAATTACTTTATTGCTAGCATCAGTGGAGCTGTCTGGACCAGTGATGTGATTTTGTCTGGCAGGACTAAGGTTAGATGCAGTTCCGTATTCCATGAAATAGTAGGTTTGTATATCACTGGAGTCAGCTAAGGCCTTCATACTTGCAAAATACATAAACCCAATACTATGCAACATGTAGGATACACACACATGCACGCGCACAACTAAGATCTTGAAATAACATTCGATTCATGGAATGGTTTAGGTTGGAAGGGACCTTTAATGATGATCTAGTTCCACCCCCATGCTGTGGGCATGGACATCTTCCACTAGACCAGGTTGCTCAAAGCCCCATCCAACCTGGCCTTGAACACTTCCAGGGATGGGGCATCCACAGCTTCTCTGGCTACCTGTCCCAGTGTTTCGCCACCCTCATATTAAAGAACTTCTTTATGTCATCTTCTTTTATTTTATAGATTCTATCTAATCTAAATCTACCCTCTTTTAGTTTAAAACAGTTACCTCTTGTCCTATCACTACAGGCCCAGGTAAAAAGTCTCTCTCCGTCTTTCTTATGAGCCCCCTTTAAATATTGAAAGGCTGTCTCCCTGGAGCCTTCTCTTCTCCAGGGTAAACAACCCCAAGTGTCTCAGCCTGTCTTCATAGAAGAGGTGTTCCAGCCCTCTGATCACTGTTGCAGAAGAACTCCAAATTTTTTTTGTGTTCAGCTTCCTGCCTAGCAAATGTATTTCAGCTAGTGTTTAGAATATCATCTATGTTTACACAGTTCATCATTTGATGAGGACAGGAATAACTCTGAATGGAAAAGGGCTATTAATTTACAATATATATTATTAATAGAGTGTTATTGAAGGGTTATTGTATTATGTTGTGTTAGCTCTTAAGCATACATGCATGTCCTTGCTTAAAATCTAGTTTTCACAAGACTGCACTCCTGGAGAAGTTCTGTTCTGAAGCTGTATTAACTCTTAAAGGGGAAGAAGATCAAAAACTGTTCTAACCAGACCATTACTGTTTAAAATTAATATTAATGTTTATTTTGCAGTGTGGAAACTATTAATGATGGCAATTTCCACATTGTGGAGCTGCTAGCTATGGATCAGATTCTGTCTTTATCTATTGATGGAGGAAGCCCCAAGATAATCACCAATTTATCCAAGCAATCCACTCTGAATTTTGATTCTCCACTGTATGTAGGAGGTAAGAGGATCTTACTGCTTCTTACTAATGGTATCCTAGTTAATTTACTCTGGTAACACACATTAATAAACACATGGTAAGAGACTCATTCATTGAGATAACACCTTAAGATGAAACTTCAGCAGTTAATATCAATACTTTCAATTTTAACAGATAGTATGTCCTCAAACTGCACCTGTTGCTTTTTTATCACTATGGATATTTGATACTCACTGTAAAATTCTGTAATTTTCTACTGTTATGTAGCTTTTTGTTATACCAAAGAAGTATGTTTAACATTGTTCAGCTACCTGAAGATTCAGTAATGCCTATTCAGAAGGCGTAGAATAGTAGCATCCTGTTTCGGTCATGTTTTACATTTTTATTCACTGTACAGGTATCTGCAGGAAATGATAGCAAGGTATAAAGCCATGAAGTATAATTTATGTCTGGAGATCTTATTGCTTAGGGCTTATAGGAGTTAGGACATTAGGTAAGAAGGGAACTAACTGGACAGTTGCCTCAGTGTGTGGCAGGGTTTGTTGTTGTTTGGTTTTGTTTTGAGAAGACAGAATTGTTTGTTTCAGTAAAACTGGTAGTAGGTGATTGTGGAGATAAACTATTTGAAACATTTTTGTTCATTTGCCACAATTTACTCTGTAGAACTACGGATTTAAGCAGTTTCTGTTGAATTTCTGATGAGCCTGCATAATGTAGGTAAAAGAGTCAGAAACTTCAGCCACCACTTTGTGCCTTCTTACTGTCCTTGGTAGCAAGTCTAAGTTCTTAGTCATCAGAGATTCAGCATAGTTTTTAAATACTGATGATCTTCTACCAGTCTTCATCTTCTACTTAGTTTAACCTTACACTCTTATAGGAGACATGTAAGGGGTCTCCTTTTGATGTTCCTTCTGTAAAAAGAATACCTACTTTCTTTTTCATTTTGTCTGATTCTTAAGAACTGTTTTGTGACTGAGAATAAGATTTTAGACTTGAGCATCTTGCCTCCTTGCAAAAATTTCTGCTACCAGTAGTACATTCATGAGATGCCTATTTTCTCTAGAAAAGGTGGTATTTATCCTCTTTCTAATATACTGAAAAGCTCAGAGTAGTTGCTTAGATTTCTCTCTAATGGAAGAGAAAAACAGGAAGCTGCTTTGATACCCATCAAGAATAGTCTATTTCTCCTATAAAACTGGTATAACAAGTGCCTCAGTTACAAGTGATGAGGGGAGAGTTGACTTTTGTCTCTGAAAATCCCCATTCTTCCCTTGAAACACTTCAGCTTTTTTGTCAAATCTTTTCAGATTTTATCATTGCCTCCTTCCATCTAAGATGGGAAGAAGTACAAGATAGAATTCAACATTAGTCATCGGTCCCCATACCATCAGAGAGAAGAATTAAAATTATCAAATGTATGAGCCGCCTTTAAAATTGCTTCATGTCATGAATCTTCAAAGGAGGATTGCCTTGTGGAAGCACATCTGCATTTTTTCATGTGTATCACTTCTGTTGTTTACAATAGTGTCCTATGCCACATTTTTTGGAAGGAGAGATGGTCCTAGATTCTAGTAAGACACTGTGTGCTTGCTTACTTGTATTGTCAACATCAGTTTGTTATTTAATGACTGCTAAGACCAATTTTACTACTTCTTGAAAACCAAGCTTAGTGCAGAATGGTCCCCCTGTCTGTTATGGGCACCTTTTGATGAAATGAGGCTAGGCTGCCAACTATAAACATTTATTCTGTGCAGTGCTAACACTTACTTGTTGATTTGTGACATATGGTTCTCCTTGCTTCTTCACCTTGCAGATCTGTGTCTCCAATAGAAGAATGATACTAATCTGCATCATCATTCTGAAGTATCAGAAGAAATAATTTTTGGAAATAATCTTTTCCTTCAATGGTTTGATTCCTAAGAGAAGGAGTCTTTTTAATCTTAGTACATATTCTTTAGAGAGGTCCTGTGTTCCTTCTATTTCTGTTCTTCACATTCAGGCTCCAAGCAGACAATTATTTCCACTGTCATAGAAAATGTTGGTCCGAAACAGAATGAAAACCATTATCAGAAGCACATTATTACAAAATAAAGCAAAAAACCCCAGTAGGTTGATATTCAGCTCTTAAACTTTTCTGTTCTTTATCTATGTTTATCTATTTATGATCTTTAAAATTCTTGAGACAGTTAATTTCCACTCTTGTATCTTTATATCACCCACCTTTTTGAGATTCATTCAATTTTTTCTTATCCAACTATATCTAGAATTTTTAGAGAATTTGATCACACATTTCCATCAGTTAAGAACTCAAATTCTCACTAGGATTTTATGCAGTATTTTTATCTTTGCCAAAGTCTTAGTTTGACACCTATATCATCATGTAGCTTACACTTACTCTTATCACCTTCCTGCTAAAATGGCATTTCTGGTAAGCATCACCTCAGCTGGCAGGATGAAATTCAGACTTGACAGCAAGCCCTTGTATGGTGCGTGCTCTCTCCCCCCCGCCCCCCCCCCGCCTCTTTCTGCCCCCTCTTCCTCCCTCTCTCATTTTCCCCTCCCCCCCTTTTTTTTCACAAAGTTATTCTTAGGTCACAAAATTTGGGTTGGTTTGGAAGGGGTAATTTAACTATTTTTACAGAAAGTGGGCTAACCAATTTATACTCTTTTTTTACCTTTCTCCAACTGTATGGCTGTCTTGTGTGGTCAGAATACACATGCTAAATATTTTTTGGTCTTTCTATAACAGATTTCAGTAAATCATATGGCTTTTTGTAAGAAATCTTAAGGGACAATCTGTTTCTTCTCAAAAACTCCTCAAAGGGGTCACAGACTTCACTGATACTTCCCATTCTTCTCTCAGAAATTAGAGCATATTTTACTAGTTGAGAGTGGCACCTTGTTTCACAGAAATTCCTATTTCTGAGACAGGTAGGGCATCAGCTGCTTTTCACTTGTGCCTGCTCTGTTCTAGCAGGTTCTAGAATGAGATACTCCTTTGACAGTGTAATTGTATGACTGTTATTTAATAGGGGTTTTACCATTTGCCTCCTCGAGCAGTAATTTGGTAATTTACCTGTAGTGATGTTCAGTAACCAAAACCTTAAAGGGGAGCCGGAACTGCTTCCTTACCTTTCTGAAAATAGAGGTGAAATATTTGTCTGCATCGTCTCTATGGCAGTTCTTTTCTAACTGATAAAGAACCTTTATCTAAAAATTATCTAAGAAATATTGCTAAAGATTATGACCAGCTTTTGCACACACTTTGGCCTTCTAACACTTGGTAACTTGCTAGAAGCAGCTAAACATGTATAGGCTAAAAGCTTGTGTATATGCTTGCATTGTGTTTCCAAATGTCTTCCAATCACATGTGACATACCTCAATTATCTGGTGTCATACATGCTTATATGGTTCCCAGAAATCATATCTAAATTTGCTGACACTTACAAGTTCATCATTGCATTGGCTTACTTAGAATTATGCAGCTTTTATTTTTACAATGCATAAATTCAATGCATCTATCCTGTTATTAGATACCTCAAGCCATACGCCTAAACATTTGCTGATTGCTGCTTTCAGGAAAGACATCAGGGTGAAGAGGGCATGATGGCTCTGCCTTGTCCCTGGATTTTGAGAATATGGCGAATAGTTTTGAAGAAATGGAAACTAATGATTGTTTGCAGTTTGAGTCCTTCAATATAATAGTCCCAAGCCTATTTTACTTAACTGATAAGATCAAAGAAGATTGGGCTTTTCAGCAGTATGGATGCAATATTGTTTGTTTCTATAATCACTGAAGTTTAGCACAAATGGAATTACAATAACCTCTAAATGAAAGGCAGGTCTACTTCATTAGGTTGCATAGCACTTCTGCGTTACTCTTAACTGTTCAGAGTGACTATAAAACCATTAGAAGTATCAGTTTACATGGTTAAGGAGCAACTATGCAAAACATTACCTCTTTCTGTGGTTGTTATCTAACTAAGTACCAGAATGAAAATTGTTAATTTTGCCTAGGAGTAAACCTGTGCAGCTAATTAGCATATTTATTTTCAGGTAAACATACTTTTCTAATGCTCAGTACACTTTGATTTGCTTTACTTACCAGTCTCAGGAGGTGTTTAGGCATTTGTGTATTCATTATTTGAATGTAATATCTTAAGGACTAACTAATAGAGGCCAATATGTTGGAAATAAGTTTAAAAAAAAGAAAAGCAGGGAGTAGGAATAAAAGAAACTTCATTTTTACAAGGAAACAATGTTTAATAGTAATGTTCCATCTGAATTAGTCTTAAACGATTAATTGATCACAACAGGATAACTGCATCATATACCTACTACTCTAATTACACTTCTAACAATTATAGACTACAACAGAAGAATTGTTCTGAAAATGGTCAACATCAGGAGCATTTGCACTATCTAGACATCTACACATAAGTATTTTGATGTTGAATTATTGTTATTACTTACTATCTTTGTTTTAAACTGTAATGGCAAACTATGCGTGGCTTTTTTATTAATCTGTTTTTGAGACAGGCTAAACAAAAATATTTTTGAAAGTAATGGAACCTCATCCTGTTGAGCTTTTCTTTCCAAGAATTTTCACTAGCAAAATTCCACATTTGAAATATGTACGCCAGCTCCAAATTGATGAGCTGGTCCTACTAAACTCTTCTAGATTTGAGTGTCTTAGCAGCTTACAAAAAGTCATGTAGCAGCTGCTCAATTTCAACCACTTTTGTTTTTCCAAGATTCAGAAACTATGTACTATTCTGGACTTAATTGTACTAGGTCAAAACCAGGCATGTATCTGAACCTTTTGACAGTTGTGAGCTTCTGGTATGAAGTCCTATACACATCTCTTTAGTTGGACTTAGAGACTTACAGGTTTGGAGCTGGCTTACGTGCATGCTTGATAATTTCCAGGACAATTTCCAAATACTAGATCATTGCCCATGGGTTTAGGCTGAATATCTAAGAATAATTAATTAGGAAGAAATATTTCTTTTAAAATGTTTAAAAAATAGAGAAAGTTGTACAGAAAATTGTACCAAAGGTTACACTGATTATTTGCTATTATTAATTTCCTAGGCATGCCTGTGAAAAATAACATAGCAGCTTTACGCCAGTCTCCAGGACAGAACGGCACCAGCTTCCATGGTTGCATCCGTAATCTATATATCAACAGCGAACTCCAGGACTTCAGAAATGTGCCACTGCAAGTGGGAATTCTGCCAGGTTGCGAGCCCTGTCATAAGAAAGTTTGTGTGCATGGAACCTGCCATGCTACCAGCCAGTCAGGCTTTTCCTGTGAATGTGAAGGAGGATGGACTGGACCCCTCTGTGACCAACAAACTAATGACCCATGTCTTGGAAATAAGTATGTCCTTCCTCGAGACAGAACAGTAGTATAATATGCATATAAGTCTCCTGTCGTGTATTTTTTTCATAAAAGTTCACACTTTTTTCAGCAAGAAACAAAATACCCTGGGCATGTAAAAGTGAAAACAGTGTCCAGGTTATAGTATATTCTTTCTATAAACTTAATGAGGAAAAGTCCCCAGTTTAGGGGAGGAGAGACATCTCACTGAAGTGCTGCCTAAAACCTGGGAAGTGCTTTTACATACTTCTGTATGGGCTTCTTCTGTAATGAGTTACACTGATGCAAGTGTTAGTATGACACTTGGTACAAAAATCATTTAGAAGAAATTGCAAATGGAAAAAAAATATCTATTTGCTTATTTATAACTGTACAGAATGAGGAAATACAATTATTATTATTATTATTCTCCAATGTTTTTTAAAAACTTGATACAATAGATACATCTAATATTTTTATATTTTCACAGTACCCCAGGTTTTAGCAGGAAAAAAGATTTCTACCTTTATGGTAAACTGCTGTTTAAGTCCATGTGTGCTAATTCTTTTTGCTGATTTGACTAGAACATTTTAGGTTAGACATTTTATGTATGTTTATAGAGGGGGTTGTATATATACACGTGTAGTGGGTGAGCGAAAGATGTTTATATGTGTATGTGAGAGTATTGATATCTATGCATATTCATCTTTTACATTTACTATAGAGACACATTCAATTTTTTGGCTCATGGTCTCCCAGCACAAGAAGATCAGAAACTTAAGAAGTTCAAAGTTCTTCAGGATTTATTGGTCATGGGCAACCAGATGTCATTCTGTTTGCCCTTACCACTGTCCTTACTACAGCTTCGCAAACATCTTTTTTCTTTTTTTTTTGTTTTTTGTAGAGTAAATTAAGCCTACTTGGATCTTTTGGCTGCTGCTTTTTCAGTGCTCTGGCCTATATAACTTTCGACTTTTGAGGACCAGTGGCCTTAGTTTGCTAAGAGATTCTAATAAGATGATTTTCCAACTCCCATATAAAATGATGTTTAAGTGATCTTTTCACATAGGGTGTGTGGCAAGTCTGAGCTTTAAAGCTTTACACAGCAGTTAGCACACTTTATAATGCAGTCAGCATTGTTTACATTGGTTACAGACTCTTTCAGTACTATTAAGTTTTGAACTCTTCCCAAAGCTACAGCAGTGAATTTTTGAGGCATATCATAGCATTTGATTGTTTATGGGTCTTTTTCTTACCCTGTCCTCTTTCACAGTAACTTAAGAGATAAAGAAAGGAAGTCACAGCAGGTTAAAAAACACAAATGTGATGTCTATCACACCCATTTTATACTTTAGGAGTCAAAAATAACATGGAACTGTAACCACCAAGTTCTATAATAAGAAAAGCCAAAGAATTTCTTTCAACTGTCCTTGAAAAATTAGATTCTATATAGGTTCTTATAATTATACACATCAGCACCCAAACTGAGTGCTTTTTGCAGTAAATTACAAAACTTGGCAAGTATCAGATAGAGGCAGCATCAAAGATAGAATTAAGTGAGCACAACATTAATATTTTGTTAGCTCTTGAAAGTATTTGTTTTGTTTCATCTATATTCAGTGCTGTAAGCTTTTAGGAGAGAAAGCCAAACCAAAATTGTTTATTTGGAGTGAAGGAGGGGTTTGTTGTTCTTTAGTTCCTGGGGATTTTGGTTCTGTATTTCTTGATTCACCTCTAAATCCTGTCTATTGAACAGATACCTTTTGTCCATCTAATACAGTATAACATTCCACTTCATCTGAGAAACAGACTTGTCACTGTGATCTCTGTTTTGAAAATGTAGGGGATCTTTTAGAGAACCCTGCACACCATGAAAAGGCTTAAAGCTTAGATTTATTTTACCTAAATCTAGGCGCTTGACTTAGGAGCATAGTGACCAAAGTTTGCTCTGTAGTCGTTAAAGGAATAACACATTTCTAAAGAGTAAATTAGACCTCAAGTGGTCTAATCACTTTCTGGATAAGCTTTTTTTTCTCCATGACTGCAGAGCTTATGGCAATTACACATCTAACTTCAGTGTCTGACATAGGTACCTAAAATTAGATAAGATGAAACTGTGCCCAAGAGTTTGCACTTAGCTTGATGTTCCTTTCAGTACAGTCTGAAGATGAAATTTAGGGCTTCAAAGAACAGGTGGAAGCAAAAGTATGAGAGTTGGCATTAGCTAAGGTTTAATCATCTTCTAAGTCAAGCAGAACTTAACCAAAGATCCTGACACAGATTGCTTTGATATCTAAACCACCCTGTATAGAATATGACAAGATGTGTCACCTGAGTAGCTTCATAGATCAGATGTCCTAAAAGTGGTTGTTTTGTAAATGGTGAACAGATCAAATGCTGAACATAATGAATACTAAACAAAAGCTATCTGCCCTCTGATACTGTCTAAGCCTTCAATTTTGAGTTCCTTAATCTAACAGTCTTGGAATATCAGACTTCAACCACAGGAACAATTCGGAATTTTTTAGGGAACACAGTTGCTTCAAAAGTACAGACTCTTGCATAATAGGGAAGTTGGAGGTGCTTAAGCTATTAGTTAAGTTTTATATTTGCAGTATTTAATCCCAAACTGGGTATGTGAATGGAGGCTATGTGTTGTGCCTTCCATTTAAATATCCTGTGATGAGACTGACTTGCACAGAATTAATGGTACAGATGGAGAATTGTAATGTAGATTTCATTGATGAGTGGAACTTGTTGATGTTTATAAACTGAAACAGTTTTAATAGTTAATGCAAGTTTGTCAAAGTTTAAAAGTGTTGTGCATTCTTTTCAATTTTACCAAATTTCTTACTGTACTGAAAGAGTAGAGTACAAAGCAAAAAGTTTCCAGAAATACAGACTGTTATCTAAAAAATTTCAAAATGAGATGTTGTTCTTAACAGAACTTTTCTTTTACTACAAAATGCAATTTTATATGAATTTTTGCCATCTTCAAATTGAAACAAAGGATTTTATTTTACATCGAATGGGATTTTTTTTTTAATCTAAAACTTTTCATTTATTTATTTATATATTTATTTAGGTGGCTGCCACGACCTACTAGGGAGGTTGTGGCCTCAGGGATCTTGCAATACAGAGAGGAAAAACATTGGAGAGGAGAAACGTTAGGGAGGGCTACTGTGACCTTGAATATCAGGATTGCATTCCTCCCTACAGAGGAATCTTCACTGTGGTCTCCCTAGGAAACAGTATGTAGATAGAAAACTTGTGTATCAAGACAACAGACAAAGAAAATAACATTATTTATAGGTAGAGAGTTACTGACCCTGTGCCACCAAATGAACAAAAACAGTGATTTTATTCCAAGTCATTGGTGATGTTTTCAGAAGATGAACTCCCCTAATCTTCAGCTTACACCTAGGAACAGGTAATTAAACATCCTCCTTTTGGGAAACACCACCTGTCTCTCAAGGGAAGACCCGCTATGTGTTCCCATACTACTGTGTATCAGAACTTAGTAGATGGAGCTTAACTCACACCCGTTTTTGTCTAACAACAAGATTTGAGCCTGCCACAAATGTTTACCAAAGCCCAACTGAGAGAGTAGCTAGTTTAATCACTTGGGTGAGATGTAATAATATGCAACCTCATCTAGTGTGAGTTTCTGTATAAGTACTAGATGAGTGCTGTTGGCTTTCAGTGAAGTAAAGACCTGCCTCACACATTATATGTCCATGCTACTGGCAGTCAGCAGTGCAGACTAATATATTTGAAAGGGGAGCACGTGTTCAGCTTTGAAACTGCCACTGCTTGGGTCAGAAGAGATTCAGATAGGAAATGCCTGACCTATCTTTGTGCTGGGAGCCCCATAGTTCATGAGTGACAATGTGGGGGTTTTTTAAATGATGCAACAATCAGAATTTCAGGTGAGTATCCTTTTTCTCTACTTAATTCTAGTGGATTACGTTTGGGCTTGATTTTGCTGTGTTCTTCTCAAAAGCATGCTGAAAATTTAGGTAGACAGGAAATGTTGGTTTTAATAACTGTGGCCTGTAAAAGGCTTCCATAACACATCTACAGTGGCTGTTTTCTGGTGAGATAGAGTTCTGTACTGCAGCTTGTTTCATGTAAACCTGCATACCAATTATAAACCACTTCACTGCATCTCACTGAAAAAGTCCATTAGAAACAAAAGCAATTTCTTCTGAGTACAGTCCAAAGTATTTGTAGTTAATGTTGCTTAGCCTGAACTTTGATGAATAATTTATTTTTATTCTCTTGGGCTTGTTTCCCCTGTAGATGTGTGCATGGTACCTGCTTGCCGATCAATGCGTTTTCATACAGTTGTAAATGCCTGCAGGGACATGGGGGAGTCCTCTGTGATGAAGAGGAAATGCTGTTTAACCCCTGCCAATCCATCAGGTGTAAACATGGCAAATGCAGGCTTTCAGGACTTGGGAAACCATATTGCGAATGCAGCACCGGATACACGGGGGACAGCTGTGATAAAGGTAAAAAAATTTAAAATCATGTTGTTTTGGTCGTAAAAAAGAGGGGTTTTTATTAAAACATACACAGCCAAAAACATTACCAACTTTTTTTTCCCACAATACACACATTTGTTGCTTTTTTTTTTGCCATACGAATTGATCTCAGTGAGAGAAAAATCAAACTTTTCCCATTAATTCGTTTACATTTTGAGGATTTTTTCATCAAATGTTTCTCTGTGAAAACATTTCTCTTTTTTTGCCTTTATTCAGAAATACTTTTTTACTATATTTAACTATTACCTTTTACCTGCTGTATCTTTCTGTATTTATTGTTTCTCTGCCTTCTGCAACTGAGAAGCCAAATCCAATGATTCTGCTCCTAGTTTTATCACAAACTCTACTTTTGACCTCTCAGCTTCAACTGATTTATCACAGCGAATTATGCAGGTGAGATGGATGAAAACAGGATGACTTTTCCCCCTACCTTTTTCTTTTTCCTTTGTCTATCAAAGCTCTCCCTCTCCCTCTCTTTCCTTTACCCCAGATGGCATTTATTTTGTATTCTACATAGATGTGAATAGAATAGAAGAATATGGTTGTAGAACTTTTAACAGATGTCTCATTTTTAGCTGGTTTTATACCTCAGTAATTTATGAAGTTAGTGGAATGTAACTTGTATTAAATAACAGTTTGAATAATATTAAACTCCAGGTCTAATAAATTAAATTGCATGCTCTCTGAAACATTTCCCTATGGTAAATAGAACCAGCTGCAAGCAATGTAGGAACAGAAGATGTGTATTTTTGTAAAAGAGGAAAAGATTTAAGCTTCCAATTTTCTTGTCATTGTAATAGCTTTGTATTTATGGTTTACATATACATAATATAAGCTTTACTGAAAATAGGAGGTATAGGAAATAAAACTCAGCATTAATCAAATTATGTTTGGTAGAACCACTAGTTTCCAATATACAGTCTGAGTCAAACTTTAAAATATCAATCCCAACTGCAAGTAGAAACACAGCATCGTCCTTAGCAATGTCAACCATTCTTTGACCTGTGTTTCAAAAGTGTATCTCCTATTTTAAATGTTGTTTTCTACAGAAATCTCTTGTCGAGGGGAACGAATCCGAGATTACTACCAAAAGCAACAAGGGTATGCTGCGTGCCAGACGACCAAGAAGGTATCGAGATTAGAATGTAAAGGAGGATGTTCAACCGGGCAGTGCTGTGGACCACTAAGGAGCAAGAGACGGAAATACTCTTTTGAATGCACTGACGGGTCGTCATTTGTGGACGAGGTTGAAAAAGTAGTGAAGTGTGGCTGTACAAATTGTCCCTCCTAAGTGTCCCTGTCACACTTGTCTTTTGAAAATGTTGTATACTTATTGACCGTGTCGGACTAATTAATGCTTCATAGTGGAAATATTTGAAATATATTGTAAAATACAGAACAGACTTATTTTTATTATGAGAATAAAGACTTTTTCTTCATTTGAAAAAAGATTCAAGTGCTTGAACTGAGACTTCTCATAACCAAGAGGAGCTTTGAAGAAAAAAAAAAAGACCTGGTAACATTGCAACAGAGATGGGAAACTTTAACTGCTTTTAACATGGATTCTTCTTTATAACACGCTGAAGATACACTGACAATATACACATGTGACTTTCTACTTAACAGCTCAGAGATGAAACATTGACCAGAACATGAGGCTTGGTTTTTTTCACTTTCGTATCAGTATATTTTATTGTCTTGACAGACCATACCAATCACTTACCTATGGATGAGGAAGCATTATGAGTGGAAAGAATCAGATTATACAGAAATAACAATTGTATGAAATACATTTTATCTTTTGGAATTATTAAGCATCTTGAGAAGATGGGGTCCCATTTAATGGATGGGAAATGGGAGATACGAGAATATACTATAATCCTGAAATCTCCTGATGATGTATACTTTTATGTCAGCATGTTAGCAAAAGAAGCATAAAAAAGTGTTTATCTGCCCTTTTCCAGTATTAATTTTTTGTAATATAAATGTTTTGGGGATGATAAAAATAGATTATTGATGGATAAATTAGTAATAATATGGATTTCTGTTTCTATGAGTTCTAAACAACTCTATACAGTATTCGGTTTCATTGAGAAATATTTATTGTATCAAAGTACATTGTACTTAACCCTTTTAGGCCATCCCTTTTACTGTTTTTCAATGCTTTAATATATATTAATTTATATTTGTCCCAGTATTTTTGTAATTTTTTTTTTAAAGGACTTAAAATCAGGATTTTTTGCAATAGAACTAACGTAGCATGTCGTCTTGGGGTAAATGTTTTCAGTCTGTTTTTTCCTCTCCTTCCCCTTCCCTTTTTCTTTTCCTTAGAATCTGACCACTTGGTGTCACTGAATCTGAAAGTGATGACAATCTGCAGTTTTCACATACAGCAGATATTCAGGACACCTTCCAAGAACCCGTAATGTATGACAGAAAATGTCTTTACACTAGGTGGCAATTGTAGAGAAGTTAATTTTCCCTATATGCAGTACTTACAGAAAATAAGATGGCGTGTAGAAAATTACATTAGATGGTAGATCTTTATAAATTAATATTCCCATGGAGCTCTTTACCTTTTTTATAAAAAAGAAGAAAAGGTTGTGCTATCAAGAACTGTGACTTTCCCCAAATAATAAAACTACTTTACTGCCCTAATGTTCCCCATGTTAACATGTTGCTGCTAAATTATAATGTAGAATTGGTAATCAATAGTGGGTTGTGTTCTTCTTTCAGTAAAACCCAGGGTACCCTGTAAAAATGCAGATGTTTTTCAATTTTATTTTATTATTTTTTTTACAAAAAAGTTAGATGTACATGTGTAATGCAGTGTGTTTTGTCTTATTTGGACTGATATCAGTAATGCTACTGATGTTTGTAAATTAAACAGATATTTACTTCATTAACAGCTTTTATTTGTATTCTTCTGAGAAGTTTAAATTGTCTGACAGCCTTTAATTAAGCATCTGTAGTTGCAAAGAATATTAGGTAAAAAACAGAATAAAACCCAACCCTAGATCTAGTGTATTCATTGCTGAAAATCTGAAGAAGGAATTAACTTGGGATTATTACACCTACAGGCAGTGGCATCTGAAAATGTGGGTACATTACAAACACAGCTGAACACATACCAAAATTAACAAAAGACTTATAAATAAAGGACACTAGATGAAAAGGCAAATTGAGTCTATCCTAATATTTTAATGGTTATACAAATGGCAATTTGGCAGTTGTTTTAGCAAGTAATTTGGTTCTTCAGAGGGATTCATTTTCACTAATCTTGGACTAAGTATTTTAAACTTAAGTAATTGGATGGGATGATACTTAACCAGGTTTCTCTTCTGTGATACAATTTTTACGGATACTTCTGTATTTATTTTACTTAGTCTACTTTAAAGTTTGTCTAAATATCCAATGAAACAGCCTTTTGGCATGAGGCCTTCTTTGCAGTTTCTATGACTTCTAAATAACTTTCTGTAAATAGGGGTAGCTTTGAGGAAAAAGAAGCCGTTTTTGCACAACAGTACTTATATAGTATTCTTGGATAAACAGTATTATTTTTCTGTGTATGATCAAAATTCCTGTACCAAGTATCTGGAGTTGGACTCCTTTCTGTCCTCATACTGATAGAGAAAGAGGAACTTTGCACTGGTATGCAAGCAATGCTAGCAGCTACTGGTGATCCTTAGGCCACCAAGACAGGGTCTTTTTGTGGTCTCTAAGCAAAACCAAACAAAAACTCAAGAATTAAAAAAAAAAAAAAAAACAACTTTGGCACCTACCCCTCTGGAGGAATATAAGGCACCTAACATCAAACAGTGACTCAGCTCACCTTAGAAACCCGAGCAGCCCTGTATTCTCACCCACTGAAAAAGTCCTTAAGCATCAACAAGGTGTGCCACTGTGCGTGACAAGAGAGAACTTTCTCAGTGGGATGGGTCACCTGACATCTTTCTCATGCCTAAATCAAGTTCCTTGTAATATTGCTATAACAGACTGCCTTGTAGCTGTATTCCCCAAAAGGGAAATGGGGGTCTGGGGGTACTGTAGCTTTAGGCACAGTTAACACAGTGGAGAATTTAGTTCAGTGCAGAACACTCGGACACATAGGTTTTCATTCAAAAACATAAGTTATGCAGCTTTTAACACAGTGCTCAGGGATTAGTTTTCTCTCCTAGGCTCTGCTGCCTGCTGTAGGAATCGCTGTCATACAGTCTGCTTTTAATGCATTGAATGAAATGCATAAACAGCATTGGGTCTGAAGGATACGACTCAGTACAGTGACCAAGTTCCTACCTTTGAGTTAACACTGCATACAATTCAAATTCTTTTTTCATTAAAAACCAAGAAAACTGAAAATGGCAGGTTCCATGTTTTTCTGCCAGTATTCTTAAAAGCGATAAAAGAGAAAGCATAATGAATACTGCTTAATTTGCACTGGCTTATGTACAGCTCCTGCTGTCATCTCACAGATGATACAAATGTGAAAGAGCATTGAAAAAAGACCATTCTTCTTGAATGAAACAGTAACTAAAGTCATCGCTTTTTTGTTAACATTGAAAGTCAATTCAGAACAGGAACTATCATACATGGAACCAGATTCTGCAGCCTGTATTAAAGGTTCTGGGGAAGATGGATATGTGAGTGATAGAAATACTGTTCTAAACAAACCAATGGTGGGCTTTAAGCTTTGAGAGATACAGTTTATTTTCTAAGCTCTGTTGTAACAACAATTTTTTCTTGTATTCAGAATACTTTTTATTGCCATACGGGGATACCATGAGGCTTAGTATTACAAGAATCATTGTAATATGGTGATGCTCTGTGTAGGTGCCAATATGATATGAATATGATGTTATGAAGCCATTTGTCTGGAAAGACCAGAATGCAGAGGTTTTGTAGATGACAACAAATCTGGCAGACCTGATGATCCACAGTGTACTTGCAGGGATAGTAGCAAGGCAATAGAGAAAGTGGATGTCACCATGTTCATTTTGATGAGATGAGTGATGATTAAGAGATGAGGGGGAGGGTGGTACATTTTGGAAGGGAGCTTGCTGCTAGGAGGAAAATGCCCAGAAGTTTTGGAAAAGTGTCAGGAATGTCGGAGGCTGTTTGCATTGAAGCTCTGTATTTTGGGAGCTTTATCTGTTATTGCTTGAAACTTGGGTATTTAAAAGAAACCTCTTTACAGTTCTGAAAAATGCACACTTGATCTTTCTATCTTGAGTTAACCCTATTGTTTGAGGAAAAGTTTATCTTTTCGAAGCAATTCAAAATCCCATCTTTGGTTCCTTTTCTTCTCCTTTAGAAGTGAGTGTTATTCTCACGGTAGCTCATTAGGCATGCAAGTGTCTGTGCTTCAGCTATCCCACCTTACAGTGGAGAGCCTGGCACATAATTTCAGTTCCCATAAAGTGCAATTCCCCAGCTGAGCCATTCAGGATTCTTGGCTTGTAGAAGAAATATTTATACACTGAGCTGGTATCTCCAATCTATTTAAGATTCCTGGAGTGGAAATCAGAAAATCGTTGGTAGTTGTGACTATGTAGGGGCTGTCAGGAGTAAAGTAAAACTGAAGTGTTTGCCTGCATGCCTGGAGAGCCTGGCTCATTCTGGAGAGCCTACTGTTTTACTGTGTTCTTTATGTATTGTGTTCCTGGGAGAGTGGGAAGTCGTCGTGCTCATCCTTACAGAAATGTCTGAGAGCAGAGGGATTTTGTGTCCTTTTGCAAATAAATTGTCTAGGCTGGAAATCATAGGCCTCTTTGGACCTCGGCCAGGTTAAACTGTGTATTGTATACCTTAACATCAACCATCATCTTGGACACCAACAGCTCCTGATGTTAAAAAAGTGAATAAATCTTGCTCTCAGTTTAATAAAACACAGATGGGAAAAGCAAACCAAACAGAGAGTTAACAGCTCTATTCACTAGTCTCCTGGGCTCCATGTGATTAAATCAGAGTTGGAGGGTATGTTCCTGCTGCTGCTGTTCTGGCCAGTGTCCGTAGGGGTGATGGCCAGCAAAGGAGAAGTATTCTGTCAGTGCTGCATGTCATTTGTCAAGCTGAGAAAAAACAGTCATCTCACTGAAAAAACAGCAAGACTTCTGGCTATCCACAATCCTAGCAAATATGCTCCAGCTCTACAGCATGACACCCATGCTGCAGGAATTTTGCTCAGCCATGGGAACAGACTTCAAAACTGCCTCCCAGATCCACAGCTTAATTTCAAAATGTTGATCTTAGTAACGCTTTCTGGTCTTTACACTCCATCCTTTTCTTTCACTCCAGTTCAGAGGTAAACTCCTTTAGTTCTTAACAGCGAGCCTCAGTACTCTCAATAGCTGCCCTATACTACATACAGGAGATTAAGACTTGGGTTTTGTTCCTTTTTTAGGTATTCGTTAACATTTATAGAGGGATCAGAAGACCTGCCTTAAAGGAGGAGAGAGACAGGTTACACATCCAGCTACAGAGATCAGACATTTTCATGTCCTTTATAATTTGGAAAATATTACATTACCTCCTGTGGAACAGTCTGACATACACAGACTGATATGAACTTACATATTTTATGGATTTATAGACCCAGACCAGGAGAATTGTTATCTGGTTTTGTCTGCTAGAACTTTTTTTTTTACTTCCTTTTAAGATACTTTCCATATCGCAAGAGACAAGTAAAGATAGAATTAATGGGCCTGGCTTGCTTACTCTGTCATAGAAGTTCCTTAAAAAGATCCAGTAGCCTTTTTCCACGACGTTTTTCTTCTTTCTCATAGTTTTTCACATTCTGGGCTTCAATCTCTTGTTTCTGTATGATGGCCCATTTGTCCACTCTAGTTAATTTCCAGGACAGATTTAATCCTTCTAAAAAGAGGGAAAGGATACCTTTTTTTTTCCTGCAGCTGTGCCTAAAATCTCTCCCAGCACATATTTAGAAGTATGTTTTCTTTCAAAGTCCTCTGAGAATAGGTTAACTTGAGCTGTTTTTACTGCAAACTTGTTTTTTTGCTTCTGATTAGCTTTATTTATTTAATCACATTTCTGGGTTTCTGCTATGGTAACAGCAATTAAAGCTGTACCAGCTGACCTGTGCTTCAGAAGTTGCTTGCTGTTTTGAAATAGCAAGTTTAAAGAGTTTGAAGCTTGCCTGTTCTCTCTCTTTTTTTTTTTTTTTTTTTTTTTTGATTGGATCGCCTTCCCTATCAGTTCACCCATTTTTGTGTAGTTTTATGATTATTCTCTAGGGGACAGGTAAGGACATGAGTCAATGCCAACAGTAAGTAAAACTGACCACAGAAGACACATAGATCTACCAAAAAAAAACCTGTTTCTAAACTCTCAGAAAAATCAGAAGTAATTATTCATTAGTTGTTGCCTTCTTTTTTGCTGAACAAACTTTTACATGATGAGCAAACAAAGCTATTAAGCAGCCTCCAAGTACACCTCTAGAAATAATTAATGTGGTGTGTCCAGGGCTAGAGAAGGAAGAAAAAGGGGCCTAACAGTTACCTAATTCCAGTACACCTTTTGTGGACAGGAAGGTTTGGGCACATTTCTGTCTCTGAATATCCACAGTGAGACCACGTGGCACTGCACAGACTCCACAGCAGAAAAAGGGTCACTGTTATCCTAAATAAAAAAAATAAATAAACTAATGTGAAACTCTGCAAAGCAGCTTAAAAATGAGAAGCAAAAGGGTCGTTAAGTCCCACTTGACCAAACCAGTGCTCATCATCCACTATCACAAACCACAGACCAGCCTTTGGCATCCACCCCGTGCCTCCAGCTCCAGGCGCTCCAGACACTACTCACTTCCCCGCTTCCCACCCACCCGGCTCCGGACCTGCCTGTGCCTGCCGTTCCCACAGCCCTCCCACGTGAGACGCTCAGTCCTTCCCTTTGCCCTAAGTCACAGCAATCCCCTTCCTGCGTGTGCGTTCTCCAAGATAACTGGAGGCATCTGGTGGGGGCACGACACCACGCTGGTCATGGAAAGAACGCTCTGCCGCTAATTAATATTTAAGCATTTTAAAAAACAAAAAAAAGTATTCTTTATTAAGCTGTTATAGTAAAGTGCTTGCACCAATTGGCAGGAATGGCGGCTGACAAAATGTTTGAGTAATAAAATCCCCACTCTGTGCGTGATGTGGAGAATGAGGCCTCTTCCTCGTCATTCTGAAAAGCGTGCGTAGCTGCAAGTTAATTGAAAGGAAGGTAAAGAGACTTAGCCCTAACTGAAAATCTGCTCAGCAATCACATTCAAAAGCCAGAAACAAACAAACAAACAAACAAAGATGCCCCAGTTTGTTGTTTGTTTGTTTTTTTACTAAGAGAACAAACAATCAAATAGGTAAGGTACGAGTGCCTGGGCGATAAGAATGATAAAAACGAGCCAGTTCTGGCTATAACAAAATGCTGGGCAGTGAACACACAAGGGAATTAACTGCTGCAATTGCTCATGGATAACAAATACAGCCATACATTTTCAAAAATTTTGTAGAAAGGACACTTAGAGCCCAGAAAGTAGTGACCAGCCACAGAAGTCATCCTACAGTTACTTCCAGCTGACATTAAAGAACTCTTTGGGAATAACTTCTTTTAGCAGAAGTGACCACAGTCTATTTGAATTTCACATGGTAATGAACAGGCTTGTAAAATGTAGAAAAATAACAGTATTAGCCCACAGAGAAGAAAATATTACAGATTTAAGGCATCTAGGGCCAGATTCACTGTAAGCTCAAGCTGCTTCATGCTGTTTCAGTGATGCAAAGCAGCTGTAAACCCAACTTAGCTGGCCTGGAGCCACTACAACTTCTATCTGCTAGAAAAAGGAGTTAATGGTTTCAGTGCCCAAAACCTGGGTTTGGAACTGCGGTCCGTCCTCCAGCGTGTTGGCTAAAGGAGCCGTCGCTTGTGTTACTTCAGAAAAACCTCTGTGCCCCTCTTGCTCAGCTCTGCCCCTCTTCCCTGTGTAAGCGGTGCCGAGGATTTGTGGGAAAGGAGCTCGCTTTTCAGTGCTGCTCTCCAAACTCCAGAGGAGCGAAGAGAATTGTCAATGCCTCTTCAGCGACAGCAATCAGAAATGAAAGACAGGAGGTCTTTAACCAAAAAAATAAAATGAAGTGAGTACTATTGTAGTAAAACTGCTTCTAGTGAAGTAATTTAATACTCGCTTTTAAAGACTCACTTAATTGTGGCTCCATAAGAAAGCATTATGGAAAACAGATTCTTCTTGTAAAATCTTTTCTTTAGTGTGTGTGTATATCTATATATACACACACACACATATATAAGGGTAGAAAGTACATGCTGGTTTTTTTTGTTTTTCAGGATGTGAACTTATTTATGCTTTTTGATTCCCCTGAGCCACTCTGAACAACAGCAGGTATGATTAAGAATTCAAGGTAGCTGGCAGTGAGGAAGTTTGACCTAATCTATCTTGACTTTGCACTCCGTGCATTTAAATGCAGCATGTCTGTGTGGAACACGCTGTAGTTCACTGGGGTACAGCATATCTATTTTAGTCACATGCATGCTCTGAAATAGCTGTGTGCACATGGAGATCACGTCTTTTTTGTTGTTGTTTTTAGCCAAATTAGGGGATCAAAGCCATGTAAAACCTTTTGTAATGAAACTTGAAGCCACATGTAATGAAACCAGATAGTTTTTCCTTTCTGATCTAAAGTCTTTCCTGTTTTCAGGCATTACTATAAACCTACATCTTGGTCCAGTCTGTAACTTGGTCCAGCTTGGATTAGATTTGCAACAGTTTGATGAATCTGGGATGATTTATAGCTTGACGTAGAAAGAAAACAAACAACAGAATCTAAAGTTTGGCCTGCTTTAGGCTCAAAATCAAGCGTAACCTCCTACTGACTCCTTTTGGATTTTTGTGTCTTCAAATCCCAAAAGGAAAGCACCCCACTGAATCCTAAATCCAGCACGAAAAAGATACTGCAGTGGTAAATATAAAAGTAAGTTTCACAAATATCCTTTCCTTTTCTGGGAAATTTCCATTTAGACTTAAATGAGGAATTTATACAGAGGGAGATTAGAGTAAATATTTCTTCCTTAGTATCAAGAGCTGAATGTACTCTGCTTTGTTCAGAAGACAAGAAGTTTATCTATCAAAGAGCACTTTATTCATGCCATCCACAAACTTGTTCATTCTCTTTTAATTCAGCTTAAAAGGAAGATGACAAACATCAGCAGGGAGCTGTTTAGCTAAAGGAAGTGTAACATTCAGAAAAATCAATACAGATTTGCAAAGAGAGCATGGCTTAAACTTAGCATGAAAATAATGTGAGTTATAGCAGCTCTAAGGGTTCCTATTTCCCATCTACTTTTAAGTATAGCAACTCTAGATACAAGATATGTCTTCAGAGGGGATGTCTGTGAAGAATATCCTATACCATCGTTTCACAACGTGGATTCTTTCAAAAATGCTTCTTTACTCGTTTAAAGAAATCCATAGGGCCAGGTTTTTCTTCAGAAATTGTGCTGGTTCTTGGTATTTCTACCCGCTGCAAATGCACATGCACCAGGTGACACTCTTATCTGGGCCAGGCCATCTTTGCTTTCAGCATCAGCAAGCAGAAGGAGAACAAACCAATCCCACAAGAAACAGCTGTGCAAAATACGCCTTAAGCAAAATCCGAGTGAGCAGATGCTTTGCTTCGTTGGACTGGTGTGGGTGACACACCGTCCCACTTACAGGACAAGCTCAAATGAGGAACTGATTGAAGGAAGCTGTTTGCGTATTCCAGTATTTGGCCAGAAGGAATGGAGTATATACTTTGAGACACCTTAATTCCCATATAACTAGAAAATAATTTTATCAACAATCATCGCAGATCTTTAATAACATAATACCGAAGGTATCTCTGATTCTTGATAAAAAAGCATTTTGTGCACACAAATAAGATCACAAAAGTGTAGCCCTAGAAGCCTGAAACCACAACTCTTTCCATTATCAAAATTTAATTCCTGGGCTGAAAGGATTTCAATCTGTATCACATTACAATACATTCAATATTTAAATTCTTTTTCTTACTTAAAGGCACCCTAAACAAGAGACCAGTGTTTATGTTCCAACAGGTCATGTTTCCTATTACTACCAATAATGGGTACTCTCAAAGGACAGAAGGACAGTTGAGGCTCAGCACCCTAGCCATGAAATCTATCCACACCTTGTGGAAGGTCAATCATGCACAAACCCATTTAGCCACCCTTTAAAATTCAATCTAGATCAAAAATGTTGTTTTCTTCCATCTGAGGCATGAAAATGTATAAAACAGATTCAGAAAAATTCCACATAATTATCCTGGTTGGATGTGAAGTTTCCTTCGATCTTTGATCTATAATGTAGCAATGTGTCAGCTCGACCAAAGTAGTTTTATGTGCAGGAAATAAGACAAGCTGAGTAGCTTCATGGTTAATTGATTAAAAGGTTCTAAAGGAGGTGCAAGATCAAAGAGCAACTTAATGGTTTTATGTTACTCTAGAGAACTGTTGGTCCACTTGTCTGACAAGACTGACCTTGGGCAATGAAGTAACAGGCAATTAAAAAAAAATGCAAAACTAAAACACAGATCATATTTATCTAGTTCAGCATCCTTATTTCCTTTAGCAAGTAATAGGTAGCACACCCCAGTGCTCTAAGACAAGTTGCATTTTGTTAGCCTTTTACGCTATACAGCCTAAATATTGAGTACACAAAATTGGCTGTTGCCTATGCTTGCCCTGAAGAGGGGAAAAAAAAAAAAAAAAAAGCATACAAACTCAGAATCACAGGATGCCATGCCATTGGTTAAAAACCTATGAAAGCAAACAAATGTCAAACTCTAGCTGAAGGACAGTTCCTTGTAGAGTCCTTGGTCCGTGGAATCACTGAGCTCCCTTGGCCATCTTCACTGGCATTAGGAAATGATGACACCTGGTAGCTTACAAGATTGGCTCATCTTGAGAACTATATTAGGAAATGGGACCTGCTCTAAAGTAATATAACTGCTTGCAAGAAGGAAAGAAAAAAATACTAATGCATTGACTCTTAAAGAAAAATTTAATAGGCCCATTCTCTAAATGACACTTTAAAACACCAATACTTTCTGGTTAGGCTGCCATCACTAGGCTCTTCAAGACTCTCATGAGCACAGTTTGGTTTATGTCTTCTGAATATGAGCATTATACTTACACAGAGGTAAAAGAGAAATACTGGGAATATTAGGCAAAGGAAGGCAAGAACTGCACACAATAAGTTTTCTGCAAACTGCACCATGACCTGAATTCAAATTTTTCTGATTCCTGATCCAGTGTGGTATTTTGTACCCACAACAGGATAATATTTTTGCTTTATTTGAAGAATTAGGACAATCAGTTAAGGCATCGACACTAATGACTGGAGCTAGACTCAGTGTGGCACTTGATTCTACCAATAACTCAGTCTTCAGTGCCTGGGCTTCTGGAAAACAGTATTCCAGGTGTTTACAAGTCAGATGCAGCCTGCCCTTTGTGCAGCAATGGCTTCACGCGTCAAATGCAGAGTTACATTACAAGAAAAACAAATCACGTTCTTCCTGTTCTGCATTAATCCTGTTCTCATCAAAACCAAGGGGGGGTGGGGGGTGTTACATGTTTTTCCATGTATTTTCTAATGCTTATATAGATACTCTTGCCCCTCACCAGCAAATTCTCACCTCATTACTGTGAAGTAAGGCCCCTTCCTCAGGCAGTCCTGCCACTGTTTCCAGCTTAGCAAAGAAGAGAACTCTTTCTCTAGGTATTTATCTCCCCTTCAATATCATCAGGAGACCTTGGCCGTGTGACAAGAGATATCACAAGATGCTCATCACTTAGAGCGAAAATATGAAGGCATCATTGAGTCTGAGAACAACTTCCTTCGAAGGAAAGCTATTCTGTCAGAGGCATCTAGCAAATGACTTGAATAGTCTGAGCTATTGTAAACAGAGATAGATGGTCACAGAAAATGTCACAAGACACAGCAGCTTGGGAAGACCCCTCTCATCTGTTGATTATAAATTAATTAACACATCTGACCAGTGTGCTAATGACACCATAGTATGCTCTACCATTAATGTCTTCTATTTACAGGAACATGACTTTCAGGTCAAGGATGTAAAAGTTCCCTGTTGTTCTATTTACTTAAAACAAACAAACAAACCCCTACTACTGCTCCTGCTGGCCTGCTTCACTTCACAAAGAAGAATACCCCACTTGAGCTGACCAGCTGACAGCTCTGCTAAATGCCTGATAAGCTGCCTTTCCCGGGTCACCACTGAGTGGGAACTTCTGAGCTGTGTAATGGGATTAGCTTTCCCACACCATTCCCGGAGAGCCCATTGTCAAAGGAGGAATAGTTTTATTCATGGCAACAAGTCAAACACAAACCCTTGGCAAGTCAAATTAAGAAAAAATAAACAAACAAATGGAGTTTTGGCAGAATCTGGGATTTGCCCTATTGGAAGTTTCTTTGTAAGCTGATGGAGAAGTTGACCGATCTGGAATGGACCACTACATTTACAACAGAGCTAAAGAGTAACTCGTTAAAGACTCTTCTTTTGTTTTGATAAAAGATCTTTCATTCCCTCAAAGCCCCTTCCTTCACAAAGGTCCTAAAAAGACAATCCCGACCCAGCAGCACATCTTTGGGATGAGGGGGAAAACCACTAACAGTTAGACTTTCTTAGGAGGAGTCTTGAATTAGTCATTTTATAGTTTCACAAATACAAAAGCCAGGGAATTGTTGTGATTTAAGGAAATAATAATTTTCAATGCACAAATTCCCTTTATTGGAGTATAAATGGTGCCTTGAGGGCACATAACAGCACTGAACTGGGCCTGGTAGAATCAGTTTTATTGTATTCTACAGTGCAGAAACAATTACTTTAGTACAAATTGTCATATGCCATTTTTTTCAGCCTGATCAAGTTCAGTCTTATGATTGTAAATTACTCTGTAGTTGAGAGGTATATCCAAACATCTGTGGTTAATACTGTCTTGAACCTCTTCTTTTACAATCTAAAGTTCTTCTCTTTTTGTTTTGCTCTAGCTATGAACACTTTTGTTCCCATGTAAAATTTTACAGTCGTACTTCCAATCTGAGCACTTTTTGCAATTCTTTGCTAAATCTCAATTCTAGTCTCCAAATGGTTCCGATTCAGTGCTTAACGGTACTTCAAAGAAACCCACTGGAACTGTTACTTCCTATTTTGTTTTTCTAAATCTTTGGTGGCCCTGAAGTGTTTCCAATGTGTTATTATCAACAGACTGTCACTGAGGACTTGATTGTCACCTCTGCTTTTTGGTGCTTCTATTTTTCATACTGAACCTGTGGCCACATATATAGTTCAAATGCATGTGCATTTGGACCTTAGGCTTCTTCAGCGTGGTGAACCTCTCACAATTTAGTTATCGATTATAATATCTTCATATATCACTTTTTTTTGTTTATGCATCCACCAAGCACCTGGGGAAATAGGGCATCATACAGTCTCACAAACTTCACAAACTAAGCACAACTGAGAGGCGGGGTGAATTGTGCTGGGGCAGGCTCACATAAATGCAGATGTACTGCTGTAGGGATTAGCACAAAGCTCTCTGAAAGGAGCTAGGTTATGCTGTGTAGACATATCAGCTCAGCTGGAACTAATTTGGGAAACCCTCATCACTACATAGTGTGATTTTAAGTCTGAAATATCTCAGGGTCTTGCAAAAATAAGAATTTTCTCTTATCAAAATAACTATTGAGCTTTCAGATTGCAGAGGGGATTTCTCATACCTACAGCCACCACACCAGGAACTGGATAAATGCGGTGCTGAGCTGGAGTTAATAAGCCAGTCAGACCTTGATGAGAGCTAATGAACTCTTATGATTTCTTGCTGACCCTGCGGCACCATGCAGTTTTCTTGCCATCCTTTTCCTCACCATTTCAGGTCCAGGGGTGCAGTGTTGGGTAGCTGCTGGCATGAGTCCACACATAGGCTTAACACCACAGCCCCTATTCTGTGTGGTAGGCACACCATGCTTCTGGACCCACATTGGCTCTGGAAGCAGCGCTATGTTTATACCTGCTCTATACCCAGTTTTACAGGCTCCCTGGCACAGCTGATGCTCAACACCCAGCTCCCAGGACCTGCTCTGTTTAGTAGTCAGGGAACAGCACTCCAGAAAATTGTATTTGTACCTGTACAACTGAAGGGAAGAATAATATAAGCCAATTTTTAAAAGCACACACATCAAAACCAGAATACCTAGATATGTTTGGGTATCGGATTCAGCTAAAGATGTTTGTCTCACCAATAAAATACCTGGAGCTTGTCAAAGCAGTGGACTAATCTTTTTGTTTTTCCTTTCGACAAGGTCCAGTGTCCAAAAGTACAAAGAAACAGAATATTCATCGCTGAGATGCAAAATGTTGCTGTAAGTAAAAGACCAGTTAAACAACAGAAATCAAAGAGTAGGTCGAAATGGTAATTGCCTCTTCAATTTAAGAACAAATTATTAAATAAATTCCTAACTACTACTGTCACTATTCAAAGTCATATCATAAAACCAATTGAGTGCAAATTCACACTTTGGTGGAAAAGTATGGTGTAAATAATATTATTATTACTTATTTAGAGTCAAAGAAATAATGTAAATGATGAAAATCCACTCATGCAGCACTCCTTGACCTTGATGGATAATTGGTACTCAGCAAAAATCACAAAGCATTAAAATACTTATTTAAACACGAATGTAGCTAGTCAGAATAAACAAAACCAAACAAACAAACAAACACAACCCCCCCAACCGGTGACTTAAACCTCCCCCTGCAACTCATTGCTTTTCTTCACTGCTTGGGGAGCGCGTGCAATATCTGTCCTAACAGATGCAGTCCTTTTGTGACTGTGCAAGGACACCAGTGTATTTACTACTATTCATCCCCCATCGATTTCTTTAATTTCCACATGAATAATAACACTATGAATTATTTGTTGAAGTCACCTTTAGAACACTGTACCTGTTTGCAAGACTGAATTCTGCACTATAACTTACAGGATCATTTTAGAACTGCATTCATGGTATATATGCTAAATAAAATGGATGGATGCACAGAATGGAATAATACTACAGGACTGAGTCCACATTGCTCTCAAGAATATGTTTTACCAATATTTTCAGTGGGACACTGTGATTATTGGATTGGGCTTGTAATGAAAATGGTGCCATTTTCAGTTTTGTGGATAGAAATTTACACAAACAGTGGCTGATAGAAGCATGTGAGAGGTGAGGCTGGAACAGGGAACAGACTGGGGTGGCCCGTCCAAAAATTGTGTCTATTTCCACAGTAGCAAAAGAAGTAAATAAACAAAAGACATAGCAAGGGAAGGATGATAACAGGAGAAAACACTTTGGGGTCTTTTGTGTGTAGTAAAATTTCTATATATAGTGTGAGCCATCTGACAGTTATAAAGCACACTCCAGCCCGTTACAGATTGAATTGCTTTACGTTACTGATTAGGAAAACTGTCATAATTTAAACAAATTGTAATTTTACAGAATGTCTAGAAAAGTTAAAACCTAAAGAAGTTTGGGACTTTAGGAACGAAGAGATGGTGTTGAGATTCTGAGAAGTGACACCATATTTTTCATTATCCAGTCCAAAAAATAACTGCAGGATGACATCATAAACTTGTCCTACTCTTGCTTCAACCTCGAAAGAGCCTGAGCAGAAGAACTATTTGATAAGAAATAAAGCCAGCAGGTAGCAAATTCAGAACCAACATAAAAAGGTGAGGGTGAGCTGCCAGATTCCTCGTCACAGGCTACTGTGACTACTAATAGTCTCTTGGGGTTCAACAGGAGAAATCCACGAGAGCAATCCATTGAAGACCACTGAATATGCAGCAGTCATCCCTGGCTCATGTTGTTCCTGAATGGCAGATGGCTGAAGGCTGGGAGAATACTCATGGGAAATGTTATGTACAGTTGCCCTGGTTCACATAGTCTTCCCTAGGCACCCTCTTTGGGTGTCTCAGATGGGATGCTCAATGACAGGACACTGTGATATATTAATCTTTGATCTGACCCAGTGTTCAATTCAACAAAATTCTTTCTGTTAGACAGAATTTGAAATTCTGTTAAAATTATTTTTTGGTGAGATGGCAAGTTCATAGAATTTTTTAAAAACATAGTTCTCTTGTGAACTGAATTACTTTTCAAAACCCAAAGCTGACAGCAAATGTTACACTGACCACTTGTCTGTACCTTACCTCATGGTATGTACCTGGTCCTGGCAGGCTCTCAGTTAAGTCTCCTCTTTTGCATCTCCATACTGTATAACTGTTAGTGTTTATCCTACAGACACTAGCAAGTTTCCAAGCTCTTGCATCTTCAGCCTTTCTGACACCACCATTCTTTTCAACCTACATGAGACCTGCTTACAGTCTTAAGCCTTTGAGCTCCCTCTATTGCCAGAATCTGCTCAGCCCATGAGATTCGCCAGCCACCCAGAACGTGTATTCTTTATTTGAAATAGTACAATATGAGCATGTGTATTTTTAAGGAAGGAAAAGGAAAGGATGGGGAGAGTAAGGGTGGGGAATGTGTACCTCACTGCACTACCCAGCAGTACACATTCCCCACCCTTACTCTCCCCATCCTTTCCTTTTCCTTCCTCAAAAAAACCACATGCTTATATTGTACTATTTTTTCAAAGAAAGAATACCTGAGTGTACTATGATGAGGAATATAGCAAAAGCTTCTCTCCCACATCTCATTCTCTGTGATTCACTATGTAGTTCCTCCTTCAAATCTTTCCCATCCTCTAGTTTCTCTTTCCAGGTCTCTTCTCATATCAGAAAGTAGAACTGTGGAAAAGCAAAATGATGTCTGAATTACACGAGCTCCAATCCATGAACAGAGGAAGTCTAAAAGTCATGAACTTGCAGCCTTTGCTGTGCTCTGCTTGCGGTTCCTCTCCAATATCCTAATTTTTAATTTTTCCTTCCCTCTCTTCCACACCCATTCATGAATCCTTTCTCACTGCTTTCAGTTGGAACCCTGGTGCACTGCCCCCTCACCTCCGCCATCTTCCACCACCTTTGCTGGAAAGATCTTATTTTTCTTTTTTTTTTTCTGTTTTGTTTGGTTGGGTTTTTTACAGACGCTTTAATTCATCCTCCTCTCAAATCCAGTAGAGCAAGTAACAGCAGGGCAGCCTTACTCCCCCACTTGCTACTCCTGTGTGGGCAGGGACAGAGGGGCTGTGGGCTGTTGCTACACCACTTTCTGAAAAGAGAAAAGATGAAAACTATTACTATTACCACCACCTTTGATTCTATCGTCTATATCATTTAATCATGACTTACCACAGCTCGCATCCTCACCACCACCACTACAGCCAGTACTCCTGGGCTGTTACTTGTTCTCAGCCACCAACTTGAATTGAGTCCTGCGGACCTTAAGTCTTTCAAACTTTCTCTATATCATAAACAAAGAAATTGTTCTTACCATCCCTGGACTTGTTATCCCAAGTGCTAGCTGTGGTTGGTGTGCAGAAGACATTAAATGCTTTTGTGAAGCAGTACACCAAGCTGTGTGTGCCTCAGAGCACAGCCCAGTGCTCTTACTGCAGCTCTCCCCTATGTCTGATCCAGCAAAGGAACCTCATGGACTCAGGAAAAAGCTGAAAGGTCTGTTAATGTTAGGAAAGACAACGTTGTACCCAGCTACAGCTTCTGCAGACATATGTTTGGTTAGCCAGAGCAACAACACGTCTGCCCCAGCACGTTCTCTGAAAACCAAGAATTCCTAACCTAACTATGTGGATTTATACCCATTGTTGGCAAAAAAAAAAAAAAGAAAAAAAAAAAGTACAAATACTCTCATGATGTCTTGCGAATTTGTGGAGGACTTTTTCATATTTATTATTATTTACCTCATTCTGCGCAGAGCTATGAAGTCCAGTAAACTTGCTCTTAATCAATGCTTTATATACCACTACTGATCTGTGCCCTACAGTGGGAAGAAAATTGGTAAAAGGTTTCCGAACAAAGAACACAATTTCTCTGACAACTGAACTGTGAAATACTTCCATTTCTTCTTAACAATCTCTTCTATTTTGCCACCTTTGATATTTCAAGTAACAGAAAACTTTGATTTTTTTCCCTTGTTTCCTTACCCAAACCGAGAGAGGCTGCAGAATGCAGAGCAGCAGTTTTCTCGGAGAAGGCGCAGAAGTGGGAAGGAAAGACAGTGAATGATTGCCACCAAGAGGGAAAATACAAAAATGCAGCGTCTGCCTCTGAACTGGTTCTCTCCCTATGCAATCCTGCTAGGGAAAATGTCAGTCAGCTCTCACAGCAGCACCTAACAATCAGCTGCAAGTTTTCAACTTTTGCTTAATTATCTCCCTAAGCAGAATTTCAATTATATTTATCCTGCCTCAGAAAGTTATTAGTGTGTTTTGATTTTCAAATAATTATAGAGAAATCACTTGGTGATCACAGTTAAAGTCTGTGCATGTCCGTCTTCCATTTAAAGAATGTTACCCTGTGACAACTTTTTTGTACGTCTAAAAGGAAATTGCAACTCCACAGAAATTAGCAGGAAGAGAATAATGGCATTCTCTGCAGGAGAGAGAGAGGACAATCCCACTTCTCTTTTTTTATTTGCATGATGTGACATTCATGATATTATATAAAACAACCCGCAATATAAAATAGTGGGGAACATTTCTGAATGTACCCAAAGATGTGATAAAGTAGTCATCTTTGAATATCCTGTCTATTTTTTTTTTAAAGGTAGATTCTGTTTTATATAGAGAATGTGTTTGTAGCGTTCGCTACATACCAAGGTGCCACGCTTAGATCACTGGTCGGCCCGGACCAGGGAAAGAGACAGATAACATACACAGTGTGAGCGCCAACGTCCGCCTTTTATTGCGCAGTTAATTCCTTTTATACTAACAAGGGGAGGTGGGGTTACAGGTACATCACAAGGCTGTGACTGACCCTCTAACTTTCCGTGACATCGCGAGATCTTCCGAACACCGAACCCTACATGTGTTGTTTCTAGTTCTGGCACTATTTTCTGTGACACTGAGTACCACTTCATCTTTCAGGATCGCTATGCTTACAGATACATTCTCCTTACTATGTTTCTACTTACAGGTACCTGCACCTATTTGGTGAAAAGCAAAATTAATAAAAATTGGCAATGTGGGATAGTTCAGAATATCATTGGGATATTCTGAAGCAGCTGAGAATAACATTTGGACATATCACCATGTGTTTGTCAGGTTTGAGAGGCTGAAGAGCCTGGGTTCAAGTCTATGCTCCAAATCAGGCAAAAGCACATTTTTTTAATCTGAATTTTCCATAAGCCAGTGAGTCTTCTAGCACTGCTTCCAAAACCTTTTGTTAGCTTTGTACACTTTGAATTCTTTTCTAGAATTCACAGATATATATCCAACTCCCTCTTTTCTTTCCCCCAAGTGTTTGGCACCTACTTTTCTCTGAAACCATATCTTTCTCATTAACATTTTCCATGAGCTAGTGCTGGCCACTGCCTGCTCAACCTTGGTACTTTCTCTGAATCTTGTTCTTAGGTGTTTAACAATTGACATGCTATGGTAAGGACTCCTGAACAAAATTAGGAATGAAGATTCCAGTGAACAGCAGGGAGGCAGGAAATCAAGTATCACAAACCTCAGATTTAGGTCCAGTGACTCAAAGAAATATAGGTTCCTAACTCTTACTTTTTTGACTGTACTAGTGGGTATGGATCTCTCTCCATAAATAAGCAAAGCACGTTTACAGACGTAGCTGTGATTGTCCCACCACCTGAGAGATGGCAATGGAATAAATTGTCCTTCCTGAGCAATTAGCATCACCAGAATAAAGAACAAATTCAAACTGCCATTATTGATGGCAATATGAAAATTCAGAAGAATCAGAAAAGAAAACCAAATCCTGATATCTCATTTTAATCCTAATTTCATTTTTGAGTTAGTGTAGTTCACTGATGGGTGGGTATAACTGGTCTATTTTGGCTCCTGCTAGTACTAGCTAACTACAGGAGAGAGGAACACTGTTTTTGCATGGCCATGGGTACAAGATGAATACAAGTATAACCAAACCATGGCAGAGCTGTTCTAAACACTTCAATAAGTAATGAGAAGTGGAGCAGTGATGAGTTAGTATCTCTGTATCTGTTTTGACATAACTTTCTCTGACTCACTCAGGTACTGGTGAAAAACCTGAATTTCCTATTTATTTCAGATCAGCAGGATATCCTTGAGAGCAATCAAAAAGCCTAGTGTGGAATTTAGCTGCAGTTGTCCATGCAACTACCTGATTTTGCTCTGCCTTGCACTTTAGTTCAAGAATCTTACCCAAAGCACCATGTCTGCACAGTAATGGTAGAGACCTATGTACTCCATGATACCCATTAAGAGTCTCAGTCAGTTCCTAAATTTGATGTCATACCTGCATGCATTTTTGTTACTCTGCAACATCAAAACCTGAAAGTATTCCTGGGGGTCAGTCTGCTGCTTGTGAGTTTGCCTCTGAGTTTTACACAGGACTTTGATCTGCTAATCCAAAATTGTTACAGCCATTTGGCACTTAACAATAGGCAATCAAGTAATTTCTGGTATATTACAGAAACAATTAAGCAATCCAGTAGTATCTATGGACCGTTATCTACAATTGTTCAGCTGAAATGGCACTGTTTCACACCCATTTTCACTGAAGATATAAGGGAATATTCACAGGTCCATCAACTTCTGACAGGCACTGAACTAATCATCTGATACAGCACTTGTCAATGAAAGCACCTGGAGCGTCTAAATCTTTGCAGAGGAACCCGAAAACTATAATTAGGTGTCTACAGTCTGTTCTGTAGCTCACACTTATTGCCAAACCCTGTAAATTAACTTCTCTTTTATGGAGTACTATTTATAAAGCATGTTGAGTGGTTAAGTCAGGATAAAATCTCTGGGGAACGATATTTGAAGACTATCTAAGGAAAACGCTCCTAGAGACTTCAGTTTTACATGTGCACTTTCTGAGAGACCAGTGAGAATTTCTAATTTTTCAGAGTTACTGGAGAAATAAAAAGAATTACCAAATATGTTGAGTTGAGAAAACATGTTTTGTTCTTTTACTGTTCTTACTAGGTTGTAAGAGTTGTTAGCCCCCAACTGGGGTTAAAATTGCACTTGTTTAGAAACTTGTAAAATAATCTCAAACGAAAATATATCAGCTTGTATATTAGTAGATGAATATTAAAGAATATAGTAAGGTGTAAAAGGAATCAATATTTAAGTCTGTTGGTAATCCCTTTCTTGTATTTAGCAAAATACAGCAAACAAATCAGTGTAAAACACCTATTGTCTAACAAAAAGGCTGCTACAAATAGAGAGGGAAATGTTGACAATGTAAATTAATGAAATTATGACAAAAATTCAAGCACCAGCTCCCTTTCTTCCACATTCAAAGGTCTGTACTTGTGAAGAAATACTTTTCCCACCATATCCCAGCTGGCACTGGCCAAAACACAAGCCTAAACCATACCAAACGAATTAGCGTAACAAAGGTATAAATATGGTCAGACAAAAAGATCTAACACGTGACTGTTTTATGTGATGTTCTTTTAATTAGCTGTATTCCAATAAGCCTCAGTTTTAATTTCATAACCCTCAGAATCCATTTCGCTTTGGTGAATTCTCCTCCCCATCAGTAATTAACTATTTAACTGTGACTAATGAAAAAAGAAGTCATATTGCATATTAGTTTTATCAGCAGTGAAAATTAATTAATCATTGGTTTTATTTAAATTGGTTGAGTACTGTTATTCTGAAAACATAAGTAATGAGTCCAGAATTAGCTTTCATTTTCAGATTTCTGTATGCTCTCCTAAACACGCTCACATACATATAAGTGACCGCATTTCTTTTCATGATAAAAACTCCCAGCAAATTATTCATATTTTTGTCTTTTAGTTAGTTTCAAGCATTTAGAAAAGTTTATGGCAGTTAAATTAAGAAAAAACTAAAAAATACATAATGGAGAAACTCATAACTGGAGCTAATGCTACATAAGTATACAGTAATAATAGTAACTCATGACACCATATTTAAGACTACAAAGTCGTATCATCACGATGGAGAAAAATGCTAAAATTTGTCATGTTTTGTTGATCTATACACAGCATAGATCTTACAGTATTTTTCCTTCTAAATTGTCCATCCACCAAATATGTTTAAAATGTCACAGACTAGTTCCTATTACAACTATCAAAAATAGCAGGGCACAGTGTGAAAAGTATTTTGTTTTAAACAAACACATTTTATTACAAGTATTTTTACCCATATTCCCCATGTCAATATTCAGCAAGATCTTAGAAAATCCAAGGCCATGTATAATAACGAGGAAGCTACTCAAGGAGAAGGGGATCTGCAAATTCATAGGAAAAGTGTAATATAAACCATTTTAAGATTGTACTGTAGCAATCAGAAGGGACTGAACGTGTGTTTAACCTTAGGACTTCTCTTTTCCTAACTCTTAAAATATCATGCAAGTTAGAAAAAGATATCTACAAGGGTGTAGTTTCATCCTACCCTATTCTAGAAATTAAGGATGATTTTAGTCTGTATTCCTCCCACAGGGGTGGGAGAGTTAAGCTCCCACGAGAGGGTCGAGCCCACCCAAGACTGGCACATTCCCAGCACTCAGATGCTTAAGCCTTGCAGCCGTGGGCACAGGGCCAGGGTGTATCTCTGCACGTACGCAGTGATGCCTTGTACTGAGTGCCCTCGTATGGGGAGGGACGTGCTGGTGCTGGGACTGCACCGAAGCCAGGCCAGCGCACCTGGGTGGGACCTCATGGCTGAAAGAACCTTGCATGAAGGCAACTTCCTGAGAGCCGTACGTAGAGATTTCTCTCAATTCAAGAGATGAAATGCCCCAAGACATGAAATGGAGGGACACACGTCTGTCAGGCACCCACAGTTCAGCGGGTATCTCTCAGACCCTGATTTCACACATCACGTCTGACTGCAAGGCAAGCAGCGCAGTCCATATAGTCAATGTTCAAAGTACAGCAGGACTCCTGTTGTACCATATACACCACCGTACCGTAACACTCTTTTTATTTTGCATTTTTCAGGAAACTGACTGAACTCTGAACTAAGCCCTGCTCTTGCACAGAAACTGGAGTCGTACTTGTCCTTTTATAACCCAGTCGTTTCTGTGCCTCCAGGAACTCAGTGGGAGCTGCTGACTCCACAGAGCTGATCAGTGGTATTTTGCTTCACGCAACACAGCAATTCATACCTCCTACTGACTTAGGAATTGTACTACTACTTTCTTCCATGCCTGAATGTAGCTGTAGTCTGTTCTGTACTCACAAAGCAACTATAGCAGATATATGAATAAAATGATACTAAAACACTGAACTAAAATTAAACCTTGCTCAGAAAAGCAGTTCTACTTTTCTCATTCTGGAGATGACCATGCTGGCTTGCATTTTGTAGTGTGGTTTTTGAAGACTTGCATGGTCTGCTTTACAAATATTGGATTTTTCTGAGATCATTTACCAGCCTCTAAAATTTATGGATAAAAAGACATCCATCCCTCTATTGCCTTTAGTATTGTGGCGCAGTAAAATAATTTTGTGAAAATACTGTAATGTCTGCTGGGTTTAGTTAAAAACACTTAAAAATAAAATAGAAATCTTCGCTTCTCCAGCATAATTTTTATCATTTTTTCCTTCTGTATTTCCAAAAGGTCTCTTGCACTAATGCATTTCAAAGGCATTCAGTTATGCAGCCCTATTTTAACTTTGCAGATGTCCTCACTTACAACCTCCCATTATTGGCAGATACAAACTATTTATCTTGGATAAAACTAATTATGTAATGCCACCAAAAAATCTAATGGTAGTTTTCAAATAGTCAACACGTACTTTTCAGCACAGTCAGTGCATTTTCCTGTTTTGTTTTGTTTTGTTTGTTTGTTTGTTTTGTGGAAAACCAACAGAATAGCCTTTCTTGTCCACTTCTAAAGTCCCACTCAGTTCCTTGTTAAAAATTACAGAAGTGAGAAAGAATGTAACGGTGGAAAGATTGTATCCCACACAATTTAAGCAAACCAAGAAAACATCTTGCTTGGAGATTCATCGTTGAGTGCATAAAAGAATAAACACATCTCTTGAAGAAAGCACTCTCATGATCTATAGACTCCACAGAGGGGAAAAAAATGCAGCCTTTTACCCAAAAGGTCGTTTACCACGTTCAGATGTGATGGTGTATGAATAAATACTGTACTTGTGTCAGAGATTTCAGTATTGTGCGAGTGGGTTATCTGAGAAAAAGAAACTAAAAATTAACTTCCTATCATTGTATTTGAAACAAAAATGATCAGAAATGGGAATGCGGCCCTGTTCCTAAAAGCCAACCTTTTGTCACACACACAAAAAAAAAAAAAAAAAAAAAAGAAAGCAAAATAAAGTGTTCCCCAAATCCTGTTTTCCCCGGGAAGCTCTTAAGAAAGTGGATAAAAGTGAGCGGCATCGTCACCCGAAAGTTTACCACCTCCATTCTAATCGCAAACACACACGGCAGGTTGAGAAAGAGTCAACCTTTTAATCTCATTTTCGCTCTCTCTTCAGCAAGCACTGCACTCTGATCAGCTGAAGACGGTGCCTCAGCTCCCCGGCACTTCCCAGCGGCCAAGCTGGCCCGGCGGACCCGCCACCTCAGCCCCCAGCACGGCAGGACGATGCTGAGGAGAAGCCCCCAACCCCGGGCTGCCCGGGCAGCCATCTTACCCCCGCGGGCACCGCGGCGGGGCGCCGCCGAGGGGCCCCGCGCCCCCCCGCCTCCCTCCGCGCATGCTCCCGCCGCCTCGGGCTCGGCCTGCCGAAGAAGATTGGGCTCTCGGCGGCCCGTAGTTTCCCCGGCAACCGGCAGGAAGCGTCGCCGGGCGCGCAGCTGCCCGCCCGCCGGGTGAGGGGGTGCCGGCGCGGCCGGCCGTGTAGCGCCGGGTCGGGCCGGGTCGGGCCCCGTGTGTCGCCGCCGGGCCTCCTCCTGCAGCCCCGCGGGGAGCCGTCGGGGCACTGAGCGGCCGCCCTTCCCGAGGGGTCCGTAAGAAGCGGGGATACTGCTGCCCGCCGGCCCGGCGCTCTCCCCTCTGGCCGCCTTGAGGTGGGCTTCCCCGCGAGAGAGTGGGAGCCGTGGGGAGGGGAGAGGGGCCCGAGGAGGGGCGCGCGTCTCCCTCCTCGTCGCCTCGCTGGGTCTTTTGACGTCTCACGGTGTTCGGCGGCTCTGTGGTAACTTGCCAGAGCTTTGCTCTTCGAGCCTCTTGGCGGTTACACTGCTCGATGCCCTTTATCTCGTTCTTTCTCTGCCCTAGCTGCACTCCAGCGGAGTTGACACTCACCAGGGTAAGGGAGCTGCCTCGCCTTAAAAATCCTACTTACTTTCATTCCACCTTTCTTAAGTGACTTGTAGGATCCAAACTCCGGGCCGCACTTTTCCTCCTTTGAAAGATGTCTTTTAAAGGGGCTTTTTTCTATTTCTATTTAAGGATTTCTGTCCTTTGCTTGAAGTCTGTCATCTGCCAGTAGGATGGTTCACTTCTGTACCAAACCTTGTGTGTCGCTTGTTTGATTCACAACTATACTTCTGCTCTCTGATCTTTCTACAAATGCGTGTGGCTCTCCCAGCTCTTGACTACACAAGAACTTTCATCTCACTCTGAAGCCTGAGACCTCCTTATGAAAAGTCCTTTTTCCACTCTGCCATCTCCTCCTCTGCCAAGACGTAGGCATGTTATCTCAGTTGCATTTTTACAAAACCGTTATCACTGTCCTTTACACCTATCTTTACTTTTGTCCCAAAGGGCTAACATGGTTCCTGCCTGTTGTCACACCTTTTATTGTTTACTTTCTCTGATGGTACAGCCCGTGACTTTTCAAATGCATCTAGATTTTGTTAAAACCTTAGTAAAGTCCTTGGCCTGTATCTTGATTACTTCTTGGAAAAGAAAATAATTTGAATACATCTGCATTAACTTCTGAATACTTTTCTGAGAAAAATATTTATGTTGTTACATTTACGTTAGCAAGATGACTGTTCACATTATGAGCAATTGTACATTTCAAAGGTTGACACTGATAGCACTATTTTGTGCTATATAATGCTAATGTCAAGAACTTATCTGGTGTTTTTATAGTATAAAACCATTTTGATTCTTATTTTTCTGGTAGTTAAAAATGTGTTTTATAACTAATGTAATTAGAGTTTTGTGATAATAAGCTGGAACTTACAAAATCAGTAAATTTACTTTCTATGTTATTGTTTGTCTTTTAGGGCTTCCAATTACTTCTGGTTTTAATGATTTGCATTTTACAAACAGAATAGTTCCCAAGTTATGGTGCTCAGCAGAGCAGCCCATAGTGAAATCTGAGCACTGTAATGCTGCTCAGACTTTTGTAGGCTACCCTAGAGGCAGACTGTAGCTAATTTCACTTTTGCGCAGGGTCTCAAAGTGCAGAAGTAAAGGGGAGCAGTGCAGGATTAGGAAATGTGTGCATTTGAAAGGTGGAGTGACAAGACTGTCAAAATTATCCCATGCACTGTGTAGGATATATAAGAATAAGCATTTCTTTTCTGGTACACTTACTCAGATTTTCTTGATGATTGTTCATGTCAGTCTTTGGACCTGGGGATTCTAACCCTTGATATTCTGTCATATAGGAATAAAAATTATTTTATGTTTTTAATCTTTTTCTATTATAGGAAGAAACGTTCTAAAAATGTCATCAGGCATCCAAATAAAACCAAAGACTGCAGTACAGAAAAGCAAGACATCTTCTCCTTTGTCGTGTTCTCCAGAACCTGCAATTAAACCACAGCCAAAGCCTAGTGACAAGCTGAATCCTAAAACTATTGATCCGGTATGTATAGGTAGTGGGTTTTCTGTTTGTTTCTTTAAAACAGGTCTCTTGTTGGAAGAAATTTCCTTACTTTATGAAATACATGCAGGGCATGCTTCTTCTGGTCCTGTTTTGTAAATTTAAACTTTTGTTATTAATCATACATTCCCTAATTTCTAAGCTCAAATGCCTGAGGTGTAACATGTTCATTGCTTTTCTGAAAAAGGGGGGTTGGTACAATTGTGGCTTGGATGGTAACTTTTTTTATTTTCTATGTACTTTTGCCCTAAAAAGAGATCTAGAGTGATGAGTTAAAAAGAGTTGTAGGGAGGGGTTGTGCAGTTATAAATTTTGGCACCTGCTGCTTTGGAGGAACTGATCTCAGTTGTGCAATGAAACCAAGAATCAGGTAGCATCTTGAAGATCATCAAGACCTCATAAAATCTAGCAAATTAATTGCTAGTGAGCATTGCTTGAAACTCCCAAGTGCTGTAGATATGTAATATTTTGGGAAGAATTTGGGCTCTCGGGAGAAGACTGATGAAAGGAGTTGTTTATTTCATGGAAGTCCTGTGCCTGGAGAACTAGCTTTGGGTGGGTGAATTATAGCTCACCACAGGGCCTTATCAGCCAAACAATTAGTAATGTCACAGCCTTTTTGGAAAACAAACTAAATCCAGGAGTGTTTTGGTGAGGTACAAAGGCTGAATATTTTCATGTGGGCATTTTTTTCTTGAAACCTTTTTGCAAGTAGTACAATGACTTAATTAAGCCAAGAAGTCATCAAATCATGCACACAATTTTAACAATATTAATGTAGGGTCAAACATTCAAAAGATAAAAATTAAGATTTCATGGTATTTCCTGCTATATGCTTTGTGATAAGGTGTTTAATCTGGGAAGTATTATTGAATGATCATGCTAATAAATAATATCATAGTTTGTATGTGTAAGAAGCATGTATATGATAAAAACCAACTTTGTGCAGGCTTTCCTCCCGTGAAGCTCCTAGTTTCCTTCTCCAGTGAGTCCTTCCTAGATTCTCACTCAGTATGAACCTCCCTGCTGATTTCCAGTGCCCTCATACCATTTGCCCAACATCTGGTGTTTCTCCCACATCTTGCCACCTTGTACTTTTGTCTGTACTCTGATCAAGATGGAATTGGAGTAAAGCTGCCTTCTGCGTGTTACTAGTAAAACAATAATAAGAGCATCAAGAAAGCGAGAGGTCCTTAATCTGTTGAGGAGAGAACCCGTAAGACTTCAGTGTTAAGATTTGCACGAGGAAATAGAAAAATTAGGGTATTCCATCAGGAGAGCATTGATTCTACATTATTTATTAATTTTCACAACTTCCTAGTCAGACAATTCCGAAAAGTAGTTTTCTGATAAACGTACCAAATACATGTTTTTCACCCCATAGCTGCAGTTCTTTTTTTGATTAGTTTTAGAATCATATGACTGAGTTCCTTTTTTGGTAACCTGCAGTTTTAACATATTCGTAATAGTTATCAAACATTACTGTTATGAATAAATAATGTTTGGGGTTTTTTCTGTCCTCACAGTTTGGTGCTTATTCTCGACCACCTTCTGCATTTGCTGCTATATACGCTAAAGGTGGCATTCCATGCAGGTGTGTTGGTTTTGTTTATTTTTTTTACTAAATATATATTATGGTTAGGTAGAATTACACAGATTGAAATGTATTTATTCATGTTTGATCTTTTAGTTAGACTGTTTGATTCCATTCATTTCTGAAAAGATTTCTGATACTTAATTCTTTTCAAAGCGGAAAGCAATTCTACATGTCTTTGAAATTGTCTTATTTTGGTTCTTTTTTTATGCTGTGTTAATACTGAAGCTGCATTTTTAAAGAATAGCTAGATATTTGTAGATTTGGTTTGCTAAATCTCTTTCATGAAATAAGTTGATTTCTTCAGGTAATGGTGTTTACTCCTCCCCACTAATAAGGGACAAAGATAATAAAATTAGTGCCATTTTAGTAAGTAGACATCTTGCAGTCTTTTTTTTGTCTGATGTAAGTAGTATGGCAACATTTTCTTGAATATTCCAATTCTGTAGTTGTCAGCAGTATCAGATATTATCAAAACTACTTGTAAGTAATAATTTGTGGTATTTTAAGTTACTTTTGTCTATTATACATTTGCCTAGATAATAAGCATTTTAGTGTTTTATCAAGTGAATGCAGAATTACTTAGCACAAATTTAAGTAATCATTATACATGTATATACATGTATAAAATAATCATTAATACATGGCCTTTATTTATATCTTAGGAGTAACTGATGAATTCCAATATGATTTTCTTTCAGTTTCAACTGATTTCCCTTACCAATTGTTGTTTGAGGAAAATGTTTCTTGATATTTATCAAAATAAGTAACTTTGCAAAGGGAGCATCTTCTGTGTTGGTATGAGAGGCATCTACAATTTTTGTAACTTTTATTTTCTGATTTCTATGTGATTGGGAGCAGAATTTTGAAAACTGCCATATTTGGGAATTATAATAATTGCACTGTTAAATACCATTAGACATTTCACTAAGAGAGCAGTATGTATTGAGATTGTGTATATAATATAGTAATATTGCAAACCAATTGGTGATATATTTAAAGTTAATAGTGTTAGCAATAAATTATGTATCATTATATATTAATTTATTAAAACTTTATTCTTTATATAGGTTAGTGCATGGCTCAGTAAAGCACAAACTGCAATGGGAATGCCTTCCTGAAACTGTTCCCTTTGATCCTCTTCTTGTGACATTGGCAGAGGTAAACTCAATTTTCTTGCAAAGTTAAGAATACAGGAATTCCTAATTGCAAATAGTATTTTGTAACAAGCTAAGCTGGCTAACTTAGATTCACCTACTAGGGAAATATGAAAAAAACATTTGTGAGGATCTTGTAAGAATTAAGATGGTCAAGAACATTGCCATTTGTAGTTCTTTAGTTAGAGCATTCTGGGAGAGCTAGGTAGAGCTATTTAATCCTTGACATACTGGCCAAATACGAGACTGCACCTCAGATTCCCAACTGTCAAATGAAATAGTTAATCCATTTGTGGCTTTGCAGGTTCTTTTGTAAACAAAATAGTTTTGATTCTTTTTGTGTATAAAGCCTACCTATTGAAGTAAGAGTGTTCTCCTCAATAGACTGAGCTAATACAGTGGAAATAAGATCCTGTAAATAAGTGAAAGAGAAATACTATACATTATGTTCAGGCTTCTGTTTTCTCAGCATCATCTGTGACATTTATCCCCAAATATGTTTCAGGAGTCTAAATAAATGTTGAATCCAGTGTGGTAGATGGAATAAAGTGCATAGTTTAGAGGTGGCTTTTTTTTTTCTTTTAAGATTGAACAAAGCTGTCACTTCCTAAAGTAACCTAGAGCTCCTATGTCGTGGTTTAACCCCAGCCAGCAACTAAGCACCACGCAGCCACTCACTCACTCCCCCCCACCCAGTGGGATGGGGGAGAAAATCAGGAAAAGAAGTAAAACTCCTGGGTTGAGATAAGAACGGTTTAATAGAACAGAAAAGAAGAAACTAATAATGATAACACTAATAAAATGACAACAGCAATAATAAAAGGATTGGAATGTACAAATGATGCACAGTGCAATTGCTCACCACCGGCTGATCGACACCCAGCTAGTCCCCGAGCGGCGATCCCCCGCCCCCACTCCCCCCAGTTCCTATACTAGATGGGACGTCCCATGGTATGGAATACCCTGTTGGCCACTTTGGGTCAGGTGCCCTGGCTGTGTCCTGTGCCAACTTCTTGTGCCCCTCCAGCTTTCTCGCTGGCTGGGCATGAGAAGCTGAAAAATCCTTGACTTTAGTCTAAACAGTACTTAGCAACAACTGACAACATCAGTGTGTTACCAACATTCTTTGCATACTGAACTCAAAACATAGCACTGTACCAGCTACTAGGAAGACAGTTAACTCTATCCCAGCTGAAACCAGGACATCCTATTAGGGAAAGAAGAAAGACTTCAGCCATAGGGCTTTAAATCTTCGAGTTCTGCCAGTCAGGTCTTCACTAGAAGTGCATATTTGTACCATCTACAAGTTTTCGGTGTTGCAGAGGGGCATGTGTGGTGGTGTGGTGGTGGGTGTATTTCCTTCCATAGTTCACCTTCTATTTTTATTTGTTTTTCCTTCAGGGTACAAAAGCCATTTACAGATAGAGCCTATTCTTGTTCATGATCTTGTTGAAAAATTATCTTGGGTAGTTAGATTAAAGGTAATGAAATACAAACATTGATTGAATTGGCAGTATTCATAATGTGGGTCTTAATATTCAATGTTCCAAAAGAAAAATAAATAAGAATATTCTGTGAGCAGAGTTGTACTCAATGGCTCCACATGGTGGAGTTAGTGTATTTTATGTTTTGAACTAAAGTAACAAAATCTAAACATTATCTTGCTGCTATGTGGAACTTTTTTAATGTGTTTCTGTTTAAAACAAGACTCACTATTAAGCAAATACGTTTTACATTTGCAACAGGGTCTAAGAGAGACAAAACATCCCTATACATTTGTTTCAAAGGAGGGTTTTAAAGAATTACTTATGGTTGAAGGTGCTACTGAAAAAGCAATTCCCTTGTTGCCTCGTCTGGTTCCAGTGTTAAAGGCTGCATTGGTATGTCTTACTCTTCATGCAGAGATTTTAATGGGTTTGATTTTTTTTTTTCTTTTTTCTTGTGCTGGTGAGGAATACGTGGAAAATATTGTGATAAATCTATCGCATGGGCTTTTGGTTTGGGGCTTGGGGGGTGGGAAGAGTTTCTTTTTCTCATGCTAACCCTGTCTTGGTTTTATTAGCTAAATATGTCTTTAACTGTAAATCCAGATGGGCAACTCCTTGTATAGCTGTATGTCAGTAGCTATGGGCAAATTCTGTGGAAATATTCTATTAAAGATCTGAATATAAGCAGAAATAAATATATGTATTGCTGGTGGTTTTATGTATCCACATAATAACATGCAAAAAAAAATAATTGAGGTGAAGTAAAATGGAGATGTGGGAATAAATACTCATCTGTTAAATTTAAAAATTCAAAACATGCTACAAAGATAAAACAGAATATGCCAATGAGGGAAAGGGAAGAATACAGTTAAAATGTTTGAGGTCATATTCTTAATTTTTAAAATGTTTTTAACTTTTTTACTCCCTCAGAGAATAAAGTGAGGTAAAAGTATTGGCCTTGAAGGTAATCTCTTTTGGATCTTTTTCATATCATTCAGAGCCCTTTTCTGGTTCAGCTACTTGCTGTCCTTTAATCTAGCTGTGTTCCAGTTCTGGTTTTATACAGATGGCTGACAGTTTGAAAATTCTTTGTGATCTCAGATCAGAGGTGTAATAGAAGATCAGAATTGTGCGTTATCAGTATCATTGGTTTAGTTTGGAAGACAAAATTAGAAAAAATTATTGTTGTCTGTTCTTCCAATTACTGCTATTCATCTGATAATTTTTATTGTTGCACTATTTTGGTATAAAGTCTTGTTAAACCTACTACACAAGCAGTGGATGACTTCTAGTTAAAAAAACAACAACAACAAAACAAAACAGTTCAGGGCCCAAACGTCAGAGTGCAAAAATAACTGTTTAAATAAAGGTCAGTATTAGTACAAGAACAAAATTAATTGTTCTGAATCAATTTGTCTGCTAAAGCAAGAGTGAGATAACTAAACCATTAGAGAACTCAGGTATAGAAGAACCTTCCCATGGGGGTAATAAAGATGACAAAGCACCCTAGAAGCAGATAAGAGCCTGATAATTGCTGGCAGATGACAAAGCTGTAGTTGGCAGGAGACTAAATTAATTTAGTCAAAAAGTCATTGGCTCCTGTGTTTCTCCAACAATGACAATTATTGTTATGAATTACATAGAAATTACCCTAAATTCATTACATTTGTAACTAAAATGTCTCCCAGTTTCAACATGTCCACATTTGAAGGGTTCTTTCTAATATGCTGTGAAGCACTGAAATTGTTGGTGTAGTAAACTGTTTGTTTTGCCTGCCAAATTTTTTATTTCATCAATAATAAATTATTAGTTTCTTTGTCTCAGAAGAAATGCAAGAGTTTCACTGACATTTTGTGGATATTTTTGTTTTCTACTTTAAAAATATACTTCTGTTTTTAAATGTTACCTCTGGATAATAATATTCAGCCATATTGTACTTGTATTTCTAAACTTGTAACATTATAACAATTAACAGTTGTACAGTGGTTTTAATTTTTAAAAATACTTTATACAATCATAGTGTAGAGATTGCCGTTTTGGAGAGCTTGTGCATTTATCTGAGTATTACTGACAGGATTTTCTTTTTTCCCCCTCTGAAGGCCCATTCAGATGATGAAGTATTCGGAAGGGGATTGGATGCTTTAGTTCAACTGAGTGCTGTTGTTGGCCCATCTCTTAATGATCATCTCAAGCATCTACTCACAAATGTAAGTTTTGAATGCTGTAGTAAAAAATCATCTGTATTTTTATGGTACTTCTGTTGAGATGTTACTATAATATCTGCAGAGATACAGTGGAGGACTCAGCAGTTCCATGAAAAGCATTACTTCATATATTCCTCTGTGTAAGTCCATCATTCTTTAATAATATGGTGACTTCCAAAGTTCTAGCAAGGTCCAAAAACTGTTGTTAATGTAAACTGGAGAATAATGGAAGTGTTGTCTCTACTATTTAAAAAAGATCCAGCTTCAAGCCTGAGGTGAAATAGATGCTATGTTTTGAAAGGAAGTTTATGTTTATTGCAAAATGAGGTTTGCATTTTAAGTGTGAATATTTTAAAAAATCTGTGAAAGTTTCAATAAATTAACATAAGCAAATGTTTCCACTTCTTTCAGATGGGAATTCTGCACAAGGAAGTATTCATTACATAAACTTAGAGTGGGATTATGGAAAGTGTTTTTATACTGAGTGCTTCTGTAGACATCCTTCCTCTGTTAGACCAGCTTTTCATGGTTTCGTTTAGCTGGCTTCCAAAGTACAGGTTTAGAGCAAAATAAAAGGACCTTTTAGACATACAATGCAGAAGAGAGAAATTGCAGTAGGTTTTTTTAAAAGTATTTCCACTATAATAAGTCTCTTTCAGTGCACGTGAAAAATGTGTTAACCTTTCATATGGACAACACTTTAAGAATGACTGTTTTTTAAGGTTGATACCGCTTTAAAATTTGTTTGCTAAAAGACAAAAAAAATTAAAATAAGTATTTTTTTGGCTAACAGTTGAGCTTTCTTTGAATTTATGTTTCTCAGCAGTTAACATTTTATTCATTTTGCCTTGACTCAGTTCCATACTTTGACATCAGTCACAAGCTATAAAGTGATGTTTCTTTTTGGCTTTAATTTTCCAAAGATAAGATCAAATAAACTAATAAAATAGAATTATATTGGCCTCTTTGCATATATTGTACTATATTGTGCAACAAACCTTTTTATTTTACTTTTCCAATAGCTTTCAAGGAGATTAATGGACAAGAAATTTAGAGAAAAAATTACCGTTGCTTTACAAAAGTTGGAACAATATGGTGGAAAGGTGAGTTGATCAGATGATTATTCTGTAATCTGCACATTTGACTGCAACTTTGCCAAAACAACTTCCATCTCTGGCTTTCAGATTAAGAACTCCATTGTGAAAACTGTTTATTTTTATGTGTCATAACTATTCATATTGCATAAAACATAGGATTTTGCACTGTGGCAATCAGCAGAGTTGTGTTCCAGTCCGTAGTAAAATAGTTGGTTTAGTCTGTTTGATGTATTGAATGGTAATAGTAATGACATTAAATCTACTCTGGGTAATCCATATTCTGCCAGTTAGGTTTTGTTGTCTCCCATTTTTTTATCTCCCACTTTTCATTTGTATTCTCTATTGTTTTAATCTCTGAGCAGGAAATACAGGAGTATGTCTCAAGTAAAATATTGCAAGGGATCCATACATACATAAGAAGCTGCGTGGATGGACTCTTACAGCACAGCACACCAAGCCCTGTTCAGGAGAACTCCTTTTGGGGAGCAAGTGTGCATCCTTGTGGATCCCTGCCCTTGATATTTGCTTGGGACATTTTATTGTCCTGGGTGGGAAGCTTATGCAGACTTAGTGATTAAATGAGATACTTGCCGTTCTTGGAAATTCTCCATTTCTGTAGAAAGTCTAAATTTTTTTTCCGGGGTTTGAACTGGTGTGACAGATGGGTTACTTGCGTGGGGTAGGATCCAGGATGCCTAACATAAGTCCTTACTTCAAGTTAGACGTTGCAGGGAAAGTAGATGCTTATGCTGAGTAAAATTTGTGAGCTTCTTGTGCAAACCATAAGGTAGGCTAGATGCCTATGAAGAGTGATCCAGGAATTCACCACATATCAACTAGTAAATAGCTTCTGGCCCCTTCTGGAGTATTGACACCTGACTCGGGCTGAATATTTGTCTTGCTTCAATATGCCTGGGATGCAGGCTTTGTGTTCCTTTTTCTGAGCCTAAATACTTTTTCTCAACAGGATTTACCCTTGCTAAAAGATACTTTTTGCTGTTATTGATGATGCCTGCCCATTCCCACTAATGGCTTATTGTTTAAGTTGCTTACTGAGGAAATCAGATATTCACATTCCAGCCCACCCTGGTTAACACGGAGGTTAGATCTGCAATTGCTATAAATCAAAAACTGCTTTAAGTAATAGATGGCATTCTTCTGCTGAACATTCTGTTGCTATTTTCTGTTGTGTTGTACATTGTGCAGAAAGGAGGAGAGAGGAAAAAGTGAGAGAGTATTGGCTTGAATATTCATCTAGAAAAGAAAATGTTTGCTTTCTTGACCCTGTGAACACTTGCATGTATTATATTAAATGGTCATTGGTAAAGAATAGGAATAACCTAAAAAGTAGGGACCATAAATATAGGTCTACCAGTTCTGAACTTGTGTGCCTTAATCAGTAGGCACCCAAGTAATCAGGAGACACCACTTCATTTTTTTTGTGTGTCGCTCATATTCATTTAAGGGCAGTAGCAGTGTTTGTAGTACAGACTTGAAAAACATCATGACAAATAAAGAAGCATGAGAGTTTTTTATTTATATGCAGCCAGACAAGAAAAGGAAAATTACTTCTCATCTCTTACTTGATGTTCTGAAAATTTCAGTCTAGATAATGTAACTAATCCAGTGAATCATTAACCTCTAATTCTTCTGTCTGTCCCCTGATTTCTTGTAGTCTTACCAGTTTTGTGAGTAGGTCTTTCTGTGTGTCTTTTAAAAATACTGTAATAAGATAAAGCAGAAAACTGGAAACAAACTCCTAAATTGTTATTACAAGCAATATTACATAATCCAACTAATGAATTTATCAAGTTTCTATTCTAAATGAGTTATAATGTATATGATTCTTACTTTTATTGGAAGTCCCTTCCAGAATATCACTCCTCTATTTAAAAATCCTTATTATTTCATGTCTACATTTACACCCAGTTTTAGGTTTTAGTTATAGTTTACATATCTGTTCTCTTGGATGTTTACTCTCCAGCATTAGTTATCACAATGCTCCATTTTTTTCAGTTCATTATTTTCAGCCCTTTTGACAGTAAATTTCTTGGCAAATACTAACTTTTTAGTTTTCTACTTTTTGATAATAACAAAGATAACTACGTAAAAGTTGTGAATTATACAATCTATAGAGACTATATGAGTACTCTTATATGTAGTGCTAGTGCTCCTTATTTTGTTTAAATTTGTTTTATTTTCATCAACAGGCAACTGTGGCTATCATAAAATCTAAAATTCCAACCTATTGTTCTATCTCCTCTTGAACAAGAAAACTCCAGTGATTTGTACTGTAAGGTGAAGTTTGGAAAGAAACTGCCTGTGAACATCACTGACACTTATGTGGGGGTATGATATATTCTCTTAAAATAATCACAATTCTTCAGTATGATGGAGAGTGGGAGAAGTCCTATCAGTTTGTGAATATGTAATTATAGAAGACTATTTAAAATAATTCTCTCTGTATTGGCTGCTATTTCCATATGCATTGTGCTTACAATGACATTGACTAACTGGCTATTTCAAAAGCAGAGTAAATATTGATTCTTATTTTGTTGTAAATTACAATTTTCTTTAATATATCTGCAGTGCCTAATGTGTTTTGTACATTTGTGTGATGCAAAATAATTTGGCTGTAATTACTTAAATAGTAACTAACTTGGTGTTAAATTACATATGTATACCTGCTTTTGAATCACATAACTTATTTTGTGCCACAGGCACAGATGGGTGCAGTTTGGGTTCATCAGGTCTTAGTGGGTTAGACGTAGAACTATGAGAACTCATCTAGACTTCTTGACAGTCAGCTTTTAAAGGTATGAAGCTGAATGCACTAAACAGGTGGCACGTGGTGCAAAACTGAACTTGCTCAGTCCATTCTCAGCACATTGTTTTGAGAAGCTGGAGAGGCTCTGAAGAATACAGTGCAGAGGCATCAGGTTGCTCCACAGAGCCACAGCCAAGCTTTTGCTCAACTAATTAGTTCCAGTTAGCTTTGGTCCTACTGAATGTGAGCTAGGTGGAAGAGGCAACTTTGGAGTATTTACACCATGCTCCCTTTGCATTGAGTTCTGTAATGCCACAGATATGATTGGGACTAGCTTGTGAATTCAGCTCCAGGCAAGTTAATAAACATCTGAACACGGAAGCTATGAAAAAAATATGAGTTAATGACAATAAAAAGATTGCAGAAGCCAGCTTGTAGGGTACAGCATTTCTCCATGAACTTATTTGAACGTCATTGCAAAATAATCCCTAACAGGTCTTGTAATAAATACTGTTCAGGGTTCATGTTGTTATGGGTATTTGAGTTACTCTGAGGGAGAGCTGACTGAAGTAACAAAATTTGCCATAGAACATTTTCCCCAGAAGAAAATTCAATTCCAGAATTTAAAGTTGTTGGAAGGGATGGGTGTTTTTGTCATCAGAAGATGCTGTTGCATAGGGTATTAAAAAAGTCTGTCATGTGAAAGCAATTTTAGAATTGTTTGAAAATTACCGCTGCTTAGCTAAATTAAATTTACTTCAGGACTGTGCTAAGTTCTCTGCTGAGATCAGAACTGTGCTAAGTCAAGATCTATGTATTTAAGCTTTTTAAAAAACCACAATTTTGTTGGCAAAAATGTTTAACTTGAAGAAATACAAGTATTTGTTTAACAAAAAAAATCAATAATACTCCTTGTTTTTCTTCATGTTTATTTTTTATTTTTTTTTTTTTTTTTACAAAATGTGCACATTTAGTTTACACAAACACGCTACAGCAGATTTCAGGTGTACATGTATTGTACTACTCTTATCCTACACTGGTGATAGCAGAGCAGCCTTCAACATGCTTCTAAACATCCCATCTCTACACCAGAATAGATACCTGATTTATTTTTGCCAAAGAATGCTTGCAACATACTTTCTACTTCATTAATCCCCTTTCTCGATTTCTGCAGCAATGTCACAATGAAGATTGGCCTATCTCTGAGAGCATTTCACCTAGTTTGAAGTATTGGCATAAACTCCGTGGACAATATACCTTAAAAATTACATGGGGGAGGGGGCAGTATTATATTGTAGGTACATACTTTTTTAGAAAAATCTTTCTAGGTTCAGAATTACTGTAGCTCCAATCTTAATGAAGAAATGATCCTAAAAAAAAGTAATGCATATCTCATATATAGATGATATTATATAGCTGAAGTTTCTAATTTTTTCCTGATTCTGTCTCATAATTAAAGATATTACAAAAAGCTGAAAGATGTTAACCTGTCTAGCAGTCACTATTAGTAGATGTTACTACATAGTGATATTAATTGTGATCACTGAAGTGGGATGGAAGTTTCAAAACAAGTTCATGCCTTTTTCTTTATTAAAGGCAGAAAGACACTCATGAAAACAGTGTTAGGATCCAGTTAAGGTATCTTCATGAAAAACTGAAAGTCAGAAGATCCTTAATTTTAAATACAGAACTTTGCAGACACATCCAAGAAGAATTAGAAATACAGTATGTAGGACTCCTGATATTCATGTCGTGATACATTAAATGCAGATTTACTAGATAATTGTGATTGATAGAAGCTTACTCATATTTGTTAGGGAGTAAATCTACCTATAAGCAATTCTTTTTTTGTTCTACAACAGTTCTTCCTCTCAAGTTATCTATTTTGTTAGGTTTGGGGATTTTTTTGAAGAGAAAAGCAAGTCAAAGGTGGAAGGCAATTGCAGCAAGATGTGCTTTGCACATTGATTACAGCACTTTAACTCAAAGTGTTACTCAAAAAATGGGGACTACACTGTACAAATGTGAAAAGAAAATACATGGTAATGCCTCTGTATAAATTAGAAGCTAAGATTTAAGAAATACACTTGAACACCTGGAGCTTAATCCAGTACAAATGAGTAGCAAAACTAAGAGTATTTAATCTCCTTGTGATAGTATCTATTTTATCTAGGGGTTGGAATGATAATAAAGCTGCATAATGTCAGGTCTTACTTTGGGTTTGGAGTAAAAACCTGACTTTTCAGAACAATCTTGTTAACTAAGTAGCCACTTTTGAAGTGCTAAATTATGTAATTTAGAAATTTTTTTCTGTTGGGAAAAGTTTATAATAAAAAATTATTTGCATAATACATGTCTCAGTGTAAAGCTGAGTAATTTTATTTATGATAAAGTGGGAAATCCATCTTTTAGATAAAGTTGCAGAATAGCTTGTATTTGTCCATTAGTTGTAGACCTAAGGTCTTCATTAAATCACATTTTCAAAGAGCTGCATGGATCGCATTATATTCTCATCCTGTAAAAAACACAACAAAAAAACCAAAAATCATACACCATTACAAATGTGGCTGGCCAATATCTATAGTGAAACTGGGTGGAACTAACTATTTTAGTTAATGACAACATCATTTTTCAGCTTGTTAGGAGAAATTGTTAGCAGAAAAAGGCTGTTAATGGATCTATGCTGAAATAGGTTTTTGTATATATTAATTAAATCAAAACTATTCTGTCAAGAATACAGTAGCATGTTAAGAAAATTAAATCTGCAATATTTTGGAGGTTATAAGTTTATATCCAGTATAACAAAATACATATAGACAATAAATACTCAAGGAATAGTTGTTGTATCTGAAGTGTGAATCCGTACATGAAATTGCTAGTCCTGTGTATCATACACAGCAGCTTTTTTGCAATTCTAGGGCATCCTTTGGCATAACTAGGGGTGACTCAAAACCGATTTAAGTGTACACCTTTGCATGAACCGAAGAGTCTGTCAGTTCTGCAAATATCACTGCAACATTGACTCCTCCGCTCAGATTTTCTGTGTGTTCACACTGAAAAATATTGACTGCTTTCCAGTGCTACTTCTGCTTTCTGATTGCTTTGCATTAGGTAGGTAACAAAGCCTTCAACTTCCAAGTTCGGTGTAATGTTTACTGATGCATCACTCTGTATTCCAGTTTTTATCAGTAAATAACTCTCAGCACAGCAGTCAGGAAAAAAAAAATTTTTTTGTAAAATTTACCTTTCAGTGTATTGAAGAAATAGTTTACTTGTAGTGGCCTATATTTGATGGCGCTTCTGGATCAAAAGTTGCTTGCACAATACAATATATATACAATACAAGAGTATATTACATGCTCATTGAGCATTTGCTGGTCTCCACTGTAATGATCCTCTTTTTTAATCTGAATGCACATCCTTTAGTACTTTCTTGAAAGATAATCTAGCCATCTTTAATTCTAGTGAATAAAATGACTGAATTGGATAGAATATTTTAGGAAGCTTCATGAAAGAGGTGCAAAAAACCACCACTTCTTAGAAAGGTTATCTCATAGTATTCTCCACTACTGATAGGTATGTAGGCCTTCTGTACATTAATGTTCCAATAACACATGTTCAGTATCAATTTCCAGTTAAATTATTCACTGTTCAGACTACAGGGTGATTTGCTTTGTAGAAAATGACAAGTCTGAGTAACTTTCTTAATTCATGTTACAAAACACACACAGTGGAGTTTTTTGTCTCTGATTCCATATGTCATCTCAAGTGATGTTGCTGTAAAAAGTGATCTGCGCGCTATTTTATGCTGATAAACTAACTTATGAAAGCAGTGATATTTAATTTAAAAAAAAAATGTAGATTAATGTTTAAAAGTTTGTTTAGGAAATTTACTATATTAAATTACTGGAAATTAAAATAAACTAGCTTTTTACCACTGCATTGTTTTGAAACATCAATATACTATTGAAGATCACAGATTAATGTAAGGTTAAAGTTTGGTTTAACTGGAATCATTTGTCATTTAATTATTTACAAATGTTTTTGTATATACATTGGCAACTCAGCTCAGCAAATGTGCAAAGCAAACAACATGCTCTTAATTTAGAAAGTGTTTTGACACTTCCTATGAATTTTATAATAAATATTTCATCACTAATGAAACTAGTAGTTTTCTAAAATCAGCTCCATATTTCTGAAGTTTGCTGTTTCTACACAGAAGACTTCCAATGCCCCTCCTTTAGTCAGTCAGATGGGAAGAGTCTTCACAGAAAATATAGGCTTGTCGTAATATTTGGAACATGGTGACTTTTAGTAGCTTGCTTTTTTTCTTCCATCTTCAAAAAAAGAAAGAAAAATGCAGCTGCTTGCCTTAGAATTCTTTGGCAAGTGTGTCTTTCTCATTTGCCTCTTTTTTCAGTACCTTTTTCCTAAACAATTTTTCGAGATAGATTTGGTTAATGATTCCTTACTCAAGACAGTAGGAGGTGTTAGTGCATATGAAGCACAGTCTATACGAAGCACAAAACATGGATGAACAACCTTTGCCAGATCTGACCTAACTTCAAGCCCACTTTGACCTTTTTCTGACTGAAGTTTGAGATGGCTCCTTTGTTGTTTTCAGGCTAGCCCAGACCATCAGCACTGTGTTCTGGGTCTGGGTTACTCCTCCAGAAAATATCTATCCATCCCAGAAGCCTTTTTATCATTATCAGAAGGACCTTTAGGGCCTTCACCCTGACATTCACCTATGCACCATGCATGCCTTAGTGCTTTGCCTCTGTTGGTGGTAGCACCTCTTCATGGTGCTGCTGTAGATAGGAAGCAGTGCCCAAGTCAGACCATCTTCCACCAGGACCAAGCAGTGCAAGGAGGTGGTGAGGAGGCAGGTGAGGAACTAGTTAGCACCTAGCCCTTGAGTTAGCCACACTACTGTTTCCCAAGACCTATCTCTGCTATTTGGTAACTTCTACAAAGCAGGACAGACAGCAGCTGCTTTCTGGGACTCAGTCCGGCATACCTAGGGCAGGATAGTCCTGTGGGAGCAGGGAGAATCCTGGAGTCTGGATGACAGACTGGCATTCGAGCACATGGGTATGTGGGGTAGGGAGGGCAGGGAAATCAGGTCATACACATTCCCTCTCCCAGACAGAGGGAGGATGAGGGGAAACACCTTTGCTGTCCTCACTTAAACATGGGCAAAGATAGGTCCTTATACCCAGTGACCAGAGAAGATCACACTCAAAGCCTGGATGCTCTGTAGTTCCCTGCATAACTGCTTAACACTTTGTGAATGGACAGGCCATTCTTTGCATTGGGACCATGAATTAAGAGTCTTGAACTTGCTGTATACCTCAGGCTGTACAGTACTACTGCATTGGTAGGTGTGCGAAACCAGTAGTCATCACAGAGAGGCGATTTTAAAAAGGCCCACGTGTATATAATGAGTGTTTAAAAACACAGCAGAGGTTCTTGATGCTACAAAAAAATCTCAGGAACCCATCCCAGGAACCTGAAGTGGAGTCTCTGTATTCAAGTATGCTCTGCTGTGTTCCTTGTTACTCTTAAAGTAAGCATGCCATGCTTTCCTTACTTACAAAACACCAGTGAAAGGTGTTTCTAAGACCCACTAATTTGGCTTCCAACTCAAAGCAGAGGAATGACAGTTCTCAGAGGCTGGCAACTCTTGCCCAAGATCCTATTCAAATAAAAGGCTCCTGCAGCCTTTCCCTGACAGAACAGGCTTCCAGTCCATTTTAAGATTCAGACTGGATGGGATCTGAGCTTTAGAGTTTGGTTGAGGGTTTTTTATAGTGCTTGTCTCCTGGCACTGTTCTGATTCTAGTCCCACTGCTTGAGCTAGAACTGGCAAGCACATCCTCTGTATGCCTTTAGCATATTTTCACATGCACAAGATGCAGCACTGGCTGCCATATTCATTAATGGGCATTCCCATTCCAAAGTCTGAGGTACAGTCATGTGTTAGGTAAATGGGCCGGGAAGGTTTTGAGCAGATGTGCTCTAACATCAGCCTTCGTGCCAAAGGAGGAAGCCACCATAGCTGTCAAAGCCTAGGGAGCAGCAGGTGTGCTGTGCCCCTGTCCTGAACATCCTGGGTTTGGTAAGCAAAAGGTAATAGTAGAACTAGCAGAGGTCTAGAGAGAGGGCCAAGTGTGATTAAAGGTCTGGACTGGTTTCCCTAGGAGGAAAAATTGAATAAATGAGTACTTTACAGCTTGGAAAAGAGATACTGAATGAAAGGCAATGACGATAACCACCGTTTTTCCATAACACCAGAACATACAGGAAACATAAAAATATTGCATGGCAGATTTACTACAGGAGGGATCACAAGATCATTTAATTTTGCTTTTGGTATTGTTAAATACTCATGAAAGATGAGACACCTTGCTCCTGGAGTGATGTGACTTGCTGCATGCTGAGGAAAGAGGAACCTGAATGTTACCTTTTTAGATCAGTATTGTACCTATTACGATATTAAAAAAAAGATTTTCCTAGAGCTTCCTAAAGGAAGCAGCCACTACTGTCCTTTGTGAAAAATGTAATCCTGAACAGGCTGAAGCCACGTTAACCCCTGAATCAAGTTTCTTGAAGGACCTGGATTGAATCCTTAACCCAAATCTCATTTGGGAAACCAACTCTTGATATAAACATGCATTACACACTTTGCAGCTCAGAGGAATAGACCAGGTCTTAGTGGGTAGAGAGACAAAACTTTAGGCAGTGAGATACCTTCTGTATCAAAAAAACATTACCACCTTTGAAGTTAAAAGCAAGTGAAGGTAAGTGGCATGCTGAGAACACTGTCTCTGTCATATAGCAGTTTAGAGAGCATCTCTCTTACATGTATTCTGAATATTCAGTAGAGGTAAATAAGGAATCTTCTAACAACAGATGTGAGAAACTGTGAAGCACATTGGAAAAGGAGAGCAGGCAACTCCTTACTGAAGGCAGTAATTTTCTTCATAAATGAATCACGCAGCCCATCACTATAATTGCTGTCATATCCAGATTAATCTGTCATTTAACTTCCATAACTCTGCAGACCTCAGCTGGGAAATTAATCTCATGTCTGTTTCTGATGATCACTCAGCTTTAGCAGAGCAAATGCCTTTAATTTGCACTGAACAAGACCGATAAGCTAGAACTATGGTCAAAGCCATAGAGCGCTGCCGACAGATAAGACACTACCCGGTACCCATTGCTAAGGATATACAGAACAGGCAGTTAGAAGAGCTGTTGTCTGTCTTTCATCCCCCAAAATCAGCAGATTAAAATCAAAGAGAGAATCACTTACCAGGTAACTGTACTCATGAAAGCAACCCCAAGGAAAAACTACAGATGCATATAAAAATAGACCAATTCTAGAGCATCTTTGCTATTTCCTGTTCAGCTTTCCCTGTTCCAAATGGTTAAAAATCTGTCACTCACTAACTGCATTTATCTTGCTAGTCTTGTTCTCTCCTGTCTCTTGTCTACTGCTCTCTTCTTGGTATAGGAGATAAACAATACACACAGGCTATACTGCAGATCTGTGTCAGCTTCATCTGAATCAGAGCTGGCCTGGACAAGGTATCAGTAGAACACCACTATGACTCCTTATGTTTCTCACTGTAACAAATAGCATTGGGTTTATTTGCTACATCAGTATGCATAATGTAATCAAGCCTATCTTAGCACCAGGTCTAATGTGACACTTTACAGTACATAACAACCTCTTACCACACCAAAGTCTTGTCATCATTATTTTGTACTCTATCATGTTTCTTTTTCTTGCATCTCTCAAGTGACAAATTAACAGTAGTTCCTTAAATTTCTGAAAATGCAACTTATCTTTCCTCATATCGTCTCCTGGTCCAAAAGCAAGCCAGTTTCTGAAGGGCAGAGGAGTGAAAATGGGCTGTAATTCCTGCTGCAGAAGTTTATTCTCATTCCTGGCTCAAGAGACAACAAGCTGCTTTCAGCAGTTGAAGGAAATTAACAGCCACCTGGGTAGTGTAAACACTTGCAACTGATTATCACAATCAGTTCTCACTCCCTTGCCTTGAGAAAACTTGCCTGCTGTTAACTCCTGCCATCCAACACTTTGTAAGCTCCTTGCACTCTCCCTTTTTAAGGCCTCCAGCAGGTCTTGATTCGTTGTTCGAGAAACACTCTGATAGGTGATAAATTTTCAAGCAATATTATTATTGCTGTGACTATATGCCAATCGTAACGGGAATGCACTCCCTAGCATGGGCAGAAAAATAGAAATAAGTATGTAGCTGAATGTGAGGAAACCTTTTGCTATCAAGTACAAACAAAACACTGTTGAAGAGAGAAGGGATGTGGTCACAGTTGTCTAAGAAGCGATGACAGCTTGTGTATAACATCTCTTCTACAGATTCAGGTCACAAAATTATTTACATTGTTTAGTGTTTTTGTGTAATGGTGTACATGCATACTCTACCTTGGGTAAATACTGTCTCTGGTATTCGGATTACCATCACTGTCACTCCAGAAGCCTGTGTAGCACTATGATAGCATTAGCCAACAGATACAGGTTCCGTACTTATCACTGGGTACTTACTTTCTGGCAGCTCTCGATGAATTCATCTATGGTAACTACTCCATCTTTGTTTTTGTCCATTTTCTGTTCAGAAAGAATAAGAATGTATGTTTATCCTCCTGAAATCCTGTGTAAAACAAGTCCTTTTTATTATTCATTTCAATTATATGTCAGCCTAGGAACAACCAGGCCAAAATGCTGTAAAGATGTAGGAAGTGATATAGTAGAATACGCTCAAGGAGCTTAATGTTGAAAAAGCACGGTGTAATGAGTAGATCTGAGAAACTTGGGATGGAACCACAGAGAAGAAAAAGGATTACAAAATTGGTAGGATATGCAGAACTGTTACAGCAATGAAAATCTTTCCATACCTGATAACAGAGCAGCCTTTTTGGTTCCTATGTTACCAGACCCACCTGGAAAAATGTTTCCACATGTTGTCTAGGCGCATCCTCCTTGAGAACAGGATAGGTGCATTTTCCCATCATATCATATATTGCTTTCATGATATCAAGCATTTCCTGAGGAGGAAAAAATATGTCTGTGTAATGTAAGGTGTGTTGTAGACACTGCTTGAACTCAGAACACAGAAATTATTTTTAGGATTTACGTTTTAGAATAAAATTCTGAGATCGTGCTGTGATTTTATGACTGAACAGCTTCAAGAAAGAACTACTATGGTCCTAGAAATTCTAGCATGTTAGTTCAGCTTTCACAGATAATTTTTTTAAATAGATGCAGATGTATGGTTTTATTTTAAATGATTTGGAATATGTGCAAGTTCATGGATTGTGGGAAGAATCTCCTGAGCTCTTGTGAATAAAACTAAACATGAAAAGAAGTTGTGTAACAGCAAGTGAATAGTCAAAGCACATCAGCTTCTTACAACTAAGTTTTCCTTAGAGAAAATAGAAACACCCATGCACACAACTGCACATAGGCAGAGTCCTTTTACATCAAAAGCTTTTTATTTTGTTAATAGAGTGGCTTGTGAAAACTGTAAGAATAATTATGAAAACAAGTCATCTGCCAGTATGCTGAGAAATTATTCTGTAGATCACTCTTTTATAATAATCATGAAATGTTTTTTCTAAAGGCATAAAATTATAAGTGTAATATATATATATTTACATAAAGACCCGGTTTTGAAAAAACATATTTTAATGAAAGCACTCATTTGGTCTTACTGTAATTTAAGTATGTGTTTGAATCCTTGCAGAATAAAAGATGTAGGAATCTTTTTATATAAATTCTGTTTCAAGTAAAAATTTTTAGAAGTAGATTCATAAAATAAGTAACAATTTTGGCCCACATACTTAACTCTTTTTTGTCCAAATATCCTACCAAACTACTTTTTATTTTAGTGGCTGTGTGTGCAAATACATAGGCATAAGTTGAAGCCAAGCATTTCTGTACCTGAAGAATTCTGACCTTTTACAATTTCTGTGAAGATTTTATCTTTCTAACTTTTATATATGCCTTTAAAATGAGAAAATTACTTTTAGCATATCTAGTTTCATAATATATATTTGTTAACATGTCTAATTTGACAATGAAGCCATTCTTCTTTGAAAGCAGGACTCACTTATACAACCCTTAGTTTCAGTGATTAGTGTAAAAAGTAAACCTTACCTCTTTAGTTATATATCCATCCTTATTTATATCATACAAATTGAAAGCCCAGTTCAGTTTCTCCTGTACTGTCCCTCGGAGTAAAATTGAGAGACCCATAACAAAATCCTAAATAGACAAAAGGTCTTGGTCAGTTTGGAATTGAGCAGTTTTTCACAAACACTCAGAAATCCAGAATAATGCTTTCGTCAGAAGCACAGAAGTCTGGAAAGATGTGTTGTTTCTATTTTTTTTGCTTCACAGTAAGTGTTAAGGATTGCTTTTTTTAAAAAAATAGGTAACAATCTAGGCACTGTTGCCAGACATAATTAATAAGTAAATTAAGTAATTTTCTATAAAATAAGCCATAATTTTCTGTTAGTGGATTTATCCTCTGAAATGCCTTACATAAGCAGTTCCTGTTGAGCTTAATACCACAGAAAAACAATCCCCATGGTTTAATGGTCCAAAAAAAAAGCTTAAGTGGGAGTTAGATTAATCTAAGCACAGGAGACCAATTTTGGAAGAACTATCTACTAAGGAACATTAAATTCTTGTTAAATCTATACCTTGTTGGAAGTAGAATATATTGTTCCCAGACCTCTTTGAACAATCTGCTGCAGTCAACATTTGAAACTTTGTGTATGCTCCAGTACACCTCAATACTTAAACCCCTTATTGGAAATATGATAGGGAATAATATTGTATGTCCATGTACCACCTGAATGCTTTTGTGACCCACCAATGTTCTATTGCTGTAGAGCTATTCCACAGAAATAAATCAGAAGGCTTTTGAGATTATTTATATGTAGTATTTGGTTATAGAATTTTGTTTCATAATTAATACTCTTTTGACAGCAGAATCCCCATTTACATTTAGTGATCATCTTCCAGATTGAAGAAGATAACAACTGGGATGTGTCATCCCCTGTCTTCTGTACTTCTTAGCATGATAACTTTGTTTAAACATTGGCTTTTTTTCCTAACCGTCTCCTCTACTTTTTTTCTATTTGATATGCTTGTAAACCCATAAATCTGTGAAATTGTCTCCATAATAGGCTGAGCAGAATATGTCAAGAGTTTATATTTAAATGTGCATTTCTACGTCATTGGCAAAGACATACAGGAAGTCTTAGAGTACCATTAAAGCAGAGACAATAAAAGCTGAAAAATTTCTTATCAGCACCAGCAAAGTTTATGCATTTCCTTAGAACAGGAACAGTGGAAAAGACTGCACTGCGGTTAGACATAAATCACAAAGGTCTGATGTACCACACAGTCAAATAAGGATGCCCGATACAGTGAAGCATACACAGATATCATGGCCTCAGATAGTCTAGTAGGCACAGACAGCTTTTTGACAGCTTCAGTCTTTTTAACTATTCAAGTGGTATGCTCTGCGTTTTCTTAGTCTGTCATAAGTTTATGTCTTATTGGTATATGTGCCCTTTGGTGTAAACGGATACATGAATCTTGAAAGAGTTTTGCTCAAATTGTCTTGTCTTCATCTCAGTGACTAATTGAGGGGTCACAGGGTTAAATCTCCAAACAGCTCTTTAACAATGTGCTATTAAGTATTAAAATGTTCAAGAAATTCAGAACAGATTTGATCACATTACAGCATTAGTAATTAACCTTTTTAATTCACTACCACGTCTTCAAATCTTTTCTACGCTGTTTTACATTCTTGATATAGCTTTACCCTGAAGTCCCTTGCAAAGGTCTCCAATAACCTTATTTTCTTGGAGTATCATATTTCAGAACTCTGAATTTATTTTTAATTTGGCACCAGCAACAGTTTTGCATTTATTCTATCTAAACCATATATATTTTTCTTTTCCTGATTATTTCTCTTTCTTCCTTTCTGTGATGCACCACCCATATCTTAGCTGGCTTCCTGGCATCATTTATATCCCCATTTGCAAAGCTGCCCTTCTACCATGGGTTTTAAAAGCCATGCATAAGAAAAATTGACTTTATGCTGTTTTGCATGGGACTGAATGTCCTTATAAAAGCTGAGACAACTCAAAAACCTTCCAGGTGTGTGCTCTAAACTTTGCAAGAGTGGATTATGTCCTTCCATATTGCATCCACATGTTTGGGAATCATACATAGTTCAGTTCAGGTGCATTGCCTTTGTCTGAGCGTTGTGCAGGAGTCCATCTCAGGAACAATAGAAAGGACTTATAAGAGGAAGTTGTGATGAGCTGAAGAAGGACCAGTTAGGATGGGGTGTCTTTTCTACATACTTGCTTTCATGCAACTGAAGAATACAGCAATAAAATCCTACAGAAATAGAAAATCCAATTCAATGGACATAGGCTGAAACCACAGGGTATTTTGGGCTAGATTCTCAAAGAGAAAAATGCTCTGTATGGTGGAAGGCAATGCGTGTGTCAGAAGGAGGATAGCTATGCTAGCTGTTATGCAAATAATCCAGTGCAGAATGCCATAGTAAAGCAACAGTGCTGAGGGTAGCAGCTAAGCTCAGGGAGCATCTGTCTGTATGCTTGTTACCAACAACTCAGTGACAACACATGAATCGGGCACACCATTTAGCAAGGAGCATGAACCCAAGTCCCCATGATAGTATTAGAGTACCCAGATGTGGTTTTATTCCTGGTTTAGACATCTGATTTCCGGGGAGAGAAGAATTCTACTTTTAGAGCCTATTTGGTTTTGAAGATTCACAGTACTGCTTGGACACTTACATCCCCACTGGCCACTGAGAGGGACGGTCCTGCTCAGCTGAGCACCTAATGAGGAGAGGTGCATCTGACTTAGGGTCACAAAGGAGCCTAACACTCCAGAGGAGATCTGGGCTGAGACACAACTCTAGGTCAGGTTTCTCTTCAGTCTGTGCCAGCGAAGTTAGAAGCACAGAAGTCTGTGCTTTGGTACTTGCCTTTACTCCTTTCCTCAGTCTCCTATTTCTAACTTGCTAGCTTCCTGCTAAGCCTGCTAATACCTGTGAAGACGTCCATTAAATGCCAAACTCTCCCATGCCTAACTTTGATTCTGCAAGAAAGGGGGATGTCTCACTGAAGGGTTGCAAAATGGAGCATCATTGCACCTGTACTGGAGCCTCTGTGCACTCAGTATCACAGCCTGCTCACATTTCAGTCCTGCACCACAGCTGTATAAACCTCTGGCTGTGATCTGGGATTAACTTGCATTTGGTTTTTTTTCCAGCAGTGATTAATTATCTCTTAGCAAGGTTGTTGATGAATTTCTGATTGCTTTATCCCTCAGTAAATCTTTGGGGAGAACTAGTACATTAATAAATTAATTACCAAGCTTAATAGTGTGCTGTCTCAAATCCATAGGAAAGCTTAAAATTATTCCACCTGATCATGTGTTCCTATATGTCTTGTTCAAGGCCAGAAGTAGGTAGACAGGCACCTAAATCCATTTTCGGATTTAGACCTTAGGATTTTGGAAAGGAATCACGTGATGAATGTGAGTCACAGAAGTGGTGGAGCCCTGGCGCATATAAAACAAAGATCACTGAGGAAGAGCTGCTCTTAAGAGGAAATATATTTTTTTGTAGCTACTTTACACCAGCTGGTACTAAAATGGTTGAGAGATCACCACTGTCCTGAGAAAAATTAGCTCATTTCCTACATGATATGAACAAGGCTTTTTGTGTTGAACACAGACATTAAGAACCCAAACCATTCTATGATTCTATGATTCATTAAACAGCTACCCTTATATTACTGCCTTGGAGACAATGACTGTTTGTCACTGTTATTATTAGAGAAATACCAAAGTTGTGTTTGATCTTAAGATCTAGACTCTCTTATGTAACTGAGTTAACATGCTTGTTAATTTATTAATTAATGAAAAATTCTCAGGTAACAATTGAGGAATAAAGCAATCAGGAAATCACCAATGGCTTTGCTAAGAATTATTAATAATTTTTTTTGAGAAACAAATACAAGTTTGGTTTTGATTTAAAAAAATCTTTAAACATCCCCATTGCATTTGGGCATAACTTTGTACTTTAAGGCACTAAGAATTAGTGGGATTACTGAGTGACTTTCCTCTCGTCAAGATCACATTTAGAATAGCCTTAATCTGCATGCATAACAAACTCAGGATACTGATTTGGATATTTGCATGTGGGTGCAATGTGCTTTACCTTTGACTATTAGGTCTGAAGTTAATTAGCCTCGATTTTCCTGGCTGTGTAAATAGCCTTGAGGCCTAGATCTTCATTTTGGTTCATTTACAATATTCATGCAGCAAGTGGAAACCTTGCTTTCACAACTGTTTCTGTCTGATGGAAAAAAGAACTTCAGTTCACTAATAAGCCAAAAGAACCCTTCAATAGCTGGGTCACTAGGGTTTCTGAAACTCTGTTTGTTGCTCATGTTAAAGCAAAACTAGTTGGTGTAACTTATGAAATAAGTTAGTCTCAAAATTGATACAATCAAGGGATAAGAAGAGGTAGGTTCAAGCAGCTAGTTTCATGAGTTTAGTTTTTTATGCTACATAAAATGCTTCAGTTGGAGAGCCTGACTCCTATCAGAGAGTATACAGATTTAGGGCTGACCAAACTCTAAGGACATACCAATCTCATCCAATGAAGGTGTGCATTTAAGTTGTGCTAAAGTCTAACACGTCATTTTTGATGGTTGAAAATTTGAGGAAAAAAGAGCAAAAAGCTAGGACAAATTCTCTTTCTTCTTCCCCACAACTCCAGCTACCACTGCTTCATTAGAAAAAGGAAAGTGCAACACAAAAAAATGCCATTCTTACCTACATTCTTTCAGTACCATTTCAGATTTTCATATCCTTTTTCCATAGAAGAGAACCAAAGAGTGTTTTTCATCATAGGTCATTATATTAAATTGTATTTACTCCTACACTTCGATTTAGAAAGTAAACTGGGATGAATGATTATTTATTCTCCAAATTTTTAAATCACTCTCTTTTTCTCTATCTTTTGTGCTATTTGTTTGGGGTTTTTTTCTATTGGAAATTAGAAAACTAGAGTACATATTGGTACCTAGGATAAGAAGGAGCAGGAAAAACAATGACATGATTGTATTTTTCACATTTCACAATATCTACTTTCACATTTTGCAGCTACTTTCACATGATTAGAAAAAAACCCTAAACATCTTTAACATAAGGAGGATGCTTTTAAAATGGCTATCATACAATTTGTAAGTATAATGCTGCTACATGGTACAAGGACACAGAAACAAGAGTCCTTTGACAGTAGTAGAGTTATGCTGAATTCAAAATTATTGCAAATAATATCAAAGTCTGGATCGCTCTGAGTTAATATTGAACAAAAGTAAGCTGGAAATGTCTGTTTTGGCAATGAAAAAAAACCCCACTGCTGCTTTTATTTTCGTGATTTATTTTATTCCAAAGCCTTTTTTATACACAGACCTGCAATTTGAGATATTAAAATCCCTTAAAAAGGGCTTCATATCTACTGCATTTCTTAAGGCTTTCTGTCTGAGATACAAATGTCAACAAATTGTCCAGGAAAGATACAAAAGCTTCTTTTGTTCTCAGTATTCTTAATGCTAACAGCAGAAATACTTCTCAAATACTAATGCTAAAAATGTTTTCTCTCATTGCCTCTGCTGTTGCTTATTTGACCAGAAGGATTCCTTGTAGAAATAGCCTATGTACAGAAGATGTGAATAAAACCTCCAATCCTACTTCTAGTTTCACATGGAGCCCATTGATTTCAGCTGCCTGGAAAAAGGTAGATGGGGTTAATGTTTTTTTAAATAAATGCAAATAATCACAGAATTATAGAATAATTTGTGTTGGAAGGGACCTTAAAGATCATCTAGTTCCAATCCCCCTGCCATGGGCAGGGACACCTTCCACCAGAGCAGGTTGCTCAAAGCCCCATCCAACCTGGCCTTGAACACTTCCAGGGATGGGGCATCCACAGCCTCTCTGGGCAACCTGTTCCAGTGCCTCACCACCCTCACAGTGAAGAACTTCTTCCTTACATCTAATCTAAATCTACCTCCTTTCAGTTTAAAGCCATTACCCCTTGTCCTATCACTACACGCCCTTGTAAAAAGTCCCTCTCTGCCTTTTTGGTAGGCCTCCTTTAGGTACTGGAAGGCTGCTGTAAGGTCTCCCTGGAGCCTTCTCTTCTCCAGGCTGAACAACCCCAACTCTCTCAGCCTGTCTTCATAGGAGAGGTGCTCCAGCCCTCTGATCATCTTGGTGGCCCTCCTCTGGACTCCAACAGGTCCATGTCGTTCTTATGTTGGGGGCCCCAGAGCTGAACGCAGTACTGCAGGTGGGGTCTCACCAGAGCAGAGTAGAGGGGGACAATCACCTTCCTTGACCTGCTGGCCATGCTTCTTTTGATGCAGACCAGGATATGGTTGGCTTTCTGGGCTGCAAATGCACATTGCCATGTCATGTTGAGATTCTGATCAACCAACACCCCCAAGTCCTTCCCCTCAGGGCTGCTGTCAATCCACTCATGACCCAGCCTGTATTTGTGCTTGGGATTGCCCTGACCCATGGGCAGGACCTTGCACTTGGCCTTGTTGAACTTCATGAGGTTCGCACAGGCCCACCTCTCAAGCCTGTCAAGATCCCTCTGGATGGCATCCCTTCCCTCCAGCATGTTGACCGCACCACACAGCCTGGTGTCATCAGCAAACTTGCTGAGGGTGCATTCAATCCCACTGTCCATGTCACTGACAAAGATGTTAAACAGTGCTAGTCCCAATACCGACCCCTGAGGAACACCACTCATCACTGGTCTCCACTCGGATATCGAGCCGTTGACCGCAACTTTTTGAGTGCAACCAACCAGCCAATTCCTTATCTACTGAGTAGTCCATGCATCAAATCCATGTCTCTCCAATTCAGAGACAAGGATGTTGTGTGAGACAGTGTCAAATACTTTGCATAAGTCCAGGTAGATGACGTCTGTTGCTCTTCCCTTATCCACCAATTGTGTAACCCTGTCCTAGAAGGCCACCAGATTTGTCAGGCACGATTTGCCCTTATTGAAGCCGTGTTGGCTGTCACCAATCACCTCCTTATTTTCCATGTGCCTTAGCATAGTTTCCAGGACCATCTGCTCCATGGTCTTGTTGTGTGCAGAGGTGAGACTGACTGGCCAGCAGTTCCCCAGCTCTTCCTTTTTTCCCTTTCTAAAAATGGGGGTTAAGTTTCCCCTTTTCCAATCAGTGGGAACTTTCCCAGACTGCCACAACTTCTCAAATATGATGGATAGTGGCTTAGCCACTTCCTTCGCCACATCTCTCAAGAGCCACGGATGCATCTCATCAGGTCCCATGGACTTGTGCACCTTCATGTTCCTTAGATGGTCTCAAACCTGATCTTCTCCTACAGTGGGCAGTTATTCATTCTCCCAGTCCCTGCCTTTGCCTTCTGCAATTTGGGTGGTGTGGCTGGAGCACTGGCCAGTGAAGACTGAGGCAAAAAAGTCATTGAGTACCTCAGCATTCTCCATGTCCCAGGTAACCAGGTCTCCCGTTTCCTTCTGGAGAGGGCCCACATTCTCTCTAGTCTTCCTTTTATCACCAATGTACCTACAGAAGCTTTTCTTGTTGCCCTTGACGTCCCTGGCCAGATTTAATTCTATCAATCAGGGCTTTAGCTTTCCTAACCTGATCCCTGGCTGCTCAGACAATTTCGCTGTATTCCTCCCAGGCTACCTGTCCTTGCTTCCACCCTCTGTAGGCTTCCTTTTTGTGTTTGAGTTTGTCCAGGAGCTCCTTGTTCATCCATGCAGGCCTCCTGGTGTTTTTGCCTGACTTCCTCTTTGTTGGGATGCATCGCTCCTGAGCTTGGGAGAGGTGACCCTTGAATATTAACCAGCTTTCTTGGGCTCCTCTTCCCTCCAGGGCTTTATCCTGTGGCACTCTACCAAGCAGATCCCTGAAGCAGCCAAAGTCTGCTCTCCTGAAGTCCAGGGTAGTGAGCTTGCTGTGCACCCTTGCTTCCTTAAGGATCTTGAACTCTCCACCATTTCATGGTCACAGCAGCCAAGGCTGCCCTTGAGCTTCACATTCCCCACAAGCCCCTTCTTGTTGGTGAGAACAAGGTCCAGCATAGCACCTTTCCTTATTGGCTCCTCTATTACTTGGAGAAGGAAGTTGTCATCAGTGCATTCCAGGAACCTCCCGGATTGCTTATGCCCTGCTGTGTTGTCCCTCCAGCAGATATCGAGGTGGTTGAAGTTCCCCATGAGGACCAGGGCTTGTGAACGTGGGGCTGCTCCTAGCTGTCTACAGAGGGCCTCATCCTCCTGGTCTTCCTGGTCGAATGGCCTGTAGCAGACCTCCACTATAATGTCACCTGTCCCTGCCCTCCCTTTAATCCTGACCCATAAGCTCTGGGTCAGCTCCTCATCCATCCCCAGGTGGAGCTCCATGCACTCCAGCTGGTCATTGACATAGAGGGTGACAACCCCTCCTTCTCTCCCCTGCCTGTCCTTCCTAAAGAGCCTGTATCCTTCCATTCCAACACTCCAGTCATAGGAGCCATCCCACCATTTCTCCATGATGCCAATAAGATCATAGCCCTGCAAGCGTGCGCACGCCTCTAACTCCTCTTGTTCATTGCCGATGCTACGTGCATTTGCACAGAGGCATTTAAGTTGGGCCCCTGATGAAGCTGTCTTACTGGCTGGAATTCCTCTGTGCTGCTCTTGAGGTGCTCTCCCGCTGACCTGTGATCCCTCTCCAGGCTCTGGACATCTATTGCCGGCACTCGCATCCAGCTGGTAGTATTGGGATGAACTGAGGTTCCCCACCCCCAGCAACTTTAGTTCAAACCCCTCTTCACCAGCTTGGCAAGCCTATGACCAAAGATGCTATTCCCCTTCTCTGACAGATGGACCCTGTCAGCCCCCAGTAGACCAGGTTTCTCAAAGTGAGTCCCACGGTCTAAGTAGTCAAAAAATTTCACTCAAGTAAATCATAAAAAATTTAAAGTGGGTGTGTTTATCCCAATCCAATCTCAAGTTGTAAGGATATCATTCGTCCATTATAAACAAAAAAAACCAAAGAAAACATATCCTTTTGCAAATAAACTGAGAGATTATTTTTTTAATTTTATAGCTTAAAATAACGGCTCCTTTGCAGTATTTTGTACACCGTTTTCATCTAAACTATTGAAGTGAATTGCCTTCTATACCATGTTATTGCATTGATGACATCAGCCTTTGCAAGTGATGACATCAGCCTTAGCAGGGAAAGGCAGAATTTTGAAAACAGATGGGGCAGTTAAATGGAGGAAGAATGAGTTTCAAACTCTTCTGCTTTGAAATACATTTGCTTTCAAGCCTTTTTTTGCAGAGCCTTCTCTTGGAAACTAATAGTGTGGGAGCAATCCTATTTTGGCTGAGTCATCCCCATAACATTAGTTGTAGTTCAGAGTCCTTCTCACCTTGCAGAGGCAGGGAGGAAGAGAAGGATTATTTTATGTAACTTGCATATAAATTGATTTACCTTTTAAATGAACAGATTTATAAAAATACTACCTAACAGCACAGTCTGAGTTACCATTTTGGGATATGCAAGTGTAAAATAATAATAATTACTTTTGTTAATACATTGGAAGATATTGAAACTTGAGTCACATAAGCTAAATTTTTCATAATGTGAGCCATATAATAAAAGCCACCAAACTGGACTTAATTACAAGGAATAGCAAAATATTCAATTGCAGAGAATGAAGTAACAGCATCACTTACCTCAAAACTTACAGATCCATTGTGATCAGTGTCAAATGCATTAAACAGAAAATGTGCATAAGTTGTAGAATCTATAATTTAAAACAGTAAAAATAATTCATAGTAAGCACACCTTATTTCATTTAATTTCATGAAAAAAATTGACACCAAGATATATTTTGATACCAAAATTTGACAGCAAGACTAAATTTTCAATTCAGTTTAAACTCCTTTTTTGGCAGGGGAGGAGGGATAAGTGCAAGTATGTGGGTAGCTACGCTGTTAGGAACAGAAAATCTAAAATTCTGGTCTAGAATATTCATTTTCATTTGCATTTCTGCTAATCACTGATATCTGAATGAATAGCAAAGTCATGTTACTGTACTCTGAAACAAGCTGTGTTAGTGGGAATGCTACTTTATCAGTTAAATGACCATGATAGGGGATCTATCTCATATGTTAAAGAAGAAAAATGCATTCATTTGTTCACTTTACATGGGGGAAGCAGATAGTACCATCTGTGCATCTGGTATATCGTTTTTACTCTGAAGACAGGCCAGTTACCCAGGTTGAAGCTGAGCTTATCAGAAAGCTGCTGCTGTACTTGGGTCATGTGCTCATCCACAAGTGAGATAAAATCCTGTCTGGAGAAGCAGATTCTTAAAGCTGGGTTGCTGCTTTATTCCCATGAACATCGCATAAGGACTATGTGCTTAAAAACCTTGGAAAAACTGGTTGTGACTAACTGAAGTGGTCAATAAGACTCTGAAAGATGACCTTAAATAAGTGATCCCTTTACTAATTGTTTGTGTGCATTTCAAACCTACTGACTAGTGCATATCTACTCATTTTAGAAACACAATAAATATAAATCTGTCAAGCCTCTCAGTTTTTGTAAAGATCCATCCTTCCATTTCCACTGAATGCCTTCTGAGAGGCACAACCTGCTCCAGGAGTAATATATTGCGAAGAGAGAACTTCTCCAGAGACTGTCCTGCTGATGTGAGGTACAAGCTGCTGGCGTTATAGAAAGTCAGCTTTCCTCAGTGTCTTTTCCCTCCCTCAAAATCATGCAAATTAATGTAGGCTCATGTTTACTTTTAATATTCATTGCTTTTTTTTAATTTGTTTTTAGAAACTTCATGTATTTACATTAATTTTAGGTTAATTAACATTAACCTTACAAACTTCTAGTAAAGTGAGAAGTGTTATGAAATCTGTGTCCCCCTTGCAGGACAAAATCCTTCCTATCATGGAAAAACCTTATCAGTGCTGAGATGTCTTTTTCCGATTTCTTGGCACTAAATCATTTTACCTTTCATATTAATCCTGAAAACCATTTTTTGTCGTAGCCCAAAACTTCATTTTGAATTAAACTGAGTGATAGTCTTGGGTCACTCACCTGAAATGCCACCTTGACCCCAAGGAAACAAATATACCAAAACTCAAGATCTGTAGTTCACAGATTCAGACCTGATATTAGTAAGTAAAGTCTCTGGTCTTACTTCAATATGTTAATTTCATGTGATGTGAAATAATTGTAACAAGAAAAAAACTCTGCAACCTTTAAACCCTATGTCTGTTAATGCATTTTCAGAGAATTAAAAAAACAAACAAACAACCACTATTGAGACATTCATTCATTCATCCATGTATCCAGTCATTAGCATAATTGCTTAAGCACAGCAGAGAAATTCCCAATTTAACTGAAAAATGTACATTTGTTGACTTCAGTTTATATTTAGGATTTTAGTAGTCATATTTTCTATAATCTACTGAGACTTCTGTTGTGCAACAGTATATACTATGCAAACCATCTTCAGCGAAAAAATGTGTTATAGAGGTATAATTACCAAAACCTGAATTTTAAACAGCTTCCCATTTTCTTGGCATTCATTTCTTAAAATCATGTGAAATATTCCTAATTATTTTCTGTAGATTTAAACAGAAAGGTTAACACGAAGGTTTTTTATGGTTTATTGCCCATACATGATACAATATACTACTGTTTGTATGATGGGGTATGAAAAAAAATCTCTAGTTGAAGAATCTTTTCTTTCTAGTAACCGCTTCTGAAAAAAAAAATTCAGAGGTCTTTTCCAGGGTTTCTTGTTCAGGCAATTCTGGCCTGAAATGTTGCCTTCATAAACACGGAAGGATGAGGTACACTATTCTTTTAATTAGAGCTACTTAATGTGATTCCTCCCTGCCCCACCTAAATCTTTAACATTTATCCTGTTAGACAAACACTTAACTTTTTAAATAAAACATGTTTTCTTTTCAGGGATCTGATATCATAACTAGTAGGCTAAATTGATGTTTTGACAGGTTGAGACAGGAATAGATATTAAATCAGAATTCCTTTGAAATACACCATTAAAGCATTTTAAACATCAGAGACAAAAAATGGTAGTCATTATACATCTGAGAGTATGCCTTATCAAACCATGAACGTAAGCTGTTCTGTTCATAATGGAGGAGGAATGTAATAATTATTCAGTGTGTGGATTCTTATCTGACCTGCCTGGCTGAAGAACAAATCCCAAGTTCTATTTCAGGCAATCCATTACATGAGCGCAGGGGGCCGATTCATTCACCTGTATGGCAGTGGTTTTCTAAAAAGAAGTTACTGGAGTGCCTTTTTGACATGGAAAGCTTTTTACAAAGCTACTTCTGCTTTTAAAATACATTGCTTTTACTGCAATCCAGTGTTATCTCCTTTGTTACTCTTGCAGCCCCCTTGTCCTTTTTCTATTCCTCCTGTACCTTGTCCTGGATAGTCTTGAAAGTCGCTTGATGAAGTGACTTGATGGATGACATTGAAAAATGACTTTTTGGTGATTGCTTGGTCACCCTGAAGCTTAAAATCTTACACAACATCATTCTGTTTGCTTGGATATGAATCGTTATGAAGATACATCATGTTGTATCTGGTTTTGCATTACATGGACAGTTGGGGCACAGATCTACAAGTATGATACACATTTTAATTTGGGGACAACTTTCAAACTTCTGTTTTCCTCTTTAATATTCAGCAATACAGAGAACCAATATTTTAAGCACAACTGAAATTTAAAGGCCTTAGCTGCACACAATACTTTGGCAATACATTCAAAGATTTAAGTCTCTGGTCTGGCTGTTTAAATAGACACTTAAATATGATGATCTGACCCTGTTGTTAGCGTGCAGGGCTATGCAAATACAGACAATTAATTGGGCTTTGAAGATACCTTGGCTAATGTGAGGAGCAAAGAATAAACTTTGGCTCCCATATGTCTCAGAAAATGGCAAAAGTCAACACAGGCACCTATAAACCAGTACAAAACCTACACAAAACACTTCAAGTCACAGTGGGCCCACAGAAATTAAAGGATTAATGATGTGAGCTGTTACTCTTTGAAGGAGATTCAGCTCTTCTGCTGTTTCCACTAAATATTTTTCCTGAAATTTTGACGAAACTACATAAGGATTTCACATTTGTTTGTACTGTCTTTATGTACCTCTAAGGCTGCACGCCACTGCGTGGAGGCCATGGAGGATGGGGAGAGGAAGGGGATAGCTTCTGATGCTCACTTCTTGGTGCTCTTTGCCGAGAAGTCTGAAACAGCTTTATTAAGAAAGCTAAAAATTACTAGTGCCCAACAACATCTGTTACTGATGGGTGAATTATCTGGATTCAATACTTCTCTACCCTGCTAAAAATCTTTTTATTCTATTTTACTGAAGTTAAATGAAGCAAGAAGAAAAAGCTTTTTTTTTTTTTTTTTTCCCTCAGAAAAGCGTAGCTCCTTTGTTGCAGATAGAGTAATGGCATTGTTGGAATTGCAGCGAACAGTATAACCGTGTGCCCCAGTAACGCAGTATTGCCACTGCTGCTAAGAAGACACAAGTGTTACAGGGAGCTTGTCCAAGGACGGAGGCTCGTCAGCTTGCGGCTTTGCTTCCCAAGGTTTAGCTGTGACAGCAGTCTCTCAAATTGATCAGGTTTCTAAGGCGCACTGGTTTTACTTGTGTGGTGCAACTATAGCTTTATACAGGTAGCAAAACCAGGCAGTTATTCTATGTAGAAGTAGGTATTTACGACTCTAACGTAATGATGCAGTGGAGAGAAGAACTTTTTGCCTCATACTGCAGCAGAGGCCTTAAGCAGCAGAGAGAGGGGATGCAGTGCAGAGGAGGGCAGGTGTGGGATGAGAAGGGACAGGGCGCAGGCTGGCACTGCTGTAAGCAACTCACCCGTGATCAGCTAAAGAAACTCAGGCGTGGAGCTGGACAAAACTGGTTTTATGGGTAGCAAAGAGGACAAAGAAATAATATCTAACACATATAAAAGTCACCACCTATAATAGATTTGGGTGTAATGCAGAGCTGCAAACCAATGGAGAAAAAGAAAGGTGTAAAAACATGTTAGCAAACATGCAGAAAAGACCCCAGGTGAATCCCAGAGTGAGGAAGAAGGAAGCATCCACATGAACATCCTGATCTTCCCAGGGAAGGACTCCAGATGCCAGCAGTCCACTGCAGTCCCCACCTCCTCCCCCAAATGACACTACTGCCCTAAAGGCCCAGAGGAGCAGCAGAAGGGTAAGCATTAGCACCAGGAAAAGGGGTAGAAACTGAGAATTGAGTATATATCAATTTTAACTACATTAATCTTCTTTCCATTCTGTAACAATTAGGTCTGGAATAATAAAGATAAGGCTATTAAGATTACATTTATTCTCACAACATATTTTAGCTTTACTTTTAGAAAAGGTATGCTTTCTCTTTGCCCACAAACAATTTTGAGTGTAGCAATAGGAAATAGAATTTTTTTATTATTATTTCAAGTGTACTAAAGGTGTAGTAAATCACAGGCAGAGAATTATTTTCACTAGCCAGGGCAACTAAAAAATATAGTATCTGAAACTGTAATTGTTAGCCTGGTTTAAAAGCTTAGATATAGAAATAATCAGTAGGCAGGTCAACTCTTTTAGCCTTTTGTTCTTCCCTATTGAGTGTGCCTACTTGTTAAGGATTTCAGTGATGGTAATCCACACTGAATGCTGCTCTTTACTTTCTAGGTCTTTATTCAAAATAAAACTGATTGAGAGACATTTTGTTCCTACCAATTAAGTGTGGGGTTTTTTTTAATACAAGTGAAAAGAAAGAGCTATGAACAGTCCCAGGGAAACATGCAAATCTCAAGAGCTGTGGGAGAAGATGAAGAGGCAGGATTGAAGAGCTGTAGAAGAATATGAAGAGGGAGGATTGAATGGTAAAAGCAAAAGGAAGAAAAGAGAGGAAAACCAATTCAAATTAAAAGAAAATCCGAGGTTCAAGGCAAAAAACTGTTTTGTGTTACCTTCATTGCAATAACAGGTAATGAAGATAAATGAAATTTATGAATTAATGAAATTAATGAAACCCCTGGAAATTAATTAATTGAAATTAAAGTTAGCAAAAAAAAAGCCCTCATTCAAGTAGAGAAAGCCCACAGAAGTCAAGGGGGTTCTGCCATCGATATTAGAGGGTACCTGTAGTGCCTCCTATGGTTTTCATTCCTACTGTGAAAGGTTTTGTGGAATAAAAGAGAATGGTGAAGACTGTGTAGAAAGTTTAAAAAGAAATATCCTACTCGGAGAAACCTGGTTCTCAAAGGTATCCAAACACAGGTAGTAACTTCATAATAGAAGACTGATTTCTTGTAGGTATCATTGCATTTAATTCAGAAAGATATACTTTAAAATGTGTCCAGTCATCAAAGAAGTACCCATGAGTTCAGACAAGAGCTTGAGGCAACAATCTTGTTCATTTGAACAACAGGCTCTTTTGTCAGACTTAGGAACTGACAAACATAACTCTTTGTTCACTGTAGTACTAATTACGTCTGCCAAGTACTCACCTCCCTGTGGAAAGAACTGAGAGTAAATCTCTTTAAAGGTTTCTTCATTGACAACACCACTGGGGCATTCCTGAAAAAAAGTGAAAGACAAGAAATGAATACCATCCAATCTGGTCCACTCAAATCATCTGTTCATGAGACCATACAGAATATGTATTTGACTCTGAGAGCTTACCATGTCCGATTTTTCACTTTCAACCAAATATTAATGCATTAAATGTTTATCAAGCTGAAGTACCTTGCTAAAGAGTTCCCATGGGACAAAAATTTCTTCTGTGCCATATATCTCAGCTTCAGTCTTGACACCTGAGTGACAGACGTGAGCAGCAACCACTGTGCTGCAGTGCGTGGAGCTACCAGTGTCGCTGTGGGCCATGGGTAGCTGGTCCCGCAGCTGCAAGCAGCATTTGTATGGTATGGAAACAAAGCAGGAATGTAAACTGAATTTGCAGTTAGGTATTGACTGATATAACATGCAGAACATTCTACCGGGAGAGTTATATTCAATGAATCCAAAAGATCCTGCCACAGAAGATCTTATTCAAACCTTGCAGATCCTTCTGCCTCTTACAACTTTTTCATAAACTGAAATATGTAAGAAAGAAAGAGCAGAAAGTGTCAGAGCAGAGCAATTACAAAGAAAATAAAAGGAAGTGAAGGAGAAGAAAAAAGACGATTAGAGCAGTGACTTCACAAAAAATGACTTGGGTAAAGAGGTAGGAAAAGCAGAAGGAATACTGTATTGTTTACTAAGTCACACATAAACATCAAAGACCAGACAGCCAGCTTCTAGTCCTGAATTTGTCAGACTGAGCAGATGACTTCAGGCAATGCACTTAATTCCTTTTTGCCTTAATTCCTTTTTGCCTTAATTCCTTCTTTAACACAGAGGGTGAAAAAAGCCTGGCAAGCTCTTTAAAAGGAAAGTATTTCTAAAAAAAAAGGTAAGTAAGAAAAGACAAATTAAGTTTTAAGGTTCATACATTTATTTTTGTCTATTGCTATGCTATTTGGACTGATGGCTCAAACCTGTGTGCTCCTAGTCCTAAACTGGGGAAAGGAAATAGCTTTAAATGAAGATAAAGAATAGAGTAACATCATTTACCAGTGTAATAACAGCTTTTCCTGTGACAGCAAATGATATTTCTATTAGATCAAATAAGGAACACTGAGATATTCATAGTTGTGACAACTTCTGCTAAGACACAAATAGTGTAATCTTGCTAATTGAGAGATGAATGCACTGCCTGGAAAAAACATCAGATCTGTAGATCTAGGATTATTTTGATTTATGTCACTTATCCTCAGCCGAAATCAGCTCTTCACCATAACTAAGCATGTGCAAACACATAGTAAGAAAAAATCCTGTTTGATCAGAACAGACAGACAAACAACAGTCACGGAGACAGAAGTACAAAATTACTTGTTCCTGGTCACAGAGGCTGTCACTGATGGAGGCAGAACTAGAGCACAGTTCTCTGTAAGACCAGATAAGTACTGACTGCTGGGCCACACTGCTCTTCAAACCAAAGCCTTTAGGGAACGGGAGGAAGAGTGAAATGAATCTAGCATCTCTACCCTTCATCAGGTAAGGAGCAAACTGTTAATTGAAATGGCATCTCCTGTCATGTATTTGGGTGTGAAGGCATTCTAAAACATCTCTCTCTGCTTTACCAGCTCCCCAAAAGACTGTAGTCAGATGGTCTCATGTCTCTGTGGTCCCTAGCAGGTTTACTACGCTGCCTGTCTTTTTATCTGAAGCCTTCTGGAGTTCTGTAAGTGCATGCAAAAAAGCAGTATTTTTACTTGTATTTGAAGCACAGTAAAGAAAACATCAGTGAAGTGTTCAGATACTCACTGATGTAACATAATAGTTATTCAATGTAGAAAAAGTAACAAAGGTATTTGATAAGCTCCTCTTCCAAGCATACATCGGTATAT